>NC_053201.1:1260000-1885000 GCF_905163445.1 Pararge aegeria
ACACACAGGGTTTGCAGTGGGTGCATGACCCACATAACTTCGCCGTTTTGTGGGTCTTGCGCCACTACTCCGTTGGGGGACCAGCGGAGTAGTATGCGTCAGGCATTTTCACTGTATAAAAAAAGGTCTCAAACATAATATTCATCATCAGCAACCTATATAATGGCTACAGGGCGAGGGTCCTGGGAAGAGATGGAGTTGGAAAGTGAGAAGGATTTAGTTCAACATCGTCGCTAGCCAAGTGCGAATCGATGCGAGTTTATAGGTTTTGAGAACATCGTGGAGAATTCTCAAGCACGAAGTTTGCCTCGATATTTTCCTTTACTGTTAAGCTCCTCGCGCACAAGTCTATATTATTGACAATACTCTTATTGACCACGCGTATTGACCATAATATTGCCAGTGTATTGAAGTGTGGATGTTGAAAAAATTACAATAATATTGACTGTGCGCGAACAGCTTTAAAACAAGTGAAAACTAATTGCTTAAATGGCTCATAACTTTGAGAAGTAAAAGGTGCATTGCCGGGATTCGAATTATGCCCCTAAGCCAGTAAAGCTAAGGTCATAAGTCTAGGTGATAACCGCTTTTATAAAATTATCATATATATGCATTTAGCTTCATTACTTTTCGAAGTATTAAAGTTTCAGCAGCCTGTCTATTTATATGATAAACTCGCGTGGCTGAAAAGTTTGGATACAAGGTTAAATCGCACATGGACCCTTAAAATGCCGCGACATTTTAAGGCTGCTTTTCGTGGTAGTTTTAAATTCGCGGCTACTAAATGTTGGAACGACCTACCTCCGCCATTAAGAGATATTAGCATGTCTAAACTCTCTTTTAAAAAGAAATTAAGAGAATATCTTTTCCAACAACAAAATATTTGAACAAGGGTGCCTAAGTGTGTTTATTATTTCTATTTTTTTATTATTATTTTTTATTTTTTTTTTATCGGTTCGATCGTAAAAAAATATTATATATGTATACAAATCTTTTATATTATTTTTTATTTATTATTATTACACTTCTTATTTTTTTTAATTTTATATTACTTTTAAATTGTATTATTGTACCCATAGTTTTTAAGCGTCGCTCTGACAGTGCCTACCGTCCAAACGTCACGTCTGGCTTCACGGAAGATCAGCGCTGTGTCTTAACAGGCACTGCAAACATGCTGAGTGAAGACCATTTTGGGATCACACCGTTCCTATAATAATTGTTGTGTAGACTATTAAGTTGTATTTTAATTCTAGTGTGTGTATCCAAATAAAGTTTTTCTTTCTTTCTTTCTTTCTTTATATACTCGTACATTATTATAGTACCCAGAGCTTGAGAAGTTTTTACTGCGTAAAACAAAACTATAGTTAAATTGAAAATAAACAGTGCAAAAATATCTACTTAGAATAGGTAGTTAACTACGTGACTCGGTGGGTACATGGTATTTGTACATAACACAAGTTTCGCATTTCAAATCTAGATTACCACGTTCCAACATCGAGTTTTTTTTATTAATAATACAACTATTAGGCGTATCTATGTAACACATCTCTAAGAAAATGATGTCTCAATAAAATTATTATTGCATGTTGCGTTCGGAAAACCGGCCTTTCGTAAATTGTTGATGTAAGTGGCCGGCACGTGAGAAACTGCAGGAAATGGCACGAAATACTTGGGTAGGTAGGTAGTTAGGTATTGAATGCGCTTGCATACGTTACGTTTACCTAATACCTAGGTATTATTGAATTGAAAATGACCTACATTGATTGAGACTGCTGTAAATTCCGCAGTAGAAATTCTATCCTTTGTACAATAAACAGATAAATACCTAGGTATCCTACGACACTACACACATCGCTATCTAGCCCCAAAGTATGCGTAGCTACTAAGATAACTGATGCATATTTTTATGAAAAATATACATAAATACATACTCATAATATACAGATAAACCCAGACACTGAAAACCATTCATATTCATCACACAAATATTTTTCAGTTGAGGGATTCGGAACCCACAGCCTTCGACTCAGTGGGCGCTGCCCACTTCGCCAATCGTCCGTCGAATGTTTCCCGTGAAAAAGGATAGAACTATGTTTAAACCTGTCCATTTAGTTTAGTCTAATGGAATAGCGGAAAACGGGCAAAAGCGTCCTCTTTGCTACTACTATCATCAACTAAGATCACCAACCCGTCTGCTCAGCTTCGAGGGTACGGCCAAACCTTAGTTTTAAGTTTAGTAACTAAAGGCAATAGATGTTTCGGTCGATCAGTACACATTTCGGTAGACCTCTGCTTCTAGGGGGCATTGGTTGTAGGCAGTGGCGTGCACTTCATAGGTACATGCACAAAAGCACCCCAAAATTTTGGTATAACTCATAAATGCGAATTTTCCCATTTTATGGCAGCTTCCTTCTTTATACATACCCTGGTCAAAAACCCTGTGCACGCCACTGGTTGTAGGACTAATAGTGGTTGAAAGTCCTTCCTAGGTATATTGAATTTATAGTGATTCGTTGTCCTTTGAGAGCATTACGTATTATATCTCCGTTGGTGTTTATCAGATCTTCGTCAAATTGAAATAAATAACAATAAAAATTGAAAAGAGAATTATCAGATTTCTTTAGATCGGGCTTCTGACAGAACGCTTGTAAAACCAAAATCAGACGTACAGGATTTGCGACTCTAAAACGAGTGATATTAGGTCCATTTTAAGTTGACGATACAGAGTTTGTTACTCGAAAACGACTCTTCGATTGCGAGCAAGCAAATCTTGTACTAAGGCTACAATGAATTGTTAGTTAAGACTACAGGTTTGATTTGTTTACGATTTCAATGTCTTAAACTAATAGCAAATTTGTTAAACTACGTCTGGTTGCAACTGATCGAGACTTATGAGTCTGTTATTATTATGCCGAGTGGTCTCCGAGCCGGTTGGATTGTAGGAACTTCACATACCTACCCAACCCAATATCTCCACCAGAAATTCTCTACGTATAAAGTCACGTACCTACCTACCTCACCAGATTCTCCCTTAAACCAAAAACAGGAAGAGAACTTGTTTTTCATTCCTCTACAAAGTCAGCCCTTGACTACAATCACACTTGGTGTTTTTTTTTATTCCACTACACGTTAGCCACTGACTAATCTCACCTGGTGATAAGTGTTGATGCATTCTTAAAATGGTACTAACCTGTAACCACAGCCCTGTGGCAGTTATATTCAACCAATACCCCTAAGCGTATTCTGAGCGACATCGTAACGGAACGCTAAACTAACCAGCCACGGTCAAAACCTCCCACCAGACAAAAACCTCTAGACAAGGTAGGTACAATTGTTAGTAATTAGATGTAATTTTCCAAAAAGCCAACTTTCGATTCTTACAACAATACTGAATTAGTTTTAACAATCAAAAAGCCGGAAGTTCGTTAAAAAAATCAAATATGGTAGCGAATTGATACAGTACCGTTACATTGATAAATTGTCTATGGTCATGTCCAGGCCATGAGCCTAAAATTAGGATTTTTAAATTTTGGTAGCAGTATGTCGTATAGTAACATTGTAACTGTAAGGCAAGAAACATCCTTCTAAAACTGTTCGTAACCTCTTTGCAAGTTGTGTTTACTATTTACTACCTACCACGGCGTAACATTTTCAAAACATGGGCGATTTTGATTTTATCGAATGCATATCTACAGAATATCACGATCTTAGCAGTTAGCGACCTAGTTCTAAGACCATTTCACACAAAAATAACGCCGTGGCCAATCATTTGAGACGACAGGTTTTTTTTCCGCGAATACGCATAACACCTAAGAAACCAGCGTAGCTCGGCTCAAACGAACCATTCGTTGGAAAGTACAGTTAACATGGTTAAACTTTAGAAATACTTACGTTTTTACGGCCGTAGGTGTATAGAGGAGATTATTTTAACTGTTGCACACCTTCAAAACACAGGTTTAAGTCACTGTTACAACAATTGGGCACAAGTAATCACGTTTTTTCCACACAGTTCATAAAATTGCGGTGCTGTATCGAAGCGACGAACGCACGTGTAAATAACGCGGCGGCGCGCGGCGGACTGACGCGCGGGTCGGGGGAGGGTATCGTGACACCGCGCGATCTTGAGATTTCCCACTCACTGCGTTCAGAAACTTCTACTTCTATCTGTATTATCTATGACTGACTTACCTGTCTTTATTAAATTTAATTAGAAATTTAATTCTGTTTTCCATAATACCTATGCTATAGTGGCTACAGAGACAATAATTTTCGTTGCCGACATTGCTATTCATTGCTAAAATAGTAAATACTTATTTAGTAGTAGGTAGGTAGGTATAGAAGAGGATAATTTGAGAACCATTTGTTATTTTAACCAAACACTTTAAGTTACAAGTTGAAGAAACAAATAACGTATTAAAAAATATTTTCCTTGCAATTGCATCTAACTTAGAGTTTACTTTTTTTTTTTCATATTATCACTGACAGGGAATTCTTCGTGAAACTATGGAGGAACAAGCACCGAGCCTAGCGTCCAACAGTTACCGTCAGAAGTAGCGACTAGCGACTGTTAACTGTGTCCAGTTACCGTTAACGGACACAACCGCAGTTTCCTGTGATAATGTCCCGTGTCCAGTGCCATTGGCTCCGCCTCCATTTTTGCATGCCAGAGGGTTACATAGTACCAGTACAGAGGGTTACATAGGGGATTATGTCAAAGGATTAATTAATATATCTACGTTATTTCTAATTCAGGTAGCGTATACTGAACCAAATTGGTATTCACGAAAAACTTTTTTGTATTGGAATACCCAGTTCTTAGCAGACGAGGCGACGCAGTGGATCGGGGCATATTGTGTAGTATAGTGGAATGAGATTTGCATGGAGATGAAGAAGTTGCACTCACTCGAAGTCGCGGGGACCACTAGTGCAATACGCGTAATGCGCAGGAGTTCAGTAGGTAGCAAGTTTAAACATGCAGACATGTCGATCACCTTGCGGCGGGAGCGGCTCAAACTAATACATTTACTTGGTTACTAATTCAATTCAGTTATGATGGAGGATATATAATTGCATAACTAATCGTTGATATTATTAATAGTTAAGTTCGAGACATGACCGGATTCAATTTCAGTATGCAAAGTTGCAATTTGTAATTTTTTTTTTACTACTGTTGATTTTAGAACTTTCTAAATAAATAAATGAAAAAATATACTATGACAATACACACATCGTCATCTAGCCCCAAAGTAAGCGTAGCTTGTGTTATGGGTACTAAGACGACTGATGAATATTTTTATGATTATATATTTACATAAATACTTAGAATATACCTACATATAAACACCCAGACACTGAAAAATATTCACGCTCATCACACAAACATTTTCCAGTTGTGGGAATCGAACCCACGGCTTTGGACTCAGAAAGCAGGGTCGCTGCAAACTGCGCCAATGGGCCGTCAAAAAGAACGTAGTTCTTCTTTAGAAAGTTTTCTAAAGAAGAACTACGTTTTTTGTGATTAGTTTATATGACGTTAGACTCTATTTAGATACAGTCCTTAGTGAAAGTCTTAGAGATATTCATATGCATAAGTGATTGATTTGATCGAGGATCTTGTCCACCCTTTCCGTAAATAAAGAACTTCGATCTTTAAAAAAAGCTATAGAATATAGCCTCATTATATTACCACGGAAAAAAAAATTTATAATACGGAATCTTTATACGAAAATCCTATTCGTTACATGAGCGTATTTTATTATTATTTGCGCAATGAGGGCAAAACCGCACAGAGAAGTGAGTGCTGAATAGAAATATTAGCAGAAATGCGGCTAAGCAATATATAACAAATAGAGAATGCGGGAGGGGCGTCAGTAAACAGAGCTGTAAATCATATTGGCCGGTGAGTAACCGCTAATGCGCACTCTCGGGCATTGACAGACAGACAGGCGTGTGATAGATTCCTGGACAAAAATATCAGACAGAAATTATAACATTATGACGCGGGCCCTATCTCACTATGACGTAATATCACTATCAACGTTACTAGTAGAGCTTTTTGTGACATAACCGTCCTGGGAAGTGTACTACCGTCATACTTATATCTGACGATCTAAAGGACGTGGGTATCCCTGTAATTCCAGAAACGTGAGACATAGATTTTGGCCGTGCCTAGTTACCACCCTACCGTCAAAGACGTGCCGCTAACCGATTTAGTGTTCCGGTCAAAAGGTCAAAAGGTCAGCCCGGCTACCAACTTCGACTGCATCATCACTCACCACCAGGTGAAATTGCAGTTAAGGGCTAACTTGTAGTGTAATAAAAAAAAATCTAGCAACGAAGAGTTCCGCAGGAGATCCAGAGTCACTGACATAGCCCAAACTATCAGCAAGTTTAATTGGCAATGGGCAGGCCATGCTTGTCGTAGGTGCGATGGCCGTTGGATCAGAAATGTTCTAGAGTGGAGACCACGAACAAGCAAGCGTAATGTGGAACTCCCTCAAGGACGATGGACTGACGACATAAAGAGACTTGATGAGGAAGGCTGAGGACTGGGTGTGGTGGCGCTTCTTGGGAAAGGCCTTCTTGTTCAGATGTGGACGTCCGCGGGCTGAAATGATGATAATGTTGATGGACACAGGGCGGCACTTTGGAACACAGGAAGAGCACTTAAGTGATTCGGGATAGTTTTCAACTTATCATCAGGTGAGCCATCTGTTTGGTTGCAATTATTGGGTACCGTTAAAACACTATCTTCATCAAATTCAAAAAAGTCAAATATTTCTTTATTCATATAGGCACATAGATGGCACTTTTGATGCGTAAATTACATTTAAAATATGACATAGGAGCGAGTTGATGGCGATAAATAAATTCGTCAACTTGAAACTGAAGCTACGAGGGTTCCAAACGCGCCCTGGTCTAAGGAGAAGCCCACAACAAACTTAGCCGGTTGTTATTTTTTTTTTGTTATCACCATCTCACATTGTCATTTAAAAACTATTAAAGAAGCAACCTGGTTAGAGCAATAATTTACGCCCAAGCATTTTTATCGTTGACGTAGTCCTTAATACTATAATAGGACTTTGAACTTTGAACTTTTTCAGAGACATCTCCAAGATATCAACTGGTAATTTATTGTATAATTGTATACAATTTCCTCTAAATGAATTACTTATTTTATGTAGTCTATTATATTGCATTGCAACAATCAATCCATTACCGGCCCACTACAGAGCACGGGTTTCCTCTCAGAATGGGAGGGGGCCATAGTTCACCACGCTGGCCAAAAGAGAATTGGTAGACTTCACCAGTCTTTGAGAGAATAAAGAGAGAGAGGAGAACTTAGGCATGCAGTCTGATGTTTTCTATAACCGCTATCATCGATAGCCTATAACCATCCACTAGTGCACTAAAGGCCTCTCCCGGCGGAAGGGTTTTCCCACAATCACCACTCTGGGCAGTCGGGTTGGACCGGTATGGATTTGAACTCGGTCCCCCCAAAACGGGGGCCGAAGCCCTTACTACTAGACTACAACTTCTTCAATATATATAATAAACGCTCTACCTGAGTACCTACCTTGCGATAATGAAAAAAAAATTGTACGAAAAGGGAGAGTAGAGAGAGGAGAGAAAATAAAAGAGTTTCATCTTTGACTTTGAGGAGAAATGTCAGCATCACTTCTCCTTTCATTTACTGACCTCTGATAGGAAAAGCTCTATACACAGCAGTCGGACATCAACTCGCTGTTAAGTAAATAAATATTGCTAACACAGATAATAAAAACAGGTTTCCTACGTCCATACAAAAATGTAGATTTTTATTGAAGCGCCTTTTAACGACTTCCACCGCACCAATATTACGATTTCCTGCCTTTTGTACGGTTTACTGTTAATTCCCTATTTTATTCAAAATTTATATCACCATAAAACTATGTTCTTCGAAACATAGGTACAAGAAAAGTTTAGTAGTTCTCGCCAACCTCAAAATAAACCTCACTAAAAATATTATCAAATGTTTAGTTATTAAAATTCTCGTATTAAATAGCAGTTATTTGCATGACTTTCTTATGTATATATAAAAAATGTAAATGAACCAGTCTCTGAATTTGTAAAATATTGGAATAGCTTCAAATTGTATTCATTAAGTACTTAAAGAGTTCGTAATACTGATATTTGAAAGGGGAAGAATAGAAGATAAAAATGTAATGATTTTGTAGCAAAAAAAAAACCTTAAAATAATGAAAAAATAAATAAAAGAATATTGCTTCATAAATGAAAACTTCTTGATTATGATCCGTTTTGGTATCGTCATCATCAAGCCCGCAAACCCGCCTAGAAACAGCCCTATAGAAGAGAACTACAACTTTATTTCTTTTCAATGCTTATTTTTCTCTAATCCGCAAAAACCGTTCAAATCTGCACGATGCGATCCATAATTTCTTCAATCTCTATAACCTCAAAAATTCACTCGAAATAGAAAATGTAGAAATAATAAATACTTTTTGCCAGGCCTTTATGATTCCTGAGCGTGTTGAAACTGTCTCTAACAGTACATAATTCAAGCAAATCCATAAAACTTGCCACCGAGATAACAGATAAATAATTGAACGAGATCATCATTCAAAGACGAGTGTGAAAAACGACGTACGAATGATAAGTATAAACAAATTAATGCGCTGTTGGCAAAAAGTAACGAGGTTCTTTTCTACCTTCTGCAGGAGAAGGTATACGCAATGTTCCCTCGTACCAAGATATCGGACCACTGGGTCTAAGAATTATATGGAGCTGCCATTAGAGGTTGCTTAATCGTCATCAACCCATTCCCGGTCACTGCAGTGCACGGATCTCCTCTAAGAATAAGAAGCGTTTAGTCCACCACGCCTGGCCAAAGGCGAATTGGTAGACTTCACGCACCGTTGAGAACATTATGCAGAACTCTCAGTCATGTAGATTCCTCACGACGTTTTCCTTCACCGTTTAAAGCAAGTGATATTTAAATAGCTGAATTAAGAACGCACATAACTCCGAAAAGTCAGCTGGGTCTCGAACTCGGTCTCCACGAAAGGAGAGTCGAAGCCACACCCACTAGGCTATCACCGCTTATAATATGTGCAATTTTGACGCTAAAAGATGCTTTTGTTAAGAGACAATGTGAGTAATAATAATGAGCTATGTAGGTATCTCCATTCTCTTAAATTGCCGTTCGTCATACTCATCAACATTGTCATTGACCGTAGATTTTAATTAAAAAAATTACTTTTGTGTTTAGTTTAGTTTATTTTGTTCATATTTTGGCAGACTGTTATATATAATATAATTTGGCCCACAAAACGGTGATACAATCGCTTTAAATTTGTTAATACATTATAATTTTCCTTTGCGAAACTATTATTAAGATGGCATTTTTAATTTTTTTCCCGCGAGTTCAAATGCAAGGTAATACGGTATAACAAGTTTAAAATAAAGCGTTACGTAAAGCTTTTACGGTAACATGGACCTTTGAATAGTAGCTTGAAACTACAATGTTTCCTGCTAGATGGCGCTACAGCTATAACACTGATAGAAATGCTAATTACTAATTTCGACTTCGGCAGAAGTAGAGCCGCTTAGTGGTCAAAGTGCTCAGGCTGCGATTGCCAGAGAGTCGCAGGTTCAAATCCTGTAGGTTCCGAAATTTTTTATATGCATTTCAAATTTATAAAACTTTTACGCAGTCGAGTTATAAAAAGAATCTACTACGGATAATCTTAAGCGTATTGCTTGATGGTGAATAACGCCATACAGATGATAAGTCTAAATGAATGCGCTATAGGATACCATTCGTCATCCGATAAGGCTGTCCCGCTCTTTCCCCTGATGCCTAATCTGCATCCGCGAGATGGAACATGTTTCTTTATATTGATCAGTATCATTTATATGTAGACGTAACGTAACTGCATATTGCGTTATGGTAGAAACACGTATCCAACACCCCAGCCGACGCGACGCGGGCTTATTTTTGTCGTTCATATTCATACCTTATCCGACACCGAAGCAACCCCAGGTTTACAATTAGTGCAGGTCAGGCAATTGGTGGAGTGTTGCCAGTGGCGTGCATAGAGGTTATGCACATGGTATGCAGATGATATAAAATGAATAAAATCTCCAGTACGAGTTAGAAATACTTAAGGGTAGGCTTTTTATAACTTTTACAATGCCTATCCTTAAGTTTTTTATAGTTTCTACTGGAGATTTTCTTCATTTTTTATCATCTGCATACCATATGCATAACCTCTATGCATGCCACTGGACGTTGCCTAGATATCCAGTTGGCAAAAACCACCACGTCTAAAACCGTCTCTCCTATGAAAGAAGAAGCCTGTGCCCAACCGTGGGACGTTTATAGGATGGGGGTGGCGCTTCATTGTGCATTATGGAATTCCGCAAAGTAACGCTTGCTTCGATTCAACACTTTCAATCAATAATTTAGTTGCCAGCAGTGGCGAGCATAGAGGGTATGCACAGGGTATGCAGATGATATGAAATGAAAAAAAATCTCCAGTATGAGTTACAAAAACTTGGAATAGGCATAGTAAGAGTTATAAAAAGCCGGGTAGGCTTTTTATAAGTATTTATTAAGTATTTATAACTCGTACTAGAGATTTTCTTCATTTTATATCATCGATATACCCCGTGCATAAAATAAATAATAAATAAATAAATATACTACGGCAATACACACATGTGTTATGGTGTGGTATTGTGTTACTAAGATGACTGACGAATATTTTAATGAATAAAATACATAAATAAATAGCAATATACATACACGTACAAACACCCAGACACTGTAAAACATTCATGCTCGTTTCGTGCATCATTGTTAATGCGTCAGCCTGTTTTAAAAATAGGGACCCCTTTTACAGGAAACGCATCTAAGCGATCCATTGCATGGAGGTCGGTACTCCATCGCTTCAAAATTGTCGTCCACACATGCAATAGGTCGCTTCGATCAAATCGGGACGATGGTACGTTTATGCGGAATCACAGAGTGCCTGTGTGTATTTTTTCTCAGATGGTGCTCCTTCGATTCCATACAAAAAGTAGCTTGGGTAAAAAATCTAACAAGTGGTACCCAGAAAGCTCGTCAAGTAGAATCTACGCCCTGGCATTTCAGTTTTCGGTTTTCGGTTTCACAGGTAAGTCAGAGACCTTTAAAGCCTGTGAAATATTATTTCGGTTTTCATTCACACGTTGCAGAAAGCATTAACTAAAATCCAGCATGTTCTCAAATTTTTCATTTTCTAACGTCTGCTGAAGCTTCGTAAATTTCAGACAGACCGCTCGTAATTTCGAGATCTTTCGAGCAGAAAATTTTACCGGGCTTTTAAAATCAACTGAAGTTTGAATGGTCTTATTTGAGACTGGATGAATAAAGCTCTTTTCACTTCGCATGCTACTTTTATATGCTTGTAAGCGGATTAAAAAGGCTTTTTATGCACTTGTGCAAGGAAGTGTAAGTTTATAGGTAAACAAGTGAGATTCCAATGGGAAAAAATAAAATTTGTAAAGAACTTCTCTTTTGTTAGAATTCAGTAACATTTTTTAAATAAAATACCCAACCGATGGTCTAGTGATTCCCATATTCGACCACAGATCACGAGGACTTGGGTTCGATTCCCGGGTTTAAAAGTAAATTTTAACGATGCGCACGCACACCGTCACAAAAACCGACACCCTGAAGCTGAACCTGTCAAAGTCTGCGTGCTCATTGCGGGGATTCAATTGATTCAATTGTAAAAAAATCTCAAATTTTAATGTTCAGTGAAACTTCGTTGTACAATAATGAGTGCATTAGTATTCCAAATTTAATTATGTTTAGTATGACCATTTCTTTAATTATGTAGAAATATTTTATTCGTGATATTTAAATAAACTTTATTTAACTGTATAATGCGTTATAATAAAACTTTCAATGTATTAAATACTTTTTTTCTATTTTAAGGCACTTCTTTGTCGGTAGGGTGGTAACTAGCCACGGCTAAAACCCACCAAACAAATATTGTATAACAAATCAAGAATATAATAAACAGTATAAAAAAAGACACATGAAAAAAGAAATAGAATACAAAAGGCGACCATATCGCTTAGTAGCAATCTCTTTGCGATTGCCGATTTGACTGCCAATTGGCGCACTGGGCAGCAGTTCGAATCCCACTACTGGAAAATGTTTGTGTGATGAACATGGATGTTTTTCAGTGTCTGGGTGTTTATCTGTATACTCGTATTATAAGTATTTATGTACTTATAATACGAGAAGACTCATGAATATTTTTAATCAATAATATATTATTCTTAGTACCAAAAAAAACAAGCTGCGCTTACCTTGGGGCTACATGGCGATGTGTGTATTATCGTAGTATATTTATTTATTTATTATCTCTGCCAGGCAAAATTTACTAACTTCAGGAAAATTACTCGTTGACAAGTAATTTGTTGGTTGCTAATATTTCCTTACAGGCAATTTTAAGGCTTGCTTTAGAGGTTCAATTTAACTGCCATACCCCTGTAACTTCGCCACATCCCTCAGTGGCATGGACTTCATACATGCAAAAAAGCATTGCCTACCCCATTTTTTTTATAACTCATATAGAAGAAGGATTTTTTTTAATACCATCTTCCTGCTTTATGCATACCCTAGTGCAAAACCCTGTGCACGCCAATGCATGACAGGTATACGTGTATACCAGCTGACCCTTAATAATATACCAGCTGACCCTTAATAATCTGAAGACATCGATAGTTATGTACGTACATAAGCCATGATGCCAATAGCAAGTTGACTCAGTTATTGGTCGTGGGAGAGCAATTCGCGACTAACGACGTCCGCATACCCGATGACTTGTTTCGAGTTACTCAACAGAAAACTACAATAATTGCTATTAGCACTGAGTGAGAGGCGCTGGGCCTTTGCCTCGTGCACAGAGGCTTCGGATTCCTGTCGTTGTACAGCAGGCATCATAAGTGTACGAATTCAGAAAAGCTAATAGACGTTTGCGCTGTATTAAATAAATTCCTTTCTCTGAGTACAATTCCATTTTCAATAAACCAGGTACACTGTTTTACCTGGGCCTTGTTACAATTTAGATTTTTTGATATTATTAAACTTTCACTTAGCTTTAAGTTGTCTAAGACGGTAAAAGGCTATCTCGTTAGAGGTATGGCATATGTAACACATAGGTACCCCTAATCCGAAATTACGCGATCTTTGCTTTGCAAATGGCACTTTTGAATTTATTGTATGTAAAAGTGACGTTTGACAGCGAAATTTACGCATTACGCAATCCTGTTTTGAGATACCTAACCACCTTAAAGGCTTGAGGTTTATAATGAAAAGCTTAACAATGTATCTTCTCCCACAGTTTTATCAACTCTCAGAGCACTGGCGCACAAGTGGAAATAATATCCATATTAGTATATCTGTAATAATAAACGGGGATAAACTTCTCCTATTCCATGTTCCCGTGCTTTATCAGGTGGACATTTCATTATATTCCTTGTCATATTGATATACTCGGGGGATATAATTTTTTCTCCTGCCCGTTCTAGCCCTGCTGGTAGTTGGGATTCGAATTCAGCGCCCCGAAAGTGAAGACGAAGTCCTTACCACTAGGCGATGACCGTTAACATAATATAAAAAAAGGAAAAACAATTTTTCATTACCTTTTTCCTGGAACGTATCATCATTTAAACCGATTGACGTATCCTGCTGGACATACTCGTAGGTGTTTTGTAGGGCGGTCCGAAATCTACGATCCTGGGCCGCTTTTCCGAGCGTCTCTTCGTTAACTGGCTGCAGCATTTTCCACTCATTTGGTTGTTCTACTGGAAATTAGTATAGTATGAAAATTAAGCTTAATTTTCATAAAATATTATGGATTTCCGCAAAGTAACGCCTGCTTCTATCCAATAAATAGTATAGTGTTTTTCCCGTGAAAAATGGCTGTTTTTTAGGGCATAATTATATGTTCCGTTGCCCTTACCCAAATAGCCCCACTCTCAACTCTGTACCGGGCTGTAACGGTATGCAGCGTTATCGGAGCCACAGTGCCAGGTCTGCGATCACCAATCCGCGTTGTTGTTGGCAAAATATTTCATATGTCCACAAAAAACCACTGCCTGGAATGTAGAGTGGTTTAAAAAGAAAAAAGTTACTTCCCTTAATGCATTAGAGTTCTTTTTTTTTAAATTATATTTGAGTCCGTATTTTAAACTCATTTCAATAGGAGTCGGTTTGCTTTTAGCACAATTCTCATTATTTTTTCGCAAAAAGTCTTACTTTTTTAATCCCACTGGGTGGGCCTTATAAGGTACAATAATTAAATAACTTTGTATAAATGGACCTTCGGCAATTAACTTTGCATTCTTGGCACGGTTGTTTGGAATTATAATATTTTAAAACGCTTCATATTACGCACTTGTAAGTAATGAACGTAGTTAATCCATAGTCATTTGCTGCGTTCTTTAAGATGTGCATTTTTCTTGTGTACGTAAACATGTAGCAAGAATTTCGAAGTGTCGTGTCCGTTGATTGATTAAACAAACTATCATCTTCCACTCCTGTTATTTAGTTATTCTACTACAAATTAGTATTGTGTTTTCCCCGTGAAGAAATGACCGTTTTTTCAGGGCAAAATTACATGTAGCCCTCCTTGCCGCAGTGGTGAGAGCTGTGGGATAAGTGGGAGGTCCTGGGTTCAATCATTGGAAGGGGTAATTCGTAAAATGTTATTACCGAACTATCTCCGGTTTGGCAGAGGCGTAAAAACAAACCATTTGAGCCTATGCACCCGCCCAAAATGGTAGAGGTGTAAGAGGGAGGAAGGTAGAATGGTAAAAAGATATTTTTAATTTTTTTTATTTTTGTTATAATTGATGGACCGAGCATATAGTCCACTTGGTGGTAAGTGGAAAACCATTGCCTATAAACAGAGCAACACTTCGCAGGGCATGAAAGGTGCACAGTGTCCTGCGTCCATCAACCTGAGGCGTAGAAGTAAAGCCACGTGTGCCCGAGATTACAACCTGCACCCACGCCCTTTAGACCGGAACACAGCAGAAATAAGGATGGCGGTAGTACTTCCCCGGACAAGCTCTGGCACAAAAAGCTGTAGTACTACTAAAAAAAACAAAAATTCAAATTCATTTATTTCAAGTAGGCCTAATAGGCATTTGAAACGTCAAGTCTGTCTGTTTTTAGTGACTCTACCAACCAAGGGACAGACAGACTGTACCGAGAAGAAGCCGGCAAGAAACTCAGCAGTTGCTCTTTTCCAACATCAACAATTTACATTTTACATTCATTCATTTTTCTATATTGTGAGAGATGAAAGCGGAGCCGGATGCTTACAAGCAACCTGTCATTAAGAAATTCACCAATTGTATAAAAATTGTAATTAAATCATGAACAAAACCGCATACTAAAGTAAGTGCAGCATTAAAAAATCCCGCTCCGAGTAGTCGCGGTGCATTAAAAAGTCGTAAACTACCATTATCTCGGCCCGGGACGAATCAAACGGTAGCTCGCTCATAAATATGCAAATTACGCGTAAAGGGATCCCAAAAATAAAAGACCGTTTTTGAATACATTTTTGTAGAAATGCGATACCAGTGTTTACACTGTTTACTTGGTTGAGGTGATGCTGTCCATATCCACAGCTTTTAGAGAAAAACTCACCGATAAGTGTCCGGTGAGTTTTTCTCCAAAATAATATTCAGTTATTTAAGTGCCTAATTTTGACGGCCCCCTGGCGCTATGTTGAGCGCTGTGTATTTAAATAGGAGGTCCCTGATTCGATTTCCGGCAGGGATAATTTATAATTTCTGAATTTTCTCTGGTATGGTCTGGTGGGACGCTCCCGCCGTGGCTACCGACAAAGATGTGCCCCTAAGCGACTTAGGGTTCCGATGCGATGTCGCGTAGAAACCGATTAGGGGTATGACTACACCCCCTAAATAGGTTAGCCCGCTACCGCGTTAGACTGCATTACTTACCACCAGGTGAGATTGCACTCAGGGGCTAACTTGCAGGGGGTAAAAATCTAAAATCTCAGCCCTTCGCTGATATCCTGATCCTGATAATGCAGTCTAAGATTGTAGCGGGCTAATCTGTTAGGGGTATGGCAGTTATAGTAAAACCCTGAACCCTAATTTTTTTTTATAGTAATTCTTTCATGGACCTAGCAGATAACCCTCCTGATGGTAAGTGGATTGCATCGTCTATAAACGGAGCAACACAGGTCATGCAAGGAGCACGTCCTGCAACATGTCGCCCTGTTACCATACCAGAACGCTAAGTTACTAATTGGCCACAAGTTTTTGTAGGACCAGAGCAGACCCGAGAAGACCAGAAGTTATAAATTCCCAAATCACCAGGGAACCAAATCTGGGATCTTCCACTTCCCACCACTGCACCAGGAAGGTTGTAAAAAGGATTCTTAATACCTCTTACCTACTATTTGTATTTATAGATATTTATTTATATACCTACTTCTTTTTGTCAGTCGGTAATTTACAAGGTGACCTAGACTTGAAAACACACTAGGTACCTACTTTATTAATTACGCAAGCAGTAGGTAATAGTTGTATTATAAAGGTTGACATTTCTGATAGGAAGGTATGCGGTAATTATTTATTTTTTCATACTTACCTACTTGTTTTTGCGTTGGCGGGAGTTGATTCTGTTTCATTTATCTTATTAAATAGACTAAAAAATTATGCTTAGGTATTATAAATATACTACGACAATACACATTTTTACCCATTTTTGATTTGCTTACTGTACAACAGACTTAACAAAGAAATTAATCTACCCTTTACCAAGACACTCGTGTAAGTTATAATGTTTAAAGTGGCTTCAAACACTATCTTATGAAGAGACGGAAAAACTTTTAATTATTTTGAAATAAGTTCAATTAAAAGATTCTCTCTCACACACACACACACACACACACAGACACACATTTACTTACACACACACACTTACACACAAAAAACAAACACTAGAGTGTCACACACACTCGAAATCAAGATTAACATGTTGCATGTATCCCTTTTGATCGTTGTTTAATTTTTTTGATAAATAGCTTGTGAACAGTGGTAAATTTTAAGTTTTGGAGGTGGGCGTGATCACTGTCGTTTCATTCATTAGTGGTTAAGATATGTTATTGTTCACAAATAGAATAAATAAATAAACACACACATCGACATCTAGCCCCAAAGTAAGTTCACCTTGTGTTATGGGTACTCAGATAACCGATGAATATTTATATGAATAATTTACATAAATACTTATAAAATACAGATAAACACCCAGACAATGAAAGACATTAATATGTTCAGCACAGAAACCTCTTCCAGTGGTGGGAATCGAACCCACGGCCATGGACTCAGAAAGCAGGGTCGCTGGCCACTGCACCAATCAGCCATCAAACTATTGAATTCCACATCTAACTCATCACAGTTGTTTGTAAATATCACTCGCAGAACAGAACATTGCCCTATAGTCGTTCAAAAAATTCAAAAAAAAAATCAAAATTCATTTATTTCAAGTAGGCCTAATTTATAATCACTATTGAAACGTCAAGTCAGTCTGTTTGTAGTGACTCTACCACCGGTTCGGACGGCAGATTCCACTGAGAAGAGCCGGCAAGAAACTCAGCAGATTGCTCCTTTCCAACATCATTTTATGGTTTAAGTTTTTTTAACAAACAAAAATAACTCAAACAAGTTTTAAAGAACAGACAAATTCACTGGCTGGGGGTCGAATAACGCTGCCTGTACTGCGGGGCTGCCACTCCAAAACCTTGGAACCCCAATATCCATCGGTTTTGCGCGACTCGTTGAGCTATGTCAGTAACTTTAGTTCTTCTACGAATCTACTCATTTCTGATTTGGTCACGTAGATACTCCTAACATAGGTCTTCCATCTCTCGCTGAGTGACTCTGAGCCTTCTTATAGGTTCCATAGCATTATGAATATAATGGTGTTGTGCATAATACCATTATGAAAACCACGAGTTACATTAGCAACTTCATCCGTTTAGAAGATGTCATCAAATTGTCCATAATTATTGCGACAAAATTACATCAGATTTGTCATCTAAACTCTCAAGCTGTTGTACTTTATACCTTCATATAAATTTAAATAATTACCAGCACACGGAAGCTAGGACAAACCAATTAGTCTTAATCTCGCTACCTTAAAACAGGAAAATTATAATAAACAAAGTGGAAAATGCATCTCCCGAGAAATATAACTTCCAGAATCCAGACAAGAATGTGTCTATTCAGTGTTCCTACTATTCTCTAAGCGACAGAGCGCAGCCATGCTTTCAACGTTGACGGAGTGAAATAAATGTATGCATATTAGTCAGCCCAGTATATGTGTTAATTTCTTTACTGAGGGCTGGCCTGAGAATTTCTTTTAAGAAAACGAATATACTTTTTGGCCGACTGGGGAATTGGACCCAGAATTATAATCCGTAGTCTAACATGCGTACTACTTACGTAAACATATCTTCATCGCTTTCAGTAGTATTATTTTAATATGACATTTTTATATGAAATACATTGACGCTTTTAAAATAAGGATTATACTTCAGAAATAAGAGCGAACAATATTTTAACATTTTATCCTTTTTTTTTTACATTGTTTTTGGTAAGTTGGTTACAACCTGTAGCTGATACAGTATCAATGCAATATGCGATGCCAGCACAATAGATGTTCATACAAATACACCCTAGATTTGGTCGTTCAAATATAAACCTTGTAACCGAATTACAACATAATGTTTAAGGATGCATAAGTATATTTCATAAGGACACCCTGTGAAAATATTAAATCGAAAGAAGCATATTTATTTTGCCTTAAAAAACTAATAAAAGTTCTTACTAATGGCAACCCTATGGACCCTTCTTTTAGTAAAAACTATGGCAGTGGTTTACTTAAAAACTATCAGGTTTTTGGTTTCACAGTTCGCAGTTCAGTTTAAGATACAGTAACCTTTTGTTAAATTTCTACTGTTAATTTGTTATGTTTATGTGGTGTACAATAAAAGTGTATTCATTCATTCATTCATTCATAGTTCCTCTAAAGCCTTTGAAGTATTATTTTGGTTATCATTTACACTTTGTATAAATCGTTTGTGATAATTACTAATACTAAAAGTAGAAGTATAAACTTTCCAAAATGTGCGTGTGACCTTTCAGCTAACTAACTGTATGCAAAAAATCAAGTTGATTGGTTGTTTTGTGAGGACGTGACAGAACGGCAATCAAACATACTTTCGCATTTATAAGTAAGGTCGAGTCACAGAAAAGTGTAGCTAACAGCGAACTCAGCGGCGAACCCAGCATTTACAGAATAACATCGCGCAACGATACAGTAAAACGTAGTTTCTGATCTTCTTGACTTACATTGCTCAGAAAGTGCGCAAAGCGACGATAAGTCCGTCCCAATTGTCATATTAGGCTTGTTATGTAGACCATCACGCTGATTTATCACATTACTTATCTTCGGACTAAATTACAAGCTAAGGCGATTTTGAAAAAAAATGTTTATAGAAAAAAGTTTTTTTTGCGTTGGGTATAAAATAATAAAAATAGCAAAAATCAAATCAGTTGTTAGGGGACACCCGGATTTGAACCAGGGACCTATCGATCTGCAGTCGATTGCTCTACCACTGAGCTATATCCCCTGTTATCTGGCGTGTGAAAATAATAAAATTATTCTAAAATTTGTCATCAGAGGAAAATAACGTTCAGGTTTGCCTTTTTAATAATACGAGTATATATTTGCTCGCAGCCAACGCTGTTCAGTTCATTCACTGCTAGGTATCCTTTAAATGTTGTAATTTAATTTATTAGCATTATTTTAACTGTTTGTTCCATTCCTAAGTTTATACCAAAAAATTACATCCAAGCCCTATGTAAAGGTTACATAAAGACAAAAGATATACCTTAATTATATACTGTGCCAAAGACTGTATCGACACCCGAAAAACGGTAGTACATACAGAGGATCAAATTCAGCAAAAAATCTTGTACGTATTTCTGTGACAGAGTGTTCGAAAAGACAAAGCAGAGAAAATAAAAAGCATGTGAAAAAAACCATGCACAGTTGGTCGTAGTGCAATTTTATATTAATTGATTTTAAAAACACAAAAAGAAATGTGAGAAAAGTTAAGTTAGGGGACACTCGGATTTGAACCGGGGACCTATCGATCTGCAGTCGATTGCTCTGCCACTGAGCTATATCCCCTGTTGTTTCAACGACGAAAAATAGTATTAAATCAAATGTAACTCTGAGTTTATTCGAGAAATATCACATACTACATATGTATTTTGCATTATCATTGAGTTATACTAGGTTTCCACATAGTACCTACGTATAATATATTCGATTTTTTCAGTTTAATATTAAGCGAATTAGATTGCCCATGCGGGTCAATTGCATAACAATTCTATGTAAGTCTCGGTCGTCAAACACGCACACTATACAAGATATGAGGATGATCATAAAACAGGTCGCGCGATAAGTCGTGAGAAAAGTTACAGTATGTCTGTATGAAAGAGTCAAAAAGTAAGTAATTTAGAAGTAACATTGTTAAAGACATCGTATCTTCGTGATAGCCTTAAACGTATCTAAGCTCCGTGGCAGAAGAACCTCTAGTTGCCCATGACTTGTACCACAGAACTGCCTACGGGCATCTTTCTGTCAACATGGTATATCGCTTTAACGTTAGCATCGCGTTGAAACTCTAACGAGCTGTCATTGCGCAAAGGCCGCAGGAATGTAAATTCCTCGGCATCAAACCTAGTGACATAATCTCTGAAGCCTCGAGCTAAACAGTGGAAGAGTCAGACTGAAATCTTTTGTGTAGGTGGTACCGTTGTAGTTTCGCAGTCGTTCGACCAGTGAATCTGTAGTTAGCCGCGTTAAGGTCTCGTGGTCCAAACAATTTCACCTACTCCACGGCTAGTATGGGCAGGCGACAATTATCTCCCGCAGCTTTATCAACTCTCAGAGCATTGGCGTGTGACAAGTGGAAATAATTACCAAATAACATATGGGGGTAAACTTCTCCTATTCCATGTTCCCGTGCTTTAGCAGGTACTCGTTAATTAGGTAAGCATCATTTCATAATTAAGATATTTGTTTTATAAATATAAACTAAATAAAAACTAAAACGACTTCGAAACCACAGCAGCGAGGCACAGTTCCTAAGATGCTGGCAGCATTGCGGCAGTTCACCGGTAGACTCGATAACCCTAATAACCCTAATCGTTAATAAGGTATATCCCCTGTCAGGGGTATAATTTTTCTCTGCTGCCTGTGCTCACCCTGTCGGTAGGACCACGGTAGATACCAGGTAAGCGTACCCCTAGGATAGATGGGACTCTCCTCGCACCTACTCTTGTTGAAAGCCTGTCATCAATTGGTTGAACACATTACCAGTCCACTACAGGTCAGGGGCTCCTCTCATAAAAGGGTATTTCCCATACTGGCCCGGAGCGATTGGTGGAGTTCGAACGCCTTCGAGAACATTACGGAGAACTCTCAGGAATGTATGTTAATTTAAAAAAGTGCTTGCCCATGCTGGTAACGTTTAGGCTCTTAATTCAAGATATATTTTATTACCTACTAGCTGTTGCCCGTGACTTCGTCTGCGTTTGATTTTGTTTTTTGATGTAGCATTAAATTTAGTTGTGGATCTAAAAAAAAATAAAGTATTCAGTATCGCTAAGCCTTGAATAAGGGGTTTGCTGCTGTCCGCTGAGGAGTTCTGCCCTCTATCTCCAACCACAGTTTGGGCAAAATTAAACACATATTATAATCTCTATAGTACAAAAATAATTATTTAAATCGCTTATAATTTGTCGGAGTTATGGTGTAATATCGTGAAACACTCATCCCCTCTACCAAAAGAACCGAGCATAATGTCGGGATAAAAAGTATCCTATATTACTTCTAACACTTCCAAGAATATGTGTTCAAAGTTTCATGAGGATCGCTTAAGTAGTTTATGCCTGAAAGCGTAACAAACAAACTTACATTGACATTTATAATATTAGTAGGGGTAGGGATATCCCGGTTGATTTAACATATTTATCAGGGTAATAATCATCACGACGGGTTGGTGATCACAGTACAGAGGAACAGAGGAAGCTCTCTGTTATATTCCCTTAGTGGCCTAGTATGGCACCCGTGGGATGAGGAGGGTCGTGAACGTGTTCTGATCTGAGTAATACCTACAGGTTTTTAAATAACAACAACTGTTTTTTATGCGGTACAAATCAGTTCAACGTATTACCTAAACGTTTCATTGTGATTAATAAAACCCATGGCAGTTTTAATGCTAAAATACCCAGAATATTAGTTATATAGTTATGAGTTATTAGTTACGTGTTTCAACCAAAGGGGTTGATATGTATGGTTAAAACACATTTGGGGGTCAATGGATTTATATACTATACAACTGCAGAATAACTTTATTTACTAAAGAAATAATCCATCTACCCAAGAGTCTATTTTGCTGAAGCTTATACATTTTTTATACAAATGTTATACTCAATTCCACGTGCGGATTTGTGGACTATCGCCTGGACTAGGGCAGCGAGGTGGACTATCGCCTAGACCCTTCTCATTCTAAACCAAATGGGTTGTTAAAGATTAGCAGACAATACAAAACAGACAATAAAAATATAAAAAAGCAATGTGTCATCTCTTGTTTCAAACGTGTCTCACTATAATATGGACCTTTACAAAAGTAGATCGAAACTTCAACGTTTCCTACTAGACGACGCTACAGTCGCTATAAGACTGATGTGAAAGGCATATACTAATTTCGGCATCGACGGTAGGAGAGCCGTAGCTTAATTGGTGAAAGCGCTCAGGCCGCGATTGCCCGAGAGTCGCAGGTTCAAATACTGTCGGTTCCGAAATTTTTTATATGCATTTTAAATTTATAAAATTGATTAGCAGGCAGTTTTATATTTAACATATTTTCCTAACCAATTTAATATTTTTTCGGAAAGTTGATGCTGGGGCAAAGGATTGTTTAAACGAGTACCTTAAAGTACTATTAAACGAATTATGAAAATTCCAAATGAATCTGCAAACGGAATGTGGCCTAGTATACATAACACGATATCATAAAGTATAATCGAAATAGTTTAATTCGTAACCACGCGGAAGCTAGACGTATGCTGTTATATTACGTTTATTGTAAACTGATTATACACTACTGTACGTTATTTACTGACAACAATGCGAATTAGTTTCAATTATTTAAATATTCATTTACATGACATTGCCCATGTAAATATGTCTAAAGCTAAAAAGAACAAATGCTAAGCTCGACGAGTAAGCTACATCTCATCGTCATTGTCAGCTATATTAATGTTCTACTACTGAGTACTGGATTGCAGACCTTCACTATCATCATCATCGTAATCATCATCATCATCATCATCCCATTACCAGCCCACTACAGGGCACGGGTCTTCACGGTCTGTCAACATAATATTTACAGTAATAAAAATTTACAGTATTTACAGTGATAAAAAGTATTTCTTTCTCCAAAGTGCATCTATCTATTTTATCAAGATCGTTGCAGTCCAAATCACTTAACTAAATTAACCGATCTAAGAGTAGGGCTGTTACACCGAGATCATTGTGAGGTCTGTAATTTTATTTAATTTTAAAGTATCAAGTACAATGTATAAATCAACATTATCATTGATTAATTCCATGTTCTTTATAAATATATTAATACTTTTTCCATTATTAGCAACTGGGAGAACACACGGTGCTTAGAGAATACATCGTCAAACACAACACAGATTTAAATTTCGTAGCAAATTGCAGCTAAGTAATCTCACTGTCTTTCGCATTAAGCCTACACAATTAAGGAAATACATTGAATTAAGGCCCGGCTTAATCAACAAGGCATCTATTTCACCCTTCCAGCAAAGGTCAAGTCAATAAATACCGATACAGCGGCACGTGCCCCTAACAATAGCGGTTTATTGCAGCCAATCTTGGGATTTATTCACTACTGTTTCAGTTCAAGGCGTGGTCACATTATTCGTGTAGATATTATAAGTTACCTTTGACATAAAGGTAGGGCATATGACTGCAGCTCGAGTACGAAACGTGCATATGTGTTTGTAGGTTTTTAATTTGACTTCGAATGCTCTATAACAATAGCAGTTCTATGTAATGCTTTAAAAAAGGTGTGTTCCATTGTAACCTTTAAATATATAACTTCATAGTGTAAACCAAGGCAACGAGTGTGTCCCCTATAATTAAATCATTGACATTCCATTATTATTATTTCTGATTTTTGTATTACATTGTATATTTATTTATGACGGACCGTTAAGTTTAAAGTAAGTATAAACTTTGTAACTTCTTATTCTGACTTGCTTGGTAATTTATTTTAAGCTGATATCTCGTTATATCACAAATAAAGTTATTATCACTTATACACTTCCTTTATTAGTACCTACGTCAGGATCCAATAGCTTAGAAAAGAGTACAAGCTTACAATAGAGTTTCGGAGTTTATCGTCTACAATCAAACAACTCTTTTCTCTTTATTATTGAGTTTAAAGAAGGATGGATGCATAATTTGTTATTTTTTCTTGTGTGCTTATTTTTCTAGCTGTAGCTAGATAAAAATAAGCACACAAAAGAAAAAGTGCCAGTTTAACCAAGGAATTTGGCTCCCGTTGAAAAGTCTCATGCAATGCTTATAATGTGGCTATAACCTTGCCTTTAAGCGCAAAATTTTATATCCATACAGCCAAGTCGGAATGTTGGTCCTTGATTGCAAACCGATTTACAATCGATTGTTCCTTTTTTCCCTTAATTTGGTTTTAAAAACAACTCCCCAAGCTTTACGGCTTGTATTTCCACATGAGCTTTGTTGAAATTTATTTAAAGCCATTCCCAGTTAAAGAAACAGTAGTGCATTTATCTATAGACAGTTGAATTCCATTATTATTTGTTGGATTTTAAAATTCGATATGTTCGTCAGAGCTTATTTATCAGTAATTAAAAACAGTTTTCCCGACCTATATCGGCCACGGTGGCAACCCTTTTATAGCGCGCAGTCACGTTATGGTATCATTATGAAAATTAAGTTTAATTTGTTACACTCCGCGAAAATCATGAGAATCGGTATGGTGTCATTTATAATTTCTTCAATCCTTATACTCCACACCAAACAGATCTTCGGCAATGTACCCTCTACGCACGTTTCGCTCCGAAACCGGAACATCCTCAGGAGATGTTAACTTTACAATGTATTATTGTTATATTATCACAGATTATGAGGATTGAAGAAATTGTTATATGTGTTATAACACCATACAGATTTTCCTGCTTTTAGAGGAGTCAGAGAGCTTATTTTCATAATATATCATGGAATTCCGCAAAGTAACGCCAGCTTCTATCCAATATTTTTGGTATCAGTTTATAGTACCTACGTAGTTCTGGCATTCCCTGAGAAGTGTTGCTCTAGTTATAGGCGATGGTTTTCCTAAACTGAACTTATGAGCTCGTGATTTGTACTCACACATACTAACCACTAGAGCATCAAGGCATTTTAGTAAATATTCTATTTTTTTTACTGCAATCCCTCCTGCTAGTAAGTCATGATGCAATCTAAGATGGTAGCGGGCTAATATTTTAGAGAGAATGGTAGTCATACCCCTATTCGGTTTGTACGTGACATCGCACCGGAACATTAAATCGCTTAGCGGGACGTGTTTGTTGGTAGGGTGGTAACTAGCCGCGGCCAAAGCCCATCAAACCAGACTAGAGAAAATTCAAAAATTATAAAATCCTAAATAGCCCCTGCCGACTTCCTACTTTACATGCTTAGTTCATCAATTTCACCGTCAAGGCGGTAATTAGCCTGATATCGTAGGTTTGCGGCGGGAGTGTAGCCGGAATTTGATCCCTCGATTTATTAATATCGCAATGATCCACTTTAAATCAACAAGTCGTGAATGAAAGTGCCAATATCAGCCGCTGTAAGTGCTACTTCGACACTTGGGAGCAATTAGAATTCTGATAGCGGCGCGGTTACTAAAACGGCATAATTTAACACTACTCTTTGACAATTCGGGTCAGCGGCTAGGTACGTCACCTCCTTGTCTCAGTTCAATTTATGACAGATAGGTATGATCAGTAGAGAAAGCTTTGAGCTTGCTAAGAGAAATAAAAATAAATATACAACGACAATAGACACAGCGCCATCTAGCCTCAAAGTAAGCGTAACTTGTGTTATGCATACTAAGGTGACTGATGAATATTTTTATGAATAATATACATAAATACTTATTACAAATAATCACAAACAAAAACATCCAGACACTGAAAAACATTAATGTTCATCACACACATAATTTTCCATTTGTGGGAATCGAACTCACAGCCTTGGCTCAGAAAGCAGGTGCGATGCCCACTGCGCCAATCGGCCGTTGAAAAAAAACTATCGCCATTCTTATTTCTGCCATCATGTAGTCTGCTGAATTCTGGGTGTGGTTACAGGCACATGAGTGGTTCGATTAATAGGCGATGTACTTGATTTTTTTTTTCTTTATTTAAAGAGCTTAGACACATAATGTGACTATGTCGCTCTGTTAGTTATATACAGATAAAAATAAAAAAATAATAAATATAAATAAATATACAACGACAATCACACATCGCCACCTAGCCCCAAAGTAAACGTAACTTGTGTTATGGGTACTAAGATGACTGATGAATATTTTTATGAATTATATATACATAAATACTTAGAAAATACATATAAACACCCAGACACTGAAAAATAGTATATAGTCGATAGTTATACATTGTTAGTTATACACTTCGTCCGCCTTGGATTTGTTTTTCGAAACACATGTGCCTCATAAATAATACATAGTAATACATACATTGTGTAGGGATGCTCAACGACGCCATATTCATAAGTCTGTTGAAAGTGGTGACACTGCTAAAACCTGGAAGTTTCTTGAGTCTCTTGGAGTTGGTAAATCATCTCATAGATCTTCTATTAACGTTGATATCGAACTCCTAAATAAACATTTTTCTACTTCTGATACAATTAATAGTTCCGATAAAGAACGTACTCTTAGAATTCTTTCTTCCCACTCAACTCCTAACTTTTTACCATTTACCTTCGAGTCTTTTACTGAATGTGATGTTAAGAAGAGCATAACATCCATTGCATCGAATGCTGTTGGTGTAGATAGCATTACCCGTAATATGATCATTCCAATTCTTGACGTTGTTTCCCCTATTCTAACCCATATCTTAAACTCTTCCATTCTCTGTAGCAAATTCCCTGAAGAATGGAAGTTTGCTCAGATTATTCCTCTACCTAATAAAAACAACCCTTCATCGTTTTCTGATTTTCGCCCCATTTCTATATTACCATTTCTCTCAAAAGTTCTTGAAAAATTCGTATCTCAACAACTTAGTCTCTTTCTTAATAAGAATAACCTTCTCAGTTCTTTGCAATCTGGCTTTCGTCCTGGTCATAGTACGGCTACTGCTCTTGCTAAAGTAACTGATGATATTCGATGGGCGATGGATAACAAGCAGTTAACAATTCTCATTCTGCTTGACTTTAGCAATGCCTTTAATACAGTTGACTTTGACATCTTGCTTAGTCTTTTACGCTCTATTAACATATCTCCATCAGTAATAGACTGGTTTCGGAGTTACCTCAATGGCCGTCGACAGCGCATTCAGATTGACGAGTCCTTTTCGTCTTGGTGTGATGTTGCGGCTGGGGTACCTCAGGGTGGCGTGTTATCTCCTTTACTTTTGTCTATTTTTATTAACTCTATTACTCAAAACATCTCTTCTCTCTATCACATGTATGCAGATGATATCCAAATATATCGCTCATCTACCCTTCAAAATCTTGGTTCTGCTGTTGCAGCTATAAATAATGATATGGCTGCAATTTCTGAGTGGAGCAGGCAATATGGGCTAAAGGTCAATCCTGCAAAATCAAAAGCTATCGTTATTGGTAGCTCAGGAATGATCGCGAGGGTTGATTGGCTGAGCATTCCTTCTGTTATTTATAATGGCATCGCTATTCCTTTTTGTGACTCTGTTAAAGATCTTGGTGTATACCTCGACCGGGAATTGTCATGGACAGCGCATGTCAAAGAGCTGAGTCAGAAAGTGTTTGTGGCGATGAGCTCGTTGCGAAGGCTGCAATCATTTCTTCCAATTCCGACCAAAGTTATGCTAGCACATTCTCTCTTTCTATCTATTCTCGATTATGCGGATGCAAGCTTTCTTAATCTGACCGAGGATCAGCTTAATAAACTTGAGCGTCTTCAAAATCTTGCTATTCGGTTCATATTTGGCCTTCGCAAATATGACCATGTTTCCGAATTTCGACAAAAACTCAAGTGGCTTCCTATTCGTCGTCGCCGGGATATGCATGTACTTTCTCTTCTGTACTGTGTGTTATTTCATCTAAATACTCCCTCGTATTTAAAAGAGAAGTTCACTTTTCTTGGTGAGCAATCTGGTGTAAGATCGTGCCGTGCGCTGACGCTGTGTATGCCTTATCATAGGACAAAATTTTATAAGCGTTCGTTTAGCGTACGAGCTGTGGAATTGTGGAATGCGCTTCCATTGAGCATACGACGATCCAAATCACTGGCGATATTTAAAAGAGCAGTTAAGGCCCATTATATTGTTAACGACTTTTAATAGTATGTATATATGTACTTACTCATTTATTGTATGTTAAAAGTATTTAATTATGTAAGTGTTGTTATTATATATATTAGTTTATTTTTATATTTATTTATTTATTATATTATTTACTTTTTATCTATTTGTGCACACTAGTTTATGTATTAGCATGTAGTTATTTGCATGTATGTATTTTAATATTTGTACCACCAGCAGTCTATTCTCCTCTTTTTTTTCCTAATTCTAAGGTTGCCTGGCAGAGATCGCTATTAAGCGATAAGGCCGCCTTTTGTATTACTACTTCTTTCGATGTTTCTGTTTTTGTTATATTTTAAATGTTGTGGTATACAAATAAAGAGTTTAAATAAATAAATAAATAAATGTGGCAGCGCTTTATGTATTTGGATAGCTAAGCCTGGTTTAAAATCGTCAAACACTTTCGTCCCCTCTCCCAAGAGAACTGAGCTTAATTTCGGGATAAAAATATTACTTCTAATACCTTCAGGAATATGTGTACAAAGTTTCGTTATGATCGGTTTAGTAGTTTTTGCATGAAAGCGTAACAAACAAACTTACATTAACATTTATAATATTAGTAGGGATTTATTCTCTTAATCTATAATATGTTTTATTATTTTACTCCAGTTTCCGCCTTTTGTATTCTACTCCAGTTTTTTTGTGTTTCTCTCAATTCGTCCTTTATTTTCCTAACTGTGTAGTGATGTACAAATAAAGAGTTTAAATAAATAAATATGTTATAACTAATTTATATATCAGTTTTGATTCTGATCTAAGAGGAAAAGCTTCAAACCAATTACATCTACTATACTCATGAAGGTTTCCTCACGATGTTCTCTTTCACCGTTAAAGCAAACGATAAAATAAAACATTCAGCTAAGTTTGTTGTGGGCTTCTTCTTAGACCAGGACGCTTTTGGAACCCTCGTAGCTTTAGTGTTAAGATTACGAATATGGTTATCTCTATCATCTCACTACTGTGTAATTCTCATGTAATGTACGCATCAAAAGTGCCACCTATGGGCCCTACTTGAATAAAGATATTTTTAACTTTGACTTTGAATTTGCTATTTTCATTGCTTGAAACTCACATAACTAAGAAAAGGAGAAACGGATTTGAAATCGGCCCCTCGAAAGTGAAGTCGTAGTCCTACCCACTGGGCTATCGTCGCGTCACATGTGATAATAACCTTTAAAACCCGCTAACCAGCTTTGGAATAGCGTGGTGGTTCTACGCACTCTACTGTGAAGCCTTCTCTACCCAGAAGTGACACGTTAATAGTCTAATATCGGTCAAATCAAGATATACCGATGTCAATAGCTCGCAGAACCATCTCATAAATAAACATTAAATCGCTTAAAGATGAACGGCCTCGTACAATCTGAGATCTGTTATTGGAAGATAAAACACGGTGATAATGTACAGCTCTGACCCTGATTGGACCATCAAGATTGTTAATTAGCTAATGAACACTTGACAGACTTCATTTTACTTAAGGCAGTGGTCAAGTGAACTTAATGTCAGTATGTACATTTATAGCTATAAGGTGTAACCAAATTGTTTTATACGACTACTTTACCTACTAAAGTTTTTAATTTATTTTGCTTGCGAGGACGGCATGATTTCTAAGTGGTTTTAAACTTCAACGTTCTTTTAACATTCATCATCATATCAACCCATTACCGGCCAACTACAGGGCTCGAGTCACTATGAGAAGGGGCGTAGTCCACCACGCTGGCCCAGTGCGGATTGGTGGACTCAACACACCTTTGAGAACATTATGGTCTCTCAGGCATACAGGATTCCTCACCATGTTTTCCTTCACCGTTGAAGCAAGTGATATTTTAAGTACTTAAAACGCATATAACTTAGAAAAGTTAAAGGTGCTTGGATTCGAAAGTGAAGTCGATCTCCTACCCACTGAGCTATCACGACTACAATACATTTAAACATTACGATTCAATAAAATTTATGAAAAATAAAAATTAACAGCGAAACTTATAATTTCGGTTATTTTGGTTGTTTAACAATTTAGTATGTTGCAAATACATCCGAAAAATTAAAGGAAAGTTCTACTTTTCCTTAAACTATAACAATGATTGTGCTAAGCAAAGCCATGCCCTCAGACCCGTTTATTTAAGTCGATATCAATGGCAGTGCTTGGCTATCACAAAGTAATTCTTTGCGGAGAACTATTTATCTGGGCCAATTCTTTTTTTTTTTAATTATTAATTGATGGACCAAGCCGCTAGCTTCACCTAGTGGTAAGTGGAAAACCGCCTATAAACAGCAACGCTTCCCAGGTCAAGCAAGGAACACATCCTGCAAAGTGCGATCCTGCGTCCATCAACCTGAGACGTAGGAGTTAAGCCTCATGTGCCTATAATTGCGACAATGCTGCTTAGCGGCAGAAGTAACCATGGTGGAAGTACTTCCCCAGACGAACTCTGTCACAAAAAAAGAACACCCGGCTAAGTTTGCGGCTTCTGCTTAGACTTCTGCCTCATGTGCCCGTAATTGCACCAACAACCACGCCCTTCACACCGGAACACAGCATTGCAACAATTCTGCTTAGCGGCAGAAATAAGCATGTTGGAAGTACTTCCCCAGACGAACTCTGTCACAAAAAAAACACCCGGCTCAGTTTGGGGCTTCCGCTTAGACTGGGGCGCGTTCGGAACCCTAGTAGCTTTAGTTTTAAGTTTACGAATGTATTTATCGCTAACACTAATCACTATCTTCACGTTTTGTATGTAATCAACGCATAAAAGTCCCATCTATTTGAATAAAGAAATATTTGACTTTGACCTTGAAAAGCTCTTCCACTACTAAAATCCTTCCTTACATTATTTCCTCTCAATCGTACAGATATTAATTCTCTTGCATCCTATTACATGTTTATAGTCACCTTATTAATAATGGTCCCTTATTTAAATAAGAGCTTAACAAGTTACAAGTCGGTAGCCATCTTGCATCCGACGTGCGCAAGATATATAGCCTTTAAGTGATGACCCATTCGTCATTGGACGGGACATTTATATCTAGTAATTTCTATCATTTCCTCTCAAGTCTCAACTTACTTGGAGGGGTAATATTAATAAATGTATTCAATAGTGACCTATAAATACCGTTTCTTTTAAATCTATCAGTACATATGATTGGTTTGTGCAGATGTAACGAAGCGTCGCGTCGCGTCGTGTTTACTTATACTTGACTAGATGTGCCCTGCAGTTTCGCCCGCGTAATTTTGGGAGGCAGCGTACTGCTACATAGTCTACACCTATAGTCATATATGAGATTTTCAGATTTTTTCACAAACATTTTTTTTCTTACGTAATTTTTTTTTGCAATGAAAAGTATAGGTACTATATTATTTCTAATACGTCCAAGAATATGTATAAAAAGTTCCATGAAGATCGGTTCAGTAGTTTTCGCGTGAAAGCGTAACAAACAAACTTACATTCACATTTATAATATTAGTAGGGATTTATTTATTTATTGGATTTACCAGCGATTTTACATTAATAAAAATAGCATTCCTTATCATATATACATTACACAGAGTATGCAAAACCGTTTAAAGGTAAACACTTAATGCTAATTTCTCTTATGAACTAAAAATATTCAAAGTGAGTAAAAAAAGAAAAAGAAAATAATAACAACATTGTAGAGAAGCAGGCGTCACTTTGCGGAATTCCATGATAAATTATGAAAATTAAGCTTAATTTGCTAAACTCCGAACTTCGGCAATGTACCCTAAACAACGAGGTACATTGCCGAAGATCTGTTTGGTGTGGAGTATAAGGATTGAAGAAATTATAAATTACACCATACAGATTCTCCTGCTTTTCGCGGAGTATAGCAAATTAAGCTTAATTTTCATAGTAAATAACAACAACAATAAAAGCCGAAATTAATTAATCAGTAGTAGAAATTTATCTATTAGTTTATTTATTAGTTGTGTTTAAAAAATAACATCTTAGCTTATTAATAAAGTGCTGTGCTTTAAGTTGATGGTTCGACCCCCCACTGGCAGAGAAAATTTCAGAATTTTCCCTGGTCTGGCATTGGCCACATCTATTTACCACCCTACAGAGAAAGACGTGCCGCTAAGCGATTTAGCGATGTCGCGTAGAAACCGATTAGAGGTATGGGTTTGAAATCACTACGTTACCCCTAACAGGTTAGCCCGATACCACCTTAGACTGTTAAATTATAACCACGTTCTTCTTCACGGCAGCTATAAGCAATACTTCTAACCTTCTAAAATAATAAGACTCATATATTAATCTGGGTTGTGGAAAAATAACGTAATTACTGTGTGCTTAATTTCCATCAATTCTCACTAATACAAACATTTATAACATATCGAATACCAAGAAACTGTCGAGAATGCAACATCAAACGATATCGTTAATTTATAACTGTTTCATAGCGTCCTTGCATCCCTTTGTTTGTGTCTGAAGTTTGTTGCGACTCTGGTTAACTTCAAAATTTCGTTGCATTTCGTTGACCTGTCTGACGGTTGCAGTGGTGAGGTCTGTGGTCATATAAGTAGGAGAGGCCGGGTTCGATCGCAGACAGGAGTAATCTATAATATATAAAAGGCAAAGGTGAATGATTGACTGACTGACTGACTGATCTATCAACGCACAGCTCTAACCACTTGACTGATTGGGCTGAAATTTTGCACCTTTACTTCGTTGAAACTTTGATTTTAGGTTTTTCGATTTCAAATAAAGAAATATGTGTTTCACAAATTTTAAAAATTCCAACTCCCTAGGCATCAACGTAAAAATTTATATGAAAGTTTCTAATTTTTTAAGTAATTTACGATTATATTTTTTTTTCTATTATCAGCAAGACTTTTGTTTAAACCTTTGTAGTTAAAATTTACCAATCAAAAATTGAACTAAACGTAAGCGAAGCTGCGGGCAAATGTTAGTTTTAAATAAAGAAATAAATATACTATGACAATACACACATTGCAATATAGCCCCAAAGTAAGCTTAGCTTGTGTTTATGGCTACTAAGATGACTGATGAATATTTTCATTCATATATTTCATAAATACTTAAAATATACATACGAACACCCAGACACTGAAAAAAATTCATGTTGATCACACAAACTGATTGGCTTAGAGAGTCGCTTCAAGTCAATAAATATCAACAAGTAAGTGTATCATTTTGGCTAAAGCGGAAAATTTATAAACGTTATGTACGAAATAAAATGTGTCATAGCAGTTCAGAAGCAAATCTGCATTAATACTGCGATAAATCTCAAGTCGTATCCTGTATAGCCGTACAGTAATCGTGTCGTGTAAAACTGTCCTATTAGCGATTTCGCATTGACAGCTATGCCAACTAGGAGTAGTGTTATCAAAAAAAAGTTAATACCTGCCTATTGTTTAACTGTTACCTTCTACGAATCTATTTTTTTGTGGGAAATGTGTCATATGAAAAACAAAAAAAAAACCTCTCACAAAAAACAATAATTGAATAAAGAATTTTTAACACCTTACCTACCTTTGTATGAGAAGCAAGCTTTTTCTACGCGAGATTGAGTCAAGATTGGTGCATTGCTTGAGCCGATAACAAAAATAGGTAAAGGTGAAACTGACAAAACAGTTATTTTTGTAAATCCCGTAGAAATCCTTTATTTTCATGGGATAAAAACTATCCTTTATCCGTCTCCAGAATGCAAGAAAACTGACAATGCGTGACACCTTGGGTCAAAGGAAACAAGACTATACAGTGATTTTGTAAATCCTGTAAGACCTTTCATTTTTCCAGTTAAAAACGTATTCTGTCTCGAAATACAATCGTCGTGATTGGTGCAGTGGAAACACTTTCGCATTGGACAATATCGTGAAGTGTAAAATTTCTTGTCTACAACCTTAGTACAAGATATTCACGCTCGCAAACGTAGAGTCAATTTCGCGTATCGAAACATAATATCGTCATAGTTAAATGGATCTAATGATACTCGTTTTAGAGTCGCAAGTTTTGTACTATTCATTTTTATTTTACAATCGTTTTACAAAGTCGAATACGACTCTATGATTGCGAGCGTATCAATCCTTAATTTTCATAATACAACTTCAAGATTGCGAGTGTAAAAACAACTAACAAAGAACACAGATCGCAGGTGTCGACCCGATGACGTTATTGGATTGGCAGGACGGATTGATAAGGTAAAATTAGTGCATTTTTGTAGAACTATTGTACTTCACGTTTGCGAGCGTACAAAACTTGTACTAAAGGCACTGATTGCGGGTGTCGATCCGATGCCGCGCTCGGGTTGGCAGGACGGATTGTCACCGATGGCAGCGTCGATAAGGTAAGATGTGCGTGAACTTGGCAGTGACGGCGCGGCGAATAATGCGTATGGCGTAGATTCATGTGCGCTCGGTGCGGTTTAATGCGACGCGACGGTTATCGCTGTAGGTATTAGTTGTTAAAGACAAGAGTGAAAGTAAAAATTTTCCTTTTTGAACGTAAATTCTCATAAGTATCTATTACTTAGACTAACGCTTATCATTTCTAAGGTCTAGTGGTTTTTTGTTTATGGTTTTAAACTTAGGGCTTTATGTTTATGCAGCGTTATTTTAGCCTCTGACTTTTGAACGTAGCAAAGCGTGTCACTAAGTTCGTGTGCTTATAACGCTACGCTTATTTCTGCTGCCAAGAAGCATTGCTGTGTTCCGATCTGAAGGGTATGGTTGCCGGTGTAATTATAGGCACATGAGGCTACCTACACTTATGGTTAATGTAGGTCACAATGCGGCACTTTGTAGGACGTGGTCCGTAGTGCGTGTTTCTTGCACGTCCTGCTAAGTTTTGCTCTGCTTAATGGCGGTGGTTTTCCAATTCAGGCGCTCCATATTTAGGGAGTTGTGAAAAAAAATCTTGATTCGTCATTTAGTGAAATTTTCATAGTGCATATTACTGTACAAATCAAGCCCCTTTCATTTTAAACTAATATTGACCGAGTTGTGACAAAATATGGAATCCGCCATTTTATGGGGGCGGCCATCTTGAACCGTTTTCCTCAAAAATACCAAGGAACACTCCACTAATTTACCTTTGAAATGATAAAAACAAAATCAAAATGTTTTCGGGCACTACAGTGCCACAGAAAGACCACACACAACGTCAAACAGTCTCGTCAAACTACCTCAACATCCCGTCGTATTTGCGTCGCGTCGGGGGTTAAAAAGGGTGAGCCCCTTTTTATATAGAGGTTATTCTACTTAAGCCATATCTAACTACTCACTTCAGCAATGCCTTTGCTGAAAGTAGAGGAAGCCAGCGTGCTAATGGCGCAGGTAATGCGACGGTAACGCTTCATGTCCCGTCTGCCGCAACCAGCCGAGCGTGGCGTTTGATGCCTCAGCCTTTCCGCTGGCGGTGCGCCAACTGTTGTGTTTGATCGTCCACGTTAATCTTGCTCTGTGCGAACCTAACTCTTGCTTTCAGCACACGATATAACTCTTCTTACTCTATGGTAAATTCACGATTTCAGAATGCGATACAACTTTTGCCGTTCCATTTTATTTTATAGTTTGTTGTGGGCTTCTTCTTAGACCAGGACGCGTTTGGAACCCTCGTAGCTTTAGTTTTAAATTTACGAATATGGTTATCGCCATTATCTCACTATTCTGTACACATTACTCATGTAATGTACGCATCAAAAGTGCCATCTATCGGCCTAATTGAATAAAGTTTTTTTTTTACGTTGACTTTTACTTTATCGCTTAAAGCAGCATTATTTTATAATTACCCATTTCTTTGACATATACACTAACGTTTCTATAATAAATATTTTATATTTCTTACATAGCTCTGTCACAAGAAGCTTTACTAGGTAGGTACTATTACATATATAGTCGTGAGATATAAACGTCTTAAAGTAGTCCAGCGTTCATCGGCGCGTAATATGGAGTGCATTAATGAGATGCAATAATATAATGATGATAATCTCGACTGCCGAGTGAAAACATATGACTTTCAAACCGTTTGCTTCTGTTCTACACTAATGACGTCTTATGCTTGAGACTGAAAGGACACTTTCCTTTTCTATTAATAATTGGATGTAGTTAAAAATAGGATTCAATTCAAATTTTTGGTAGTTTTTAGTTCTTTATAAATAAGCGAAATACTGTCGGATAAATAAATAAAACAAATAAATAAATATATATCGAAAATACACACGGATACTAAGTCTGAGTAAGTGGTGAATATTTTCATAAATAATATACGTAAAAACTTAAAATATACAGGTATACCATACATTGAAATACATTTCAGTCTGGTGACAAGCAGATTAGATATTCATTTAATATTATTATTAAAAGTTTATTTATAACGTAGCGATAAGAGGGTATTACCGCCCGTTCCTGGTGGTAGGGGTCAAAACCCTGACCAGCAGCTGTCACGTCAGACGAGCAAACCAAATAAGCTGACAACAATACAAAGGGATCGCGCGCGCAAATATTTGTTAGCCTATCTTGTGGGTTGACGTACCGTCAGCGAGTTGTGCTGGGTTTTCAGACGGTCAGCGTTTCGAACGCGCGAAAAACGCTTGATTGGTGTTATCAAATAGTCTGAAGCACTCACAGGTATAAGCGGTGATAGCCAAGTGGGTAAGGCTTCGGCTTTTCTTTCGTAGAGACCGAGTTTGAGTCCCGCACCACTGAATTTTCGGAGTTATGTGCTTACTGTGTTTGCCGGTAGGGTTGTAACTAGCCCCGACCGGAGCCTTCACAAAACAGACCGGACCAAAAAACATAAACTCACCGGCATTTAAATCAAAAATGACCAGAAATTACTTGAAGTATTTTGGTTCTGAAATATCATAGCCTTAATATAAATAATGATAAGACACTAAAACATGAGTAAAGTACGCGTACATAATGACGTGTTAAAGTCCTCGATGGTAGCTACCGTATCATACTGTATCACATCTTGGCAGACTGTGTTTAACCATGTAGCTTTGTAAATAAATAGTTTATTACTCTATGTTGTTGTAAAGTACCGGAAAACGAACCTTACGTTGGTGCTATAACTATTTATTAAGTTTGTGTTTGGTTTTGGGACTTTGTTAAATATAGGTGCGGAGTGGTACAAAGTTCAGTATTATTTCTAAAAAGTCTCGAAAAACTATTCAAGGACACCTCGGTGTACTTGTATAAAACAGGGTTACTGAATTGCGTGCGCACTAAAACACAAAAATAAACAGAGAACCTATGTTTTTTTGACGCTGGTTAAATCCTAAGCGATTTTATTTCTCAATGCGTGTCCATACCTTTACTTTTGTAGACTCTACGTGGTTGTTGTATGCATTACTATAAAATAGTGAACTAACAATTATTTTCTACTGAAGGCTACAGAGTGTATTTATTTCTAAGAATCACTTATAGAAGTAGTCATGTTGACAATAATAGCACTATACTATAATATGTAGTGTTTTTATTGATAACAATATAACTACTTTTGAATGCTATTGCAGTTATTGTTACTTTAATTAAATTTCCATCATCATCTTAATCATTTTCGGCTTAGTAATGACTCCACTACTGGGCAAAGACCACCCTTTCCTAAAGACAAACAGGGGTGATCGGTCAGAAGTACTGTCGTCGAAGGTAAAACCTGAAAACAATAAAATTTGACTGCGTTTCGTTAATAATTACTTTATGTTTGTCATCTATTTATCTACTTAAAATTATAAGCATATTAAGTACTCGTTATTGTTCTGCGAAGAGGTATGATAATTATCAAAACAATACACAGTATACAAAAGAAAAAAAACAAAGTTTGTTGTTAATATTTTAATTGGTTTTCTTTAATGTTTATTTTTAAATTACTTGCTCAAATCTTCAGCGGGTGTGTTCGTGTTAGTTAAGTCTGGTATTAATAAATCGTGATAATTATAATTTTTTTTCTATTTTATAAATATTAGCTGCGCCGGCGCAGGTATTTACTCCGCAAACACTTTTAACCCCGACACTGATAACAGATGCTGCAAGCTTAACATTCAGCAAACAGCACATTTTATCAGCTTACTATTTATAAGATTTTGGGCAAGTCTGTGTACATATTATATAATAATGCTTAAACCGGTGCAAACACAGTGCGAGTGTTAACCCGGGCAAAAATGATAGCATAATACTCGAGCGGTAGAGTCAAAAACTCTTCGACCATAAAAAAAAAATCTTTGCAATTTGCATTGAAAATTTGAAAGAGTGTAACACAAAATCTAATAAGTACTATCAATGATTTCAAAACCACCAATATCTACAGTTTGCACCTCAAGGTACAAATCTTAATTTAAGTATAAATGTTCCTATGTATTGTATTTCTGAGTATTCTTAATTCAAAGTAAACAAGGGAGGTGAGAGAAGATGCATGTAGTCCTCAAATTTTAATTAAGGAATGAGTACACCTAAGGCATGACGCACATAATTGCATTTACTTGTAATTTTGGTAATTTTTGAACGACTAATTTCTTATCGCGTGTTTAGTTAGCTCAGTACCTACATTAAGATTTTAGGATAATGCCATATAGATATGTTAGATTGGATAGTAAAGGGGCCACTGATGTAATAAGTCTGAAAGAAGTCACCGTGTATATTTATTTATTTTTCTTATCACTTATTATTCTTTTCCTAGGGTTTCTTTTACTATGTAGGCGGATGGAGTAAACAGCACCAAAGTGTAACCTTTTGGTGCGGTTTTCTCCATATTTGACCACTAGATAATATTTCACTTATAAGGGACTTAAACTACCAACTTGAAATATGGAATATTTATTAATATTGTCCTGTTTAAATCTATTGCTAATTAAATATAAACATTCTGTAAATATAACGAAACAATATTTTCTCAGCTGATTTCTTTAAGCATGTACCACAATTTTCGCACAAGACGAAAACCGAAATAGTCAGGTCGAAATTTTATTCATGTATAATTTATGACTGTTTTAAGATCTTATTTAGTTCTAGTAAGATATGATACTGAGAAATGGTATTCTTAAAAGTGCAGTTTTATCTTGACAGTAATCTGCAAGAACCCTCAATGCGCTAGACTCGTACTGGGCTGGTTTTATATCATCTTTCCCTAAAAATGTTGTTGTTGTAAAGAACACCATTCTTTTTCAATTAGTATTTTTCAATTATACTCTTAGATTTAACTTTAGCTAGAAGGTATAATGTAGGAATGAAAGTATTTTTTCTTGTCTCTTTTTTTAACTTATTTGGAAAGTAAGAAATATGTTTAATTAAACTCGTAATTAATTAAGTAGTTTAGTCATGTATTCCTATCACTAAGAAACTAAGAAATGTGTTTTAACAATCTAAAACCAAGAGTCTGTTTCAAAATACGATTTTTAACTTTGTTTCATTATCAACAAAATGATATTTTACTAATTACGCGCAGTAAAAATAGCGCAATAAATCACAAAGCCAAACAAGATCTCGCTTGTCAGCTGAGATAAGATAACAGTGGTCCCACCGTCAGTCGTAGTCCTACTATGGACAACTTCGGTTACCGCGAGATGGGGTGGCCGGCACCTCTGAAAACTCCTACAGCTACTTCGAACAGGTCACGCATATCGCGAAGCTATAGTTCGCGGTCTAAAGAACCTGAAGAATATCCCTTAAAAGGCATATTCAAACATGACCGGAACTTGGATTTACTCGAAGCTGCTCAAGAGCCCGGCCATGCCAAGGAATACCTCTTCGTCGGGCCTTCGCCACCAGCTGAAAACGCCCCGAATATGTACCAAAGCTTCGACATTCTTGCGCCTGATCCTGACGCAAGGTTGACAGAAGATATAATAAGGAAATCTCTATGTGAAAGAGCTTTAACATTGGGAGCTGGAAGATTTTTTGACGACGTTGAATGCGGCTTGATCACAGCCGATAACATCGAAGAGCACATCTGTTCAGCCCCAGAGGTGGTTGTTAATTTGACTTTGTTATGGGCAGCGTTTCTTACAAGAGATGAACTGTTGCCACCTATATTAGAAGCTGGTGCAGATATTCATTATTCAGAACCTATCGGATTGACTGTGTTACATATTGCAGCTTATAGCAATGCAACAAGATCTGTGGGCTATCTACTATCCATAGGTGCAGATGTTGATTATGCACCCAAATATTTTGCTCCGTTACATTGTGCTGCTTTTGGAAATTCCTTAGAAGTGGCAGAGGTTTTGATTGCAAACGGCGCATCATTGCATGCGGTAGTGCAAAGGGCTGGATGTGAAGACAACCTCGTCCATTGCGCTGTGAGAAATGATGCACTGGAATGTATGGAGTTGTTTATTGAGAAAGGTGTTGACCCAGCGTATATTACATCAGGAGGTCTTAACGCATTACATTTAGCGGCAGAAATAGGAGCACAAAGATGTCTCGCGTTTCTGCTAAAAGAAACAAAGCTAAGTGTAAATGGTGGAACAAAGCAAAGAGATAAGGAGTGCACAGCGTTGCATCTAGCTGCCTCAAGAGGTTACACGGAATGTGTTGAAATTTTGTTGGCGGAGGGAGCCAAGGCTAATACGAAAAACTATAGAGGGTTTACTGCACTACATCTTGCCGCAAGATGTTCAAATTTAGAGTGTGTTGAGCTGTTATTACGAGATGGAAACGCTGATCCTAATGCCGAAGATCATGATAAAAGAACACCTTTACACGCTGCTATTTGCAATTCTGATAGAGCCTGTGATATAATTGACATGCTTGTAAGTTGGGGAGGGCATGTAAATAAAAAGGATGAATACGGCTACTCGTCGTTACATCTGGCTGCTATGGACGGGCTTACGCAATGTGTGGAAACTTTGATATTTTTAGGAGCTGATGTAACCTCGAAATCTAAGAAAGGTCATACAGCACTGAGTGTTATTGTACGCAAAACACCAAAATCACTTGCTATTTTGAGACATAATTTAGATAATGGAATATCGGTTAGCAGATCAACGGAGGCCAACGAAGAAGTTCAAATCGAATTTGATTTCGGGAAACTGGTAAAATATTCTTATCCCCGTGAAATTACATATTTGAACAGTTTGATCGATGAAGGTCAGAAAGATATTTTGCAGCACCCATTATGCTCTGCTTTTTTATTTATGAAGTGGCGTAAGATACGAAAGTTTTACTTGGCGAGACTAATATTTTGTTTTTTGTTTGTTTCTTTCCTTTCAATATACGTACTGACTGCTGTTGTGAAAACGTGTAAAGGGAAAAACTCCAAGAAGTACGGTGTATTGAACGAACTTTGTCAAAAGCAATCTATACTTGGTGATATATTGGAGGAAAATCCTATAGAATTTGAGAGGTGGGTATTGATTGCTATAACAGCATTTGAAATAATGAGGAAACTGACAGGCATAACTGGATATTCGAGTATGTATCAATACTTTACCACTTTTGAAAATTTAATGGAGTGGTTCGTCCTACTGTCGGTATTTTCACTATATAATATTCAGAAAGAGTATGGTTGGCAGAATCACGTTGGGGGTTATGCAGTTTTAGGTGCATGGACCAATTTAATGTTGATGATGGGACAGCTTCCTATGTTTGGTGATTACGTGGCTATGTACCAAAAAGTGTTGAGCGAGTTTCTGAAGCTACTTCTAGCTTACATTTGTCTTCTATTGGGTTTTGCTATATGTTTCTGTGTGCTATTTCCAAACGAAGAGATGTTCTCTAATCCTTTAATGGGTTTCATCAGTACCTTAGCTATGATGGTTGGAGAATTGAACCTTAATATTTTAATAAATGATCCGATGCTCGAAGATCCTCCATTAATTTGGGAACTCTCATCCCAAACTATATTCATATTTTTTGTTATGTTTGTTACTATAATATTGATGAATTTACTAGTTGGTATAGCGGTCCACGATATTCAAGGGTTGCGAAAGACTGCTGGACTATCGAAGCTTGTTCGACAAACGAAACTAATTCTCTTCGTAGAAATGGGTATGTTTAGCGCACTTCTGCCAAAGTGTCTGCACAAATATGTATACAGAACCGCTTTAGTATCACCAGATGTAGGCAAAGTTATATTGAGTGTAAAACCACTGAATCCGAATGAGAAACGATTACCGACGGATATAATGATGGCTGCATATGAACTGGCTCAAATAAATAAATTGAAATCAGGAAAATCTATTAAAGAATTGATACATAAAAATCGATATTCTTCAAAGTTCAAGAACGGGGAATCTAATGATCAAAATGTAAATATAGAATTAAGAGGAATGCAGGAGAAGATAGATCAGACGACATTCAATTTGAAGAAGATAGACCAAGAGATGAGGCACCTGAACACGTTGTTGATGGAACAGAGTAATATGTTGCAGGCCCTAGTAAAATCAATAGACAGATCGTATCCACAGAGCCAGTATAATAACAGTATGGCACAATTTTATCCTGAATCTCCCATTTTCTTTTCTAGCAATGTATCCGACGTTACTTCTATAGCTAAATAAAGGTAAAAAATTATTGAATTCCAACTACTATGCTAACTCGGTTGTACAATGTCACTAAAAAATTAAACATTGTGAAAAGGATATATTTTTGATCTGTTGTTGACATTTTTGTACAACTGCGCATTAAAAAGAACTAAAATTTTAGTATATATTGTATTAGTTATTTATTTTATTTTTGTTATACATAAAATGTTATTGTTTAAATAAGAATGGCAGTTACAATGTGATTGTTTTAATATATTTTTATACATAGTTTGTTTGATCAGGGTATTTTTTTATTAAATGCTTGCTACAGTGTAAATAAAACGTATTATTCTCTCTCCCGTATTATAATTTAATCTATATAACTTTTCATATTACATAAGACGGACGTGAGACGAATTTAGAATCCGTCTTAATTCGTCATTATTATGTAAAAATTTCCATTCGCAGAGTTTTTAGCTTTACCGTTATTTACTCAAAGCGTGCTGCTTTTATGAAATGTAGTATCTTGACGTCGTTGTGTTTTATCTTAGGTTTTGTTTGTCTTGTCTGACGCAGATTGACGATCAAGGCAACTGATGTTTAGTGTTTGTTTAAAAAAAATATTTTGGTAGGATTATTTCGAACTGAAACAAATGTTGATCTATGACTTAACACGAAACAAATTGCCTCTATGTTTTACTTATTTCAATCTAACAGTGGAGTGGTGCGAAAGCGTATTAATACCAATAGAGATATTAATATAAGTATAAAAAGGTCGGTAATGTTTACTTAAAAAAATATATTAAATCTACAATAATATTATAAAAAATTCTTAATTGATTTATTTATCAGTCTGTTAGCATTGACCCTGCCACCGGTTCGAAAGGCTTTTGATCCGGTAAAAAAGTCAGCAGATTCTCCTTTTTTCACATCATTTTACAGTTTAAAGTCTTCAGAATTTTACTTTCTTGTGAGAGATGAGAGTCGAGCGGCTTGCTTCAAAGCCTTGTCGTTTAGAAATACATTAATCATATCATCCGATAGACGTCCACTGCTGGACATAAGTCTTTTGTAGGGAGTTCTAAATTCTACGGTTTTGTGCCGCTTGCGTCCAGCGGCTCCCTGCGACGCGCTTGATGTCGTCTGTCCACCTCGTTAAGCGCAGCGTTGGGGCTCAAACAACGCTGCGCTAACCAGTGTGGGGCTGCCATTCCAGACCTTGGGACTCTACTCTGGCAACTGCATTAATACAAAGTGTAACGGGATTACGAAATACTGTTGAAGGATGTATAAATATATTTCACAAGGAATCACTGTGTAAAAATATTAAATAGAAAGAATCATATTTTATGATGACCTTAGATTGTAAGCTTCAGTGGGGTACCCATATAGATACACTAGCAGGTAAACTAAGCTCGGCTGCCTACGCCGTCAGGAAAATTAGACAGATTACTGACGTAGAAACAGCAAGACTTGTTTACTTTGCGTACTTTCATAGTGTGATGTCTTACGGGATCTTATTATGGGGCAAAGCTGCTGATATTGAAACTATATTCATATTGCAGAAAAGAGCTGTACGGTCAAAATATATAAACTTAAATCACGTGAAACCCTCCGTGAAAAATTTAAAGAAATAAGTATCCTTACGGTAGCCTCACAATACATTTATAACAATATAGTATTTGTAAGACAACATATTAGTCTTTATAAACAAAAAGTGGATATAAACAGTCGACTTACTAGAAATGATCATAAATTAGTGACATCTGCATATCGTCTGCGGAAGGTGCAGAAGTCATTTGTGGGACTGAGTATACGCTTTTATAATATGATTCCTAAGGTAATTTTGGACCTACCAATGCATAAGTTTAAAGAATGTGTTAAAACACATTTATTACAGCGAGGTTATTATACAATTGATGAATTTCTTAATGACAAGGTTGCTTGGAAGGATCCGGCTCCGCTTTCATCTCTCACAAGATAGCAAAATGAATTTTGAAATGTAAAATGTAAATTGTTAATGTTGGAAAAGAGCAACTGCTGAGTTTCTTGCCGGCTTCTTCTCGGTAGAATCTGCCTTCCGAACCGGTGGTAGAGTCAGTACACACAGACAGACTTGACGTTTCAAAAGTGCTTATATTAGGCCTACTTGACATAAATGAATTTTGAATTTTATGTGTACCTACATATTAATTTTAATTATGAATTTAATGCCTCAATATAGTTATGAATCCCTGTTAGAATATACAATCGATTATAAAAATAGAATAGATATAGAGGTATATAAAGTTAGAAATTCTAGGATATTGTAGAAACATTTTTGTAATAACCATTCTTATGTGTATGGGTTTACTTATTAATATTGAAGATAAAAGACCGACACGCAAATAGTACCTACGCTACGCGACACGTACCTAATAAAGTGAACTGGAGACACTTAATTTTAATTTTGGTTGTGAGGTTATTTGATTTCCTTCAGTATAAACTATGGCAGTGGTGTACTCGAAAACCAGTAGCGTTTTTGTTTCACAGATAAATAAATAAAAGAGGTAAATAATGTACCTCTAAAGCCTGCGAAGTAGTATTTCGGTTTGCATTTAAACGTTGTGTGAACTTGCAACTTTCAATCAGCAACTTTGTAACGTCGACACCCCAACGTTGAATTATAACGTAGATTGATTTATAGTACATGTTTATCTGCCGCCATAAATACACCTAGTTTGCATGGGATTAGATGAGGTTTAATGAACTGTAGCTAACATTTACTGACATCAGTCTAGTAGCCATTAAAATGTTTAAATTGCAATACATTGAAATTGAATACACTGAATTTAACAATAGTGGGTAGCCTAGTGGGTAAAACTCCAGACTCCATTTAGGGGTACGAGTTCGAAGAACGTTTAAGGAAAATATCGCGAGGAAACCTGCATGGTTTAGTTTCCTCACTGTTTCTCAAGATCGTGTAAATTCTAAGAATACACACAGGACTGTGGTCTAAACCATGGACGTACCTTATGTAGTGCAGGGGAAGGCAGCTAAAACCTTCCCGGAAAATAGTAGATTGTTAAACATCCAATTGTCACATTTGCTACGGTCGTGTATTTTTTGGTGAGAACAGGGTGTGTTCTCAAGTTGATCATAAAAGTATTATATCGATTGTGAGGAAAAAGAATGAGATTAAAACAATAAAAAATATTTCTAAAAAATAGTTCACTGCACATCTTGCCACTTCATACACCATTTTTTTGTTGTTTGACTGGTCATGGCAAAGATAACTGACTATACAGCCTATTCAGTTGTATAACCATAATAGGCCGTTTTTACCTCAGGATTTAGGTATCTTTATTTAACGGGTAGTGTTTATTTTATCTTTGGCGGAAAACGTGCTACGAATGATAATATGAAAAGGGGATTTTATAAAGTATCTTTGCGATTTATTGTATTGTACCTATAATAGAAAATGGTGAGTGTTTTATTTCTCTGGAATTTTGCAATATTTTTCAATAAGATATTTTGACAACCTGCCTGGCGCAACGGAGAATGCTGTGAATTTAAGTAGGAGGTACCGGGTTCGATTCCTGGCAGGGGCAATTTAGGAATTTATAATTACTGAATCTTCTCTGGTCTATGGTCTGGGAATAAAAGAAAAAGAGTCTCTCTCTTGTCTTCTATTTTTGAATTAGTTAAACACCCGCGGTTAAGTCCTGAGCTGTTTCCCACTGGCAGTTTATATAAAGAACGCCAATTTTCCGAACATGAGATATGTAAACTCCTTTCTCAAGGAGCTTCAATGCTGCCAACTTACCGGTGGTGTTGAGGCAAATAATCTGGCTAGCAGGTATCCAAAAGCGACTGGAGTCTGGGCGACTGGGCGTCGAGGCGTCGGCGTCGCGGAGTGCGGCCGATATCAATTAAACTGTAATGCAGTTGGCGCGCCGATGCATAAAGTCGTTCGTGCTTTTACTTGTAGCTACTGTCGGCGATGGAAGTGCTTATGAAGTATTGTAAGCTCGGCGATATTGAAAGCACGTGAGGCGATGCGGTGGGTCGTGTCGAATTGTGTAGAACAGCAGAAATGAGTCGCTTTTTTTTTTTGATCTCTGCACTACACAGATCCTCAGGCCATTCTAACCATACTTCACAATCTGGTTTTTTCCTTCAACATTCTACAATAGAAAATCGTATAGTCGTTAACCTATTAATTTATTTATGACGTTTCCTAAATGAACCGCGTAGAATGTAGATGAAGAAAATGATTTTTTTTTTTTAAATAATAATAACTTACGATTTAAGCAGATCAGTGGAAAACTATCGCCTATAAACAGAGAAAAACTTCTCAGGGCATGCAAGGAAAACGTTTTCCAAAGTTCTACACTGTGTCCATCGACCTGAGGTGTAGCTGTCAAGCCTCATCATCATCATCATATCAACCCATTATAGGGCACGTATCTCCTCCCACATTGAGAAGGGGTTATGGCCGAGTCCACCACGCTGGTCCAGTGCGGATTGGTGGACTCCGCACCGCGAGACGGTGGTGGGTATGCCTGATGTGCCTCTTATACCACCGGCAAACACTTTCTTGGCAGACTGGAACACAGCAGCGCTACTTGGCGGTAGAAATGGACACTTTACTACTACTAAATTAAGTTAAGTTTCTGGTACAAGCAATCGTTTTAGATAACGGTTGTTAAATGCTTTTATGCCTGTGTGCAGTCCACACCAGTGTATGCGATTGTACTGGTCAGTAATTGTGTGACGTAGAGGCGCCACGCGCTGTTTGCTTTTTATCATCCGCGGCGGCAGGTGCCATAGACCGCCATTTTGTGTGCGCCATAAATCTAGAGCAATAGACTTTCCTGCTACACTGTTTTTACAATTGCACTTTGATGAAATAATTACTGACAGTCAGTAGCGACAACTATCGCCCTGATAAGTGAACTCAGAGTCGGACAACATTGGAGAGAGGTTAGCTCGGAGCTAGTCTTTCTATGTGTGCAAAATAGAAGCGAAGAGATCCTCAGAAGTAAAATTAGTACTAGAAGAAACTCCAGTAGTTACACCAGGTGGTGAGTGATGATGCAGACCAAGATATATCCGGATACGTACACCTAACCTCACCTCTAATGGTTATGACAGTTATATTAAACCCATACTCCGGATCAGTTTCTAAGCGACATCGTACCGAAACGCTAAATGGCTTAAACTTACTGTCTTCTTAAGGTGGTAGCTAGGCACGGCCGAAGCCTCCCCTACCAGAGCAGAAAAGAGACGAGAAACATTAAATATAAATTCCCTAATAGTAATTTCGGAGGATCAAACCCGAGACCAATTTAGCAGGTTAGCCTGTTACCACCATATCGCTCACTAGCGCCAGGGAGGTCATCAAATCGGCTGATCTAGACCAGCAGGGCAAATCTCGTATGACTATTAAAACGAATTGAAACGTGAGCTTATAGAAAACTCCAAAAAAGCTTGGGTATGAACTGCTCTAACTTCATAACCAAATATTATCTGTGAGATGGTGATAACAAAAAAATTACTCGGCTTCGGTTGTTGTGGGCTCTTCTTAGACCAGGGCGCGTTTAGAACCCTCGTAGCCACGGAATTAGGAACATACAGAAACCGTATACACGACTAATATTGAAGCATCAAAAACATCTCCATTTTAGTAGTATAATTTTACCTTTAAGGTTTGTTTTTTTTTTTTCTTAATTGTTTTATGGAGGGTTTATTCAATTCTGAACATGCCACCCTCATCTTAGCTACTTAAAGGATATTCATTACTGCCTACGCTTAATGGACACCATATATATGTCATAAAGTTTTCTGGCCTCCTTAAATAGTGCGCGGGGGGGGCGTTTTCCCTGTTTTTGTACACAATGCACTGCATGCAATAATGGCTGAATGAGGGTTCTGTATGTTCCTAGTTCTATGCTCGTAGCTTGAGGTTTCAGTTGGCGAACGTATTTATCACCATCACATCACAATTTTGTAAACATATATGTATGACTGATACATAAGTGCCTTTGATACATACATTATTTGACGGCCGATTGGCGCAGTGGGCAGCGACCCGACTTTCCCACAACTGGACAATGTTTGTGTGTTTTGCCTCTCAGTGTCTGGGTGTTTATCTGTATATTATAAGTATATATGTATATTATTTATAAAATTATTCATCAGTTATCTTAGTATCAATAACACAAGCTACGATTAATTTGGGACTAGATGGCGATGTGTGTACTGTCGTAGTATATTTATGTATTTATTTATTAATGAAGAATATTTGAAATTGTCAAACTTTTATGAATAGAACAGGGCAAATCTCGTATGACGTTTCAAACTACATGGCTATACAAACTTTTATGAATAGAAACCACCCGCCAAATTCCAGTATGCCGCGCGAAGAAGTTTGCGTCGCATACTCCACGCGGTCGTCAGATGTTAATAAATCGTCCATTCCACTAATAAATGCGGCCTCGGAATAGACGGCGCCACGCATACCTTCACCTACCTGTTCTTTTAGGGCTGCCACCTGACGTTTCATGGATGTAGACGCTCGTTATAAACTGCTGTTAATATAAAGTCACGGAGTGCGTCCAACCAAATTGTCCATCCATACATCGCCATTGGAGGCAAGCGGCCCAGGACCGTATATACAGGACGTATTCATTTATTTCAAGTAGGCCTAATTAATAAGCACTTTTGAAACGTCAAGTCAGTCTGTTTGTAGTGACTCTACCACCGGTTCGGAAGGCAGATTCCACTGAGAAGAGCCGGCAAGAAACTCAGCAGATTGCTCTTTTCCAACATAATTTTAAAGTTTGACAATCTTTAGAATTCTTCTGTTTTGTGAGAGATGAGAGCGGAGTGGCCTGCTTCCATGCAGCCTTGTCGTTAAGGAATTCATTAATCGTGTAGTAACCACGATTTGTTAAATGTGTTTTAACAAAATTTAATATATTGTTTAAAGTTAGGTAAAGGTAGATCTAATATAACCTTCGGTATCATGTTATAATGTCCTCATGTCCAGCTGTGGACGTCGATTGGTTTTATTATGATGATTATTATTATTATTATTTAACTCTTTATTTGTACACCACTATGAAGATAGGAAAATAAAAGAACCATAGAAATACAAAGACAGAAGTAGAATACAAAAGGCGGCCTTATCGCTCAGTAGCGATCTCTGCCAGGCAACCTTTGGATTAGGACAAGATGAGCGAGCGCGGACATGATGATGATGACGTCGCCACGCCCCCTGCAAAAAGACGACGGCATGGGACTCCAGGACCACTCACATTTAGAAGCAGTCGTCCAAGTGCGGCAGCTGCTCCCGAAATTCGAGGAGCAAGTTTGCGGAAGTGCTACTCGAAATTCCACTTACGGTCTAAAACAAGGCCTAGTTACCTCATGTTTTTTTTTTGTTTATAGACGAGCGCTTGACTGCAATCACACCTGGTGATAAGCGATGTTGCAGCCTATGGTGGAGCGCGCTTGCCTAGAAGATGCCCATTCACTCTTGATTTGAAGGTACTCATATTGTAGGAACTGGGGAAAATGGAATGGATGTTAGCACTTTGTGCCTGCGTTTATCGATGGAACAGCCCATATTTTTTATTTTATTTTTTTATTTAGAACACTTTATTGCACAAACTTAGAAACAATACAAGAAACACACAAGAAAAGAAAAAAAATAAGTAAAATTAAAAACAATTTAAAAAAAATAATAATAGAAAAGTTAAATACAGTTGTGTGCAAAAGTGGCCTTATTGCAGAAGCAATCTCTTACAGAACCTTCGAATGAATACTCTTATCTCACCACACAAAAGTACGGACCAATAGAATAAGATGAATGTCGACAATTGCGTGGCTTTATCGCTACATATCGACGTCTTGCATGAAACCAATTTCTTGAGAGAAGTTAAAGAAAAATGTAAGTGATGCATATTCACATCATCATTAGCCCTTTACCGACCCACTATAGGACACGGGTTTCCTCTCAGAATTACAAGGGTTTAGGCCGTACTCCACCATGACCCACCTGACCCAGTTCTGATTGGTTGACTATATAAAATAGTCCACCAATCCGCACTAATACACCATCATCATCATCACATCAACCCATTACCGGCCCACTACAGAGCACGGGGCTCCTTCCACAATCTCTCCCCCCCGTAGTCTACCATGCTGGCCTAATTGGTGGACTCCACATACCGTACCTTTCAGAACATAATGGAGAACTCTCACGCATGCTGGGTTCCTCACGATGTTTTCCTTCACCGTTGAAGCAAGTGATATTTTAATCACTTAATACGCACACAACTTAGAAAAGTTAGAGATGCGTGCTTAGATTCGAACTCGGCCCCCCATATTTTTCGAATAATAGAAACATCACGACGTCGTCCGCGGGAAATCCCGTACGAACCCTCGAGTACGAATCTCCAGGATGCATTTCTATCTCTATTCAAAATTTCAATACATATGTTAAGTCAAAACTTGAATAGAATACGAATAATATTTTTTATATCCCTCGACCAGCAGCTTTTCCAGTATAAACATTACCCTATGTCCGTTCCCAGGATGCATGCTACATGCGTGCTACATGCGTGCTAAATTTCACCAAGATTGGTTCAACAGTTGAGCCGAACATAGGTATCAAACATTTCTGTTACTTCTCTCAGGCCATTGGTTTCCTGCAAGAGCGATAAGGCTACCTTATTCTCAATATTAATCTTTAATCTCTTCGGAAATATCCACAAATATTTCGCAACTTACTTATAAGTGATGTAATTTAACATAATTTAAGGATATTATTAGCTGCTTATTGTAATTATGCTGTATATTTTATAGCTGCTTTTGCCGTTAATAGATGTTTTTTTAGGTTTCGCTATTTCTTAAAAAAAATTCTTAAATAAAAGCTTAATGTTATCAAATATAAAAAATTCATGTTACATTTCATCGAATATGGAGTATTTAGTAGATACCTACAGCGCCTGTAAGAATACAATACATAGCTCGAGAAACTTAGAGGTGCTTTATTGGAATCGAACTTTGTCCCAAAAAAGTGAAGCTATAGCTTTAGCCACTAGGCTATTAACGCCTTTTCAGGATACAAGGCATTCAATCAAGTAAAGCAGCATATTTTTATCGAATAAAGAAAACCATTTAAATCTACATTTAATTCCCGAATATGAAGTATTTAACAAATATGTAGCGCCTGGCAGATTAAAAAGCAAAATATCGACTACGGATCTTTTGCTCCTCTTTCTTGTTTTTACCATTTAAATTGAATTAACGACGTTGAGCCGATTTTTAATTTGACAGGTTTAAAAATACAGAAAGTTAATATCTTTTTTACAGATTTTGTATGAGAAAGAGTCGCCCGTCTTTCGCAAGTACAATCAACTTTACCTTAATCTCAGTTATACCAACGTCTGCATGTAGACAGACATACAAGATCTTAGCCAACTTTTTAACCATTCATAATTTTTACATAACTTGCCATCTTTATAATTTAAATTAAAGTGAAAACCACTATACCGAAAAAGACGAGCCGCTCAGCGATTTAATGATCCGTTGCGATGTCGCGTAGAAACCGATTAGGGGTGTGACTACCATACTCCCTAACAGGTTAAACCGCTACCATAGTAGACCGCTTCATAACTTACCAACAGGTGAGGTTGCAGTCATAGCCTAACTTATAGTGGATTAAAAAAATATATATCACAGGCCCTTATAAAGCGTTCATACATATAATATTAGGTGAAGTCCATTCATGTCAGGTGATGGTGAAAACTACATATCTTAACTTAAAACTAAATATTCGTCAAATTCATAATTCATTTATTGCAAGTAGGCCTATTTTATAAGCACTTTTGGAACTTCAGGTCTGTCGGTTTGTAGTGCCCTACCGTTTGTTCGGAAACTTCAAGTCTGTCTGTTTGTAGTGACTCTACCATCGGTTCGGAAGATAGATTCCACCGAGAAAAGCCTGCAAGAAACTATGCAGTTGCTCTTGTAAAACAACAATATTTTGCAATTATTTTCCTATCCTGCGGCAGATAAGACAAGAAGTCTTTCACACGCACGTTCGCATTTATAATATTAATAAGTGTTAATCCAAAGGTTGCCTGGCAGAGATCGCTACTAAGCGATAAGGCCGCCTTTTGTATTCTACTTCTGTCTTTGTATTTCTATTGTTTTTTTTTTATTTTCCTAACTTCATAGTGCTGTACAAATAAAGAGTTAAATAAATAAATAAATAAGGGTTATGTTATACTATAAATATACAACGACAATACACACATCGCCATCTAGTCCTAAATTAAGCGCAGCTTGTGTTATGGGTACTAGGGTGATTGTAAATATTTTTTAATGAATAATATACATCGATTCTTTTAATATACATATAAACACTCAGACACTGGAAAACATTATTGTTCATCACACAAACATTTTCTAGCTGTGGGAATCGAACCCACGGCCTTGGACTCGTATAGCAGGGTAGCTGCCCACTGCGCCAATCGGCCATCAAATATATAATAGTTAGGATGCATGAACTTGTTACGTATAATCCCAGCCCTAGGAGAATGATCTCCCTCGTTTATAACGATCCCTATTCATAATGATCCCCGCTCCTAATGATCCCAGCGCCGTTGGTGCTGACAATTTGGACAGCGGTACAATCTATTTTCATAGTTACAATATGCATTACAATATGAAGTCGTACAGTGTCAGAGCACGTCATGTTACATGTCTTCACTTTCTAGGCTAGGCACTATAAAAGGCGATACATTTGGCAAATTTTTCAACAGTCAGATTAACGTCGATCACAGTCAGATTAACGTCGAACACAGTCATATTAACGTAAAACACAGTTAGATTACAGTCGAACAGAGCAGAGGTCCGAATCCTCGCAGGAGGCACCCTCGGGTCAACGTCTCCCACATTCCCCCGATGTCGTCGAGCCCTGGGGCTCTTCTCATAGCGAGCTCTCGCACTCGCCTCACTCCCCCGTCGACGCCGTAGCAACCTCAGGTGGTTACCGGCAAGTGTCCATCCGATAAAGAAATTTTTCACTTAACAATTATTCATTGTAAAGTCAACGTCTCCTGAGGATGCTCCGGTTTTGGAGCGAAACGTGCGTAGACACACCAAACAGATCTTCGGCAATGTACCCTACATTGCCGAAGATCTGTTTGGTGTGGAGTATAAGGACTTATAAATTACACCATACAGAGTCTCCTGCTTTTCGCGGAGTTTAGCAAATTAAGCTTAAATTTCAAATGTCTTCACTTGTATTAAATCCTGATCCATCTGATACCATGCAGGTAACAAAATACTTTTTTTCTAATAACTCTTCTATATATTTATTTGCCTACGAGCCATAATCTTATACAAATACAAATACTAATTCTAATCCTACTATCCTACTAATATTATAAATGTGAAAGAAAGTAATCACGCAAAACGGCAGAACGGATTTGGATGAAATTTGGCACGCATGTAGCCTTTGACATGCAAAAGAACATAGGCTACCTTTTATCCCGATTCCTTAAGTAGTTCTCGGGGGACAATTTAAAATTGTTTACGAGCTAAGCCGCGGGCAGACAGCTTTGAAAATTGGTATGCATGCTACCACTGCGTAAAAGGTTAAAGTTTGAATTCAGTATGACAAAGTTGTTCTCCTTATAAAAAAAAGTCTGCGATATATGAAGGGACAGCTAGTCAAAGTCAAAGTCAAAGTCAAAGTCAAATATTTCTTTATTCAAATAGGCACATAGATGGCACTTTTGATGCGTTGATTACGTATGATATAAAAATAAGAAGCACTATACACTATGTAGTTTCGCTCACTGTGCTGAACACGTCAAAGTGAATATATTATATATGTTCAAGAAAAAAATAAAGTACAAATGGGATCTCTCTATAGTCGGTACGCGATGCAATTAGCACGAGTCTCACCGGGGTCGCCGCGGCAGTATATAAATAGACACATATTACACTACATTGACGTGCGACGTGGGGTTAACTGCCTTCAGGTATTTCTGTGAAGGTTAAATGCCTTCCGGTATTTCTGTGAAGGTTAAGTGCTTTCAGGTATGAAGGTTAACTGGTGCCGCTCTGTTATACTTCAGTTCAGACATTCCTCACACCATTAAAGTCCCACTGCTAAGCATAGGCCATCTCTGTTATGGGAGAGAGAGATTAGAGGTTTGATCCTGTAAGTGCTCCAATCCAGGATGATAACTGCTCATCCTGGATTGATGATGGTGAGTGCCTGGTCTTAGGTATAGGTGGCAGGTTCCGAGTTCGGGCCCCAGTTAAAGCAGGGGCAATTAGGTAATTTATACATTCTAAATATTATCTGGTCTGGTGGGGCGTCGACCGAGGCTATTTACCAGACAAAGACAGGCCTCTATGCCGTGTAGAAACCAATTAGGCGTATTCGCTTAGTATAACTGCCGTACCCCTAACAGTTTAGGCCGTGCGGTTTACTCCAAGCGGCCAATAGTCGGGGGTACGGGCGTCGAGGCAACGCTTTTACTAATACCAGGGCAGCTATGCTATGCCCTGGTATTATAGCCTGTTGGTTTGTCGTGTTCGTGCGATGTCCCTGCGTCACTGTCAGCGAAGTCGTCGCCGGCGCGCGCGGGGATTTTGCCAAATCCGATGGGCCTCGATGTCACCATGTCACACCTCCGCCTCGTCGCGCTGGCGGGGGTGATTGGAAGATCTCTCGAGGTAGTGGACGCCCTGTCCAGCGCTGGGGCTTTTTCGTGGAGGTGATCGCACGGCCCGTAATTTGCGTGAGCGAACATGCAGCGTGCGATTGTGCGGACGAAAACCTCCACGGTAGGCGTCCTGGTGTCTCGATGGATGACGTCATTTCCGACGTACCTTGGAGCTTATACAATCAGGCGTAGGCACTTGTTCTGCTGAAATTCAGTTTAGCCCGCGTGCGGGTCATCTCCAAGCGGCCAATAGGCCGGTCGGGGGTACGGGCCTCGAGGCAACGACCCCTTACCCGGGTAGGCAGTGTTTAGCCCGCTAACATCTGTGGCTGTCTCCATATTTCCTAACTAGATGGCGCCACAAGATCCTACATCGCGCTATCGGAGTTTTAACAAATGAATGGCTTGTATATATCTTCCAGCAGGGCAGCACGGGCAGGAGATAAAAATTATCAACCCCTGATAAGGGATATAATTGACGTGTCCACCTGCTAAAGCACGGGAATATGGAACAGGAGAAGTAAGTATATCTAATTATTATATATAATTTAATTATTACACGTATATTATTTGGATATTATTTCCAATCGTGCGGCAGGGCTCTAAGAGTTGATAAAGCTGTGGAAGAAGATAACATTTTATACTTTCCCCGAGAGATAATTGTCTCCTGCCCATGCTAGCCGTGCAGAGATCAACGGTTGGACCTAGTTCCCCTACCAAACCACCAGAGGTCCCAGTTACCACCAGGTGAGATTGCAGTCAAGGGCTACCGGCTAACATTAAGTTCCACGACCTACGCCACTTTCGATTCACAACGTGCGTTTATAAATAGACGCGAAATTGACAAGTGATGAGCGATATGTATGGAAGCTTTTTAATTGGCGCCGGCTGCCACGCATGCGTAGACAGCACTTGACGCGATACCAAACCGGGTATTGACTGTGGTCATGGCTTAAATGAATAATGGCTAATTTTAGACTTATAATACTCTGCTACGTTACTGTTTGTAGCGCAGTCATAACGCTTACTTAACTTTGGCGCAGCGGTGATCGATGTGGTTCTAAGTTGAAGGTCCCGGGATCGATTCCCACTCGACAATTTGGGAATTAATAATTTCTGAATTTTTGAAAGAGGCTTCGGCCGTGGCTAGTTCACCCTACCGATAAAGACGTAGGCACCATTTACCGATTTATCGTTCTAGTATACGATGTGGAGGTATGGATTTAATATAACTGTCATACTCCATAATAGGTTAGGTTGTTACCATCTTGGACTGCATCATCACATACCACCAGGTGAGATTGCAGTTATGGCTAACTTGTTGTAAAATTCAAAAAACTGGTAAAGTAATTAGAAAAGGGACGACACCCCTTTAAAAAATTCAAAAAAATTCAAAATTCAAAATTCATTTATTTCAAGTAGGCCTAATACAAGCACTTTTGAAACGTCAAGTCTGTCCGTGTGTAGTGACTCTACCACCGGTTCGGAAGGCAGATTCTACCGAGAAGAAGCCGGCAAGAAACTCAGCAGTTGCTCTTTTCCAACATCAAAAATTTACATTTTATATTTTAACATTCATTTTTCTATCTTGTGAGAGATGAAAGCGGAGCCGGATGCTTCCAAGCAACCTTGTCATTAAGAAACTCATCAATTGTATAATAACCTCGCTGTAATAAATGTGTTTTAACACATTCTTTAAACTTATGGATTGGTAGGTCCAAAATTACCTTAGGAATCATATTATAAAAGCGTATACTCAATCCCACAAATGACTTCTGCACCTTTCGCAGACGATATGCAGATGTCACTAATTTATGACCATTTCTTGTAAGTCGACTGTTTATATCCACTTTTTGTTTATAAAGACTAATATGTTGTCTTACAAATACTATATTGTTATAAATGTATTGTGAGGCTACCGTAAGTATACCAATTTCTTTAAATTTTTCACGGAGGGATTCACGTGATTTAAGTTTATATATTGACCGTACAGCTCTTTTCTGCAATATGAATATAGTTTCAATATCAGCAGCTTTGCCCCATAATAAGATCCCGTAAGACATCACACTATGAAAGTACGCGAAGTAAACAAGTCTTGCTGTTTCTACGTCAGTAATCTGTCTAATTTTCCTGACGGCGTAGGCAGCCGAGCTTAGTTTACCTGCTAGTGTATCTATATGGGTACCCCACTGAAGCTTACAATCCAAGGTCATGCCCAGAAAAACTGTGGAATCTTCCATTTTTAGTGATTCTCCATTTATTATTATATTTTTATTAACTTTCTTTACATTTGGTAAAATAAATTCCACACACTTAGTTTTTTTTGCATTTAAAAGTAAATTATTGACAGTAAACCAGTGCGACACATGCGACATAGCACGGCTTACATCGTCAGAGTTGTCTCTACCTCTATCAGTTTTAAAAATTAGAGATGTATCATCAGCAAACAGTACAATGTCACAGGTTTCACTGACATGGTGTGGTAGATCATTTATATACACCAAAAATAGAAAGGGACCCAAGATTGAACCCTGTGGGACACCCATTGACGTAGCCGACCCCTGCGACTTAATGTCTTTTATGCAAACCCTTTGGGTTCTGTCACTGAGATAAGAGGCAACCAAATTTAGTGCAACGTTTTTGATACCATAATGGGCTAGTTTAAGAAGCAAGGTTTTATGATCGACACAATCGAATGCTTTGGATAGATCACAAAAAACACCAATGGCATTCTGCGAACGTTCCCAGGCATCGTACACATGAATACTTGCTTTGCTTGCGCGCCGCTAATTTCATTGAGTATACAAAGTAGTTAACTTACTATATAAAAATTTTACCTGATTGAGGAAGTTTGACATAACAATACTGTAGTCTACACCAATGCTGTTATTCATCGATTAGTCATACTATTTCTAAAACGACTTGATAAATTGTGCTGTTTTACAATTGTGTGTGTTGCACAATTTATTATTGATCTTATAATAATCGAGTGGAAATTAATCGGGAATGTATAAATAATCGATAACCGTTGCATGTGCGACCGCGCGGCGGTTATTCATACGCTACTGATTCACGAGGCGCAAATAGATGCGCGTACGCATCGCGCACTTGCCATTTTTAGTGGCAAACACGAGTCTTGTAAATAGAATCGATTTAATTAGCTACGGTCTTCTTTATAATTATATACTAGCTCGTCAGCGTTTGTTACCCGGGATAAAAAATAGTTTCTGACCCGGGATCCGAAACGGACCATGCATTCATGCTGACCACTAGAATAACAGCAAACTACAATACTAAAAGCTGTGACAGCCCAGTGGGTAGGACTTCGACTACACTTTCGGGGGGGGGCGAGTTCGAATCCCAACACGCACCTCTAACTTTCCTAAGTTATGTAGGTTTTAAGCAATTAAAATATCACTTGCTTCAACAATGAAGGAAAACATCGTGAGGAAAACTGCATACCTGAGAGTTATCCATAATGTTCTCAAAGGTGTGTAAAATCCGTGGTGGACTATGCACTTAACCCCTTCTCATTGTGGGAGACCCGTGCCCTATAGTGGGCCGGTAATGGGTTGATGTGATGATGACTAGAATTATATGACTAGGTAGGTAGGTTTGATAGCCGATTGGCGCAGTAGGCAGCGACCTTGCTTTCTGAGTCCGAGGCTGTGGGTTCAATTCCCACAACAGGAAAATATTAGTGTGATGAACATGAATGTTTTTCAGCGTCTGAGTGTTTGTGTGTGTATTATAAGTGTTTATGTATATTATTCAAAAAAAAATATTTATCAATTATCTTAGTACCCATAGCACAAGTTACGCTTACTTTGGGGCTAGGTGGCAATGTGTGTTTTGTCATAGTATATTTATTTATTTGTCGACATCCTACTAGTTACATCATATTAGTTGTAGGTCCCAAGGTCGATCCATTTTCGATATATATAATGTCTGTATGTTTTCTAGTCTGTCTCTGAGGACAGGCCGTTGTTAGTTACCACCCTACTGAAAAATATTTAGCGTTAAACCGATTAGGAGTTCAATGTAACTGCCAATGTTCAATTATGCAGTGTAACCCGTAAGGAGTATGGACTCCTTACGGGTTATACTGTTTCATCATCACTGTCATCGTCATATCAATTACCGGCCCACTACAGGGTACGGATCTCCTCCCACAATAAAATGTAGGCCCATAGACCACCACCTTGGCCCAATCATCGCTCACCACTAATGGATTACAATCGACGGCTCACTAGTGGCGGAATACAAAAAAAACAACTAAAGAAGTGCTGGTGATACATTCCTTACATAATTTCTATAATCCATAACAAAAAATATCCAGTAGTTGAATGAGTTTTACAATCGCATTACAGTCTTATAAAACTATTACGTTATTATGCACCAATATAATCTTATCGCGTAACATTATAATGATTTTATCATACGTGTAAAACGTTCGGTGGAATATATCAAACATACCGATTTATGTATTGTAAACATTATATTGCCTTTTACAACCTTTACTTAACTTGGGTGTTAATCTATAACCATGAGCGAATGATTAACTAAACATTAAAACTAAATATCTGACTGGTTAGTTAAAGTTAGCTGTTTATTTAACTACTAGCTTTTACCCGCTGGTTCGCTTGCGTGGTAATTTGGAAAACTTTGTCAGGAGGAATGGTGCACCGATCATGAATACAGAACAGTGCACTATCTCAGGACGCTTGTGTCTCCTTTATTCTGAGCCCTTTCAACTATTTCTTTGCCAAAAATAAAGTCGTTTAGTGACTTTGCTAAGACGTGAACGAAGGACGTTTTTTCATGTTTTTTTACTGTTCCTGTAAACCAAGGGTGGTTTACAGGAACAGTAAAAGAAACATGGGAGGAATTAGCTGTTTTTCTAAGACCAAAAGTAGCTCAGGTTACTCTCCGTCCTCTCAACTATTTCTTTGTTTGTCCTTCAATAACGCAGCAACAGAGCAACGGATTGATGTTATTTTTTGCATAGAGATAGTTTATGGACTCATTTTTATCCCGGAGAAATGCAAGCAATCGAGCAAGCAAGCAAGAAAGAAAGCAAACGTAAGCGCGAGCGAGAGCGTGACCGTAATCTTTCCATAGAAACTTTGGTTTTTTCCGGGATAAAAAGTAGCCAATACAACTCTACGGCTCATAAACTATGTATATGCTAAATATCACGTCAATCCGTTGGTCTGTTGCTGCGTGACTGAAGTACAAAGCGTAAGCGTCAGCGAATCTTTCCACAGGAACTGTGCATTGTTTCGAGATGAAAAGTAGCCTATGTCACTCTCCGGCCCAGAAATGCATAAAATCACATCAATTCGTTGCTCTGTTGCTGCGTTATTTATGGACAAACAAACACACTTTCGCATTTATAATATTAGTATGGATTTCTTATACAATTTTTGCTTTCAGTCACATAATACTATTGACCTTGGAATACCAGACATACCGAATTATTCAATTAAGTAATTATAGTTATTAAACTAAATCTGGGCATTAATCTATAACCACGAGCGAGAGATTCGTCATCATCATTATATAACTCCATTACTGGCCCACTAGACGGGCAAGGGTCTCCCACAATGAGAAGGGTTTAGACCGTAGAAGTTGGCGCCCTCAAATTCAAATTCAAATTCAAATTCATTTATTTCAAGTAGGTCTATTTTATAAGCACTTTTGAAACGTCAAGTATGTATATTTGTAGTGACTCTACCACCGGTTCGGAAAGCAGATTCTACCGAGAAGAGCCGGCAAGAAACTCAGTAGTTGTTCTTTTCCAACATCAACATTTACAATCATTTTTCTATCTTGCGGGAGATGAGAGCGAGGCTGGCTGCTTCCAATCTACCTTGTCATTGAGGAATTCATCAAATGTATAGTAACCTCGCTGTATTAGATGCGTTTTTACACATTTTTTAAATGTATGCATTGGTAGGTCAAGAATTTCGTTAGGAATCATGTTGTAAAAGCGTATACTCAACCACACAAAGGAGTTCTGCACCTTTCGCAGACGATATGCAGATATCACTAATTTATGTCCGTTTCTGGAAAGTCGATTGTTAATTTCAGGTTTTTGTTTTTAAAGAGTAATATTTTGTCTCACAAAGACTATATTATTATAAATATATTGCGAAGCTACTGTAAGAATACCTATTTGTTTAAATTTTTCACGAAGCGATTCGCGTGATCCAAGTTTATATATTGATCGTACGGCTCTTTTCTGTAGTATATACATATATACTTTCAATACCTGCAGCTTTTCCCCACAGCAAGATCCCATAGGACATAATACTGTGAAAGTATGCGAAAAATCAAGCCTAGCTGTTTCAACATCGGTAAGCTGTCTAATTTTCCTGATTGCATATGCAGCTTAGCTGAGTTTACTCGCTAGGCTTTCTTTATGGGTACCCCACTGTAGCTTACAATCTACGGTCACTCCTAGAAAAACAGTGGAGTTTTCTATTTTAAGTGTTTCTCCATTTATTATGATGTTTTATTGCACGACTCATGATGCGAAGCATCAGAGAGTGCTTTACGAGCGAAAAATTTTTTTCGCCTCATTTCGGCGGCTATTTTTATTATTATAGACTTGTTAGTTCACGGAATCAAGATATTTTGCATACTATTGTCGAGATAATTTAATGGAGATTAATTTCATATTTTTAAAAAATTGATTTACTGCAATAGAATGGGAAAAAAACACCAAAATAGGTCAAAAAATTTTCCTGTCCGTCATGTGTGAAACCCGAAAACACTCTAACTTGTGAAAAAATCAAATCAAATGTGAGTTAAATTTAAAAAAAAAAATTCTAATCGACGATTGTCTACTGAATGAGAATGATTAATTAATTTAGTGTAGTTTAATTGCAATTAATAAAAAACGAAAACGAAAACTGCAAGACTGTATATCTATAAATATCCATGTAAAATTAACATGGATGGTGATATATCTATATCTATAGATATTATGTACATTTTATTCCACGAGGGGCGCCTGTGCATCACTTTCCTAGTACAGCTTTTTTCAATATTTGATAATTAAATGAGCATTATGAGTCGTGCACTTTGGGATTTTACAAATTTTTATTTTTACGTTAGGTTAAACAAATTACAAACACTTAGTTTTTTTTCCTCCCTGGCGCAACGGTGAGCGCTGTGATTTAAGTAGGAGGTTCCGAATTCGATCCCGGCACGGGCAATTTAAGAATTTATAATTTATGAATTTTCTCTGGTCTGGTCTGGTGGGAAATTCAAATTAGGAAAATGTGTGATTTTTTATTTGTTTTTTGTACTGTGAAGATGAGTGAATCTAATGAAAAAATTCGATACATTTTAAAATTTTACTACAAAAAAGGTAAAAATGCAACTCAAGCCGCGAAAAAAATTTGCTTGATTGGAAGGGCATTATTACCACCAGGCAGGACCATCGGTTCTGAACTCTACTTCGAACAACTGATGAGATTAAAGCAAGAAGTTGAGAGAAAGCGGCCGGAATTAAGCAATAGAAGGGGTGTGGTTTTTCATCATATCATGATGAAAAACCACACCCCTTCTATTACCTTATATACCTAGACCTCACATATATTTAGCCACTTAGAAAAAAATTAAGAGAATTTAGCTGGGAGTTGTTAATGCATCCGCGTTTAGTCCTGACCTTGCACCTTCAGATTTCCACCTGTTTCGGTTTCTTGTTCAGAAACTCAACATTTCTATAGCAATGGGATTATGTCCCTACATACAAGATGGCAAAAAGTTATCGAACAAAATGGTGCCTACATACTCTAGTTAAATGTAAATAAACTATATTAAAAAATGTTTTGAATTTTCAAAATGCGAAGAAACTTTTTCCCCAACCTAACCGTTCGTCGGCTGCATGACAGCATAACGTTTTCCGACCTCCACAAACAGTGGTGCAAAATTATTACACGATTGCGGTAAAAAAAGGAGTGTAATAATATATATAAGTAATTATAATATACATATACACACCCAGACACTGAAAAACATTCATTTTCATCGCACAAACGTTTTCCAGATGTGGGAATCGAACCCACGGCCTTGGGCCCAAAAAGCAGGGTTGCTGCCCACTGAGATATCAGATCATGTTAGTGTTTAAAACTTTATTGAGGTGCTTACTTAGCTTTCACCTTGTTAAGTTTTAGATATTTGTAACAATTAAATAACTTCGTAATCCGGGTTTTGTACTTTTATGTTATAGTAACTTTAATTGACAGGATAACTTATGTACGCCTCAAAAACAATGTTTATTTTAAGTTTAATTCAGTGATTTATTAAACTTAAACAACATTAGATATTTGGATTATTGAGTCAACCGAGTATAATAAAAATAGTTAGTAGTACCTACCCAGTATATTATTACTCAATGATGATTGGTATTATCAAAAATTTGTTTTATAATCCTTAATTTGTAATAAAGTTTTATTAATCGTTATAAATGGAAAATGTATTTAAATAGTCAACAATGACGTAGTGAAGGTTTACTTGTGTGGACTTCTGAGAGAACACAATGGTGTCACCTTGGGTTTTGGCGTTAGCGCTTTTCGCAGGTATTCACAGCATAAATTATTATTAGATAATCCATCTCATCTATAATAGACAGCTTTGATTATTGAAGTTATACTTCTTGTGGCGCGTTAGGAAAAAATAGTGAGCGTCAATTTTTACGATGCGCGCGCACACCGTCACAAAAAACCGACACAATGAAGTTATCTATAGTCAACATTTTAGTTTTTCTAAAAAGGTTAGATAGTTGTCTTTCAATAATTAAAACAATACCTTTTTTCTATTGTTAGTTTAGTTTTTTCTGCAAACGTAGAATAAGGCGAAAGATTAAATATTTGAAAAGATTATTATCTTGTTACTCCAAAAAAGTATAACTTCTAACGCGTGTACATAAGTACACACACGTTTGTTTAAATTAATTTGGATTATTTTTAAATGATTAATGGATAAGTGGGGTTAGACTAGTGGTTAAGGCTTCGGTCTCCCTTTCGGGGCTCGAGCATGGTCCCCGGCACGTACCTTTGACGTTTTAAACTAAAGGTTGAGGAAACATCTTCAGAAAACGTCCATACCTGAGACTCCTCGTGGGGATGACAGTACTACCGCCATGATTATTTCTGTCACCAATCAGCGATACTTTTTTCCTTGTTGTTGCCTGTTCTTCAGTACTATTTTATCTGGTTCCATTTTCACCTTTCTACCATAGAGCATCGAAACATCGAACATTCGAAAGGCATCGTAAGGATCTGCACCGTAACGTAATTGATGTCACATGGACTCGTACAAAGCGTTTTGCTTTCTCTTTTCCTTCACCGATGAAGCAAGTGATACTTTAATTACTTAAAACGCACATAACTAAAAAAATTTAGAGGTGCGTACTGGGATTCGAACACGGCCCCCCAAAATAGCGATAGCGGCTCAGCGGTGATAGCCCAGTGGTAGAATACTATACACTATGATACATTTCAAATGAAGAATTCCATCTAAATATTTCCTATTTAACGATGACACTATTTAGTAAAATTTTCACGAGTATTACGTGAGTCCCTTAACCCTTTGTTTTTTTTATTCAGGAGCATGCCACGCGCATCGGATAGTGGGTGGCTCACCGACAACGGTGGAGCAATACCCGTCAATTGTTCAGGTATTTAATACTATGTCTGTATGGCTGTGAACATATAATCATTACAACAGAACACCACACGCCGTAGAAATAAATTCCATCCTCGTCAAATGGATGCCTGGTAAACTTAATAGATTTTCTAAAATCATTTTAAATATCTTCTATACATTGTGTAACCGAATTACGAAATAATGAAAGGCTACATAAGTATTTTTCGTATGGATTCACCCTGTAAAAATATTAAATCAAAGAAGCATATTTATGTTTCTATACAAACGAATACAAAACATTTTAAGTGTTTACTTATGACAACCCTATTTAAGATACACGATCGACACACGCATAGTACACGACGACACGAACCTAATAAAGTGACAGGAGTCTCTTGATTTTAATTTTGCATGAGATGTTAGGGTTGTATCTGATATTTCGGTAAAACTACGGAAATGTTTTGTTCAAAAACTATTAGCATTTCGGTTTCACAGATAAGTAATAATAATAATAATAATGGGAAAAAAACAACACAGCAATTAACATATAGAATACAGGCTACACAAAAACATATCAATATAAGATTAGGTAACAAAATAAACTTAAATAAGCTAAAAACAAACAAATATAATTCCATGTAGGCAGTGACATATCTGTGGTGTTGTTTCTCCCAAACAGAGTATATACGCTATGCTGTAGCAGTGGTTTTGTGATCACTGCTACAGCGCTGATTTTCAGGCGACCTCTCTCGACATCCCGGACCGGCCAAGAACTGCTATTTTGGTGGCCAGTGTATGCACTAGTCTCAGAGACAGTACATAATGTACCTCTAAAGCCTGTGGAGCATAATTTCGGCTTTTATTTACACGTTGTATATCAAGATTCTCCAACTGTCTCTTCTCCCAACAGAAGGGTTTGCTCATAATCAGCACGCTGGGAAGACGGATTGGTAAACGCAGTAAATGCTCGTAGTAGACAGGGGACGCTGCTGTCCATTCTCCGTTACATTCCCTAAGTCGCCTCGTACGACACCCGTGGGAAGGGGAGGTGTGGTGACAACTGTATTCTGATCTGTCATCACCACACGGCTACTAAATGTTAATTTCTTGTGTTTAGGTTGAAATGAAAAACATCTGGACAGAGCTGTGGTCACAAGGTTGTGCTGGTACCATCCTCACATCGAAAATGATCATGTCTGCCGCGCACTGCTTCGACGGACAGTAAGTATCAGCAAAATATTTTTAATTTACAAACTGTAACTGGAATTTGAAGCGGTGATAGCCCAGTGTGTAGGAACTCGACTACACTTTCGGGGGGCCGAGTTCGAATCCCAACTCGCACCTATAACTTTTCTAAGTTATGTGCGTTTTAAGTATTTCAAATATCCCTAGTTTCAATTGTGAAAGAAAACATCGAAAACATGATATTTTAATTACTTAAAACGCACTTAACTTAGAGAATTTAGAAGTGCAATTTACATAAAATAAATATTAATATACTACGACAATACACACATCGCCACCTAGCCCCAAAGTAAACGTCGCTTGTGTTATGGGTACTAAGATTACTGATGAATATTTTTATGAATAATATACATAAATACTTATAATATATATATATATATATATAAAAACACCCAGACACTGAAAAACACTCATGCTCATCACACAAACATTTTCCAGTTGTTGGAATCGAACCCACAGTCTTGGACTCAGCAAGCAGGGTCGCTGCAAACTGCGCCAATCGGCCGTCAAATTTAAACTCGGTCCCCTGAATTTGAAGTCGAACTCCTACCCACTGCGCTATCATCGCTTGCTAGTACTTACCAGTAGAATAATGTACACTTTATTGAAAGGAAATCAGGAATAAGGAATATTTGTGGCGGGGGTTTTATAAATCCTTAATTTAATCATTTCTTCCAGATTGTTTGACCCAAAGTTGCGCCGCATAAGGGCAGGTGCGACTTTCAGGAACCACGGTGGGATGGTGGTCTACGTGGAGCATGCGTATAACCACCCTTCCTACGGTGCGAATGGATTCGACGGTGACATTTCGTTGATCAAACTACTGAGTGCGTTGGTGTACTCCCCAGCGGTGCAGCGTACATCCATCGCGCCGCAGGATACCGTCATCCCAGATAACCTACCAGTTATACACGCCGGTTGGGGTGCAACATCGGTAAGTAACATCCAATTGCTGGGCATAAACCTTCCCTTATGCAATGTGTAACGGAATTATGAAATACTGTTGAAGGGTGCATAAGTATATTTCATAAGGAATCTCCCTGTAAAAATATTAAATCAAGAGAAGCATTTTATTTTTCCATACAAACTAATTCAAAATATTCTGCGTTTACTTATGACAACCCTATTGAAGCTAAAATACCGACACGCGCATAGTACCTACGCTTCGCGACACGTACTACGCGTAATAAAGGGACATGAGTCACATGATTTTAATTTATATTGGCAATGGTTTGGCAATTGGCTATAATATAAAGAATACAAATATAAGAATACATTAAGCTGTTTACTAACCTGAAAATAGCAGTGTCCGAGCTAGTAAATAGCACAAAAAAGCTCTACTGCTACTAAATATTTATATATTACCTGCCTTTATATTAACAGCAAGGCGGCCCACCATCAGAAGTCCTTCTGGACGTCCCAATCTACACAATCAACAACCAGTTATGCCGCGAGCGCTACGCTTCGCTGCAGAACCGCCCCGCTGTTACCGAGAACATGATCTGCGCTGGTATTCTAGACGTCGGAGGCAAGGACGCTTGCCAGGGCGACTCCGGCGGCCCTATGTACTACGGCAACATCACTATTGGCGTTGTGTCCTGGGGCGAGGGCTGTGCCAACGCCACTTTCCCCGGTGTCAGTGTTGCGGTTCATCGCTACGTTGACTGGATCATTGCTAATAATAATTAAATGAGTTTGAACTAAATTGTTTAATTACTCGTTTTTAAATAGTTATAAGTTTGACGTGTCCATTGTTGGTGTGCGTGTCTGTGTCTATCTGTGGCATCGTAGTTCCTGAATGGATGAACCATGATGATCCCATATTGTTTGAAAGATGAATTAGTCGCGAGTGTTTTTAGCTATTTGATTTGATAAAAATCAGTCAAAGATGGCGGTCGCTACAAAATGGCGGATTACATATTTTTTCACCACTCCGAAAATATGGGTATCAAATGAAAAGACTTGACTAGTACAATAACGTACACTATTTTTAAAGTCGAGAGGGGTGTTTTTTTCAATTTATATTAAAATAAGCGTTGTTCTTCACCGTAATCAACGGGATTACGGTTTGTTTCAAATCCCAAGTGAACTGTTGGCTTTCCAGGGATAAAAAGTAGCCCATGTTGCTCCGCGTCCTTTCAACTTTTCCGCGTCCTTTCGAAATCCTGTGGAAAAATTATGATAATAGGTTGCTTAGTTAGGGCGTGAAGGGAGGATAAACAAACAAACACACTTTCGCATTCACGATATTAGTTAGGAATAGGAAGTTTTTTTTTTATCACGAGGACCGTTACCACGGGCTTTTTGGGCCAAAAATTTGTAGAAGGAATTTTTTGAAAAACGAAATATGCCAGTACCAATTTCTTATTGGTGGTGTCTACCTACGTGCTTCAAACATCACGTTAAGCTTTCGGTCCTGGTCTCTGCAATGGTAATCCTAGTCTTTGCTATGCGTATAAGGGAGCGTAACTTACTTTATACTCATGTCGTGGCTGAATTTATAACTGGAAAACTTACACATTCTCGCATTTATAATATTAGTATGGAATAATAGTAAATAATTCAATTGTTCCTACTGTGTGATTCGATTTACTAACAACCTGTTATCTTGCCAAGGAAAAATAGACTTACTCTTAAAATTACCTATCCGATAAAACCGTTTATTACACTATGATATTGATCATAGGCTATCTACACGTAATCAATGTTTATTATAGTGGTTAGTTCAGCACAATAAAATTATTTAAGCCGTCAATAAATACGAAATATATATAAATGGTGCAATTAATTGTTATTGAATTTTTGGTGTTTTTCCTAAGTACAAGGATGACGTCGATTTGGTGCTTTGCATTAGCGCTCTTTGCAGGTGACTTGCTTTTTTTTTAAATTATTTTCTAATAGGAGTTCTAGCCCGCAAGGCCTTATTCGAGCAGCGTGGAGTGTTAACGCCTAGAAACAATTTGTCTGATGGTGCATGTTTATGAATAAAACCTATTTCTTAGGTTTTGTACAAATGAACACTTACATATTTATTTAAATTTTTTGATAAAGTATATTTCGGTTAATAAACGTTGTATGTATATGTTTTTAATTATTCGTAAACATAAATTTTGCGAGCGGTGATTTCCTATGGGGTTCTATCCCTGGAACCATTTCTAACTTTCCAAAGTGCGTTTTTGATTTAAGAAATTATTTACGCTGGCATGAATGGTAATGAAAACCATCGGAAGGAAACCTGCAGAAGAGTTCTCAATAATGCTGGCGTGTGAATTCTACCAATCCGCACCTGGCCAGCGTGGTTTACTTAACCAATAAGGCTTAAACCAATAAGGACTTAACCAACTTATTCTGACAAGAGACCTGTGTCCTAAAGTGGGCCGGTAATGTGTTGATATGTACGTGTTTTGTAAAAGAACCTCAAAGCTTTGTTTTCAATTTACCCTGGGGAAAAACTTGTTCCTTCTATCATTCGGTCTGCTTGTTTCTTTTTCAGTTTTAGCAACGGTGCATTCACACCGCATAGTAGGTGGGTCTCCAACAACCATAGAGCAGTATCCCTCGATAGTCCAGGTGGAGAGGTTGAACACCGGCACCGGTACATGGTCACAGTCATGCGCCGCCACCATCCTCACGGCTCGATCTGTTCTGTCTGCTGCACACTGCTTTGATGGAGCGTGAGTAGCTTTTAGTGTACAATCATCATCATCATATATCCTTTTCTAGATGTTTTCCTTCACCGTTGAAGCAAGTGATATTTTAATTACTTTACGTACATAGCTTAGAAAAGTTAGATGTGCGTGCGGGGATTCGAACTCTGCCCCCCGAAAGTGAAGTCAAGTGCCTACCCACTACGCTTTCATCGCTTCTATTTCTCCTTTCCAGGGTATAAGCATCATTCGCGAATACCCTAGATTAGTCGCCAGCAACAGAATTGCAGACATTGAATACGGCAATGACGTCTGTACCCAGACAAATCCCTGGTCTTCTATACTCAGTTATGTGCTGGCGTCAACATCCTCTCAGCTCTTGTTTTTAGATGCACAATACATGGATCAATAGCTGGGCTATCCATAGCTTTTGTTATAAAAACGTTTACATACAGACCATGGTAGAGGCCTTTAAAAATAATAAAAAGTGAAAAAAATAATATTAGGATGCAACCCATTAGAAAAGGAGGTAAATATTATAAAAATGAAAGGAAAAATAATTTACGGGCGATCTGAGGTCGGGAAGGGGATGGGGGTGAGTTTTTAAGGGTGAAAAACGGTTTTTCTCGGTTTCCGGCAAAACTAAAAGTCCTATCGAAAAAATCCCCTCCTTTTCTAATGGGTTTCATCCTACTATTATTTTTTTTGGTTCTAAAAATTATCGACCCTGGTCTAATATAGAACGCCACAAGGGGATCTGCAATGTTTATAGAGGATGTGTTTTAACTGCACTTTTAATTTTCTCTGTTATCAGTTCGTACCAACCAAGCCACCGTCGTATCAGAACTGGTGCCACCTTCCGCAACACGGGCGGCAGCATCGTCTACGTGCAGTACTCTTTAAACCATCCATCCTACAATGTCGCGTCTCGCTACGATGGTGACATATGTCTCGTCAGCCTTATAACACCTATTGATTACTCCGAAGTCGCCCAGAGGACATCAATCCCGCCGCAGGGTGCAAGTATTCCGGATAACTTACCCGTTGTGCATGCTGGATGGGGTACCACTGAAGTAAGACTATAAATACTAAATAACGATTTCATTCATAAATATTGTATAGTGACATCGTTCACATTTGCCACCTTTACAATGATTTAGTATGAAGTAATCGTAATATTGTCATTTTTAACAAAAGGATAAATAATTTTAAAAATCAATATATTAAGCACTATTCCACACAATCTTTAGGTAAATTATAAATATATATTATTTTTTAAGTGTTTTTTTTTTGCTTCAACTTTAATTTTGTCTTTACTTTTTGTTCAATTTAATTCCATACACACACTTTGGGTTATAGCATAGAACAAAACTTGTTATTACTTATTTTAGATCTACTTTTAGTTATTACCTGTTTTGTGTAACTAATAAAAATAAACAAAACAGTATAGTTCAATAGGTAACCAACTGGCTAGACTACTTAGATTTAGACTAACAGGTTGATGGACACAGGCAGTGGCGTGCACAGGGTTTTTGACCAGGGTATGCATAAAGAAGGAAGATGCCATAAAATGGAAAAATCCTTGTCTTCCTTGCATACTCTGCGAAGTGTTGCTCTGTTTTTCACTGACCATCAGATGGACCCATCAGCTTGGTTCACCTCCTTGGTTCCAATTATTAACTATGAAGAATCCCGAATTATTCTCTCGCTCTCATCATCTTCCCAAAAGTATCTTTATAGCAGGGCCACCAAGGCTACCCCGCCTTCCATAACTTCTCATGGGTTCTTTGTTCCTTTGTGCTGGTGATGAGACGTCTAAGACGGTAGCAGGCTAACCTCTTACTTATATTACTCAGTTATATTAAGCCCAAACACCATATCAGTGTTACAGTAATTTTATAAAGTGGGTAAATAATTCACCTATTTAATTTAATAAGATTATATTAAATTGAGTAGGTTTTTTAAAAATACGTTTGTTGTTTTAAAACTAAGTGGACTGTATATAAAGCTGGTTATAATGAGAATAACAAAAGACAAAAGACAATTGTCTATAAAACCGTTGATCGCGTCGTCGGTGGTCCGTTCGCGAGTGCCTTTCGCCGCCGCCACCGTGCGATGTCCCCGTCGACTCGCCTGGCCCCCCGCGCGTCTCCTCCCGTGCGCGCACAACGTTAACAATTATTATTTGTTTAACAAATAGTTTTCAAGAAACAATTAAAATTATATTTGATTAACAATTAAAATTACATTGAGTTGGTGGGTATTTCGATGTAAATACGACTGCATTATCGGTACAGCTTAGTTCTACATGGGCTCGAACGATGAAAATACCTCCCGTTGTTTTAGTCGTTTATCACAGTTATGACGCTAAATCGCTTATCGGCACATCTTCCTAAGTAAGTGACGGCTTAACCCTCTCAGAAGCGTACAGGGGAGATAAAAAGAAAACCTGCATTCCCATTTTGCTTCCGCTGAAGATCGATACAGGAATCCCCCTTATAAGACTCTACTCTCACCACTGCTTTAAGGAGTTCGTCAAATCTTTATTCCAATTTTATATTCTTGCAGCAAGGCGGCACGCCATCTGAAGTACTTCTGGACGTGCCAATTTTCACCATCAACAATGACATTTGCCGTGAACGTTACGAACAGCTTCCAAACCGTCCTCCTATCACCAAGAACATGATCTGCGCTGGTATCCTCGACGTCGGAGGCAAGGACGCTTGTCAGGGCGACTCCGGCGGACCTCTTTACTACGGGAACATCACTATTGGTGTGGTGTCCTGGGGCGAGGGATGTGCCAATGCCACTTACCCTGGCATCAGCACCTCGGTTCCTTCTTACACTCAATGGATTGTCGATAATACTTTATAGATTGATTGAAATTTAAATATAACAGTTTATTTTGATTTTTCGTTTTATTATTTAAATAATCTAATTAATTCATAACTGACATCATCACTTACCCTTAACCTTTGACAGCCGATTGGCGCAGTGGGCAGCGACCCTGCTTTCTGAGTCCAAGGCCGTGGGTTCGATTCCCACAACTGGAAAATGCTTGTTTTTCAGTGTCTGGGTGTTTATCTGTATATTATAAGTATTTATATGTATTATATTCATAAAAATATTCATCAGCTATCTTAGTACCCATACCACAAGCTACGCTTACTTTGGGGCTAGATGGCGATGTGTGTATTGTCGTAGTATATTTATTTATTTATTTATTTATTTATCCTCCATCTTTGGTCCACTACAGGTCACGGGTCTACTCTTACAATAAGAAGGGTTTATACTCTAACTATCACGCTGGCCAAGACAACGTCATACACAACGCTCAGGCATGCAGGTTTCCTCACGATTTCATATTGAATTACTTGAAATGCCCATCATACCGGAAAGTAAAAGGTATATGCGAACTCGGGCCCCTGCAAAGGAAGCTAAAGCCTTACTGGGCCCACTGGGCTATCACCGCTTTTTATTTCTTATGGGAGGGAGGAATTCAGAGCCGAGATAAACCACACTGCTCCAATGCGGATTTGCGGGCTTTTTTGCTTAAACTGAGGACCTGGTGATCCATAATCGAACAGTTTTATCAATTAATTAAATAGCTGGTTACCTAGGTTTATCTTATATCGCTATGTAAAGCTCATAAAAATATCTTAATTTTATCTTACTATGTCATGATCACGGTCTTACTTTCACAATTTCATAACCTTATTATTTTTCTAGAAAAATCGATTTATTCATTGATAACTTTTAATGAAATGCAAAATTCTTAGGATAATATCGATTGATTCTTATAATAATGTCCTCGAAGGTGTGTGAAGCCCACTAATCTGCACTGAGCGTGTTGTTGTTAAGTTGATTCTTTAATCGTGTGCCGTGTATAGTTTTCACCGCTTATGTTTTTTTTTCTCTTCCTATTTATGTCGTACGAGGCGACTAAGGGAATGTAACAAGCAGCGTTGTCTTCTGTGCTACTACTACCTTCTACTGCGATCACCGATCCGTCTACCCAGCGTGGTGATTATGGCAAACCTTCCCGATAGTAATACCGATTAATAAAATTTTCTACACATGCCTATATTATGTAAAACCTGTTTCCCGGGACTTCGTTTCCGCGGGGCCAATTTCCGTGCAATCGGTATGTGGAGATTGGCCCAGATCACTTTTACTGTTAGGTCATATATGTAAAGAAATTTATATTTTAATATTTCATCATCATCATATCAAGCCATCGTTTCACGTTTATAATAATTTTACACCACCTGTCCGCTCTCTCTCATCTTGTCCTAATCCAAAGGTTGCCTGGCAGAGATCGCTACTTAGCGATAAGGCCGCCTTTTGTATTCTACTTCTGTCTTTGTATTTCTTTTGTTTTTTTATTTTCCTAACTTCATTGTGGTGTACAAATAAAGAGTTAAATAAAATAAATAATAAATAAGCCATAACCTGCCCACTTGCCCAGGGCACGGGCCTCCTCCCACAATGAGAAAGGGTTAAGGTAGTTGCCCACGACGCTGGCCCAGTGCGGATTAGTGGACTACACATACCTTTTGAGAACATTATAATAAGAATCAATCGATATTATCCTAAGAATTAGTATTTCATTAAAAGTTATTAATGAATAAATCGATTTTTCTAGAAAAATGATTTTTTTAATATTTGCTATTTATTCATTATAAAAAAAAATAGTGCATAAAGTACCAAAACGGGAGACGCGGTTTGCTTGGTTGGATACTAAGTCACACTTTTCGTAAGCGTAGCTTGTGTTATGGGCACTAAGATAACTGATGAATATTTTTTAAGAATAATATACATTAATACTTATTATATACTAGCTTTTGCCCGCGACTTCGTCTGCGTTTGATTTAGTTTTTTGATGTGGCATTGAATTTAGTTGTAGTTCTAAAAAAAATGCAAAGTATTCAGTATACCTAAGCCTTGAATGAGGAGATCTGTCCTCTATCTCCAACCACATTCAGTTTGGAGAAAATTAAACACATATTATATAACCTATATAGTACAAAAATAATTATTTAAATCGGTTATAATTAGTCGGAGTTGTGGTGTAAAATCGTCAAACACTTTCATCCCCTCTCCCAAAGGAACCGACCTTAATGTCGGGATAAAAAGTATCCTATATTACTTCTAACACTTACAAAAATATGAATACAAAGTTTCCTGAGGATCGGTTAAGTAGTTTTTGCGTGAAAGCGTAACAAACAAATTTTCATTGACATTTATAATAATAGTAGGGAGTAGGGATAGGGATAGGGATAGATAAACACCCAGACACTGAAAAACATTCATGTTCATCACACAAATATTGTCCAGTTGTGGGAATCGAACCCACGGCCTTGGACACAAAAAGCAGGGTCGCTGCCTACTGCACCAATCGGCCGTCAAGTTGTTCTGATTATAGGCAATAGTTTTCCATTTACTGGGTAGTAATCTTTGTCCGGCAATCATTTCTACAATCTTTATCGGGCAGCCGTGAAAAACTAATCGCTGCTAAAAAAACAAATTTCCTATTTAAATATTAGTAGGAATTTATGTCAATGGATGTCGGTCGATTGCATGTATCGAGAAGAGGCTTAATTTAATTCCCTTATCAGTTATATCCGTAATATCAGCAACTGATGTTATCAGATTGCTATAAGCGGAAACCGGCTACTTAAATAATAAACTGTACAGGATGCTCCGAAAGCAATATCACTGTAATATTCTAAAATCGATAATAAAGAAACTTCTAATTGCTAGACTAGATTCATTTATTTTAGGTAGGCTTAATGTAAGCACTTTTGAAACGTCAATAATGTCTGTTTTGAATCTACCAACGGTTCAGAAGGCAGATTATTATGAGCAGAAACTCAGTAGTTGCTATTTTGCAAAATCAATTATTTACATTCTACATTCTAACATTAATTATTCTATCTTGTGAGAGATGAAAGCGGAGCCGGATGCTTCCAAGAAAACCTTATGATCAAGAAATTAATCAATTGTATAGTGACCCGGTAGGCCATTGAAAAGATGGGAGGACGACATCGCGATAGTTGCGGGTAAGACATGGAGTACTCTTGTAAGGGACAGGTGCAAATGGAAAAATGTGGAGGAGGCTTTTACCGCCGCTGGCGGTCCTTACATAAATGTTCTAAATTAGATAGTATAAGTACAATAAGGGCAATATATTACTTAGTTAAGAAAACATATAACATATAAATAGAAAATAAAAAATTAGGATTAAGGAAAATTGTATTTAACTCTATTATATTTAGCCAGTAGGGTAATTAATTGTAAGGAATGTAAATAAAGCTTTATTATTATTATTATTATAACTATTATATAGTAACCTCGCTGTAATAAATTTGTTTTAAGATATTCTTTAAACTTGCGCATTGGTAGAACGAAAATTACCTTAGGAATCATATTATAAAAGCGCATACTCAATCCCACGAATGACTTCTGTACCTTTCGCAGACGATATGCAGATGGCAATCAATCAAATATACTTTATTGTACACCAAATACAAAGCGATAAAAAAAAAATCATTGAAAGAAAGAAAAGGTACAGTTGGCGGCAAAAATATGAACACACCTTGGACGTGCTCCTTGCATGCCCTGAATTGTTGCTCTCAGATGGGCAATCTAAATCATAAATATACTACAACAATACACACATCGCCATCTAGCACCAAAGTAGGCGTAGCTTGTTATGGGTACTAAGATAGCTAGATGAATATTTTTATGAATAATACACATAAATACTTATACAGATAAACACCAAGACACTGAAAAACATTCATGTTCATCACACAAACATTTTTCCCATAGAAATCGAACCGACGGTCTTGGACGCAGAAAGTAGGGTCCCTGACTAATATTATAAATGCGGAAGTGAGTTTGTTTTTTTGTTTGTTTGTTTGCCCTTCCTTTACACCCTAACTAAGCAATCAATCAGCTTCACGTTTGGTATCGATTAGTTGAAAGGACCGAGAGTACTTTTGATTTCACGAAAACATACAATTTCAACGTGATAGTAAAAAGATTAAGTAAAAAACCGAAAAACACGCAGACAAAGAATGCGGCACCAACTAGTTATTTATATAATAAAGGTAACTTAAAATATTCATTCTATATAATATGACCATAAATTATATGATTTAGGTAGATAAAGTTTTGTGAAATGCGTATATATTTTAAATTAGTATAATTTCGGGTGCATTGCGAGGTGATAATTCCCACTGGCAATATGTTGAACCGGATTTTGTGCGTGGCGCTTTTGGCAGGTTGTATGCATTTTTAACATTTAGTTCTTTTTGAAAGTTAATATTTAAACCGTTGAACTATGTTTAAGAAATGTTGATTAATCACGAAAATCTTATTTTAAAATCTTGTTTATCTTAAAACTTGATAAAGCTGAAGAGTGTGTTAATTTATTTGAACGAGCCAATCGCCTGAACTAGTGGGCGATTTAAAAAAAATCTTCATTGCATTTGATAACCACATTTTCGAGGAAGACTATATAACTTCTGAAATATTTACCCCTTAGAAGGTTATGAATGTTTAATGGTTAGGACGCGTTAAACTCAGTAGTATTCAGTCCGATTAATAAATCCTTTTGGCTGAAATGCAGAAGCGCTGAGGTATACAGAACTGTAACTATTAAAAATCTGTGTAGTTCTTGGCAGCGAAAATACACATAATTTTTTTATATAAGTTTTTTATTCCTCCACAAGTTAGCCCTTGACAGAAATCTCAAGTCTATCTGGTGGTAAGTGATGATGCAGTCTAAGATGCTAGCGGGCTAACCTGTTAGGTATGGTAGTCATACCCCTAATCGGTTTCTACGCGATCGCGACCCCTGCTAAAATTCTGATACTTAGCGATAAGGCCGCCTTTTGTATTCTACTTCTGTCTTTGTATTTCTTTTGTTTTTTTATTTTCCTAACTTCATTGTGGTGAACAAATAAAGAGTTAAATAAATAAAATTCAGAGCGCTCGCCGTTGCGCCACGATGACGACGAGGACGTCAAAAATTAGTTATATTTGACCATGGTCCAACAACTTAATATATGGACATTCATTCAGAGCACATTACCACTGAACTACTGATATCGCTTGTATTGGACAGCCGATTGGCGCAGTGGGCAGCGACTTTGCTTTCCGTGCCTAAGGCCATGGGTTCGTTTCCCACAACAGGACAAATGTTTGTGTGATGAACATGAATGTTTTTCAGTGTCTGAGTGTTTACCTGTATATTATAAGTATTTATGTGTATTATATTCGTAAAAATATTTATCAGCTATCTTAGTATACCACAAGTTACGCTTACTTTGGAGCTAGAAGGCGATGTGTGTATAGTCGTAGTATATATATATTTTTGGTAATGCAATGTTAATATGTTACTTGGGATGGACTTATTTAATTATTAAAGGCATTCATTAATTTACGTTTTATTTTTCTCAGGGGCCATATCGGTATCCCAGCAGGAAGCTAGCAATGAGGTCCAGCCGCAGAACATCTCAGTGCTAGAAACGTTCCCCTTCTTGGCTCAATTGGAATGGTATAGTTTCTGGGCCACGATGGAGTGGTCCCAGGAGTGTGCGTGCTCCATCCTCAATAATAGGCATGTCCTCACAGCTGCTGGATGCGTATCCGGATGGTAAGAATCCTTTCAGTAACTGTACAGCTTCCCCCAAACAGTAGGGGCACTTGTATCGTGACGGGTATCTAGTATCGTATGCAGCGCCTACAATAATATTCCCTACGGAGGACGGCTCGGCCAATAAAAAAAAAGAAGTAATATTTGACTGACCATGAAAATAGCTCAAAGCATCGATAGCTTAGTGGTTAGGACTTCAGTTTTATTTTCGGTGGGCTGAGTTCGAATCCCAGCACGCAGCTCTTACGTTTCTAAGTTCCGTGCGTTTTAAGCAATTAAAATATCACTTGCTTCAACGGTGAAGGAAAACATCGTGAGGAAACCTGCATGCGTGAGAGTTCTCCATAATGTTCTCAAAGGCATGTGGAGTCCACCAATACGCATTGGGCCAGCGTGGTGGACGAAGTCCTAAACCCTTCTTATTGTGGTAGGAGAACCGTGCCCTGTAGTGGGCCGTTTATGGGTTAATATGATAAACATAGCTCTCCTGGTATTATGTGGAAAACCACTGCCTATAAACATAGCAACACTTCGCAGGGCATGCAAGAAGCACATCCTGAAAAGTGCCGTCCAGTGTCCATCAACCTGAGACGTGGGTCCTAAGCTTGAAGCAGGTGCTTCCAACTCAGACAGCATAATAACTTACCATCAGGGGAGATTTTAGTTCTAGCTGTAACTTTTAGTGGAATCGAAACAACAGTTCATGACAATTTCCAGGTCCTACGAAGCTCGTTTCCGCCGTATCAGAGCTGGATCCAGTGTCCGCAACACCGGTGGCGTCATATTCTACGTCCAGGACAGGATAAACCATCCAGATTGGGCAGCTAACAACTATGACGGTGATGTGGCCGTCGTCAGAACCATGGGCATCATAGTTTACACCCCACTCATCCAGCAGGCCTCGATCGCGTCGCCGGGATCCTGGATCCCTAGCGGCTTGCGACTCTCGCAACCTGGTTGGGGACGAGTTGGGGTAATTTTTCATATGAAAACCCATACACTCAACAACTTCATAAGAACACCCGTTCACTCAACAATTCCATAATTACACCCATGGTCTCAACAATATTATAAGACCACCTATACAACCAACGTAGGTAATGTGGCCGCCTTCAGAACCATGTTCGTTTTAGTATACAGCTCCGTCATCCAGTAGGCCTCGACGAGTCGCCAGGATCCTGGGTTACTATTGGCATGTGACTCTCGCAAGCTGGTTGAGGACGAGCTAGGGGTAATTTTTCATATGAACACTGGTACACCTACAAAATATATATATTCATAGGAACACCCGTAGACCCACCAACTTTATGAAAGCCCCCCTACACTCAAAAACTTCATAAGAACAACCGTACACCCAACAACTCTATAAAAAAACCCGCGCCAACATTGCATGAGCCTACAACACACAGAGTTTGTTGTAGGCGTCATCAAATTCAACTCAAACTCGACAGGAATTTTTTTGCTATTTCTTTTTTTATTTAAAAGGGTAAACTTAACTTTCAATGGTGTGTGATGGAAAATGGAGCACAGAGATTAACGAACCACAGATCAGAACAATGGTTTATTACACAGTATTTTTCTAAATAATACCTACTTCTACTAGGCCTTTACTGTATTATTAATTTATCTACTAGATTCGGGAATATTTACTATATTATTAGGGTCTTCACTGTATTTCTATTATTTCTAGATATTTCAATTCTAGAATGCAAGGACTTAGTGACAACCCTTATAATATTATTAGGGTCGGCACTTAGTCATTGCCTATTTAAGCGAGGGGGCTTTGCACTGAAGGGAGAAAGTATGAATGAATGAATGAATGAATACACTTTTATTGTACACCACAGAGAAAATTTACAGAGATACAAATACAACAGCACAATAAGGTAGAACGTACAATTTGGTGGCCTTATTGCTAAATACCGATCTCTTCCAGGCAACCAAAGGCATACAAGAAAATGCAATACGAAATTAGTAGGTGGTACAACAAACATTATGTATATAACAAGTATTATGCTGCGGACAATGATGATGGACTATTTTGTTTTGCAGCAACAAGCTTTATCCAATCAAGAGGTCCTCACTGCAGAACAAAGGGCTTGCGGCAGGCGAGACGGCAACTTCTCCGCCCCTTTCAACGCCACAGTCAACGTACTGTGCGCCATACCCCCCACCGTCATCGCATCCAACAACGACATCGGAAGCCCCTGGACCCTCGGCCGTGTGACAGTAGGGATCGTTGGCGTAGTGAACACCGTTGGCACTTACAACGGCCTGATCGCAGCTGACCTCGGGAAGTACACCGAATGGGTCCTTAGCTCTGTAAATTAATTAAGGAGTGAATTAATGTTAAAACCAAAGATTTCTATCGGAAATATACCGTAATCCAAAATAAATAGGTTACTGTTTTTTATTATCATCATCTCAACGGTCGTCACTCCAGCAGCTAGGGACCCTAAAGTCCACCGGTCCTCGAAGCTATTTTTCCGACCCATTGTTTGTTTTTATTTTTAGGGTTCCTTACCCAAAGGGAGACCGTATTACCTACTAATCTTCTTCGTCCGTCCATCTGTCTGTCTGTTCGACTGTCAGCACTGTATCTCATGAACGGTGATAGTTAGGCTGTTGAAATTTTCACAGATGATGTATTTCTGTTGCCACTAACATATCTATATATATATAAAAGAGAAAGTGTGTGGGTATGTTCTGTATAGGCTCCGAAACGGCTGGACCGATTTCAATGAAACTTTCAGGGAATCTCCGGATTGACCTGGCGAGTAATCCTGTAAAGTTTGGTGACGTTCGGAGCACTCCTATTTTTGAACTGTCAAACTGTCAAATACAGCTTTTATTAAAAATTTAATGATGCAAGTTTATTGTTTAAATAAAATAAATAAATGTTTAATGGTTCTTCTATACAACAGACACCATATTTTAGTCGTCTTTAGAGATAGTAATACGGAACCCTTCGTATGCCAATCCAAATCACACTCGGCTGGTTTTTATTTGATCATGTTAGTGACAGTGGCACAACTAAAAATAAATTAGTTGTACTAAGTACATATTTACTAAAAAAAGAAAAATTCAGGGGCAGAGAAGCGCAAATTCAAAAAATATGCAAATTATCTAAAATGCTTTATTCTCGTAGACGTATCACAGGCACTTATGAAGCGTTCAAACATATAATATGTTACCATTAATGTTAGGTGATGGTGACAACTTAAAACAAAAGCTAGGGGCCAAATGCGCCCTGGTCTAAGATGAGCCCACCACTAACTTTCCGGGCTTAAGAACTTGTAATCATAGGTCCATAGGTCACACCATACACCATAGGTCACAACAAGGATGTGCGCTCTCTCTAGCTAGCCCCCAGTTTGCAGTTAAGGAATTTATGATTGCTGAATGGTCTCTGGTCTGGAGGAGGTTTCGCCTTAGCTGGTTAGTACCCTATGATATAACGTTCCGGTACGACACAATAACCAATATTTTAACCAGTATGTATATAATATTACTGTAATTTACCTAACAGGTCAGCCTCTACCATCTTAGACTGCATCATCACTAGTAGCTAACTTGATACCCTTTGATACCCACATTTTTTTTGTAGGTTATGAAATCCTTTACGTTATAATAAGTAAGTTGTATCTTATATTTTTTTAAGGTCATAGTCAGCTATGGGACATTGCAGAAGTACCTGTCTATATCTTTATAATATTTTATTTATTTATTATTATAACTACTCGTTGATACAATAGCCTTGAATCTTCTTTTTCCAAATTGGGTTTGATAAATGTTAAGTGTAGCTCAAACCGTATCTTTATTGTAATTTATTGCTGTTATTTCAGCTTATCGAACAATTATAGATTCAGGATCAATGTTATACGATACTGACAAAACATAAGTTTATATTCACGGTTTCCACAGCGTAATTTTTATCAGTCAAAATACCTGATCAAAGGAAGCAAGCACTTCACGTTTTCTGACAATTAATTTGACAGTCTCTGAAAGTTTAAAAACCTCTTGCATTCGTTTATTAGGATGAGCTGAAGCAAAATAATCTTATTAAATTAAAATACAAATAAAATAAATAAATTAAAATCTTATAACTGAATCTGAAAAGAAAGGTTCCATCGAAGTTTGGAGATGTATGTATGACAAGCTATTTTTTTTAAAGTGTTATAAATAAAATCTAATTTTAGAATGTTCGAATGAAAACTACATTAGACTTATTATACTTTTGGAAGCTATTGAAAAAACTGAACTCTAAGTAGACTTTCTTCCAAAAATCTCTAGCTCAAACTCCTAAATATTATTGTCATTTTTTTCTGCAAAGCTCGTCATCCTCATCCTGAACCTTTTAATGTCCCACGGCTGGGAAAAAGCCTCCTCTCTCATAGGAGAGAGGGGTTTCCACCACTCTACTCCAATGCGAGTGGTTGGGCTTCAACAAAAATTGGTGACAGTAACCTCGATGGCGGTTTAACGTGGCAAGAAGGAATTGAATATTGACCAACCATGTTTGCTGCTCCAGCGCTGACGGCTTACATGCTCTCGCGTGTGCGAGGCACTGGGGTTGGACACCGCCCATTTACAAATCTTACATAGACTCTTTCGCACTTAAAGTTTTAGTAGTAGTACGTATTAAAGCATTTTGTGGCCAAGCTTGTCCAGGGAACTCCATACTACCCCCATGCCTATTTAAGCTGCTAAGCTGCGTTCCAGTCAGAAGGGTGTCATTTCATAGGATGTGTTCCTTGCATGGCAATCAAAGTGTTTCTCTGTTTATGTAACAAATTGTGGTTTTGACGTGACAACGTCTTATAAATTGGTTTGCCGGGTGACACTTCAAGAAACTGCGTTACGCTCCGCTCACGTTATGCGCTCACAATGAGAGCGAGTGAGAGGCACGCGTCCCTTCCACTCGGGCATGGTTAGCCCGCCTAAGAGCGAGAGAGACAGACATAAAAAGTGAAAGGCACGCGTCCCTTTGTAGTAAACGCTGTTTCATTGTACGCAAATGTATTGCAAGTTATTGTATGTATATTTGTATATAAATACGTATGTATGTGTAAAGGTAAAAATAAAATTTTGTTAATATGAAATTCAGTGCGAGATTCTTTGTATAAATTAATGTTTTAAATATAATTCTTTGTATAAATAAATGTTTTAAATTGTTACTATTATTTCATCCTTCTTCCTACTATACGAATGAATATTCACATTAAAATTATTTTACCACTCAAAGTCGTTGTCACGTAAAACTTTCGCCCGTATACCGACTTTACAGGCAACCAATTTTTTTCACTAACCATTAAGTTACCACAGCTTGTTCCATCATTTATTACTATAAAAAAATCTTTAGGATGTTATCAACAATTATAATTATATAAATAATTTTAACGCCCCCACAATCTCCTCTAGGGCTTAATTTTTTCGAAATCTGATAGTAAGTGACCTTAATTTAACAAAGATGAAACTTTTATTACATTTAAGTGGAAATTTTAATATAAAATTTTCATTTTTTTCATTAGCACCCCCGTAGCCCCGTTTGTGATTTAAACTTCATTAAATACATTCTTGTTTGCTCGTAACATAGACCAAAAAAATTCTGTCCAAATTTCATGTCTAAAAGAGTTAAAATTCAAAATCTAGTTTTTTATGAATTTTTGCTAATCATTAACGCCCCCGCCATACACTTCGGAGATTTAGCACTTATAAAAAAGTTAGCCTATCCATTAAGTCATTGTATTCTCTACATGGATGCCAAATTTCAATTCAATCGGATGTATAGTTTAATAGTTTTAACGGAACAACCGTAAAAAAACTCTATAGATTTACATATTAGTTTATATTTGGAAGCCAGAAACACTGTTTTAATTCAATATTCACGATATCAATATCGATAACAGTTATCGATTATGAAATAGATAATAAAATTTATTGTGACATCGATTTATAATCAATTACTGTAATCGATTACGATATTGATATCAATATCGATAACGGCAATCGATATCGTAATCGATATCGATATCAATATCGTTTTTATATCGATTTTCATATTCGATTATGATATCGATATCAAAATAGATTTTGACATCGATTTCAATTATCGATTTCTATATCGATTATTAATCGATGTCAAAATTGACTTTAATATCGATATCATAATAGAATACTACAATCGATAACTGTTGTCGATATTGATATCGATGTTACAATCGATTGGATACTCGATATATAATCGATATCGAAATCGATTACGATATCGATATCAATAACGATAACGATTAAATCAACGGTTAAAAATCGATGGCAATACAGTTATCGATTATATATCGATATAAAATCGATTGTCATTGAAAGATAAATTTAAAGATTTTAAAATAATGACCGTGTATAGTCAGTACATATTTGAAAATTGAATGTACGTTCATAAAAACATTTCTAAATTTAATAAAAATGTGACTGCAATTATTTAAACATTAGAAGTAAGAATAAACTTACAGTGCAATATACTAGGTTACATAAAATTCATAATTGCATACAATTCTACAATAAACTGCCAATTGACATCTTGGAGATGTCTCTTAAAAAGTTCAAAGTTTGTATTAAACGTAAGCTTATAGAAAAGTCCAATTATGGTATAATGGACTACGTAATCGATAAAAAAGCTTGGGTGTAAATTATTGCTCTAACCAGGTTGCTCTTCTAATAATTTAAAATGACATTGTGAGATGGTGATAACAAAAAAAAAACACCCGGCTAAGTTTGTTGTGGGCTTCTTCTTAGACCAGGACGCGTTTGGAACCCTCGTAGCTTTAGTTTTTAAGTTTACGAATGTGGTTATCGCCATGATCTCACTACAGTGTAATTCTTATGTACGCATCAAAAGTGCCACTTATGGGCCTACTTGAATAAAGATATTATAATTGATATAGAAATCGATTATATATCGATATATAATTGATATAGAAATCGATGTCAAAATCTATATTGATATCGATATCATAATAGAATACTACAATCGATAACTGTTGTCGACATTGATATCGATGTTACAATCGATTGGATACTCAATATATAATCGATATCGAAATCGATTACGATATCGATATCAATAACGATATACAAGCTTTTTTATCGATTACGTAGTCCTTTATACTATAATAGGACTTTTCTATAAGCTTACGTTTAATACAAAATTTGAACTTTTTAAGAGACATCTCCAAGATGTCAATTGGTAGTTTATCATAGAATTGTATGCAATTTCCTTTAAACGAATTATGAATTTTATTTAACATAGTATATTGCACTGTAAGTTTATTCTTACTTCTAATGTTTAAATTATTGCAGTCACATTTTTTCTTAAATTTAGAAATGTTTTTATGAACGTACATTAAATTGTCAAATATGTACTGACTATACACTGTCATTATTTTAAAATCTTTAAATTTATCTCTCAATGACTCTCTCGGACCCATTTTGTAGATCGAACGAATAGCACTCTTCTGCAGCACGAAAATAGTGCTAATATCAGCAGCATTACCCCAAAGTAAAATTCCATATGACATAATGCTGTAAAAGTAACTAAAATATACCAGTCTAGCAGTTTCTACGTCAGTCATATGGCGTATCTTCTTTACCGCATAGGCAGCAGAACTAAGACTGTTCGATAAATTATTTACATGAGGGCCCCATTGAAGTTTAGAATCTAACGTTATTCCTAGAAAAACTGTCGTATCCTCCAGTTTCAGTTCCTCATTATTAAGTAGTACAGTGGTTATCACGTGTTTAACATAAGGTAAAGTGAATTTTATACACTTGGTTTTTTTTCCGTTAAGAACCAAATTATTAGCTTCAAACCACTGTACCTCTTTAGCGAGAGAATTGTTTATCGATTTTAGTAATGGATATCAATATCAATTTTGATAAAAGTTATCGATTTTACATCGATTTTCGTATTCAATTATGATATCGATATCAATATAGATTTTGACATCGATTTCAATAATCGATTTCTATATCGATTTTATATCGATATAATTCAAAAAAATTCAAAATTCAAAATTCATTTATTTCAAGTAGGCCTAATACAAGCACTTTTGAAACGTCAAGTCTGTCCGTGTGTAGTGACTCTACCACCGGTTCGGAAGGCAGATTCTACCGAGAAGAAGCCGGCAAGAAACTCAGCAGTTGCTCTTTTCCAACATCAAAAATTTACATTTTATATTTTAACATTCATTTTTCTATCTTGTGAGAGATGAAAGCGGAGCCGGATGCTTCCAAGCAACCTTGTCATTAAGAAACTCATCAATTGTATAATAACCTCGCTGTAATAAATGTGTTTTAACACATTCTTTAAACTTATGGATTGGTAGGTCCAAAATTACCTTAGGAATCATATTATAAAAGCGTATACTCAATCCCACAAATGACTTCTGCACCTTTCGCAGACGATATGCAGATGTCACTAATTTATGACCATTTCTTGTAAGTCGACTGTTTATATCCACTTTTTGTTTATAAAGACTAATATGTTGTCTTACAAATACTATATTGTTATAAATGTATTGTGAGGCTACCGTAAGTATACCAATTTCTTTAAATTTTTCACGGAGGGATTCACGTGATTTAAGTTTATATATTGACCGTACAGCTCTTTTCTGCAATATGAATATAGTTTCAATATCAGCAGCTTTGCCCTATAATAAGATCCCGTAAGACATCACACTATGAAAGTACGCGAAGTAAACAAGTCTTGCTGTTTCTACGTCAGTAATCTGTCTAATTTTCCTGACGGCGTAGGCAGCCGAGCTTAGTTTACCTGCTAGTGTATCTATCTATAGTGACTATATAGTGATATATAGTCGATAACTGTATTGACATCGATTTATAACCGATGATTTAATCGATAACTGTTATCGTTGATATCGATATCGTAATCGATTTCGATATCGATTATATATCGAGTATCCAATCGATTGTAACATCGATATCAATATCGACAACAGTTATCGATTGTAGTATTCTATTATGATATCGATATTAAAGTCAATTTTGACATCGATTAATAATCGATATAGAAATCGATAATTAAAAACGATGTCAAAATCTATTTTGATATCGATATCATAATCGAATATGAAAATCGATATAAAAACGATATTGATATCAATATCGTAATCGATTACAGTAATTGATTATAAATCGATCTCACAATCAATTTTAATATCTATTTCATAATCGAATACTCCAATCGATATAAAATCGATAACTGTAATCGATATATAATCCATTACTCAAATATCGATCTATATATATATCTCTATCGATTTTGACATCGATTTGAGTAATCGATTATTATATATCGATTTGAATAATCGATTACGATATCGATTACAGTTATCGATTATATATCGATTATTCAATCGATTTTGATATCGATGTCATAATCGAATACTAAAATACTGAGGCTTATTCCTCCTGGAAAAGTATTTCAAATAAAGACGCGCGTGCAGCCAAGGAAGGAATGAAGCTAGTAATGTTTTGTGTAAAGAAAAACTAGGTAAAAAAACTATATATAAATGAAATCATGTTTTATCAAAGTTTTCGTTAATTAGTAGCATATAGTTCACGGTGTTTCAAATCAGCGCCATAGAGTAACTTCATTCACGATCCAGTTGGTGTAAGCGGATACAGTGGTAGCAGAGAAGGCAGTGCTGTTCATCAGCCGGTTGTTCGCGGGGATCACCCCAACAGTAATGGTGCCCCAAATCCAGGGTCCACCGACATCCCCGTTGAACCTGGCTTCGAAGCTTGGGTACGCTGTGATAAGGTTGGACGTGGTATTGGACGTCTGGTTGGTCGCTACTGAGAATGAAGTGACGAAAGCACTGCTCAGCGCTATGTTGGTAACCTGGAAGAAAATTAAATAAAATGAATATAAAGTCACATTTTCTGTTAGTGCGTTGTGCAAACGACGTATCAAGTACGAAGATTGTGCGTAGTTTGAAAGAGCTGTTTAATAACAATTAATGTGTAGCTTAATTTTCTATACTCCGCGAAAAGTAGGAGGATCTGTACGATGTAATTTATGAATTCTTTAATCTTTTTATTCCATACCAAATAAAAATGAGGAAACTCCGATGCTTAATATTTATTGTATGTTATGGCATGATAACAGTCAAAGAATCGCTTACATATTGTATTTACCAATGATTAATGATTCATGTATATGATAAAAGTATTTTTATTAATATTCGAACATATTTTTTTTTTTTATTGGTATTTATTTTCAATAAATAACACTCAAATTCTAGCAATCCATGACATGTGAAACGCCAAATTAAAAATAATGACGTCATTTATATCTGAACATAGCTTTGTACCGCTTGAATTTCGAAAATCTCTCGTGAATCAAGTATTTTGTGATTTCAAACTATCAGTTGCTCACTTTTTTGTTTTCAATAACAAAAGTAAATAATCTTCGGCTATGGAACAAGGACTTTCTAAAGATCTAAATTGCTGATGACGTCACGAGTACGGCCAGGGCACCAAAACCTTTAATTTCTTCAAAAATAAGATATTTTTTGGATATAGTAGATACTTCCGAACATCATAGTGCAGTTTTTTTTTTAAATAAGTTATCATGCCAATTCCGCAAAGTAGCGCTGCGCCTACTTCTGTCCAATATCCAGAGAATTGTATGGTATTGTGGATCATGTGGACATTGGATCTATTCACCAAATCCAAATTGGATGCGCAGCGTTCAGGAAAGTTCATGAATCTTTCCGTTGATAGTCCCTCAGTGCTTGAATACCAATGTCATTTAATATTGCGTGTTGCTAGTGATAACTTACGACTTTAAGATGCGGTTACTATGGGTCTGATAAAATGGTTTCAATTGAGAGGGCTAAGTTCAGAGTATCCAAGTAATCTTATAAAAAATATAGAGATTCCTAGAAGAACCAGGGTGTTAGTGAAAGAGTGCATAGCACAAAGATTAGTAAAGCTAAAGTGCCAAGGTGCGGGGCATCTGGCTCGGAGAATGTAGCTCTCAAGGTTCTGCAATAGCGACGTCACACAAGAGAACGCACCATTATTAGATGGTCAGAGGACATTAAATGAGCGTAGGGAGCAAGCGTGCCGAGACTGTGAAATTTGGAACTGTGTCCACCAATGGCCTTCGACCGATTGATTCGCAACTTTAGCAGATCAGTACAATACATCCTGTATTGTACTGATCTGCTAAAGTTGCGGAGAAGGTGTCTCTTTGTTGCATGTTGCGGCTCAACCACTGAATTTTGATGCCTGGAAGGGATCACACATTTTTTTTCAGCCGTCATCTTGAAGATGGACATAGGATACATTAAGAGCATGAACGGACTAGCTACAGGTCCCTCTCACCAAAAAGTAAGAGGTGAAATAAACTTACATTTCTGTGTCCCCAGCCCACTTGGTTGAAGACGGAGTCTCGCGGGACGACTGAGCCCTGCTGCAGGATGCGCGCTTGCTGTGATAGGGTGCCGAAAAACATGCGACTGCGCAGCCGCACCACAGATATGTCGTGGACTACCCCGTCGCTAGTGCGCGGGAAGTTGGTCGCGCGGTCCACGTAGATGACCATACCGCCAGCGTTGCGGGTATTGGCTCCAGCGCGGATGCGACGGTACTGGACATTGGGGTAGCTCCTGGAAAGTTATTGTAGATTAGGATATATAATGATAGTCCATCACTCTATTTTTATATATTTCTAGTTCTTTTTAATAGTTTAATCAAATGTGTAGTGGTCTCCACATTACCTACTTAGATAGCGCCACAAGATACGCGTACATCGCGTTATCTACTGGATGAATGGTTGAACTACGTTCCGCGAGCATAACACCAGCTCAGAGGATGATCTTCCGATTGGTACCAATCGAGCGTATTACACAAATGAGTTGCCGTGATTCTTGAAAATGGCAAGACACGTTTGTTTTGTTTTGTTTCGGTTTTCTAATTAAAGGATTGGTTTAAAAGAAAATAAATTTTGGAAAAAGCCAACTACCCAGTTTTAGTAGATTGAGGTGATGTTTTGCCTTTTTTTATTCTTCCACAAGCGAGCTCTTTATAATCTCACCTGATGCTTATTAATGACGTCGTTTAATATGGTAGCGGCCTAACCTGTAACCCATCGGTTTGTACGCGATGTCCTACTGGGGAGCTAAATCGCTTGGCGGCACGTCATTGTCAGTAGTACTAACCACGGCTTAAGAGCCTACTAGACCAGACCAGAAAATATAAATTGTCAGGGAGGGATCAAAATAAACTCTCCAACTCACGGCCCAGAGAAGCAGCTCGCTGCAGTCAGCACGTTGAGCTCGTTTAGAATAGAGGCGGCGCAGGTTTGTTCCCAGGCCCCCCAACCCCAGGAGTTGTAGAACTCCACTTGCACAATGGAGGGGAATTGATGCAGAGTGGTTACGTTAGTGGTTCCGTTGGTGGATCCGTTTGATGCAATCGCAACATCTTCCAATCTAAATGCGGACGAAGCGCCTGAAAAAGATTAATAATTAAAGTATTAATAACTGATGAAATAATTATTTATTCACTTCCTTCTCTTCGTTCTGCGATTCTGAACAAATCCCGTAGAAACCCTTTGTTATCCCACTATAAATAAAAAAAAAATATATACCCAAAGTAAGCGTAGCTTGTGTTATGGGTACTAAGATGACTGTTGAATATTTTTATGAATTATATACATAAATACTTAAAAAATACATATAAACACCCAGACACTGAAAAACATTTATGCTCATCACACAAACATTTTCCAATTGTGGGAACCGAACCCACGGCCTTGAACTCAGAAAGCAGAGTCGCTGCCCACTGCGCCATTCGGCCGTCAATATAAAAAGTCTATTTCTCTGTCTTTTAAATTAATTAAAAAAGCCAAAAATCTACTTGATCGGTTGCTTAGTGGTAGTAATAAAATATGTGATGTTTTAATTTTTTTAATTAAAAACGCATATAACTCCGAAAGATAGAGGTGCGTAGGTACAGCCCCCCCGAAAGGGAGGCCAAAGCTATCATCGCTTAGACCCTAAGTACGGTTAAACCTAGTCCAATTAACCCCGTCGTTACCCTGAATCAAGGTCCAAGCCTCACAGGAGGTGCCCTTATGTTGGCACTTCCCGATGGAGCCCTGGGCTAGTACTGAGCGACGAGTTCACGTGCTCTTTCAGGCATTTGAATCACGCTATTTCCTAAGTCTGGGCTACTGAGAATTCTTAAAGGATTCAACCTTAGAATCGAACTTAATGATCTACAGTCGCTCATTTTAACTAGTGGGCCAACGAGGCAATTTACCTACTTACTTATTTTTGGTAAGATTTAATTAATTAATGACTTGCTGTTTAAAAATAATAATCAAGAACATCTTTAATATTCCAGAAAATGCAATTAGCAATAAATTGAGTTATACAATGTTTTTACCTGAGAAAAGAGCCAAGCTCAGAATTAGGATGGCTACCATTTTTAATAAACTAGTGGGTTGTATTTGCACTACTAATATGATTTAATTTTAAATGTAAGAAGCTTATATACTATTCAATCTAATCAGAAGCTATCTTAATTTAATTATAATCAAAGTGTTTTTATTACGGGGCTTGATATTTAGTGAGAAATCGATTGTAATCAAATTTCTTTAAAATCTTAAATTATGGATTAAGATAAGAAATTAAGAAGGTCAACCACACTTGAGTTTTTGTATCTGTCGACGGTCGGTGATTTTTTGAGGATCTTAACTTTAGAAACGCGGTAGAGTCACACAAACATACATACTTGACGTTTCAAAAGTGCTTATAAAGTAGGCCTACTTGAAATAAATGAATTTGAATTTGAATTTGAAAGGAAGAACTTTATATTTTACTTAAAAACTTGAAAAGATACGGGGAAATTATATTAGATGCAAAAGTTTCAAAGGAGCAATGCTGCCTGCATCTTAGAAACTGTGTCTCGCTGCGGTGGTTTCGAAGACGTTTTAGATTTTATTTAGTTTTAAATAGTTTATTTTAGAACAACTATTTTAAGAATAAATAAACAAATTACCTATTAGACGCTATTTAAAGGCCGTGGCTAGTTACCAACCTACCAAATATTATTTTATTTGTGTAATCTAGTTTAAGTATTATTGAGTAGTTGTTAGAATGCATTATTTTTTATTTATGCACAACGTGCAGTCTGTTATCCTTTTGTTTTCCTTATCTTAAGGTTGTCTAGCAGAGATCACTAGCGATAAGGCCGCCTTTTGTATACTGCTTCTGTCAGTTTTTTTTAATTCTTCTTTTGTATTTTTTGTGTGCAAATCATGAGTATAAATAAATAAAGTTCTATCGCAATGCTTATTTCTGCCGCAAAGCAGTATTATTGTGGTGCTGTGTTCCAGTCTGAAAGACATCGAGCCCTTGGTCTAATTACAGGCATTAGGCAGGGTTTGACAGCTACGTCTAATGTTAATGGACACATGGTGGCAATTAGAAGGACGTTTTCTTTGCCTAAGAAGTGTTGCTACGGCTACAGTAAACTACTAAGTACTATTATAAATGAGAAAACGTATTCGTTTGTCTGTTTGTCCTTCTTTTACGCACTGAGTAACTTACCATCTTATTTTTGGTATCGAGTTAATAAAAACTGAGGGTAAAATACCAACTAATGTTTTTTAAGGCCTCGTATCTCTTAGGAGAGACGTTTTCACAACCACGCTGCTCCGATGCGGGTTGGTGGGCTCTTTTAATTTAACGATTACTTATTGTTGATCCGAAATTATAAGATGATTACCTATTCTTGTAACAAATAATCGGGTGTAGGATTTAAAAAGTATACATAAGTTTGTAATATATAAGTTAAGCTTTTGGTAGTCCTCTAATGTTTAAAAAATATTTTGAATATACTGAGGGGTTATTTTTGTCTCCTGCTTATGCTAGCCGTGGTGAAGCTTCATCGTTCAGAGTTTTCCATTATTTCCAAGTTATCATGATAGACGGCCGATTGGCGCAGTGGGCAGTGAGCCTGCTTTCTAAGTCGAAGGCTGTGGGTTCTATTCCCACAACTGGAAAATGTTTTGTGTGATGAATATGTTTGTTTTTCAGTGTCTGGGTGTTTATATATGCTTATATTATAAGTATTTATTTATACATTCATAAATTAGTTCGTTCGTAGATTCAGTTACGTTCGTTTAAATTATTCACATAACACAAGCTTCGCTTACCTTGGGGCTAGATGGCGATGTGTGTATTGTCGTAATATATATTCATTTATTTATTATCATGAAAATCCGCCCTAGTCGGAGCAGTACTGAGCGTAATAAACATCGATACATAATCGATAGTTTTAATCGATTATTCAAATCGTTGTCGAAATCGATTTAGATATCGATTTCATAATCGAATACTAAATTCAATATAAAATCGATAACTGTTATTGATATCGAAATCGATTACTAAAATCGATTGAATAATCGATATATAATCGATATCGTAATCAATTTTTCAAATTGATGTCAAAATCGATTTTGATGTCGATTTCATAATTGATAATTGTTATCGATATTAATATCGATATCGTAATCGATTACTAAAATCGATTGAACAATCGATATATAATCGATATCGTAATCGATATTTCAAATCTATGTCAAAATCGATTTAAATATCTATATCGTAAACGATTACTTAAATCGATATATAGATAATGGATTTCGATATCGATATCGAAAACGATTGGTACAACAATAATCGATATATGGGCAGCTATACGTGGCATGTTTACATGCGTCCAATGATATTATATATGATGTTGTTTATGAATGTCATAGCGGTTAATGGTAGACAGACATACTACAGTGTTTACACAAGCGTCCTTAAATAATCCACACTATATTTACGGTCTGAGGCTTATTCCTCCTGAAAAAGTATTTCAAATAAAGACGCGCGTGATGCAAAGGAAGGAATGAAGCGAGTAATGTTTTTGGAAGTTTGTCGTCGCTCGCGTTAGTTTAATAATGTAAGTTTAAAAAAACAATACATAAAGATATAAGGAAAAAAAACAAATAATGATATCATGTTTTATCAAAGTTTTTATTAATTAGTAGCATATAATTCACGGTTTTTGAAATCAGCGCCATAGACTAACTGCATTCAGGATCCAGTTGGTGTAAGCGGATACAGTGGTAGCAGAGAAGGCAGTGCCGTTCATCAACTGGTTGTTCGCGGGGATCACCCCAACAGTAATGGTGCCCCAAATCCAGGGTCCACCGACATCCCCGTTAAACCTGGCTGCGAAGCTTGGGTACGCTGTGATAAGGTTGGACGTGGCATTGGACGTCTGGTTGGTCGCTACTGAGAATGAAGTGACGAAAGCACTGCTCAGCGCTAAGTTGGTAACCTGGAAGAAATTTTAGTAAAATGAATATAAAGTCACATTTTCCATTAGTGCGTTATGCAAACGACGTATCAAGTACGAAGATCGTGCGTAGTTCGAAAGAGCTGTTTGCTAACAATTAATGAGTAGCTTAATTTTCTATATCCCGCGATAAGTACGCGATACTTCTATTCAATACCCAGAGAGCTGTATGGTATTGTACGTTGGATCTATTCACCTAATCCGTGTTGGATGCGCAGCGTTCAGGAAAGTTCGTGGACCTTTCCGTTGAAAGTCCCTCAGTGCCTGAATACCAATTTCATATTACATTGCGTGTTGCTAGTGTTAACTCACGACTTTAAGATGTGGTTACTATGGGTCTGATAAAATGGCTTTCATTGAGAGGGCTATGTTCGGAGTATCTAAGTAATCTTATCAACATTATGGACATCCCTAGAAGAACCAGAGTGTTAGTGTATAGTACGAAGATTAGTGTAGATGAAGTGCCAAGGTGCAGGGCATGTAGCTCGGAGAACGTAGGGGGTACCAAGACTCCCAAGGTTCTGACAAAGCGACATTACACAAGTGAACGCAAAATTATTAGATGGTCAGAAGACATTAAATGAGCGTAGGGAGCAAGCGTGCCGAGACTGTGAAGTGATTTGGAACTGTGTCCATTAATGACCTTAGATCGATTGAAAGGATGTATTGTACTCATCTGCTAAAGTTGCGGAAAAGGTCTCTTTGTTGCATGTGTTGCGGCTCAACCACTGAATTTTGATGCCTGGAAGGGATCACACATTTTTATCAGCCGTCATCTTGAAGATGGACATAGGATACATTAAGAGCGTGAAGTGACTAGCTACAGGTCCCTCTCGCAAAAAAGTAAGAGGTGAAATAAACTTACATTTCTGTGTCCCCAGCCCACTTGGTTGAAGACGGAGTCTCGCGGGATGACTGAGCCCTGTTCCTGGACAGTTATTGTAGATTAAAGATTTATAATGATAGTCCATCACTCTATTTATATCTATTTGTAGTTCTTTTAAAATAGTTTATTCAAATGTGTAGCGGTCTCCACGTTACCTACTTAGATAGCGCCACAAGATCCTACATCGCGTTATCTACTGGATGAATGGTTGGACTTCGTTCCGAGAGCATAACACCAGCTCATTGGATGATCTTCCGATTGGTACCAATCGAGCGTATCACACAAATGAGTTGCCGTGAGTCTTGAAAATGGCAGAACCGATTTGTTTTATTTTGTTTCGGTTTTCTAATTAAAGGATTGGTTTAAAAAAAAAGAAATTTTGGAAAAATCCAACTACCCAGTTTTGGTGTCCCTACTCCGGATAACTTTTGAAAGAGATGGCGTCTTTCAAGTGGAACGAATCGGCTTGAGGGTGTGTACTATTATGAGAAAGAGTGTTAGTTGGTTTTTCGTTCAACCAAGCAACAAACAGTCTTTCTTTTTTTTTTGTCGATCTATGGATTGAGGTGATGTTTTGCCTTTTTTTATTTTACTACAAGCGAGCTCTTGATAATCTCACCTGATGCTTATTGATGACGTCGTCTAAGATGGAAGCGGCCTAACCTGTAACCCATCGGTTTGTACGCAATGTCCTACTGGGGAGCTAAATCGCTTGGCGGCACGTCATTGTCAGTAGTACAAACCACGGCCTAAGAGAATACAAGACCAGACCAGAAAATATAAATTGTCAGGGAGGGATTAAAATAAACTCTCCAACTCACGGCCCAGAGAAGCAGCTCGCTGCAGTCAGCACGTTGAGCTCGTTCAGAATAGAGGCGGCGCAGGTTTGCTCCCAGGCCCCCCAACCCCAGGAGTTGTAGAACTCCACTTGCACAATGGAGGGGAATTGATGCAGAGTGGTTACGTTAGTGGTTCCGTTGGTGGATCCGTTTGATGCAATCGCAACATCTTCCAATCTAAATGCGGACGAAGCGCCTGAAAAAGATCAATAATTAAAGTATTAATAACTGATGAAATAATTATTTATTCACTTCCTTCTCTTCGTTCTGCGATTCTGAACAAATCCCGTAGAAACCCTTTGGTATCCCACTATAACAAGTCTATTTCTCCGTCTTTTAAATTAATTAAAAAAGCCAAAAATCTACTTGATCGGCTGCTTAGTGGTAGTAATAAAATATGTGATGTTTTAATTTTTTTAATTAAAAACGCACATAACTCCGAAAGATAGAGGTGCGTAGGTACAGCCCCCCCGAAAGGGAGGCCAAAGCTATCATCGCTTAGACCCTAAGTACGGTTAAACCTAGTCCAATTAACCCCGTCGTTACCCTGAATCAAGGTCCAAGCCTCACAGGAGGTGCCCTTATGTTGGCACTTCCCGATGGAGCCCTGGGCTAGTACTGAGCGACGAGTTCACGTGCTCTTTCAGGCATTTGAATCACGCTATTTCCTAAGTCTGGGCTACTGAGAATTCTTAAAGGATTCAACTTTAAAATTGATCTACTGTAGCTAATTTTAAGGTGTAGACCAACGAGGCAGTTTACTTACTTACTTATTATTGGTAAGATATAATTTATTAATGACTTGATGTTTAAAAATAATAATCAAGAACATCTTTAATATTCCAGAATTTTTAACCCGACTTGGGGAAATTATGATGTTATTTTAATTTATTTCCATGTAATTAAAGAACTTAAACTAAGATTATCGTGGTTAATCAACATTTGTTAAATATAGTTCAACGGGTAAATACCATAATAGAGAAAAGAGCTGAGTTTCTTCCCGGCTCTTCTGCCTTCCGAACCGGTGGTAGAGTCACTACAGACAGACTGACTTGACTTTTCAAAAGAGCTTATTAATTAGGCGTACTTGAAATAAATGAATTTTGAATTTTGATATTATGGATTTGTCGATATTTCGACCCAGTTGCATCGATCGTGGTCACGACGGGACTCTGTTTCCATGTGTTTACCTAAAAACTGTTTACGCGAAATTGTATTCTACACATATATTTTTTCCGTTCTCGACAAAAATAGGACCAACTGATGCTGTGTTCCAGTTTGAAGGGCATCGAGTCTTTGATCTAATTACAGGCATATAAGGTTTGACAGCTACGTCTCAGGTTACAGGACGGCACTTTGGAGGAACCTTGCATGGCCTTAGAAGTGTTGCTCCGGTTACAATTAACTACTAAGTACTATAATAAATGCGAAAGTGTATTCGTTTGTCTGTTATCCTTCTACGCACTGAGTAACTTATCAACTTATTTATGGTATAGACATAGTTTTAAGTACTAAGGTTAACAAAGGCTACAATTTTATCCCACGTAAACCTACGGTTCAACGCAGCTACGCGGTACAACGGTAAACAACAACATGCCCGCAAGAACCTTCTAATTTTAGAAATCGGTTGAAAAATGCTCTTTCGAAGAAATCAGGGTAGCACTCGTAAAGCTAATCGTGTGAATAGTCTGTACCTATTATCAAGTTATCGTTAAAATTACTATTATCAAATTATCGTTATAATTATAGTTTTATTGTTTCAAGAATTTTCCAAGATATAATTCAATTCATTAGAATCAATAATAATAATAATTATTTATTTGGTAACTATGACCCATCTATACTTTTATATAACAGAATAATTAAAAACCACCAAACTTCAACTCAAAAAAAAACTTACATGAAATATTAATATTAAATAAGTATACAAAATAATTACTAAATAGAATTTTTGTCCCAACAGGCAGCCTTACGTGGAGTTTAATATAAAGCTTGTAAATTGGAGTGTAGAGTCTATTTCTTAATAAAGATATTTAAATAATGTACTTGGGACAGGAAAAACAAATATGTGACACCAGTGCCTTGTCTTAGAATGAGAATGGCCGTAGTCTACTACAGATTATGTGCGGATTTTTAGACTGCTCACACCTTTGAGATTACTATGGAGAACTCTCCTGCAGGTTTCCTGATTTTTATCCTTCACCGTTAGCAAGAGAAAACGCACATAACTCAGAATAAAAGAGCTACTTAACAGGGATCAAACTCCGCACTTACGAAATGGAAGCCGATGTTGGATGAATGAATACACTTTTATTGTACACCAAAGAAAAAAAAAATAGTTACAAAGATATAAATACATATCAAGAGAGTACAATTTGGTGGCCTTATCGCTACATAGCGATTTCTTCCAGGAAACCAATGGCGTAAAAGGAAAAAAACATAGAAAAGAGGTAGGTGGTGCAATAAATAAGATTTAAAAATTATACAAATATATAAATATAAATAAAATATATATATATATATATATATACGGGATGTCCTATTTATAAGGTTGTCCTCCCTGGCGCAACGGTAAGCGCAGAATTGGGAATTTATAATTTCTGAATTTTCTCTGGTCTGGTCTGATTTGGCCGTGGCTATTTACCACCCTACCGACAAATACGTGTCGCTAAGCGATTTAGTGTTCCGGTACGTTGTCGCATAGAAACCGATTAGGCTACTATCATAATCCCTAAACTTTTAGACCACTACCATCTTAGACTGCATCATCACCTACCACCAGGTGAGATGGCAGTCAAGAGCTAACTTATAGTGGACTAAAAAAATACATTATATTCACACCCAGGCTATTTACTGCTAAAAAAAAATCTAAACTTGTCTTCGTAACTTGTAAATGTATATTAAAAGTCAGTATTCCGCGTCTGCTACTGTAGCAAGTATCAGATAAAATTGATAAACATCGATACGTGACAGCATGGCAACCATTTTAATTTTTATGCCCAGTGCAAATTACGTTTTAGCAGATAAAGTGACATTTCTTCAATATTTTAAAAAAAATATTTGAACCAAATATTTTTTGTGTTGCTTCGCATGATACCAAAATGAAGATTCTTTGGATATTGTTAGCTGTATTTTATAGAGGTAAAGTATTGTATTGTAAAGTAGTGTGGTTTAGCGTGGTGTGGTAAAAGGAAGTGTGGCGTGAATATAGTGTGTAGGTACTAAGGATCAAGGGTGGTGTACATGGCTTGTGACGTGACGTTTATGGAGGGAAAAGTGGTGTGGTATAAGAATGTTTTGTGGTTAGGATGGTGTGGTGTAGACTAGCATGGCGTAAGGGTGGCATGGCATAATGTTGCACATGGGTGTAGCATGACGTCAAAGTGGTGTGAAGTTATTGTGGTGTGACACTGGGAAGACCTAGTGTCTTCCCACGTGGTGGATCGGGAGGGTGGTATTCCATAAAATAGTATGCGGCGTGTAGAGTGACGTTTACGGGGCTTAATAGTGGTGTACCGACAAGGTTGTGTGGTGTCAGACTGGCATGACATGAGGGCGGTGTAGAATGATGTTTTTTAGTGCATGATGTTGTATATGGCGTGTGGCGAGACGTGTATAGTGGGGGGGTCCTAGTGGTGTGCCGGTAGTCCGGTGACAGACTGGGATGGCATGAGGGTGGTCAAGCATAAGTGTAGTATTGTACAACGTAGGTGGGATGGCGTGGTAGAGTCACTACAAACAGACTGACTTGACTTTTCAAAAGTGCTTATTAATTAGGCCTACTTGAAATAAATGAATTTTGAATTTGTATTTGAATTTTTTGTGTTATAGCATAAATCATTCTATTACACTGTTACAGACGAATGTCGCAGTGGGCGGCCTAGTCGAGTCCAATGCCGTAGGTTCGATTCCCACAACTGGAAAATGTTTGTGTGATAAACATGACTGTATTTGTGTGTTTTTCTGTATATTATAAGTATTTATGTATCTTATATTCATAAAAATATTCATTAGCTATCTTAGTACTCATATCACAGGCTATGCTTACTTTTGGGACAAAAACGTACCGCCAAACGATTTAGCGTTCGTGTGGGAAGCGATTAGGGGTTTATTAAAACTGCTATAACCCTGTTACTGTTTAGGCCGCTCTCATTCAGACTGAATCATCACTTACCACTTACCACTCAGGTGAGATTGCAATCAAGTGCTTACCTACTTGTAGTTGATAAAAGTCAAAAAACATATAATAGGTAGGAGACTTCTACATAATGTTCTTAAAGGTGTGTGGAGTCCACCAATCCGAACTGGGCCAGCGTGGTGGACTACGGCGTTAACCTCTTCTCATTGTGGGGGGTGACCCGTGCCCTGTAGTAGGCCGATGATGGGTTGATAGGATGATGATGACCTATTAATAAAAACTTACTTACTTATACTTCGAGCTAAATCCAATCCCTCGTAATTTCAGGAGTTCTTGCAGCATACCCTGACCGTATCGTGGGAGGGCATCCCACCACGATTGAGAGCTATCCCTCCATGGTGCAAGTGGAGTTGCTGAACCAAATAACTAACATCTGGTCACAGAACTGTGCTGGAAGCATCCTTACTTCGAGGTTCATCTTGTCAGCTGCTCAGTGCTTTACTGGATGGTAGGTTATTACTTGACTATACTATACAGAAACCGTGTCCACGACTAATATTGAAGCACCAAAAACCACTTTAGTAGTGTTTCTAGAACAGGCGGTTAGTAACTTCATTCAACTCAGCAGACAACTGTTATTATTTTAATTTTACCTTAAATGTTCTAAACGTTTACCAAAAAATTGGAAAAGTTTTTGAGCTGGCAACATTCCGCGGGTGTGAAGTTAGACGTGCTATGGGCGTTTTCACTGTTTTTGGACACAATGCACTGTATACAATAATGGGTGAACGTGGGTCCGGAACGCCCTTAATTCTGCGAGGCATCTACGCCTCAGGTATCTGGAACCAGCGCTGCACTATGCTGGGCGCTTTTCTTGCTCCCTGCGAAGTTGTTAGGATAAGAGAATGTAGTAGCTATTATAATATAAGATAGTTAAGAATTATTTACAAAAAGGGGGGGATAATGTAGTATATATGTGGGTAGTTTGATAATGAATGTTAAGCTTAAAAACTAAGTGTGTGTAACTAGCCGTTTTGAAATAAACGATTGCTCGGCCTACGCGTTGTTATTTCCCAAGTATATTACAGTGGCGCAGTCGGTAGGATAAAACAATTTACGACGACTAGGTCACTCACCTCATCTCAAACCACACAGCGTTTATGTGACAAGGTATAGATTAATGATTAATGATATTAATTTAAGAAACAATTTTTTTTTTATTATTTAAGTTGCAATCACATCCCTACCAGTAGTCAGAACACAACAGTTAGATAGCAAGTTTATGATTACTACTACTACTTGGTCAATTATTATTACTATTAAAAAAGAACTACTTCATTTTAAGTTGCATGTTTTTTATTTTCATCCGTCTTTCAAGACGTTTGTCTGTGGTAAGAGTATGCAAACAGGAGAGCAACTTTTAAGCGGGAACTACTGAACCGTTTTCATCGTAGCTATCTGTTAGTCGTGCACAGTGGCAAGGTTAATTTTCACAATATTCAAGGCTTTGAATAGGAAAACAGAAATTCAATCGAGCGGTTAACATGTTGAACATTCTAATAATAAAGAATTCAAAACAAGTACCTAAAATAAAAAAATAAAACACCAAAAACAAAACACAACGTCATCGCCTTATTTATTCTCTATCAGGTTGCTTGGAAGCATCCGGCTACGCTTTCATCTCTCACAAGATAGAAAAATGAATGTTAAAATGTAAAATGTAAATTTTTGATGTTGGAAAAGAGCAACTGCTGAGTTTCTTGCCGGCTTCTTCTCGGTAGAATCTGCCTTCCGAACCGGTGGTAGAGTCACTACACACGGACAGACTTGACGTTTTAAAAGTGCTTGTATTAGGCCTACTTGAAATAAATGAATTTTGAATTTTTTGAATTTAAAGCTTTGTAGGCTATTTGAAACGTGGTCACTTACTATGGGCTTCAAGAAAACTCGGGGTCGGAAACAGCGGACGATGGGGAGAAATATGTTAAGAGTATCTCTACGTGATCAAATCAGAAATGAGGAGAACCGTACAAGTAGAATTACCGACATAGCTGAACGTGTTGCGAAGCTTAAATGGCAATGGGCGGGGCACATAGCTCAGAGATCCGATGGAAGCGGGACATCGCGAATAGCTGGGAGCCGGAAACTGAGAACTCCCTACAAAAGACCTATGCCCAGCATTGGTCGTCAATCGGTTGAAGTGATCATGATGAGGAGGCTATGACTTGAATATGATAATGTATTATAATCCTATAACAATCCTCAGCTGGACTAAAAGCGTCTCCCAACGGGAGGGCTGGCCAATAATTACCACGCTGGGCAGAGGGTTGGTGAACATGGTAGTAGTAGCACAAACAATGCTGCTGCCTGTTCTTTCCTGTATGCTTATCTGCAGTCACCACGATACGACACTATGATAATGTTTAAATTTAATTACTACAGACAATGTTGAAAACTCCACTTTACCTTCTAGGAATTTGGACTTCCCATACCGTCGCATTCGAGCTGGTGCCACCTACCGTAACGTGGGGGGCAGCGTGGTATACGTGGATGCAGCGGTCAACCATCCCCTCTACGGCTCTAACGGCCTAGAAGCCGACGTCAGCGTAATCGGGCTGTCATCCCCGCTGATCTACAGTCACACCATTAGACAGGCTACCATCATTATTCCTAATTCTGTCATTCCTGATAACACCAGGGTGGTACTTGCTGGCTGGGGACGGATCTCGGTGAGTAGCGGACCAAACTTCAACATACAACGTCATCATCAACAGCATATAACAGTTCACTGCTGGACTAAAGGCCTCTTTTAAAGGAGGGGGTTTGCCCATAATCTCCACGCTGGGCAGACAGGTGGTTGCCATAGATGGTGGTAGCACTGACGACGCTGCTGCTCGTTTTGCGTTCTCTTAGTCGCCTCGTACGATACCGGAAAAGGCGAAAGGGGAGGGGTGGTGACCCTTTTTCTGATCTGCTCTCACCATGTAGGTGCCACATGCACCAGCAACCACGCCCAGCGGTCCGAAACACAGCAATGCTGCTTGGGCAGTATCATGGCAAGTAATCATGGTGGTTGTACTTCTGAATGTATTCTGATTAACATACATAAATACTTAGAATATATAAACACCCAGACAATGAAAAACATTCATGCTCATCACACAAACCATTTCCAGTAGTGGGAATCGAACCCACGGCCTTGGGCTCAGAAAGCAGGGTCGCTACAAACTGCGCCAATCGGCCGTCAAAGGGCATTAAACATAACTTCGTATTTTCTTTACTGTAACCGTATAGTGTTAAAACAGTTCAATGATTCACGAAGGTGAAGAGGATGGGGCACATAGCACCGATAGACACTGGAATGGCGATCTCGCACCGCTAAAACAGTATTCGTAGACCGCTGACTAGATGGACACCAAACGATTCAAAGAGAGTCGCTTGACGCAAGCGGCAGAAGACCGTGGAATTCGGACTCTTTACGTAAGACCTAGGTTCTACACTTAAGTTAGGTAGTGGACTCTATTTGTTAACATGATGACGATAATGTTCTAGATCTCAATGCCGTAAGATGGTTAAAAAGGAAGGAACTTTGACAAATGACTTACCCTTGTTATTTCTCCAGGTAGGCAAAGTATTACGGCTAATAAAACGATAAAAAGTATTCTAACTTTTGTCATAATCCTGAGCTGATGTAGCTCGATATCGACCAACGAGGTCGAAATATTTCCTTGTATGGCGAAGGTTGACTATAAAATTTCTTGCGAATTCGCATTATCATTTTTTTTCTTTTTGTCTTCCAGGCTGCCGGTCCGATCTCCCACATCATTCGTGACGTCACAGTCTACACAATCAACAACAGACTGTGCGCTGAGCGATACTCCAAACTGGGTTGGCCAATAATTGTCACCTCCAACATGATCTGCTCCGGTATCCTCGACGTGGGTGGCCAGGATGCCTGCCACGGCGACTCCGGTGGACCAATGTACCTAGGCAATGTGGTCATTGGCATTATATCCGGTGGATACAGCTGTGCCAACTGCACTTTTCCTGGAATTAGTACCTCGGTTGCGTCTTACACTGATTGGATTGTTAATACTGTTAACGGGTGGTCTTACTCGTAGTAACCCGTACCTTAGCCAATGAATCACAAGTATATTATCATCATCATAAGCAACTCATTACCGGCCCACTGCAGCAAACAGCTCTCGGAATCTATGAAGCGCCTATTTTTTCACGAACCTTCATGTTTCAACTTTTTTCTTTTATTGTTTGTTAATTTTGAACGAAATAAATGCTGTCCAGTATAGCGTACTTGCGACCGTTCCGATGCGGAACACCAAAAAGTATGAACTTCTTCAGCTTATCGTACAAGGTAAAGTGGCAGGCAGAAGAAGGCCTGGCCGAAGAAGAACATCATGGCTCAAAAATCTACGACAATGGTTTGGAAAGAGCACCAAATCATTATTTAGAGCACCGGTGTCCAAGGTAGAGATAGCCCTAATGATTGCCAACCTTCGTAAGGAGACGGCACCCTAAGAAGAAGAAGATAACGTACTTAGATAATATTTTCCTATATAGTTAAAACCAATTCGTTCCGCATGCCAATATCTTTATTTCTAGATAGCAGACTTTATTTAAAGGTAAACCTTAAGAAGGAAATATCCAGGAATCATATTTTCATCAATTTGTTTTCACTGGTTGAAGCTAGAAAAGTTGCAAGCATTGGTTGAAGTTAGTTTAGGATTTCCCCATTGTTCTTTAACCATTTACGTGAATAAACTACACAGAGCATGCTACACTGGGCATGCAAGGAGCACTTCCTGTAACGTGCCACCCTGTCCATCATTTGAGGCGTAGGTGTTAAGCGTCATGAGCTTGAAATAATACCGGCGACGACACCCTTACGACCGGAACACAGCATTGAAACGATAGTAATTCGGACGTGTGTCATAAAAAACTCTACTAGTAATTAAAAAAAAATATAAACAAAACACTTAATAATCCATTGTAATAAACGGTTCCGGTAAGATTCTACAAATACTGAAAAAAACGCGGTCGATGTCCGGAAAACATAAGTTTACTACAACGACCCCTGTTTATAAACTCACGAAATATGTCGTAAAGGCTAATGCGAGTTGTGTGTGCAAATATAGGTTACGGTTTTTCAGGTATGTTGTAGTAGTACTTAATCAGTGTAACAGATGGCGCTGAAACATAATGCTCTTCTGCAAACTGCAGAACTGTCTAGGTCGTTGGTCGGTTATAATTCTAATGCTACAGATCACGAAGTTCAATTCCAGAGCTAAATATTTGCCCATCTGCCAAAGCAGAAAAAGGGAAAAAATAATTTTACCCCCGTTTGAAACTACACGTACCTATATTATTTCCACCCGTGCACCCGTGTTCGGAGGGTGGACAAATCTGTGGGAGAGGATAACGTTTTGTTCTTTCCCCGTGGAAGAAATGTCTCCAGCCCATTATTTTGTGACTTGCATAGGCAGGAGACATTTCTGCACAAAGACGTATTCATAATCGTTAGAACAGCTTTGGGGGATTGTGGATTTAAGCTTTGATTATGAGAGAGGAGGGCTAGGTCCAGAAGGGTGATTGAACATGATGATGATAATTTTATCAACAAATATTTCTTCTGTAATTAAGATTAGTTAAAGTTTCTAAGAAAATCGATCCGTCAGTTCCCGAGCAATCACAGCGCATGCGCCATCAACGACCAATAGAAACGTTTATTCAATTATGCATTGTATATCGGTCGGGGTAAAGTTTAGGATATTAAAACTATCGCGGTAAACATCGGCTCTCTTTGGAAAGCACGTTGCTGCAAGAAGCATGCTGCTTGGCTACCTACTACTACTGAAACAAAGCATCATTGCTGTGTTCCGTTCTGAAGGGCGTGGTAGCTGATGTATATACAGAATCATGAGGCATAACACGTACGCCTGAGGCTGTTGGACACGGGGCGGCACTTTGTAAGACTGGTTTCTTGCGTGCCCTGCGAAGTGTTACTCTGTTAAAGAGTAGCGTTTTATCAGCGCTATAGGGCAATCTGCCCGTATAAAAAGAAAATTTTATTTTATCAAATATACGCTAAAAATAATATTAATTTAATAGTACAACTAACAAAATGGCTAAGTTTTAATGTTAAAAACTACAGGCTGAAAGGTTTTTGGTATTCTTGTCTAACTCTATATTATAATCACTTAGGTATTGAATCCCTTTCCCCATCTCTAGCGTGTTTCTACTGTATCAATAAGTATAAATCGGACTCAGTATGACACATATGAGCTCTATAGAACAAATAACTTGCTGTAAGGCGTTGTGCAAACATAGACTGTAAATGTTTTTATTTAATGTTTAATTATAACTACTTATGTTTACTTTGCATGCTCTTATAGTTCCTATTGATGTTATGTGTAACCGGATTAAAACTGGTTTTATCCGCTTTCGTAGCATTGTATACATAAAAGTTGTTTTAGGTAAGCCCCTAAATACGTGCCTCCACTATTTTTCACAAAGGATACGTGTTTTTCCGTCTCCATAACCAGCAACATCACACATTCAAACAAATTCAATACTATAAGATTGAAGAATGAAGTACTCAATATACATTTTAATTCAATTAAAATTTTATAAAACTTGAAAAAAAGGCAATAAACTACTTTACAGATTCTCGTAGCGTAGAGAACTCCTCTAACAGTATAAAATACAATTACAAATGCTTAGAATTTCCGATAAAAAATTGGAATTGTAATGTTAGCCTGCATAGCTTGAAGGACTCATTAAAAGAGTGCATTCCTTTAATAAGTCATATGAGCTTAACAAAATGTAGTTATTTAGATTTCATATAATTACACATACTTAGTGTTAAATAACTGTATGAAATTTTATTTGAATAAGAATGTAGATAAATTGATTGAAATAGAAAAAAATATTTTAATCTTAAAAACTACCTCTCAGAAAAGGTATTATAACAATCCTCAATCTAAAACCTTAAGCACGTTCTGATAACCTGATAGGAAACTAGGTAAAGAGATGGTTGTGAAATGTCCTTCCTTTCCACCTAATACCACGAGTTTGATTCCTATTGAGATGCATTGCAAGTCTCTCACATAGCAAAATATAAGTACGACTAATTCGGCATATTAGAAATGACACTAAATGTAACTTTTACAACACATCCTAATAAAAATTGAAGACCAATGACAGCAACAATCTTCTGAAGAGCCCACTTGAAATATATCAAAAAGATGATCTGGGATAATATCTAAGGAATCAGCTTATACCTAAATATATATAAAAACCGTATCAAATTCAAATCGTTCAATATATATACGACAAATGGCATAAGTTACAAGTAAAATAATCTTCTTTTCTCTGCTAAAGCGCAATAATGTTCACTACGCAATATATTTATGTAACCGTTGGCAAAAGTTAGAGGGGAACTCTATTTATCGGCATACTAGATCAAAATATGCAATTTCTACCCATAAAACTATGCTAAAATATTAATTTCACACTCGTAACTACAACAGCTTCAAACAATAATATTTTAAAAATTACAGTTTTATGTGTAACACAAAAATAATTTAGTTCAACCTTAAGATCTATTGATAATGAGTAGTTTTTTAACCGATTTAATAAGCAATATGATCTCATATGGATACATGCGCATTGATAAATAATTGAACTTAGCGTCTTTGTGTTCTCATTAACGAATTCCACTTAATCTCGTATAGTGTTTGTATCTATCTCTTAGACTATAATATTTGTATCAATCTAGATTTGGCTGAGCTAGATATTCCCGGGGTATACGATCAATATGCTACCCTGTACCCTCAAGGAGCATGCGCGACGGCCATCTTGAAATATCCCAAACCGGGATAGTCTGTGGGTTGGAAAACAAAAGTCTGTAATAAATATCGTTAAAAATGAGCCCCGAAAGAGAAACTCATGGTAAATAATATTTTATTTATGTTAATTTCAAGTAAATTAAAAGTTTGAGTGTACAAGTGTTTCGGTAATGTTTAGTTAGGGTATTGTTTATAATTATTATAATCACAAAAGCTTTATGGGTGACACGCTGTAGTGAAATATTTGTTAAAATATAAATGAATAGTGAGATAATAAGTAAGAAGGGTTTTTTTATTTGGTTATAGCCATTATAATTCGTAAAGAATTAATCGTTTCATGGTTTCGAATCAGCAATTCTTATACAAATAGCTACAATACCTATAATTGACTAAAATATTTTGAGGTTATTGTGATATTATCGAATTGGCAATTCTAACACAAATATACTGACCAATAATTGTCTAAAAGATTTTGTTGTAATCGTGATATTATAAAGTAGCTAAACGAATTGTTTCGATATAAAATAGTTTAAGAGGTTTTAATAATTCATTCAAATAATTTGTAGATCTTATAATGTGTTTCAAACCCTTTCGATTTCCACCTAGTTTTATTAAGAATATACATTTATTTATACAAATGAAATATAAATATTTATATTCTTACTAGCGGTTGCCCGCTACTTCGTCTGCAAGTGTTTATGATAAATTATGAGCTTCAGTACTGAACGCTAGATGGCACTGAAATAGCAACACTTTGATATTATTTGTTTGTTTTTTTTTTGTATAAATTTTTCGTTTTTTTTTTATAAATAGTATCCTTTGTTACTTCTAATACTACTAATACTTCCAAGGATATGTGTACAAAGTTTCATGAAGCTCGGTTGAGTACTTTTTTCTTGAAAGTGTAACAAACATCCTTACATTCACATTAATAATTATAATATTAGTAAGGATTCTAACACTTATCATGATAGAATAATTAAACCTAGTGCTATAGTGTAGCTTTTTAAAAAATAATCTTAGTATTCTTATACTATATTCTGTGCTATTTAATTATCTATTCCCGTAAGAAATAACACACATTGCGATCCTTGTGAATTCACTCAGAGCGCATCGATACAAATCACATTGATCTGATATGACATTGAGGCTGTGGAATAGAATATTAATATACCATAACTTATTCTTTCAGAGACAGAAGATGTCTTGGAATCCATAGACGAGTTGAAGGAGCGGTTATCATCTATGAAACGCATGATGGAGGAGCGGAAGGCAGCTGGATCTGGCACCAAGGACCTGTTCCAAGGACAGGCGCCGAGTCTCCACGGCACAAATATGATCGACGGGCACTTCCTATCTTTCGTCTTTGGCGGTTCTTTATTCGTTATCCTAAGTGTAACAGTGTACGCCTTTTATAATCTATACCACGCTGTACTGAAGAAGTTTCCCTCAGCGCACACGGAGTTGTAAATTAAACTTTAAAATTTAATGATTAAGGTTCGATTTGTTATGGCTCTTATGGATTCTGTGTGACCATCATCAGTCTTCAATGTTCCACATCCAAATGCATAAGGGACCTTATAGGACGGGAGATGCTTGAACCCACCACGCTCCAGAATTTATATGATAAGGTTACGAACTTCCACTATTATGTAAAAATTACTATCAGATTTTAGAAATAAACATTCTCCGACGCACAGAGGCATAGAGGCCAAATTTTAATAAATTTGCTCAGCTGATATTTATATTTAATATATAAGGTCATTCAAACAGTTTGCAGCTTCACTAACTGTCCGATTAGATGGAAAGAGGGTTCGAAATTATCCGAAGGTGCTTTTCTTAAGTTCAGCTTCAATAAAGGACTTTCTGATAATTGTGTAGTGCCGATGTTAAAAGCTTGAAAATAATAAGTTATCTACTTTAGCTGGCCATTTAAGTAAAGTAAATTATAAATCACAGTGTTAATTTGTCACAAAGACCATTTCTTTTGTCGTGGTGGAAAAGCTTTATTGCTACATTGGGCAGGACGGAGGTTATATCGGACTCTAAAGGGGTATACCCAAACTAAAAACAACCACGACATGTCCCTTTTGTTGGCTTTGTGAGACGCCCGGGGAACCCGTGGTATACCCGTTGGTAACCAACTATGGAAGACCCTGCCTGTGAAATGACAGATTTAGTCATCATAATCATAATATCAACCGATAGACTTCCACTGCTGGACTTATGTCTTTTATAGGGAGTCCCAAATACCATGATCTAATTGGCAATGGCAGATTTATGCTTTGTTGATTTGAGAACATGTCTGTGCGCTCCGTAGGCTTATCCAAGAGTCTATTTCTAATGGGTGGCACTTCGTTAAAATTTAATAGTCTCTGGGCTGTACCTTTTTTTTACGCTGTTTTATATTGAGGTCATATTTCTTTATAATATCTGTGCTCAAGGTAATGTAAAGAAAGAAATGAGACAAAACTTAAAGGGTATAAAGTGTTAAAGTCTTGATATACTAGGGAAAATTTTGACATATTTGATTTTATAGATAGAGTTAACGCTCTAGTGGCCTTCTTGAACTGATCATTTCTTTCACACGAAAATAAAAGTAAAAACAAGGTTGTTTACAATTTTACTTTTGTTCATCTAGATAATATACTATGCCTGCAGTTTCTAAAATCCATCCCTAATGGGATGGAACAGGGTTTAAAAGTTTGTATTGAGGAACAGTTTTGTTTCTATTTTTTTATGTCATTTAAATTAAGTTTAGAAATCACTATCTTGCGACCTTACAAAACAATGAATTAGTTCAACGGGTAAATACCACGACAATAGTATGGGATTTGTCGATATTTTGGCCCAGTTGCATGGATCGCGGTCACGGGCAGAATCTAACTACACGCTTTTAGATTCTGCCCGTGACATCCAATCTTTAAAACAACGAATGTTTATGCTTGAACCTATATAGTGGTTGAAACATTAGTTTATCAATTAGTTCACATATCATAGAACCCATAATATATCCGAAAAGTTGGGCAAAACTCCCTGGTGAGTTAGCTCCATAGACTCTCGAGTATAAGGGGCCAGTGGCACATAATTTTTTTATTTAGGTATGTTATTGTATCTGAAATATCTTTATCTTTAAATAATATTAGGATAATTAAGTTTTAAGATGGTTTAAACGGGATTGCTGAAATGGTGATGGATGCTGTACAAAAAAGTAATTCAAATAAAGTATAATTAGAAAAGTAAAACAGTAAGTTTAAAACAAGGGTTATGCCAAAAAGTAATAAATTTAGAAAATAATGCTATATATCTAATTTTATTCCAATATTATTAAACTGTTTCAACTCTCTTATTAAACTTGTGTTTTTATTTCTTCCTTTTAAGTTAATTATAAGAAAACTATTAATATACATAGATATAAAGAATCAGAATGGGAAAACTACGTAATCCATACTGCGTGACAAAAGAATGAAATAAAAAGGGTTATTTTAAACAATATAGTGTATATTCATATATTTTCCATTTAAATACAATGAGAGCAGAATCACTATTTTACTAAAATACACTAGGGCCCGACAAAGGAGGTTTCAATTTAATTCTTTCCGGCATAAATCTCGCGATATTTGCTGTCAAAGTAACTTTTGCATACAGAAAAAATAAAAATGTGGTGTTTGACCGCAAAGATTGCAAGGTTTATGTCTATTTAGCCTGTCATGAGATACATTATCACCCTGCCGGAAATGTGTTGTTGTTGATGTTGCGTGCTTATGATTGGTGGTTTTTCTCAACTTAGCTCTCCCCTGTGGTAGGATCTATAACGTTGTGTTTATATCCTCTTTGGTAGGAGCATAGATAGGAAGGGGCATCCAATATTTAATCTAAGAACAGTCCTATTCCAAAATGAGGTTCGAACAACATAAAGTACTAATCACATGAAGTTTTTCACGTAATAAAATATGTTTGTTTCTTTCTTCTATTCTTGATCACATTTCTGAGTAAATGTTTATAACCTACGTACGTAGGCTTACGTACATTCTGAAATACAATTTTCCCAGTGGAATTGATATCTTCATAGTTTAACCATCTCATGACAATCATAACAACGTAAAAAATAACTATGTAGATTCCAATTCCACTAAAATTACGTAAAGTTAACGACTGTTTCAAAATATCGGGTATTTTCCGAAATATTAACAGCACTATCTCACATTACTGATATTTTCTATTCAGTAAATAAAGTGACTATTTACTGAATAGAAAATATTATTCTCCGAAATATTAACAGCACTATCTCACATTACTGATATTTTCTATTCAGTAAATAAAGTGACTGAACGTAGTTTGGCAAGTAACCACTCTAGGACAAACTATCTCTCAGTATCTTTCAGACACAGAGTACGGGCTTCCTATCAGAATAAGAAGGGTCAGAATAACAGGCCGTTATACACCAAGTGGCCAAGTCTTGGCCTAGTACGGATTAATATAATTCACAAACCTTTGAAAATATTACGGGAAGGCATGCAGGTTTCCTCTCGCCATTTTCCTTAACCGTTAAGTCCAGTGTTATCCACCCAATTGCATCCAAACGTCCTTACCACTAGGCCAGGGGTTTCCAACCTTATTATGCGAGCGTCCTTAACTTGAAATGAAATGTAATGAAATTTTATTCGCTGAATATGAGCTTACTATAATATAACATTCCTCCATATTCTACTATTAAGCATGCGAAATGTAAAGCACAACAAGAACAATCATTACACATGTCTGCATAATCTTGTTGAGCAAGCATTGAAAAGTTATTTATTAGATTATACAGGTAATATCAATATTATCATAATAATGTCAAAATAATATAATTTTTAATTCGAAGTCAGATACTCGGATATTGTATAGAAACATTTTGTACACAGCCAGATTTTTCTTAAAGAAACGCGTAGGTTGATTTTTTAGACCTGCATCTAATTTATTGTATATTTTAACGCACATAGCACAGTTAAGAAACTTGTCACGGCGCGGTGGCGCCCGCGCCTTATCTTAGCTAGTGAATAAAGATAGGTAGATACTTGTTAGTTAGGCAATTATGCGCAAAAAATAAAACATCCTCATTATGACACTAATAAAACTATCATTATCATGTTCATCATCAAAACAACCGATTGGCGTCCACTGCTGTAGGGCGTCCACGATTCTGGGCCGCTTGCCTCCAGCGTCTCCCCGCGACTAGCTTGATGTTATCTGTATTCTTGACACCTCCTGCCCCGCCGTTACCAAATCGCTGCCAGAGCCAGGAGGCTGCCGTGGAATGGGGACTGTGGTTTTTTTTGTACTGACCATAAAAATGTTGGCATGCGGGTTAGTGACCGTAGTGCTGATCCTCTCGTTACCGGTCAGTGGATTTCCGACCAGCTGCTGTAGAATGGTTATACCTCCATTACCCGGTCGTCAGAGCCTCGTTGGTAAGTCAGCAGGATGCACGGACAGGTGAGGTTGACGATTGGGGAGGCTGACTGGTACTATTCTCCCCCATACAGCCCAATATAATAATAAAACTATAATAAATAATAAATTTTAACAAAGATTTAAGAAAAATAAAACTATCCCAAACAATAGGGGTAGACCCAACTCCACACAATTTTTCAAAGAGAGGACAAGACATCAGTGGCGTGCATAGAGGGTATGCATAGGGTATGCAGATGATATAAAATGAAAAATATCTCCTGTCAGAGTTATAAAAAACGTAAGGATAGACAATGTAAGATTTATTAAAAGCTGAATGTTAAGTATTTATGACTCGTACTGGAGATTTTCTTCATTTTCTCTCATCTGTGTCAGGGTATGCATACCCTGTGCATACCCTCTATGCGCGTGCTAAAAAAATATAAAGGTTGGAAGGCCAAGGTATTCAGATATTCACTGCAATACCCACAATGTTCAGGATGGCACTTAGATCTTTCATTAATTAACAGTATTATTGAAGCTAAATACCTAGTTTCTTATCAGTAATCATTTATTCTCATAACTATTATTCTTCCTTCCTATTAAAGTATTCATTTTATAAAAGAAATCTTTAAAGCCCACCAACCTGCTTTAGAGCAGTGTTGTGGGTCTGTACTCTATAAACCTGACTTCCCAAGGAGTGAAATAAAACAACTGGACCGACTCTAATACTGTATTTTAAGCTTCTCTATAATTCATATTACTTGTTACCTTCAAATGACTCTACTACCAGTTCGGAATGCTGTCTTCGGCAGAGAAGACCACTGGCAAGAAACTCTACCGTTGCTCTTTTATTCAATCAATTAAAACAACTTATAAACACAATTACAACATTGTCATATGTAATAACGCTAGGCCCTTTGATACAAGACATATTTTAAGACAGTTAAAACATAACTACTATGATCACTTATAACATCAGGACTTTTGGAACAAGTTGTTTGTATAGAGCAACCTCTGCTACATAAACTGTGTGTGTAAAATAATGCTAGGGCTCCATATATGATACCAATAAATAACCCAAAGGATGAGATATACTTATCTGATGCAACATCAGGTACAACCATAGTACCAACAACTTTTAACAACTTATCTCAACTCCATCACCAGTATATACAACTCTTGTTCCGCCACAACAGTATTTCGTTACGTTTATCGTTTCCATTATAATCATCTATTCCCAATTTGTAACGTTCTATCCACAATACTTTACTTAATCTCCTTTTCTCAATTCATTACTTTAAATCCGTCCTCACTTTTCTTTCCCGCCAATCTACATTGTCAAACTCGCGTCTCCCGCCATAGATCCTATACTTTTATTTGACAGTCTACTAAAGTCCATTATTCTATTTTCAATACATTATCAATGAGTATACAAACTATGATTTGTTGATATATTTAATATAATCATCAGGTTTATCATAGATAAAGTGCTGTAATTCCCTATTTCCTAACACGCGCCACTGCAAGACATGATACCTCAGCACATTTATTTTAGGAGGAAATCCTCATGGATTTGAACCAAGATGACTTGCCCAACTTCACTTGGAGTGGAATCAATCATTGACCTACAGACTAAATTCAGTGGTCTTCCTTCATGGAACCGCATTCCCCGTTACTTTAGGAGCCTGTCTTGTCAGGCTGCGTTCTGCTTTTGCCGATCCCATTTATCCCTCACTCGTCTTCGGTCTTCCCATAACGATTTGGAGCATTGTCCCACCCTATTTCATCTGTCCTTACTTCTCGGCATATGAGATCCCAGATTTTCGTTTTTTAGAGGCTACAAAATCATAATCTTAGATATTCCCGGTACGGAACGGAATTCAGAACGCTCATCAGTATCATCCTTTCAGATCCATCTGAGAAGTTTATGAATTAAACTCTCAATGTATTTATATATTTATTAACATTGTATGGATTTCTGGGATTTTGTAGCGGATACGAAAATGATAATGTAATTGGTACCTACAACAAAATATTATACTTTTTCAAAATAATGGCGGGCTTTGGCTAGCTTTACGTATCAAACCATAATAGCGGTATTTTTGGCGGTAGAGTACGATAACAAGGCGGCTTGGCTGTGACAAACTGTTTCAGCCATCTAACCTGTTGAGACCTCACTGGCTGACGTCTCATCCTTTAACAACGTAACTTTCTGAATCAATAATTATGAATTCTGAGATACATTCCGGCTGTGTGGGGCCAGCCTTATACTTATAGCGCCCTGTTTCTTAAGTATAGTTACGATAATATTTTGGATTGGTCGATATTTCGACCCAGTTGCATGGATCGGGGTCACGACAGGACTCGGGATATTATCGTGGTATGTACCCGTTGAACTATACTTAAGAAATGTCCACGAAAATCTTAGTTTAAAATCTTTAAGAGCGCTGTTTATTGGAGAAAAATTACGGACGCTAGTGCGATTTCGCCTAGGTAAAAAAGTAAAGCTTGTTTCGCTCCGTAAACAAGCTCTACAACATGAAACACAACTAGGTCCCCAGCTTACTAATTTATTACCCAGCGTTAAATAAATGAACAACGAATACTCGCGGGTAAAACCAAATACGAAATTAATAATCTAATTCGCAAAAAAGACAATGTACGGCTCTACAAAACCTTTTAAAGGTTTTAGTCGTGTCACTAAATTGAATATTAAATTTACTTTACGATCACGCTACCGAAAGTTGATTAATTTAAAAGCATATTTCCTTCATTAAAAAACCGACAAAATGAAATAAGGCAGTGAGGATTTTCTTTACCTTAAAAGGATATGTTATAAGCTCTGCTCGCAGTTTCGTACGCGTTTAACAGTTTGGTTATTATCACCTATAATATTTTTTATTTCACTTCAAGTTAGCCCTTGACTACAATCGCACAATAAACACATACCTACCCTTAATCAGATTCTAAGCGACATTGTACCAGAACGCTAAATCGCTTAGCTCAAGATCTTTGTGTATGGGTGGCCACCAACTAGCCACGGTTGAAGCCTCCCACAAGATCAGACCACAGGAAATTCGAAGATTATAAATAACCAAAATTGCCCCTGCCTGGTATTGGACCTGGGACCTCCCACTTAGAACAAGTGGGAACAAGAGCAACCATCGCTGCGTCATTGAGGTGTTGGTAATTTATTTTAAGTAGACATTTTGAGGACGTCTGTCTATTTGAAGATACTCTGCTATGCGAGGAATTCTACCGATAAACTGGCATGAAACTCAGCTGTTGCTCTTTTTCGATACATTATTTTTGCGATAATTGCGAGGGACTTTTGACTCTCATACAAATTATCCCCTGACTGCAATTTCCCATGGTGACAAGTGATGGCAGTTATTTCAAGCCCATAGACCTAATCGGTTTCCAAGCTGAACGTCTTTGTAGACAGATTATACCCACTAGCCACGGCAGTGGCGTGCACTTCATACATGCACAAAAGCACTGCATACCCTAAATTTATTGTATAACTCATAAAGGGGAAGGATTTTTAAATTTTTTGCCATCTTCCTTCTTTATGCCTACCCTGGTCAAAAACCCTGTACACGCCACTGAGCCACGGCCGTAGCTTTCCAGATCAGAGAAAATATAAATTACTAAATTTCCCGAACTTAAATATGAGTAAGAATAAATCACCTAAAATCGTCTTTTTTGGTCAAGATAATGGACTCTTATAAGATAATCAGCATATTTTGCAACCTTCCCATTTATGAGAACAGAGAACTCACCACTACGTCGGAGAGTTTCACGTAATAATATGTAAATGGGGTGCTGAAAAGTAATATTCAGTTAACAGAGCAGTTAGAACATTAGAGGTAAATAATAACTGTAAACTACTATATGAAGTGACTAACCACCAGTTCGAGAAACACTACTAAAGTGGAGTGGTATTTGATGCTTCAATATTAGTCGTGTGTACACGGTTTACTTCGGCACACCCAGACGAGGATGTAGAGGTTTTGTATGAGGACATTTCAAAAGCCATACATGCCTCGAACACCTACTACAATATTGTGATGGGGGATTTCAACGCGAAGCTTGGCGAGCGAACTGGTTCAGAGTTGAGGGTGGGGCAATTTGGGTATGGGCAACGGAACCACAGGGGTCAAATGTTTGCTGACTTCATGGAGAAGGAGGGCCTTTATATGATGAACTCCTTCTTCAAGAAGCGGCCACACAGGAAATGGACCTGGATAAGCCCCGATGGTTCCACGAGAAACGAGATCGACTTCATCATGTCGACCAAACGGCATGTATTCAATGATGTCTCTGTGATCAACAGGGTTAAAACCGGAAGTGATCACCGTATGGTAAGAGGCACATTGAGTATAAACGTTCAACTTGAAAGAGTCAGACTGGTGAAGTCTACACTCCGGCCTACTCGTGCCCATATTCAAAACCCCGAGAGCTTTCAACTAGAACTACAGAACCGGTTCGGTTGCCTAGCAGATTGCGACACTGTGGACGATTTGAACAACAGGCTGGTGGAAACTGTCCAAACAGTCGGGTCCAAATTCTACAAGGCCCACCGTAGAAACAAGGCCAATAGGTTCTCAACCAATACACTCAAGCTTATGACGGAGAGGCAAGAGATGAGACTACAGTCTATAGCAGACGCGTCCGCTTACCGGCGGATTAATAGGCAGATCTCTAAATCACAGACTCGTGATATGCGGCACTTCAATACAGAGCGTATTAAAAATGCCATCGAGCAAAACAGAGGCTCTAAAGTGTTCGCTAGAGATCTGTCTATCGGTCAGAGCCAGTTGATGCGACTGAAGACCAATAATGGTAGTCTTGTCTCTTCCAAACCTGAGATCTTGGGTAAGGTTGAGAACTTTTATGGACAGTTGTACACCACAGTACAGACGCCTGTTGAAGATTTGGCTAAGGATCCTAGAGCCAAATTAACTCGACACTATACCGAAGATATCCCAGACGTCAGCCTATACGAGATTAGTGTGGCTCTCAAGCAGCTTAAAAATGGCAAGGCGCCGGGTGATGACGGAATAACGGCAGAACTCCTGAAGGCAGGTGGAAAACCGATACTGAGAGTCCTTCAGCGATTGTTTGATTCCGTTATTCACCAAGGCACAACGCCAGAGGCATGGCACAGGAGTGTGGTGGTTCTGTTCTTCAAAAAAGGTGATAATACCTTGTTGAAGAATTACAGACCCATCTCGCTGCTGAGTCATATCTACAAGCTGTTTTCGAGAGTCATTACGAATCGTCTCGCTCGTAGGTTTGATGACTTCCAGCCTCCCGAACAAGCCGGTTTCCGTAAGGGCTTTAGTACCATAGACCACATTCATACGCTGCGGCAGGTTATACAGAAGACTGAAGAGTATAACCGGCCACTTTGCTTAGCGTTTGTGGACTATGAAAAAGCCTTTGATTCGGTGGAAACTTGGGCTGTGTTTAGGTCACTGCAGAGATGCCGAATTGACTACCGGTATATCCAAGTGTTGCAGTGTTTGTACAAAAACGCCACTATGTCAGTTCGTATACAGGATCAGACTACGAGACCAATCCAATTGCAGCGAGGCGTGCGACAGGGAGATGTTATCTCCCCGAAACTATTTACCGCTGCGTTGGAGGACGTCTTTAAGCTTCTGGAATGGAACGGACTTGGCATCAACATTAACGGCGAGTACATCACTCAACTTCGGTTTGCCGACGATGTAGTCATAATGGCAGAGACTCTGGGAGACCTAAATACGATGCTCGATGGCCTCAGCAGAGCTTCTCAACAGGTTGGCCTACGAATGAACATGAGCAAGACGAAGATTATGTCTAATGCTCATGTTCCGCTTCAACCAGTAATCGTTGAGAACACTGCACTCGAAATTGTTGACGAATACGTATACCTAGGACACACGATCCAGTTAGGTAGGTCCAATTTCGAGAAGGAGGTGAACCGCCGAATCCAACTCGGATGGGCAGCGTTCGGGAAACTCCGTGCCATCTTTTCGTCAGAAATCCCTCAGTGCCTGAAGACGAAAGTCTTCGAACAGTGCGTGTTGCCAGTGATGACCTATGGCTCTGAAACATGGTCGTTAACTATGGGCCTCATAAGAAGGCTTAGAGTCACTCAGCGGGCGATGGAGAGAGCTATGCTCGGAGTATCTCTACGCGATCGAATCAGAAATGTGGAGATTCGTAGAAGAACCAAAGTTACCGACATAGCTCAACGAGTCGCGAAGCTTAAGTGGCAATGGGCCGGGCACATAGTTCGGAGAAAGGATGGACGTTGGGGTCCCAAGGTGCTGGAATGGCAGCCCCGTACTGGTAAGCGCAGCGTTGGTCGACCCCCAACGAGGTGGACAGACGACATTAAACGCGTCGCAGGTAGCCGTTGGATCCAAGCGGCTCAGAATCGTGGAACTTGGAACTCCCTACAAAAGACCTATGTCCAGCAGTGGACGTCTATCGGTTGATGTGATGACACGGTTTCTGTATGTTTTTGATTCTGTGGTATGTCTGTTATACCGCAGTCATAATTTATTTACAGTTAACTGTAATATAAAATTCAGGAAATTTTGATGTCATACCGACTTCTTTTTTTATGTCTTCTTCTTTAACTATGTTATAATTATTCGCTGCTTTTGTTAACTGAATTGAAAACCTGGTTAACATTAGGTAAGCCTTATAGAATTGAGAAAAATGCAGATAACTCATTCACCCTTATTGCATGCAGTGCATTATGCCCTAAAACAGTGAAAATGCCCTGCGCAAGTCTCACTTCACACCCGCGGAATGTTGCTCACAAACTTTTCCCCATTTTATGTTAAGCGTTAAGAAAATTAGAGGAAAAAACAATTACTGTTACCTGATAAATGGTATTTAATGACTAACCACAAGTTCGAGAAACACTACTAAAGTGGAGTGGTATTTGATGCTTCAATATTAGTCATGTACACGGTTTCTGTATGTTCTTCATTCTGGGGTATGTCTTTTATACCGCGGGCATAATTTATTTACAGTTAACCGTAATATAAAATGCAGGAAGTCGATATTTTTGTTGTTATACTAATGTTATACTATCTATATCATCATATCAACCCATTACCGGCCCACTACATGGCACGAGTCTCCTTCCACAATGAGAAGGGTTTAAGGCCTTAGTCCACCACACTGGCCCAGTGCGGATTGGTGGACTCCATACGTCTTTTGTGAACATTACGGAGAACTTTCAGGAGTGGCGTGCATAGAGGGTATGCGCAGGGTATGCAGATGATATAAAATGAAGAAAATCTCTTGTACGAGTTATAAATATTTAATGGTAGGCTTTTTATAACTCTTACAATATCTATCCATAAGTTTTATTTAACTTGTATTGGAGATTTTCTCCATTTTATATCATTTGCATACCCTGTGCATAGCCTATATGCACGGCACTGACTCTCAGGCATGCAGGTTTCCTCACGATGTTTTTTTTCACCGTTGAAGCAAGTCATATTCAAATTGCTTAAAACGCGCATAACTTAGAAAAGTTAAAAGTTGCGTGTTGGGACTCGAACTCGGCCACCTGAAAACGAAGCCGAATTTCTAACTACAGAGCTACTCTTCTACTAATTTCCTGACTACAAACTTATAAAGCTCTAAATATGCAGCACATAAGCAAAAGATTTCAATGCATTATAAGTTTGCGAAAAGCGAGTTTATTCTACTTAGTTAAGTCAAAATAATTTAACGGCACATTGCGATGTTAACTCCAAATTAACGGAACGCTGCCATCGTCAAAGTGTACATTAGCGTAATTTGCAGATTGCATTGTGCATTTATAAGGAATTTAACTCCCAGTTTGAATGAATAAAATTAGGTAATTAGATGCAATCAAATTTAAACTGTAGTTAAACGCAATACAATTGACTTTTGAATAAACGTTTATTTATAACTTTTTTTTTATGCACCAACGAAAAATATATTTTTGTAGGGAAATAAAATCATTATTTCCCTTACAAACTAAAAATAAATATTTACAATAAATATAATCTGTCTAACTGTTCACTTACGGGCATGGTACCCAAAATGGCGCTTTTGCCCCTTTTAATAGCTAGACTTAGACGTTGGGCTAAATAAGCGGGTCTTAGGTCACTATTTATAATTGATTTTAAATGAAATTTATTTCAAAATGGTGTTCATTTTATTCAATAGACTTTATAAGTTGTACTTGATCGGCCGGAACCGTCCGTTTTACGTAGTGCCACTGGTATGGCCCCACTGGGTCACTCCAGCCAGCCGAGCTCACTCCAGAAGCTTAGCCGGCCGCCCAGGTCGCCGAGTGCTTCATGGAGACATGCTGCCAAGGCATGCTTCGCGACCTCTACATCGGAACATTACGTGTGTCGGTGTTTTATCTGCCTCCATGCATGACAGGGGACTGTCGGTAAAAGGTATCACTTTTAAAGAGACTTTTATCTGAAGAGACGAAAAGATTTAACGAAGTTTAAACACTGAAAGAAGTATTTAACTCAAAATTATCCTAATAAATTTTCTTTAAATTTAATATTTTTTATAGTACAATATTTCAAAGTTAGCACTTCTTAAGACTTTAATGTTTGAAGCTAATTAAGAAAGTATGGTAAAAAGTTATTATAATTAAAGTATTTTACTTTTAAGTGACTCCTCAGAGATTTCGCAGAGAGAAGGCGGTGACGCTTTCTGACTTGGTTCATAGTTTATAATTTGCGTAGTAGATATACAAACACTTTAAGGTAATTTATTTGATCTTACATGTCTTTATAAATTCTTTACATAATATAGACATTCTATCATTCTTTTAATTGTTATATCTTTACATATAGACATTCTTTACACATAAAGAGGAAGAAGAAGAAACACTTTACTGCACGTATAACATACAGGTAAAGAAACAGTAAGGAGTATACAGTACACAAAGTAGACATGCAAAGGCGGCCTTATTGCTGTAAGCAATCTCTTACAGGCAACCTTTGTAGATAGGACTTAAGCAAGAGAACGGAACAGTGCCAAGAGTGTTGATAGATATACATATCTATTATACACATATCATAAGATATATAAATACCAAAATGTTAAGATACGAATACATAGATAATTTTAATAATTATACGTAATATATAAATATAAAATGTACATAATATATATATATATATATATATATATATATATATATATATATATATATATATATATATATAAATATATAACAAACATAATATATAAAAGTACATTTTAATAAATAGTTTAAAAGAGAGAAATATAAAGAATCTACTTTAAATTTGCGGAATTCCATGATATTTATTTTACAAATACCCTCTTCGCACGTTTCGCTCCGAATCCGGGACTCGGTCCACTCAAATGGGAGGGCTAAGTGTCTGTGTTGTTAACTACTAGGCTATTACCGCTCTAAAAGTATTATTTTTCTAAAGGCGCCTAATTTGGAATGGGCATATCTATAAACAATATCTATAGCATATCTATAATAATAATAAACAATGTTGGCATAAATTTGTATATTCCTAAGAAAACAAAACTAAATATCTTTCAAGAAGCTTCGTGTTTCATTAGTAAAGTAATAAAATCTTGTTTGGTTATTTAGTTATTTTAAGCCATAGAATTAAGAAATTATAAAAGAAAAATAAATAACACTATTAAAAATGTTTTAAAAAAAACCACTCCTTCGCTTGCGTGGCTTTTAAGTACCCAAGCAACCGGCGGTCAGCGCTCCAGAGAGAGGAACCGTTTCAAGGACTTGGTCTTCTGTACCTGACCATTGATCCAACAACCAAGCGAAATCTTCTTAAGATGTTGGTAAAAGCTTTTCACGATAAGAACATTGTCTGAAACTTATTATTTTTATTGCAATCATGGTTGAATGAGGATTCTGCATGCAGTGCGTTGTGTCCAAAAACAGAGAATACGCCCCTAGCACGTCTCACTTCAAACCCGCGAAATGTTGCTAACTCACGAACTTTTCCCATTTTTCGTTTAGAACATTAAAGTAAAATAATTACTTTTAAATGCTAAATGATTGAAGTGACTAACCACCTGTTCGAGAAACACACCAAAGTGGAGTGGTTTTTGATGCTTCAAAATAAGTCGTGTGCACGGATTCTGTATGTTCTAAATTCTGTGTTTTAAGCCATATTCTTCTTCTCATACATTATTAAGTAAGTTTATTACTAAAGTCATTTGCCGCCCACGGTTTTTGCTGTAATTAACTCAAAAGGCGCAGTGGTTGCTTTAGAAGTCGGTGTTAAGTTAGCTCGTTTTTTGCGCCAGAAAGTTCATTTCAAGTTAATTACGCTTTTATAGTTCACTCTATCTACAGACATGAATGAGAATGAGTGTTTTTTTCTTTAGTCTTTGTTACAGTAATTTTCTAAAGTTGGTAAATAAATAAATATACTACGACAATACACACATGTATGTTCATTACAAAAACATTTTGTGGGAATCTAACTCACGGCTTTCGACTCAGAAAGCTGGGTCACTGCCCAATGCGTCAAACTATTCTTTAAACAGAGTTATATTCTAGCCAATTAAATTGTCAGCATCAACAATACGGAAATCATGGCCGTAAAACATCACATCCATACTGCACGAGAAAACCCAAGCTTCCATGTAAAACCAGTCAAGAATCTGTGTAGGTTTACGCTTTATGTATTTGTCTCTGTTACTCTGCAAAAGCTTGTCATATCTCTATCCTTGTTTGGCGTAGGTGGAAAATTCGAAACAGATGTGGAGTTAGCTTTATATTCCGCTGTCCCCACCCCCAGGGTGTTACTGTAACAGGTAAAGGTACAAAGGCTGGAGCTTCAGTCAGGCTTTGGCAGCCGAGTCTAGCGGGCGTGCCATTATTCGGGTTCCCTTTGAATGTTTTCAAAAATATTGTGATCAATTACACACGGCCGTCTCAACTTATCAACTATCGGTGAGTAATTATTTTTAAGGACTCTCTTTTTTGATAATGTATAAAGTGTTGTAACAATATATACGACAGATTTTTGTAATAGGTACAAACTAAAGGATAAAAGCTATTTATAACAGTTCAAACTCTTAATATTTATAGTTATTTGGAGTTTAAACTGTTATGAGTATGAATAAGTAACAAGGTTATATATACGTGCGGTTTTTCATTGGTTTTTTTGGGTACCTCGTGCTCTTTACTTTAATTAGGTGTGTTGAAATATGTACTTTGCAGCAATCACTTTTGATACGCCCTACACCCATTTATAACGCCTAGGTCAGAGCACTGTTGCCTAAATCAATTGATTTGAAGATCATATTAGGTGGTGGAGATAAGGATTACTATAAAAAAATACTGTGCGTATAGGAAACTTGGAACGAGAAAGCAAAGCACGTCGTACGTGTCCCTAGGATATCAACTACGCACTGATGTATTTCAATGATTAAGGTTTTATGTTAATAAAAGTAAAACACTAAATCCTCTTTAGTCATAAACTCATCTAGAGTGTACATCGCCATAAACTATAGCTGTTTTGTAAGGGTTTTATAACAAAGGAAAATGGTAAGCTGTTGCGCGCCGTCTAATCAACAAGTAGGGAGTTTTCCGAGGGCTTCATTGAAATAAATGTTCTGAAAGCGATGTGACGTTGGGAAATGGGGAAAAAAAGGTCTATATGCGTTCACCGTTCACTCCAATTCAAATAAAGAACGAAAAAAATATGCCGTCGGATACATTGATGTAAATGAATACATATTTTAGGTACAAGTGCTGCGGGAAAATGGTCGGATTTAAATAATTAAGGCATTTGGATCATAATGAACAGTTTAACAATGTTTTCTATACACACTTTCAATAACTAAGGAACCGTCGGAACATGAACCCGCCTATTTCTAACTACTCTGACCGGCGGGTAGATCGACGGCAATCAACGTGATAAGCCCACTTATCACATTGGAGCAGCGTGGTGGGTATAGACTCCATACCGCGGTTTATATTGTTGTGTTACGAGTATGTTACGACGTTTCATTGAACTTTTGTATGTCTAGTTCATGTTACACGGGTAACAGATTATAAAAAAAACGTTAGGCTTTGAATGAATATTATGAAAAAAACAGTTATCCTAGATGGAAAAATGTATGAGAGCCCAAGAAAATAATGAAAAATCGGTCAAATCAAGTTCAAGCTGCAATTTGTAAGACCTTTGTATCCGAGGTTCAGGGTCTTTTGGGGGCAAAATATAGGTAAGAAAATAATAATGATGCGCTGTAGTTTTCGAGTTAAAATGATCAATTAATAAATCTTAATGATTCCTCTCTGACACATACATTTAAATATAACAAAATTAAAAAAAGATACAAAAAGCTTTCGTATGAAAATTATAGTGCCCATATTTATTTTTTAAATATTCTCTTTGTTCGGAAGAATTGGAGCTTTTACAATTTTATTAAATTACACAGTAATATTATAGAAATTAAGCTTAATTTGCTATACTCCGCGAAAAGCAGGAGAATCTGTGTGGTGTAATTTATAATTTCTTCAATCCTTATACTCCACTCTACGCAGGTTTCGCTCCGAAACCGGAGCATCCTCAGGAGATGTTGACTTTACAATGAATATTTGTTAAGTCACTTAACAATTATTCATGACACCACACAGATTCTCCTGCTTTTCGCGGAGTATAGCAAATTAAGCTAAATTTCGATAATATATCATGGATTTCCGCAAAGTAACGCCTGCTTCTATCCAATATTACACAGTAAATTATATAGATAAAACCCAAATTAAAATTCAAAATTTCTTTATTCATGTAGGCTTACCACTGGCACTTCAGTAAGGGGGCGGTGATAACTTCTTTCGCCTACTTAAAACTAAAGCTACGAGGGTTCCAAATGCGCTCTGGGGAAGAGCCTACAACAAACTTAGCCGGGTTTTTTTGTTATCACGTTATGTTGGTAGCCTAGTAAACTGCACAAAGAGTTTAGTAAACTAATGTTTTTTTGTAATTATGCATAACAAATAACTTAAATCAATAAAATAACATTTCACAGTTTAGTAAGACTTTTTAAATCATTTTTTAAATAATAATCTGTTACAAAAAATATGGAACATAACATTGTCAGTGTCTTTGACGTGTTAAAATTTGTGATTTTAGAATTATTTAAATTAATTATGGTCGATTTGTGACGACCAATGGTAAACTTAAATGTTTGAAATCAGCGGAGCTTCTCGTGAAGGCTAACTTTTTAAAATTATCGCCGTACCATTTTAATTTTTAGCTAGAAGTTTTAGAAACTTTTTCTTTATCTTTCTCGAGGATCTCTTTGCAAATTCTTGTCAAAATTCGTTATGCTGTAACTGCACAGAAGAAACGAAGTCATCATCATCACCTCATAAATCCATTACCGGCCCACTAGAGGGCAAGGCTCTCCTCAAACAATGAGTAGGGATAAGGCCTTTGTCCACCACTAGCTCTGGCGTCAGGCGGATTATCAGACTTTGCACGCCTAGACATGCATGCATGAAAATGAAGGAATATTATTATTAAAGTAGGCAGATTTATAGAGAAAGTAGTGGTTAAATGTAAGTTTTTAACTGTTATCTTTTGATGAGTACCAAAAAATACCCCTTTCACACAAAGAAAAACATTATTCGGGGAGCCGTAAAGAGGACGTATAATATTAACTCATAAAAGCCTTTTTATGACGACCCCTTTTTCGTCTACCCTTCGGTACCCTTCGCTCAGTTATTTGTTGACGCTGTATACATACAAATCTTAGCAATATTCCATTTCCTATAATAGAGCTGTTATGTAATATTTACTAAGTATACCTATCTATAATCTGAGTTCTTTATTTTAATATTGTTTTGAAACTATAATATCGAAGTGGGTTCAGCATAACCGGTGTTTTATTTAAATTCCACTACAAGTTAGCCCGTGACTGCTATCACACCACCATCATGTTAAGCGATGATTTGGTCGAAGATGGGCTTACCTTTTATGTGTATAGCAGTGATATTTAAAGATTTTATGTGTATAGCAGTGTTATTTAAACCTTTTATGTGTATAGCAGTGCTGCACTCCTAATCATTGTACCGGAACGCTAAATCGCTTAGTGGCACGTCTTTGTCGATAGGGTAAAAGCTAGCCAAGGCCATAGAAACCTCCCGACCAGACCAGATCTCTCTGGTCTGACCACACTACGCTTCCTTGTCCGTGGTCTAGAACGTTTCTGATCCAACAGCCATCGCACCTACGATAAGCATGGCCTGCACATTGTTCAACTTCCTGATAGTTTGAGCTATATCAGTGACTTTTGTTCTCCTGCGAAACTCTTTGTTTCTCATTTTATCCTTCAGGGAAACTCCTTTACCAATGCCCTTCTTCTTCTTCTGTTCCTGGGCCTTTTCCGCACTTGGTTGGTCTGGATCCGTCCGTTGTACATATGGCCACTGATGCGGCTCCCCGCTTGATCACTCTAGCCAGCCGAGCTCACTCCAGAAGCTTAGCAGGCCGCCCAGGTTGCCGAGTGCTTCATGGAGTGTTGCTGAGGAGCCAAGGTGTGCTGCGCGTTGTTCTGCTACTCCATTGCATTGGAGAATTACGTGTATCGGCGTTTCTTCCGTCTCCATGCATGCTCTGCAGAGAGGACTGTCAGTTCTACCTAAAATGGAAAGGTGTTTGTTCAGTGGACAGTGCCCTGTTATCATACCTACAACTGTCCTTAGTTTAAAACGATTTAGTTGCAGTAATTTTGTTGTTAATCGTGGGTTGAGGTCTAGTAAGGCCAATGCCCTATCAGGGTGACTAAATAAAACGTCATAGCACTGGTATTGTTTATTGTGCGCACAAACACGAATGCCAATGGTGGCGAGAACGGGCGCACTCCTCGTGTGTCGTCGTGCAATACATTTTGTAGTAATCGGCATAATGCACTGCACGCGCACATTTGTGTCGCTACACTCCCAACATAGTCCTCTGCATAGCTCGGAGAATATTTCCATCACAGGTACTCTCATCACCTAGCAGTATTGCGGGTCTGAATGTAGTGATTACAATTACATGCAAATGAAACTTACACGTCTCAGATTGTTAGACATAGGGTGGTACTTTGTAGGACGTGTTTATCTGCCCTGCGAAATGTAGCCTTGTTTATTGATGAAGTTTTCAATTTACAATGATAGTGCCGAGTATGAGATTTGCTAGCTACGTTTACTTATTCCAACGAGAGAAAGTTAACTACGATTTGTATGGTAGAGTCACACACACACACAGAAAGACTTGACGTTTCAAAAGTCAGAGTGTCACAGGTTCAAATCCTGTAGGTGCCGAAAATTTTTATATGCATTTTAAATTTATAAAAAGTTTCAAAATTTTGAACTTTGATTTTACATTTTTTTTCACATTAAAAGCATGAGGTCGAATAGACTCGCAGTGATATACGATAAATATACGGTGGTAAACATAATAACAAAGGGATTACCCTCTGAAAGGGTTACCCTTTAAAGACCTAAGATTTAGGGCTTTTGTAAGGAATACGTAGGTAACGTTTACATATTTGCATTATCAACCGAATTTAAATAACCGATGTTATGCGTAGTAAGTTATATGTATTTATTATTATTGTTATTATAACTCTTTATTTGTATATACAAAAAAAAACAGAAACATACGGTTAGACACTTCATACCAATTAGCAGTTGACAGCCTTACAGTTGACAGTTTTACCTCTGATGTTTAGAACGTTTACCATGAAATGTAGAAATGGGAATAAGTTTGTGAGATAGCAACACTCCGCGGGTATGAAGTAAGACGTGCGCGGGGCGTTTTCACTGTTTTTGAATGCAATAATGGCTGAATGAGGGTTCTGAATGTTCTTAATTCTATGCGTTTTTTTTAGTATACTACTCAACATTTTCGTGATATCTGAACAGATTTGACTATTTGTTTTGTTATTTAAACATTTTATTACTTACATCAGAACAATCCTAACTGATAGCTGGTACTGAGAGTTTCTTGTCAGGAAACCCCAATATATGACTATAATAGCTGACCCGGGAATCGAACCCAGTGAAGTGTGCAGTAGTGCGTATAAGTAACGAATATTAGTTGTTATAAAGAGAGTAATAAAGTGACTTCGTCAAAGTAAGGACGTGTTCTTCGTTATTCCATCTTCTATCTCTTTCCCCCTCGTGGGCACACCACACCAGCATAGTGATCTGTAGTAAAACATACCACTGGACCGACGAGTAGGTATAGAGACATTAATGATATAAAATGTGTTCAAGGAAAATAGAATTATTCGAGTATGTTTTCTGCTTAACAATAGATAATTGCCAATGATTGTCGGAACAGACTCCTTTGAGAACAAAGAGAGGGAGGGAAACATTGTTACATTACGAGTGTATCTACTTCAGGCTTTGCAGTGGGTTTGTTATCTCATTCTTATTTTATTTAAGTCAATGAACCATTAAAGTCAAAGTCAAATATCTCTTTTTTCAAATAGGCACATAGATGGCATTTTTGATAAATTCATTACATACAAAATGTGTTCATTGTAGTGAGTGGTGATGGCAAAAACTACATTTTACAATACGCCCCGGTCTGAGGAGAAGCCCACAACAAAAAAGCCGGGTGTTCTTTTCGTTATCACCATCTCACATTGTCATTTAAAAATATTTAAGAAGCAACCTGGATGGAGAAATAATCCACATCCAAGCTCTAAAAAGCATTTTTTTTATTTATAAACTAGCTACGCCGGATTCGTCGGCGTTTGTTTTGATGTTTAAATATCCTCGGGAATACTGGCTAGAAAAAAACTTATGGAGATATTTTTTTAGTACCTCAGAACCTTAAAATAAGGCGGGATAAAGAGTATTTATTTTCCTCCTTGGTCCGTAAACAATATGGTAACTATCGCTCTGGCAAAAATTATTAAGATCAAAACAATGAAACAAGAAAACAAACAAAAAAACAGGCACATCTACTATAGTGCGGACAATTGTTTTCTCTTTGAGGGCTTATAAGCTTAATATAGTCTGTGGACACCAAGTAGAAACTAGAAAAAAGTTATGATCGCCATTTCATCTTCTGGGATCGCAACGTCAGTCGTTCCTCTCAAATGTATGCCCCACCTATTGTTACTTTCACATGGCGACTACTTGTTTTGCCAATTATTGTAGTTCATTCGGAAGATCACTCTATGAACGAGATTTTTTGCTTTTATTTAGAAACTTGGATTGAAAATTTGCTGAAAAAACAGTTTCAAACAATTCTAATCGTGTAGTGCTTTTGACGTGACAACGACTTATAATTCGATGGAGCCGGCTGTATGCACGAAAAAGCATGACTCATGCGGCGTTACATCGCTCTGAGGCGTTGCATTTGAGGCTTGAAGTGCAAGCGAGAGCGCGGAACGAGCGACAAAGAGGCATAATCGGCCTCTGCGTTCGGCAGCGTTCGGCATCTGTATCTCTCCTACTTGAGTGAGCGATGTTGCCGCGTGGACAGCTGCTATACAATTAAACATTTACATGTTTTCTTCAAGTATGAAGTGAATTGTTTACAGCAAAAAAAAATTGACATAATTGTATTTATACAAATAAACTTGATGAATTCAATTGTGATTTCCATTTCCCTCCTTCTCTATATCCATACAAAATATCTATTAAACAAATAAAATTAAAATTGTCTTTGTCGTTGACGTTGACGTTCAAATAACGTCTGTAAACAGACTTTATAGACAAACGAGACAAACAAACAAACTTTATAGAGCTCGTCCGTGGAAGTTCTACAGCCATGCTTATTTCTGCCGCCAAGTAGCATGGTTGCTGGTGTTATTACAGGCAGACAAGGCTTATCACCTATGGCTCAGGTTGATGAAGATCGAGGGGCACCTTGCAGGACGTGTTCCTTGAATGCCCTGCGAAATGCTACTCTGTTTGTAGATGTACCCTTATATTGCTAGCGGCGTATTTGTTCACCTACCCGCTTAAATTTTAAAATTTTGTATAACATTAGAGGATTGTGCAATGGCCATACAAACTCAATGGAGTTTCAGGACATCAAGTCACCTATGTATACCTATCTACTTATGATTGTAAGAAAATAAATAAATAAAAATAAAATATAATCATTATCATCATCACATCCGGTCCAACAATCAAATCAAATGAAATCCTTTTATTTGCATAAGACATTGTAGGTATGCATGTTAAGTCATAATATATGACATGCAAATCTTAATTAAAACAAATTCATTTATGTAATAATTAAAAAAAACATCAAAATAAACAAAATCAAAATTATCAATATAATCGGCTGAATATAATAAAATTTCATTAATTTTACTGTATGGAATAATAAACATGGAATATCAATTAAAAAATAACTAAACTTATAATTATATTTTATTATCCAAGAACTCCCTTACGGAGTAATAGCATTTATCAACCAACCAGTCACGTAATTTTGCCTTGAATTTCAAAAATGGCAAATCTTTAATAGCTATAGGCAATTTGTTATAAATCAAAATCATATTATGAAAACAACTTTTAGAACCGAGTGCTGTTTTACGTGGTGGGTAGAATATTTTATTTTGGTAACGGGTATTGAAAGGTACAATATTTCCGCATATTTCAAAAAAATCAATCAAACACTGAGAAAGGGTTGAGGCTATAGTCCACCACGTTGGCCCATTGCGGGTTGGTGGACTCCACACACCTTTGAGAACATTGTGTAGATCTCTCAGGCATGCAGGTGTCCTCACAATGTTTTCCTTTACCGTTGAAGCAAGTGATATTTTTAATTACTTAAAACGCACATAACGTAGAAAAGTTAGAGGTATTCGAACTGGGATTCGAACTCAGTCTCTGAAAGTGAATTCGAGTTACTTATATAATATATTATATTATCTCCGCTGCATGATTTACTTCAGCTAACGGCGTGCACCATAAAACCAAGTCTGTTTAATATTTTCTAAGGATTACCACAGCACATGGTTCTTACACATCCATTTCTGTCGCCTTTTTATTCGTCATTCGCATTCATCATTTTCACATTTTCACATTTTCCTTCCTAAAAGCTATGAAACTCTCATTTTAAAAACGAGAGCACTTACATTCACAGTTTCCCAAGAGGGAACTCAGTATTCGCTTGCGATTCACCAAATATAGGTTAAGACATTTTCAAATTGCTAAAATGCTGAGTTTCTTGCCGATTTCTTTTTTATAGAAATCTGCCTGCTGAAGCCATGGTAGACCCACTATGAACATAAAGACTCGATGTTTTGAAATGCTTGTAAAGGACATGCTACTCGAAATATAACACAGTTTGAAAATGTATTTGAATTGGAAAACCGAATTGAATTTGAGGGTGGCCACCGCGGGGATTTTAGTGTGTAAAAATTTCACATTCTCTTCATCATCTCACAACACCCAAGCTTTTCCCCCAGGAAGCTGGGTATCTCACCAGAATATTTCCCCCCGTAATCAAAATAAATTATTTTTCTTGTACAAAAAGTACACTATGTTACTCTCCGTCCTTTCAACTAACTCTATGCCAAAAATGCAAACGGACAAACGAACAAACAAAAACATCTTTGAATTTCTGATATTAGTAAGGACAGAGTGTTCAATATAATTTAAAGAAACATACAACTTTTGATATTTTTTCAAAGCTGCCTTTTCGTTTCCGGTCTGCGAATAAAACGAAGTAGGCCTTCTTTTGCAGGACGAGTCTGAAACTCTAACCTTGACAAAATGCCAAAACGTTACCTTTTTCAGAAGACTGCAATTTTTTTAAGAAGTTTGAAGCGATAAATCAATAATAATTTAAAATTCTGGGAAGTTTAAGTGACTGTAGAAATTATTCATGTTTTATAAACAATTAAATGAATAAAATACAATTTGACTGTACGTCACAGAAAAAGTAACAGAAGCGCGTTAGGGAATAATGGTGAATGGGAATTTTTACGATGCGCGCGCACACCGTCTCAATAAACCGACAACATGAAGTTAGCTATGGTTAGCTATGGTCAACAATTTAGTTTTTCTAAAAGTCAACTTTCAATAATTCAAACAATACCTTTTTTCTATTGCTAGTATAGTTTTTTCTACAAACGTAGAATAAAGCATAGAGAAAGATAAAATTTGCGAAAAGATTTTTACTTATTATGCCAGAGAACTTCTAACGCTTGTACATAAGTACACACACGTTTTTATTTTTGTTTCGCACTCAGTTATCCTCTGGCATGGTGTCAGAGACCTTCTTTATGCTATTTTTGCTCTGAATAAGGGCCAGCTCAGGATTGTCGTTATATGGTTATGCTATTTTTTTTTTGTTACTGCGTTTTACTTCACCTTCTACTTATTTGTGTTGTCATCAGTAGTAGTAGTAGTTTATATGTTATCGCTTCCTCATATTAGTAAAGATAATAAACCTTTTTAGACACAAAACGATTTTATTACTTAGCACGAAATAAATGAATAAGAAAATCGTACCCATTTTTACAAAATGAACTCGAGCTTTAGTGACATTCAGAGATTTTCCCCGAACGATCGCGTGGGATTTCTCTTGAAATGGGAAAAACATTTCCACGAGTGCGTGACGTGTTGCAGAGGACGAGAAGTAATTTGTCTCTCGAAAGAACTTTACGGCTTCAATGGAAAATGTAGTGACGTTGACTTATGAATGGCGATGTGTACACCCACTCGTGTTACTTCACCTGAGTAAGGCAATAGAGACTGATTTACAGCTAAGGAGGTTAAATGGGGAATGTTTTTTCATTATTAACCCAGTAGATGTTGCCCGCATTCTGCATCCGCATTTTTTGCGGTTTTCTATAAATATCTCGGGAAACCTTTGTTCTTCTGGCCGAATGACGGCCGAAGAAGACTGCTTTCTGTGTCCAAGGCTGTGGGTTCGATTCCCACAACTGGAAAATGCGAGTGTGATGAACATAAATGTTCTTCGGTGTCTGGGTGTTTATCTGTATTTAACTAAATTATTCATAAAAATATTCATCAGTCATCTTAGTACCCATAACACAAGCTACGCTTACTTTGGGTCTAGATGGCGATGTGTGTATTGCCGTAGTATATTTATTTTTATTTTATTTATTTTATCTGGGATAAAAAACTATGTTACTCTCCGTTCTTTAAACTTACTCTATGCCAAAAATCACGTCGATTGGTTTCCATAGGGTATGCACAGGGTATCCAGTACGAGTTATAAATACTTAAGGGTTGGCTTTTCATAACTGTTGCAATGCCTATCCTTAAGTTGTTTATAACTTTTACTGGAGATATTTCTTAATTTTATATCATCTGCATACCCTGTGCATACCCTCTATGCACGCCGCTGTTGGTTTCTTATTTAGGGCTTAAAAAATAAAATAAGGTCAAAGACACAAACAATCACACTTTTGCGTGTATAATATTAGTATCAAAGCATGGATTTTCATGCATGCTTCCATCGGTAATAGTCACTTTCGGGGGCCCGAGTTCGAATTCGAGCACGCACCTCTAACATTTCTAAGTTACGTGCGTTTTAAGTAATTTAAAATATCACTTGCGTCGACGGTGAAAACAAACATCGTCAGGAAACCTTCGTGCCTAAAAGCTCTACATAATGTTCTCAAAGGTTTGTTGAGTCCACCAATACGCACTGGGCCAGTGTGGTGGACTTAACCCCTTCTCATTGTTGGAGGAGGCCCGTGCTCTATAGTGGGCTTATGTGATGATGGATTTTCAGCATACTTTTTATATAAATATTTTAAATAAAGAAAATATTATTTGTTAATTACATAGAATATAATATAAAACTTTTTTCTGAATAGCTTTTGTTCGATTGATTTGAGCAAAAATGTTTTGAAGATATTTTATTTCAACTTACGACCTTTGAACTTTTCTGCACTCACTTAGCTACATGAAAACACTAAAATGTTACAAAGGCAGTGCAAGTTTCAGCTGAGATAAATATATTTGCGCCTTTCAGGTGACACGTAAGAGCTACCTTTTCAGGGGCGCAATATATTACTCCTTAATGAAGGCTTTTCAACAGAAGACGAATGAAGCCACGTCTCTGGTTCTAAATTCGAGACAAAGAACACAAACACAAAAAATAAAAGACCCTTCTTTTATTTTTTGTGTTTTAATTAAACTTTTTCTTTAATTAAAACAACAAGAATTTATTTTTCGTAAATAGGCTTATTTTTAACCCCCAACGCAAAAATAACGTGGTGTTTAAAAACTTGTAGTTTGACGTGTCTGTGTGTGTGTGACTGTCTGTGTTATCATAGCTCCCGAACGGATGGGCCGATTTTGATTTTTTATTATTTTTTAGAAAGGTGAATTAGTCAAATAGGACCAAAGATGGCCGCCGCCACAAAGTATTTTTTTTCACAACTCAGGACTAGTATAATAATGTACAATATGTTGAAAGTCGGGGTTTCTTTATATTTTTAATTTGTTTTATTATGCAGATTATATAATGTGTAGCTAACTTCGTCGTTGGTCAACTGTACTAAGTTTTTGTGGGCTTCTTCTTAGACCAGGACGCGTTTGGAACCCTCGTAGCTTTAGTTTTAAGTTTATGAATATGGTTATCGCCATCATCTCACTACCGTGTAATACTCATGTAATGTTCGCATCAAAAGTGACACCTATGGGCCTATATAATATATACAGTTCACGGCTTTATTTAAGGGCTCTCCCAATGGGAGATTGCGATTGCTACATCCACACAGTGGCACAGTATAGGGCAGCCGAATCTGGCAGCAAATATCTGGCAGTTTAATGCCGGTGTAATATATTAGTACTAGCTGTAAATTTTCCTGCATTAATTTATACTTCATATTGTGCTTCAGGATTCGACCTATCCTTGATCCAAGTGCAGTGTTTGAGGAACAAAAAGGAAACGATCGAATAAACAAACAGACACCCTTCTCATCGCATTCATTATACTAGTAGATACTGGATCCATACCTACTAATAATATAAATTAATAAAAAAGATATGTGTTCGGGTTTTTGAGATATGAGGACAGTGCCTAGCAGTCGGACTCTTAAGGTTGCGGGTGATGATGACGTCACTACCGGTTAATGGTAGACAGCGACAGATGAACTTTATAACTTAAACTGTTTATACTATGGCTGAGCGATATAGACCGTGTGGGCTGTACCCGTTTCAGTTGTCTATATTTCACCCAATTAGGGTCGACCTGCAACCCACTGAACTTTGAAAGGTTAGGCGGCGTTTTAAATGTCACAGTATTGTGGCGGTATCCCAGACAAATAGCTTTAAAATGTTAAATCCAAAGTCATAACTTTCCTTGATAAATACGCCGAAAAAAATGGTAATTTTATGCGTCAAATCAAAATTAAATTTTCACGAAATTTTTTAATGGAATTTAATATCAGACTCGGGTTTTTCTTGCTGGTACTCATCAGCATCATCGTCATCAAATCAACTCATTACCGACCCACTGTAGAGCACAATAAGAAGGGTGTAAGGCTGTTGTCCACCTAGCTGGCCCAATGCGGAATGGTGGACTCCACACGCCTTTGTGAATGGAGAACTCTCAGGCATGCAGGTTTCCTCAATACGTTTTCCTTCACCGTCGTAGCAAGTGATATTATAATTGCTTAAAACGCCCATAACTTAGAAATGTTGGGGTTCGTACACTGGGATTCGAACTGGCCCTCGTGAAAGTGTAGTCGAAGTTGTACCTACTGGGTTATGACCGCTTATATTATCTGGTTTTATCGTTCAATATTTCTGCAGGTCTACCGATCGATGGACCAATGAACAGAGATTGAACCCTTGACTTCCCACTAATTACACAGCGCGCACCACTGCCCTAGGGGTCGTTAAAAACATTTGGCCCCCAAGGCAGTTGATTAAGTTTTTGTAATTATTTTATGTTAATGACCAAGCATTTTTATGATTTAATTATGTACTCTGAACACACTGGGGCGGAATACTCTGCCGCAATATAGCTTATGAAAATAAAGCTGTGTTTACGTAGCGCCAGCCTCCCCGTCGCTACAACCTTATTATTTCAGTAAGTATTTTTTTTATCTCCACGAGAAAATACAATTACGTTAATTAGAAAGTATGTATCATAAATAACTAGAACACATTGTGATTCACCATCACCTTAACAGATTGACGTCAGTGGCGTGCATAGAGGGTATGCATAGGGTATGCAGATGATATAAAATGAAGAAATTTTCCAATTAGAGTTAATAAAAACATAAGTATAGGCATTGTTAGAGTTACAAAAAGCCTACCCTTAAGTATTTATAACTCGTACTGGAAATTTTCTTCATTTTATATCATCTGCATACCCTGTCCATACCCTTTATGCACGCCACTGATTGACGTCCACTGTTGTACATGGGCCGCACTTCTTTTTTATATACTTTTTGTGGTGTGCAATAAAAGTATATTTATTCATTCGTTCATTCTTTCATTAAATAATTCAATATTTCATTTATTCATTCATGGGCCTTTTGTTCCGAGATCCAGGAACCGGGCTGCTTGTTTCCAGCGGCTCCCAGCGACTCGTTCCGACAGACTAATGTCGTATGTCCACAACACGTGGACCTGCGTATGAATATAAGCGAGGCGAAGTTAGTAGGTAATAAACACTTTTGTGTAATTAAACGCAATAAATTCAAAATCAAAATTCATTTATTTTAAGTTTATAAGCGTTTTTGGAACTTCAAATCAATCTGTTTTTAGTGACTCCACCAACGCTTCGGAAGGCAGATTCCACCGAGTGGAGCCAGCAACTCAGCAGATCGTTTTATTTTAACATCATTTTATTCTCTGCATTCGAAATTGTAGACGAGTACCTAACCTAGGACACACGATCCAGTTAGGTAGATCCAATTTCGAGAAAGAGGTGAACCGCCGAATCCAGCTTGTATGGGCAAGGTTCGACAAACTCCGGGACATCTTTCCGTCCAAAATGTCTCAGTATCTGAATAGCAAGGTCTTCTGACCAATACTCGTATGATGCCAGTGATGACTGACTTACGGCTCTGAAATGTGGTCGCTTGCTACGGGCTCATTTTAAGGCTCAGAGTCACTCAGCGGGCCATAGTTTACTTGGAGTATCTGTACGTGATCCCATTAGAAACGAAAAGATCTAGAGTAGAAGAAATAGAGTCAATAGGTTGGGCACATAGGTCGGAGAACCGAAGAACGTTCTCAAGGTGCTGGAATGACGATCCAGAACCGGTGAACGCAGCGTTGGTCGATCGCCAACAGGTCGATTAAATCTCTGTCATTCATGTAATTAAAAATTAAATTTGTAAATTCTTTCCGCTATATTAGGAGTCAGTTAACTAATATCCGAAATGAAAATGTGAGTTTGTTTATTACGCTTTCTTGCCCTTCTTAGTCATTCACCTGGAAGAGATTGCTATCGCTATGTAGCGATAAGGCCGCCTAATTGAATTCTTCGTGTAAACTAGTTTTTTTTTTAAATAATTTTCCTGTATTTTTATGTGGTGTACAAAACAGTGTATTCAATTCATTCATTGAATTAAAAGAAAACGCGAACAAAAGCTAACAATAAATACCTTATCAATTAACGTATATTACAGTCATTTTTGCTTATATTTAAATGTTATATATACAATATATTATTTATAGTTGGTTTGAAATATTGGTTGATAGATAGTACAGCGCCGCTACCATTTCGAATCTTGAATTACTTTTCTCACAGTCTGTCTGGAAGTTATTATTTTAGCAATAAGACCGTCTATGCATACCAATGGCTGTGAAAATATGGCCTACTTAATTAATTAATTAATTTATTTATTTAGATAGATTAAAATTAACATAAAAAAGAAAAGAACGTTTCAAAGAAAAGACAACTGATGTCTAAAAAGATTTCTTCCAGGAGGCCTCGACATGTTTTATCATTATATTTATAGATAGATGGATTGATATATTGCACATATATCAATCCATCTATCTATAAATACTAAGAACAGCTACGTTATGTTTCGATGTACACATATTAATATGTGGAAGCTTTACACGAAAATGTATGCGAAAATAACATCAGTTGCAGTTATAACGTGACAACGATGGACGTCGCGATAACGATGTCCTCGTTACCACGTCCTCGTTATGTTCACGAACGATTCGTGTCATGCGCCGTATTGCCACGAGTCCCGAGGGCAGTACTCGTGAATAAATTATATTAAGTTCCTTTAGTAAAAGAATATTTAAATTTATATAGGTGTGTTGTTCATAAAGCCGTGATAGTCTAGAGGTTATGAGTTCAACCTACCTTTCCAGGGCACTGAGTTGTATCGCCGAAAGCTCTTACTTTTCGGAGCTATGTGCGTTTCAATTAACCTTTCTTTCAATATTCTAAAAGACCCGCGCAGGATATCAATTCACATTAGGCCAGCGTGGTGGACTCCGGTGGCCCTTTTCAATCTGAGAGGAGACCTGTTTCCTCGGTAAGAGGTTGATAATGATATTGGTTTGTCGGCCTCTTTGGAGGTTGGACCCCTCACTGGGCAGGGTAGGGCTATTTGGAGATGTTTATAATGATATTAGGTATATTATGACTATATTTGCCGAAATAAATAAAAATGAATAGTTTACAAGTGGCCTCATAAGAAGGCTCAGAGTCACTCAGCGAGCGATGGAAAGAGCTATCTTAGCAGTATGTCTAAGTGATCAAATCAGAAATGAGATCCGTAGAAGAAATAGAGTTAGCAAAATAGCTTAAGTCGCGGCGTGGTGAGCACTCATGGAGGTTCGAACCCCAACTGGGCAGGGCAAGGCTATTTGGAGATGTACATAATGACTATATTAGCAAAAAAAGTAGTTTACAAGTGGCCTCATAAAAAATCTCAAAGTCACTCAGCCAGCGATGGAAAGAGCTATGTTAGGAGTATCTCTAAGTGATCAAACCCGAAATGAGGAGATCCGTAGAAGAACTAGAGTTACCTCGACATAGCTCAATGAGTCGTGAAGCTGGAAGTGGCAATGGGCGGGGCACATAGCTCGGAGAACCGATGGACGTTTGGGTCCAAAGGTGTTGGAATGGCCGCTGGAAGCAAGCGGCCCAGAATCGTGGAGTTTGGAACGCTATACAAAAGACTGTCTGTCAGTGGACGTCAATCGGTTGGAGCGATGATAATGAGTTTGCAAGTAACAAAAAGTTGTCTAAATGCCAGCTCATAAGCTTAGCAGCTTTAAATACTTTCGCATTCAGAAACAGTTGCTAAGCTTTTCTTTTTTCCTCGCTGTAATTCCTTTTTATGCGAATCAGGATTACTTGGCTAATTACGTGCTAGTGGAATTAACTCGAATTAGTAGTTCTAACTGAATTAAGTTAAATAAGCTTTTAATAGCGAAGCGGTGATGAGCCAGTGGGTAGGATTTCGACTTCACTTTCGGGGGGGCGAGTTCGAATCCCAGCACCTCTAACTTTTCCAAGTTATTTGCGTTTTTTTCAAGGAATTAAAATATCACCTGTTTCAACGGTAAAGGAAAATATCCCTAGGAAACCTCAGAGAATTCTTATGTTCTCAAAGGTGTGTGGAGTCCAAAAATCCACACTGGGTCAGCGAGGTGGACTACGGTCTTACCCCTTCCCATTGTGGCAGGAGACCCGTGCCCTGTAATGGGCCGGTGATTTATTTATTTATTTATTTAGCAACGCACCCCGTGAATACATTACAGTTGCCCAATTCGTCTCCCCGGGGACTATAAAAATAATGTAACCACAAGTAATAAATACAAAAAATTAAATTAAATTAAAACATAAACATAAGCTATATAAAATTAAGAATTAAAAAAAAAACAATAATAATAAAAATAACCAAAAATTCAATAATAATAAAAAAAAACAAAACATTCAAACATATAATTATTATCTTAGATTACCTATTCTCTAATAACATTTTAATTTGCTTTGGGTTGATATGATGACGATGATGATATTATTTTAAGTAATTAAAAATATCACTTACTTGAACGGTGAAGGAAACATGTTGAGGAAACCTGTATGCTGGAGAACTCTCCATAATATTCTCAAAGGCGTGTGCAGTCCACCAATCCGCACTGGGCCAGCGTGGTGGACTACGGCATTAACCCTACTCATTCTGAGAGGATTACCGTGCCCTGGTGCCTATCACAGGCACTTATGAAGCGTTCATACATATATATGTTTACATAATTGTAAGGGCATGGTGACAACTTCGTTCGCCAACTTAACACTAAAGCTACGAGGGTTCCAAACGCGCCCTGGTCTAAGAAGAGCCCACAACAAACTTAGCCGGGTAATTTTTTTTTTGTTATCACCATCTCAGTTTATTTATATTAAGCTATGAAGCTAGAGCAATTCTCACCCAAGCTTTTTTATCATTCAAGTAATCCTTAATATTATAATAGGATTTTTCTGTAAGCTTACGTTTTCTTATATCTACGAAGACAAAGCTATATCACAGACCACAGTCCACTGCTGGACTAAAGGCCTCTCCCAACTAGAGGATTCGCCGCAGTAGATGGTAGAAGTAGCACAGAGAACGCTGCTGCCCGCTCTCCGGTATATTCCCTTAGTCGCATCGTACGACACCCGCGGGAAGAAAAGTGGTGGCATGCATCGCCACGCCAACAATCAAGTTTACCCTCGCCTATAGATGTGTCACATTAAAAAAAAATGTTTTCTTCTGGATCTGCGCTCACCAACTTTTAAATTTCGAATACCGAAAATTCATATTGTTTGAAGCGTTTCAAGAGCGAACGAAAATACCTAAAACCTTAATCAAGCTTATTTGAATTTCAAATTCAGAACAAAATTTAACAACATGGAGCGGTTTACAAACCCCTTAAACACGGCATATCTTTATCTTGGCACCGACATCTTGTACAAAATGATTAATATTCCTAAATGTCACTTCGCTTATCGCACGAAGTCTTAAATCATTGTTTTATTTTATAATTTATGCACAAATGTTTTGTTGTAAACATTAAACCTTTTTGTTTTTATTCCACTACAAGTTAGCCCTAGACAATCTCACCTGTTGTTAAGTGATGATGCAGTCTATGATAGTAGGGGGTAACCTGTTAGGGAGTATGACAAACAGTCATACCCCTAATCGGTTTCTACGCGACATCGCACCGGCACGTCTTTGTCGGTTGGGTGGTAACTTGCCACGCCCAAAGCCTACGACCACACCAGACCATAGAAATAACAAATCCAGAGAAAATTCAGAAATCATAAATTTCCAAAAATCGAACCCGGAACCTCATACTTAAATTCTCAACGCTCACACAGGACAGTGCCAATTTCTTAACTAGTTAAAACTAGTTCGAAACGGAAGAACCAAAGAACTAATAGTTTTTGCCCCGACCTGGGGGTCGAACCCAGTAGCTCGTGTTCAACATTAAACACGCAACATTAAACAGTTAAATTAGTCGGCAAGAAACATAAAACCCTACTTTAATAAAAAATATATATTAATACTGCATTCAATATCAATACGTACTGCTGCAATGTTACTACGTACATACTCGTAGTTGATTCAAAATGGCGGCGTAACAACAAACATCAGCCTTCGCACTACAGAATTCAAAAGCGGTCGATGTAGGTATATTCGTCTTTGCGCAATTTCCATTAGGAACTCATCAAAATTACATGCTTATACCCACTTATATATTTAACTGTTGCTGAGTATGTTAAGTTACGATTAATATCGGCTATAGCGCATGGAAGCGGTGATAGCACATTGGGTAGGAGCTCGACTTCACTTTCGGGGGGCCGAGTTCGAATCCCAGCACACACAGCTAATTTTTTATAGTTATGTGCGTTTTAAGTAATAAAAATATCACTTGCTTCAACGGTGAAGTTAAACACCGTGAAGAAACCTGCACGACTGGGAATTCTACATTAGGTTCCCAAAGGTGTGTGGAGTCCACCATTCCGCACTCGGCCAGCGTGGCCGCCTTAACCCCTTCTTATTGTGAAGGAGACCCGTGCTCTGTAGTGGGCCTGTAATGGGTTGATTCGATGAGTATGTTAAGAAGAAGAATAGATAGATAGGTAGAATACCTCTATTGCAATAAAACACAAAGCAACAATACAAAAAGAAAAGCAATGACAAAAGTACATAATACTAGGTTGCAAAGGCGGCCTTATGACTTAAAGTGATCTTTAACAAGCATCTTAAGCGCAAGAAGATGGATGGATGGATGGAAGGATGGTGCACAAAGTAACTATATAAAATAAACCGACATAAATATTCATACTTAATTTAAATAAAAAGAACAAATATTTATTACCTATAAAAATAAAATAAATAGATAAATAAATAAATATACTATGACAATACACACATCGCCATCTAGTCCCAAAGTAAGCGTAGCTTGTGTTATGGGTACTAAGATAACTGATGAATAATTTTTATGAATAATATACATAAATAATTATAATATATAGATAAACACCCAAACACTGAAACACATTCATATTCATCACACAAATATTGTTCAATTGTGGGAATCGAACCCACAGCCTTGGACTCAGAAAGCAGGGTCGCTGCCCACTGCGCCAATCGGCCGTCAACAACAAAATACATTTATGTATGTACAGTGGGTAAGGCATTAGTTTTCTTTTCGTGGAGACAGAGTTCTAGCCCACTGACTTTTCGGAGTCATGTGCTTTTTAAATTTCAGCAATTTTAATATCACTTGCATTAAACGGTGAAGGAAAACATCGTGAGGAAACCTGAACGACTGAGAGTTCTCCATAATTTTCTCAACGGCATGTTAAATCTACCAATCCGCACTGGGTCAGCGTGGTAGACTATACGGTCAATATATAAACTTAAATCACGCGAATCCCTCCGTGAGAAGTTTAAAGAAATAGGCATACTTACTGTAGCTTCACAATATATTTATAACAATATAGTATTTGTAAGACAACATATTAGTCTTTATAAACAAAAAGTGGACATAACACAAGTTAAAACATATTTATTACAGCGAGGTTACTATACAATTGATGAATTTTTTAATGACAAGGTTGCTTACAAGCGTCCGGCTCCGCTTTCAGCTCTCACAAGATAGAAAAATGAATGTTAAAATGCAAAATGTAAATTGTTGATGTTGGAAAAGAGCAACTGCTGAGTTTCTTGCCGGCTTCTTCTCGGTAGAATCTGCCTTCCGAACCGGTGGTAGAATCACTTTCAGGCCTACTTGAAATAAATGAATTTTGAATATTGAATTTTTTTGAATTTTGACTACGGCCCAAACCCTACTCATTCTGAGAGGAGTACCGTTTTCTGTGAGCCTGGAATAGTTTGATAATAATGATAATGTTAAAAACAGTGTCTGTGCTGTAACTCATCCGTATATATCCGTAGATTAAAATTATAACACTTAGAATCGCTTCTGAGTCTTCTCTCATCTTCATTTTTACTGTTTAATAGGCTGCAATCACGTGAAATTGCATCGGAGATTTCAGTTTCGAACCCAGTCAGGGCTCTTTGCATGTCCTTGTTTGCGCGACGCAGCACGACATACAGACAATCCCGCATCTTCTAGGCATGCGTGCTTCATCTAAGGCTGCATCATCACTTACCATGAGGTGTGATTGCAGTCAAGCACTTGTCTATATATTTCTAAAAAAAAAAACTCCTACCACTTACTTAGACATTTTTTTCTGTAATAAAAAGACCTTACGTGACCTCATTGCTTTCTTAGTGAACATCGCTGGCAACCTTTGTAGGGCATGAGCGATGGGTTCCAAAGGATTTGAAAATCGGAACGGCAGCATTATAAGATTAAATTCGAGGCCAAAATACAACAAAATGTACCGAAAGTACCTAAGAAATATTATACTTTACCTTTCAGACGGATTTAAACGGATTTATATCAAAAGGTTCGAGCGTCGTTAAACACTTGTAAGGTGATTTGTCTTGGAATCTTTTTTTTTGCTATTAAGATCGGAATTTATATTTTTATATTGTATATATTTATTTGTATATTTGTTTATTGTTTACTAGCTGTTGCCCGCGACTTCGTCTGGGTTTGATTTTGTTTTTTGATGTGGCATTCAATTTAGTTGTACTTAGTTCTCAAAAAAATTAAAGTATTCAGTATCGCTAAGCCTTAAATGAGGGGTTTGCTGCTGTCCGCTGAGGAGTTCTGTCCTCTATCTCCGACCTCCGAACATTCATCAGATCTACACAAAGTTTGGGCAAAATCAAACACATATTATAATATGTATACTACCTCTATAGTACAAAAATAATTATTTAAATCGGTTATAATTTGTCGGATTCATGGTGTAAAATCGTCAAACACCTTCATCCCCTCTCCCATAGGAACCGAGTTTAATGATGGGATAAAAAGTATTTTATATTACTTTTAATACTTCCAAGAATATGTGTACAAAGTTTCATGAGGATCAGTTTAGTAGTTTTTGCGTGAAAGCGACACAAACCAACTTACATCGACATTTATAATATTAGTACTACTACGGCCTACTCTTGAAAGGTCTCAGCTGCGTATTAAAAGATCGGGAAGAAGCGTAATTCTATTTAAAACAAGGCTTTATGTTACCCGTAATTTATTTGTTTGTCTTCCCAAATCATCTTATTTTCGTCTTACGAACTTTATGTGAATTGTCCAAAAAGTGTGCAAACAATAGAACACATAACCTTTTATTTCATCCCATCTCAGCCATCTTTGGGCGTCCGCTATAATTGATTTAGAATGTTGTCACTAAGTTATCATGCATTTTCTTCCAAAAAAAAGTGTACGATATTTTTTAGCCTAATCAGCTGGGGATAACTGTTTTCAAATTCAGTCATTAATTTTATATATTTTTTGGGTTTTTTGGGTCAACTATTGCAAGTAAAATAAAAAATTTGGAATATTAACTAATACATGTGATACTTATACATAGCGAGAAAAATGTTAAGATTATATTATATTTGAAGTAGGTCTACTTTCGGGGGCCGAGTTCGAATCCCAGCACGCACCTCTAACTTTTCAAAGTTATGTGCGTTTTAATTATTAAAATATCACTTGCTTCAACGGTGTAATAATGTTCTCAAAGGTGTGTGGAGGAGTCATCTCCCTCCCCCTAACTCCTTCTCACTGTGGGAGGAGACCCTCGCCCTGCAGAGGGCCGGTAATGGGTTTATATGACGATGATGATATATATCAAAGTCTTCGAACAGTGCGTGTTGCCAGTGATGACTTACGGATCGGAAACGTGGTCGCTTACTATGGTCCTCATAAGAAGGCTTAGAGTCACTCAGCGGGCGATGGAGAGAGCAATGTAAGGAGTCAAAGGAGGAATGAGAAGCAAGTGATATTTTAATTACTTAAAACGCACATAACTAACAAAAGTCGGAGGTGCCTGCTGGGATTCGAACTCAACCTGACTGTACCAGTGCTGTCTAAATTGAAGTGTTTTGAATGGTTATTTCCCGTGCGTGTGTTAGGTTCTTTAGTGCCTAACTTAAGTTCATAGTGCTTGCAAAATGCATATCCTATTGGTCGAGCAGTTGTTAGCATCGATATGTTATGTGGTTAATGTTAAAAATATAATAGGTCAACTACATATAATCCCAAACTCACACAAAGCCTAACTTAAACCACACCACAGCCGTATTGTTTTTTTAAAGGTTAGGTTAAGTTATCAATAAATCAAGACGCTTTCAATAGGAATAGTTATGAAGGACAACAATGTTTTATTATATTTTTTCTATCATTTATTGATTTTCATTTTTGTTATAATAAAATCATCACTATTAAAATTTTATAAAAAAAAAACATCCAGCCTCCATTTGCGGGGCTTTGAGTTTCCAAGCAACCGGCGGTCAGGGCTCCAGAGTGAGGAACCTCCTTAGAATACGCGCCGTTACTAATTAGTTAAAATGTAATGTAAAATTAAAAAATGTTAATACACAATAATATAGTGTAACAATTCATCTGAAATTAAATTTGTATGTGCATAATATTTTTGGGTGTGCTTTCGACGACCTCCGCCTGGCGCATTTCTTAAAAGTGGGAGTTTCCGAGTTTGATACCTGACAGGGCAAATTTCTGCATTGCGGTATTTCAGAGAATCAGAGAATAACGTAGACAAACAACAAAATTTGCACACAATCAAAATCGCGGGCAACTACTAGTACTAAAAAAATATATCAGAATACTTAACTATTTTGTACTTAAAATGAGGAGTAAAACAATGTAAGCATTATTAAACCGCAGAGTTTACCCCCTTATTTACTTATATTACACATTAGCTCTGCGTTGCATTTCATCCACTTTCATGCTCATAAATTACACTTGGGTAGTCCTCTGAGATGAATACGTAATGACGTATTATGCGCATGGGACTACGGCATTACCGCGAACTCGGAAAATGATAAAAGTTTTATTTCTATACGGAAAATGACATTTTTGTACTAAACTTATACGGACCAGAAGCGTAATTATTAGAGTAAAGTATAAAACCTAGCGTAAATAAATGGAATAGGGTTACCGGTCTTCTGATTATGAATTTAGCTTATGTTACAGTAATTTTATAAAGTGGGTAAATAATTAAACTTTTGATAGCATTTTAACGAATGTGCATGTTATTTTATTTATTTAAAAGCGCAGCGATGTACAATTTATTTATTTAAAATGGACACATTTAACAATTGTTTTATAATGCTGTACACCCCACTTAAAGGCTAACTCAGCATGTATAACAAAAAAGACATTCTTTGTTTACCACCAAATTTGTGATAGTTAGCCGCTAAACAAAAGAAAATTAAAACGGCTATCTAATCACTGCCGTTCGTCCACAAAGGAAACACGATGCACGATTTCTCATAATAGTATACTTTATTACACACTTGTACATTATCTGGTTTTGAACTGACTATACATTAATCAACATGGGTACTTATATTCTGGGAATGACACAACGATAGCGCGATCCCAAACCATCTGTCGACAGGGAAGGTAAACTGCGCGAACATGATATTTTCATGAAATTTTGCCGGTTGGTCATCATCATGATATGAATCCATTACCGGCCCACTATGCACTTTTTATCCCGGGAATTAAGAGTTCCCGCGGGAATAGAAAACCATCATCCACGCGAGCGAAGTCGCGGGAATCAGCTAGTGTATATATAAAACTTGTGTATCTTATTTGGATCAGTACCCACGTCTCTTACGTTATTCGATATGTGAATCTAAACTCGAAAGTTGTTGAGAACTTTGACTAGTAAAGCCAGAGTAAGTGAAAGGTTTATAAGGAAGGCGATGCGGGTGTACATATATAATATACTTTGCGGTTCGAACAAAAGGTTAGGTTCTCGGAAACTTTCCGAAAGTTTTGTTCAAGACTTATTTTCTTACACTAATTTAAACTAAATTTAAAATAGATCATATAACACATATTTTTTTACAAAGCATCAAAACATCTCACCAACGTTATATAATGGATCATTTCGAGATACATTTAAAAGATAGTACAAACAAACATACATAATTACCCACATATATATGTCCCAAAAAATTTCAACAAATTTATGAATCAAGAATGTATGTACAAATGTGTACACATTCACATATACAAACATACAAACATAAGAAGTATTTTTTAAGTAGCATCCTTGACTTCAAACGATAAAAAAGCCTGGGTGTGAATTGCTCTAACTTTAAAGCTTAATATTAATATACTGTGAGATGGTGATAACAAAAAAAATCCCCGGCTAAGTTTGTTATTGACTGTTTTTAGACCAGGGCGCGTTTGGCACCATCGCAGCTTTAGGTTTAACTTGGCGAAAGAAATTATGTAAATACATATGTATGAACGCTTCATAAGTGCCTGTGATAGGGATATATATATAAATAAAGATTTTTTGAATTTCAATTTGACTACTCCGACTTATATTATCTACTTATTAAATATCCCAGATAATGTTTTTTTGACCTATTTCCTTCCGCTTTTTATCCTTTTTCATTTTGTGCAAATGATACCTTGGTGACGTCACTAAATCCGTTATTTTGGTATTACATCGTAAGTAAGAAAGAGAGAAAGAAAAATCGTCTTTACTATAACACATTGGTCTAAAATGTTACATTTGTATCATAAATTTGTTTAAAGTAAAAATGTGTGACAAAGGAGCTGTCTCAGTATGGCTGCATACCAAAAAGCGCAGTTTATGAGGTTCTTGTACCATATATGTTCTTGAGAAGTAGTAGTAGACAGAGCTCGTCTTGGGTAGCACTACTCAGTGGCGTGCGTAGGGTTTTTGATCAGGGTATGTATAGGGTATGTAAGGAAGATGGCATAAAATTGAAAATCATGTATGCAGTGCTTTTGTGCACGTATGAAGTGCACGCCTCTGGTACTACTGCCATGCTTATTTCTGCAAATAGGCAGCGTTGCTTTGTTCCGGTCTAAAAGGCGTCGCCGACGATTTAATTACAGGCACATAAGACCTACCCCTCAGGTAGATACATAAGGGCGGTACTTTAAAGTACGTATTCCTTGCATGCCCTGCGAAATGTTGCTCTGTTTATAGCTTTGGGTTTCAATTAACCATGAAGTGGGTAATAGCATGCATAGAGGGTATGCACAGGGTATGCACATGATATAAAATGAAGAGTCACCAGTACGAGTTATAAAAAACTTAAGAATAGACATTGTAAGAGTTTTAAAAAGCCTACCCTCAAGTATTTAGAACTCAACTACATAGTTTCTTACGTACCCTGTGCGTAACTTCTATGCACGCTACTGTGGGTAATTGAAAAAGCTTGGTCCGTTAATTATTACTTTAAAATAAATGTGTATGTATTCTCATTTTCTGATTAAAATATTATTTATTTTATTTATTTATTTGTACACCACAATGAAGTTAAAGAAAAAAAAAACAATAGAAATACAAAGACAAAAGTAGAATACAAAAGGCGGCCTTATCGCTTAGTAGCGATCTCTGCCAGGCAACCTTTGGATTAGAACAAGATGAGAGAGAGCAGATAGGTGTTGTAAAATTATTATAAACGTACATTCAAATAGCTAAATACAAATGCATAAACAAAATTGCACAAATAAGAAAAATATAATAAATAAATATAAAATAATAAACTAATATATACTCAATCATACATAAATACTTATGAACATATAGATAATAAAAATAAACATAATTAAGGTATAATAAATGTCAGGTATAATAAATCAGTATTATTAATTGTGTTATCACCTATAGATCAAAGTTGGTTTGGTTTTTTAAAACCTATTCTTGTACAGAGACATTCTTTTAGTTACTTACTTATTTTTCTGTAAAAACATTCGACATTCTCACAAAATAAATTATTCCACCAATTTCGTCGAGATTACATTTCCATCAGGGGTCTTTCACTAAATCGTTTCCAATCTAGGCCCGCAAAACAAAACCTCCTTTCTCAATAGGCTTTATAAAAATACTACGCCATTTTATATTCGCATCCACGTGGATTCTCAATAATGGAATATAAATAGGGATGAATTTAATCGAATGAATAAAATGTGAGCTAGTTAGGTTTGAATGGATGGCGATTAATCGATTTATCGAATCATTCGTTCGAAAGGAACTGAAAGAAGAGTACCTGCGTTCCAATCGGTTTTAATTTTCAATCAACTTCAGGTGAAATATGAAGTGATTCACGACGTTTTCTTAGCCAATGTACAAAGGCTAATTTCTTAATTCCGGTCACAAGACTACGTAAAAAGGTGTCAGCCGTCACGGGTGACAGACGCCTGGCAGATGTGAAACATCGAAATTGTTTTCTGTAAGTTATTGCATAATAGAAAGACAAAGCATTACAAATTTGTTCCACAAATAAAAAAAAAATACAACCAAATAGATAACCACTCCTTTTTGTAAGTCGGTTAATAATGACTGTTTTATTACAAAATTATTCATCATATAGCGTGGCGATGCCACGGCCTGTGTCGTCACGCCGAAAATCAGGTTGACCCCCCGCCTATAGATGTTTCACATAATTCATCATCTTCTCTTACCACACCTTGAAGGTGAATAATATACAGTTGCATCACGATTTAAATTAATAAATTTCATTATGATTTTCGTATTACTAAATTCAAAATTATAAGACTTTCATATGTCGCGTAAGGATAGGCTTAATTAAATTTACGGTAACCCTAAATGAAACCTCAGTATCATAATATAATAGTAAATGTTCACAAATTATAGGAGTTAACTTAATTGCAATTCTCAATGAAACACGAATTTCTTTTTCCACCGACTAGTAGCAGGTTTTTAGTTAGTCGGACGCTGGAGTCTTTTATTATAACTTAGAATATTTATTTCGGTTTTTTTTTTAAATTTAAAATTGATCATTTTACGTTAGTCATTTGATGTACAATGTTTAATGATTATGGGTAAAGCCTGAAATAAGTTTATTATTATTGTACTATAATTTATTTCTAAACATTATTATTATTATTACTATAATTAAAAACCCATTACCGAACAATTACTGATCCGATCCAGGAATCGAACCGTGATCTGTAGTTGAAAATAATAACCACTATACCAAGGAGGCAGTTCTCATAAATGTATTATAAATACTAATTATTAATAATGTAGGACGATAGAGCAGTTTGTCGTTATTTATTTTTACATGAATTCGTTTTAAAATGGTGTATGCAACCTTCTTCTAATATGTATCTTTGTATGCCAAATTACTGATGTTAGGATTTAAATTTAACTAGCGTTGTAATTTCCACATGTTTGTTATTTTTTTAATTTAATCTTATTTTCGAACGAGATGATCGGCTGTCATTTACCGATTGGTTGACGCCGGTAGACGCATAGCGGCGGGAACCAATCAAATTGATTGGATCCTACCTGGACAGCTGTGAGTTTTAGCGGGTGATTGGGTTCTCTGAAGGGTCAAGGAGTTGAATGCAAGGTTGCAGACAATATGTTCAAATTGTCATAGTTTATAAAGTAAATTAAAAAAGTGATATTTGTATGGTATCTTTATTTGCATATCTTCACTGTATTCTTAACCAATATATTTTACCTTTAGCGAGCATTTTGCAAAAAATACCTTCCATTGCAGTGAGCTTATTAGTAACTTATTAAATCAAATACATATTAAACTCCATTATTTTAGAATATTAAATTCTATTATAAATTATTGTAACATATTAAATTCCATTATTGTACAATTTTATCGCTCGTGGTGGAGACAGCACAATAAGAACACTATTTAGATAGTCACTAATTATACTCTGAAAGTATTAAGTCCATAACATGGTTGAAATAATGACAAGTAGACAGTAGGACAGTAGGACAGCAACTGTGTTTCCTGCCACGTATATAACTAGAGTACCTTCAAGGCTAGAGTAAATAGGCTTTTTCTAGGCAAGCGTGCTCCCACCTAGACCTCATCATTGCTTTCAAATGGGCATGATTGTCGTCAAGCGTTGGCCTATTCTTAATTTAAAAAAAAGGATGAACAAGCTAAAATAAGCAGATTACGAAAGGAAGAATTAAAAGAAAATATAGAAATACAGTTCCTGTCTGTGCCATAGACAAAGCACCATAGATCGTGCACGTTCAATTACATTTATTACGACCGCCTTTTTGGTTCCGCGATTCATGAACGAACTACCTTCAACGTTGATCCAAAATGTAAATATTAAAAACATTAAGCGTAAACTCAAAGAATACTTTTTAGCGAAGTTAGTTGGCTGACTCTTTTGTATCTCGTATAGTTTATATTCATTTATTTTGGTACTTACTACTATTAAAAATTAAAATTGACAGTCTTACTTGGTTCCTATCGTTCTACAATGTAGCAGTATGTTTTTCCCACAGCTGGTTTTTTTCTTCTAATTAACACCTTAGGTAATCGTTGCAGATAGGCACCGAGGACAAACCTCTGCGGTTTTTTCAATGTTTTTATACTAACCATTTTATTGTAATTGCTTTATTTGATAAATAAATAAATAAAAAAAAAAAAAAACAATTTAAAATAAAATAAGTGTGGCACTCGGGGACTGCCGCGGTAAAGCTATTGCATAGCATTTTTTATCAACTTATGGAATTATAATTATTGTCATATTTAAAACACTTTGTACACAAATTATACAGGAACATTTTCCAGAAAAATATAAGCATGAGGGCTACCACGATTGCGGGGTGAAGAGAGGGATCACGCATGCGCAGTAAACCAACGCCACCTAAAGGCGAGTTGCTGAACTAAAGAGACGAGCGTGATATTTAAAAAAGTCAATAAAAATTCTGCTATTCATCGATAGATAGCAAAACTAAAAAGTATCACCGCTTTGCCGGTCGGAGTGGGGGGTGTTAGGTTATTTTCGTTACAGAATATCTGGATTCGGTCTCCACGCTCAAGGCCCGCTATAGAAGCTATGCAATAGCTTAACTAATTTTTGTAGCGTCACAGGTAAAAACTTGACTTCAGATATCCGTGCATAAGGGTAAGAAATCCCCCTCAGATGAAACCTCCATTAATTCTCAATTTGCCGAACCGTTTCCAAGTTGAGTTTCAAACTGTCTCCCCGACTACCAGACACATCGAAGTTGGACATCGAGTGACAAATTACATACCGACTTAGGAAACTTGTCTCTCTGAACTAGTTAAAAGTTCACTCCTTATAGATATACATTAATAATTAGTGGGCAAACGAATACAATATAGGTAAAACGGGACCCTATTATTCAGACTCCGCTGTCTTACCGTCTGTCTGTCCATCTGTCAATAGGATGTATCTCATGAACCTCTAAAGTTAGACTGCATATGCAGAATGAAGATGTATTTTTGTCCATGAAATATTTGCACGCCGAAATGGCAGAATATGTTAAAGCTGTTTTTAGACCTATTTTGTACCCCTATTCCAGAAAATAATAAACTTTTCTATTTTATTCTGTTCTATTCTTTTCTATTCTATTTTATTCTGTTTTGTTCCGTTCTGTTCTGTACTATTCTGTTCTGTTGTGTTCTTTTCTGTTATATACTGTTCTGTTTTGTTCTATTCTATTCTGGTCTATTCTATTCTAGTCTGGTCTATTCTATTTTGTACTGTTCTGTTCTATTCTATAGACCGGCGTACAACAATGCCGCTTTGCGTCAGAAATAACCATGTTACGAGCTTCGTTACTAAAACCTCAAGAATTTCTATAACTAATACATAATTTATTAAATTGAACCGTAGAATCACCTCAGCCATTCTATTATATTATATTCTGTTCTGTTCTGTTCTGGTCTGTTCTGTGCATTTTTATTCTGTTATATGCTAGTTTATTCTTTATTCCACTCTATTTTGCTCTTCTCGGATTAATCTGTCTTCCGTTTCGAAATAGTTCCGAAAGGTACAGTCACTACAAACAGACAGACTTGACGTTTCAAAAGTGCTTGTAAACTGGGCCTACTTGAAATAAATGAATATTGATTTTTTTTAATACGTTCCTACACGAAGGTCGGTTCAACTTTTGATACTAAGTACAATAGGACTTAAACATTTGTAATATAGTTGTAAATGCGAACTGCCATTTTAGAACTGCTAAGTAAACTAACTCGTGTACGCTCCTGTACTTTAACACAAAATAAATGAGCAAACAGTCTGCTAAGTTACATTTACATTAATTTTCACTTAGCTCCTTTGTACGTGACGTCAAAAAGCGTTCCTTTGGAGAAAGGGAGGTGCTATTAGCAACGGTTTTATCGGTTAATACAAACTTGACCACTTGGTCAAAGAATATTTAGCAATATTTTCGTGAGTATTGTTTAAACATCACGTTATGTTTTCTTCGTGGCGTTGTAAATATTTTAAAGTATAGAATTGGGTTAGAAGTAAAAAATGGTAAGATATTGAATGAAGTTAAATCATTGCAAAAGTCCCAGCATGTTTTAATATTTTGTAGGAAGATTTCATAATTCTGCATCCCCTAAAAATTTCCCGCTAAATATGTCGATTCAAAGGAATGATGTACATAGTAATAGACAATAAATAAAAAGATAAGAACTTTACGGAAAAAATACGGTGAAGGAAAACACCGTTAAATTATTTGAAAATGTTATTATAATTGCTTAAATAAAAAATTCTGAAAAGTTAGAGATGCGTGCCGTGCATTCAACTCGTTCCTCCGAAAGGGACACCGAAGGCGAACCATTAGGCTATCACCGCTACCTCAAGTTATATGTATTAGGTATAAAATCCTTTGAAATGTTTTTATCTAGACAAGAGCGCTTCTCTCATTCTAAACGTATCGCTTGATGGGCTAGCCTCGAGACTTAAACAGTACAAGTTATCACGAAGTTGAGAGTTGTGACAAATTACTTCAGGAAAGTTAACCCGTGTGGCTGAGATCTACATAAATACTAAATACATAAATACTGTCTTCGTATTTTTATATACAACCGAGCCACGTATTTAAACAAGTCAGGTTTTTTAACGAATAGTGGAGCTTTGTGAGCTTGTCCAGGTTAGTGCTATCTTTATGTTTACTTCTGCTGCCAAGCAGTATTTCTGTGCTCTCTGTTTTCCGATCTGAAGGGTGTGGTTACCGGTGTAATTATTATAAGACGGCCGATTGGCGCAGTGGGCGAGCCTACTTTCAGAGTCCAAGGCGGTGGGTTCAAAAAAATCTTACCAAAAATAAAAAATTAAAATTGACTGATGAACATGAATGTTTTTCATTATCTGGGTGTTTATATAAATATTAAAAGTATTTATGTATATTGTTCCTAAAAATATTCATCAGTCATCTTAGCACCCATAACACAAGCTACGCTTACTTTGGAGCGATGTGTGAATTGTCGTAGTATTATATAATTAAAAAAAAAAATACACATTTGTTCCTTAAATATCCCTATCTGTTTTAATAATTGTTGATTTCAAGTCTAGCATTAATATTCTTATTTATAAACTTAAAATAACTTTGGAATTGTTGGCAGTGTCATGCTCTAGTGAAAGGTGTTGTCAGTTGAAGTGTGACAAAACACTGTACAACCGTCATGACGTCATGACGTTATGACGTTATGACGAAGTTTAATAAATAAGAGATATAATCGAACCCGGAATCTCCATAGCGTTCAACATTGCGTTGTATACTTGAATAACCGCTTCTCGTTGGCTGCAGTTTTGAGATGAATGTATAACAGAATTGTGACCACATGGTGACCTATCGACACTTCAAGTAAGTCAACTTCAATGAAGCCAATCTTAAAGCCAATTTCACAGTACGACCTTCAGTTTGCGGTTAGTTTTGCATCAAATAACGCCCACGGCAGCACGCAGACTTAGTTGCCCCAGATTGAAATTGAGTACGGAAGGTGGGCGTCTAAACTAAAACTAGCTTTTGATTGAACGTAATTCGCAACTTTGCAACAAGTTAGTTGGATTTAATTAACGTCCGCTGCACGTTTTTGTTTTCTTCAATGAATTTTCTGTATAGAAATTGAAGTCTTAAAAATGTTTGAATAAAGAAAGTACCTAAACAGTTTCAGACTCTTTTCATATTGGGAGTGTGGTGTAATTCTTCATCCTTACTCTTATTTCCAACTGCAGAGCACAGGTTTCTAATCTCAAAAGGGAAGGGATGTGTACGAGTAGGTAACCTCCCAGACGCAGCGATCAGCGCTGATAAGTTGTACGTCCAAAGTTCGAACCCCTTGAATGTAGTAATGAACCCCTGTAGAAATTTCTAAGTAATAAAAATCGGACTAACAAATGTTTATGTTTAGCAAGAGTTAATTGTAAAGTCTATATCTCCTGAGGATTCGGTATCGGAGCGCAACGTGCGTATTAAAGAAATAATAAATTGCGACCTACAGATTCTCCTCGTTTTCGCAGAGTACTAAAGCAAATTAAGCTTCATCATCATCACCAACATATCAACCTATTACCGGCGCACTACAGGGCACTGGTCTCCTACCACAATAAGGGGCCGTAGTCCAAAAAAAAACACAACCGGCTAAGCTAACCTAACCGGCGAACCCTCGTAGCCATTAACTCACTTCTATGCCATATTTAACATGTAATGTAATGTACGCATCAAAAGTGCCATCTATGTGCCTGTTTGAATAAAGAAATATTTGACTTTGACTTTGACTTTCTAATTACAAAATATTACATGAATAAAACAAACGAACTACATAACACTTACGTCTCTCGGGTCCTTTTCCACGGGCTCCTTCTTGTGGGCTGGCCCAATACGGATTGGTGGACTTCACACACACATTGAGAACATTATGTAGAACTCTCAGGCATGCAGGTTTCCTCAAGATGTTCTTTCATCGTTGAAGCAAGTCATATTTTAATTACATAAAACGCACATAACTTAGAAAAGCTGGATGTGCTTGCTGGGTTTCGAACTCGGCCCCCCCCAAAAGTGCAGTCGAGCTCCTACCACTAGGCTATCACCACATCCTTCCCATCATATATTGCAAAGAGACATAAAATAACTAAGGAGTTTCTTAAAACATTGCAGTACGATGGCTTAGCCGGCTGAACAAAAAATGGCACGTACTTGTAAAAAGATTCACCATCGCTGTCGTAAGAGATAAAATAAAGCAGTGCATATTGCTGTAAAACTAGCCAACAAACGTTCTCTTTTATACGTAATAGGTATTTAGTAGGGATTTCAAAGTAATAAATAATAATCTTTATAGTTGGAAATAATGTAGACATACTGCTACATCGCGTGTTGGCGAGCCATCGCCACTGAACATAGAATTCCTAGAATTGTGTCTTGAAATACCATGAATTACCTACCTACGAGTGTGTAATATAATACTATATAATCAAGCCATGGTCAAATGCATATACCTGTGTCTAGTGATTTGCAAGTTTAGACTGCGTACCTCAAAGTCCTAGGTTGGAATGCCGATTCCAAAAAATAATTGGCTTAGCCAGCAGAAGTTGAAAACCATAGCCTATAAACACAGAAAACCCTTCGCAGGGCATGCATGGAACACTTCCTTATTTTTTTTTGTAACATACTTTATGCACCATCCACTTTCCACTTTTTTATCGATTTCGTACGCACAGGTTGCCTTTAAGAGATCACTTTTAGTGATAAGGCAGCCTTTGCATCCTAGCACTGAGTACTATTACTGTTTTCTTTGTATTTTTCCTATTGTGTTGTGTTGCAATAAAGTTTTTCTATTCTATTCTATTCTATTCCTTCAAAGTGCCAACCTGTGCCCATCAACCTGAGGCGAAGGTGTTAAGCCTCTTGCGCCTGTCAATACACCGGAAACCACGTCATTTAGGCGGGAACAAAGCAATGCTGCCAGGCGGAAGAAATAAACATGGCGGTAGAAGAGAGTAGTAGAGTTCCCCGTCGAGCTCTGACATAAAAATGTACAACTAAAACTACTGAATATAATAATATAATATTATTGACTAGCTGTCGCCCGCGTTCTTCGTCCGCATTTATACCTTTTTTTACAAATCCCGTCGGAATATTTGTTTTCCTCGGCTAAAAAGTACCCTATGTTACTCACTGTCTTTTCAAATAACTCTATGCCAAAAATCAAGTCGATTGGTTGCTTATCTAGGGAAACAAACAGACAACCGAACTATTGCATAATATACAACGTGTAACCGAATTACGAAATAATGTTTAAGGATGCATAAATATTATTCATAAGGAATCACTCAATTAAAATCAATCAATCAATTTAAATTTAAGGAAGCATATTTATTTTTCAATGCAAACGAATTCAAAACATTCTTTTGGCAACCCTATTGAACATGAAAGACCGACACGCGCATAGTACCTACGCTACACGACGTGTACTTAATAAAGTGACAAGATTCACTGGATTTTAATTATACATGTGATGCTAAGGCTGTATCTGATTTCTTTCAGTAAATAACTGCTATAGTGTATAGCAGTGATTTACTCAAAAACAATCAGCGTTTCGGTTTCACAGATAAGTCTCAGAAACAGTACATAATGTTCCTCTAAAGCCTGTGAAGTATTATTTCAGTTTTCATTTACACGTTCTATATATACTAGCGTACCCAGCCCGCTTCGCCGGGCTAGATTTTGCTTTTTTCTATTTAAACTTACATCATTAAATTTTTAATTTAAGTCTCATAAAATATTAAATCATTTATTTCTCTCCGTATTCATTCTCTTCTATTCTCTTCTCTCATACTCTTCTCGAGCGGGTGAAGATCATTATCTATACCCATGTACACCCAACAATAGAATATCATCATAGTAAATAAAAGCTGTATTTGACAGTTTGACAGTTCAAAAATAGGAGTGCTCCGATCGTGACCAAACTTTACAGGATTACTCGCCAGGTCAATCCGGAGATTTCCTGAAAGTTTCATTGAAATCGGTTCAGCCGTTTCGGAGCCTATACGGTACATACCCACACACTTTCTATTTTATATATATAAGAAGATAGATATAAGTTACACTGGCTCTTCTCAGGATATCTACATTTTTGATTTGATCACGTAGATATACTGCCTCTAAAACCGCCGAGGAATTCTGATTTTCCTACTTACGTATGTACGTGGATCTAGTTATACATATGTACAGTATTGATTCGAGACACATTAAATATGTATACGTGTTTGAATGTCGATAGTAGTGAGGAATTATTCATATCAATGATATTTTGACACTCGCAGCATATTTAAGTAGTTTCGACTTAGATAAGGCAAATGTTACTATACAATCGTATTCGATAAATTTCAGAGTTTGTATTAAACGTAAGCTTATAGAAAAGTCCTGTTATAATGTAAAGTAAACATAAATGAATAAATATACTACGATAATACACACATCGTCATCTAGCCCCAAAGTAAGCGAAGCTTGTGTTATGGGTAACACACATAAATACTTATAATATACAGATAAATACCCAGACACTGAAAAACATCCATGTTCATCACACAAACATTTTCCAGTTGTGGGAATCGAACCCACGGCCTTGGATTCAGAGAACAGGGTTGCTGCTCACCGCGCCAACCGGCTGTCAACGATTCCGTTAAAAACATACCAAGCCAACAAAAGCGTGTTAAAAATACGTAGATTACACTAATCGAACAATGCGATAACAGATTTCATCCGGCGAAAGCAATCAGTTAGTGAAACCCATTCTCGTTAGCATTCTCGCAGCTCGAACCGAATATCGATTATACTACTTTTTCGCTCATCCAATAACACGCTAACAGCGTGATATGATTACGTTATTTGGGATGAATATTATTGGATATTGGATAGTGTGTATACTAATGGGTACTGGCACTTCATGCGTGTATATGATTGCCTTATCCCAGTGGCTTGCATAGAGGGTATGCACAGGGTATGCAGATGATATAAAATAAAGAAAAACTCCAGAACGAGTTATAAACTTAAGGATAACTCTTACAATGACTAGTCTTAAGTTTTTTATAACGCCTAGTTCGATCAATTCACTATCTATCTAATAGAACAGCTATCTGTTCGAGCTCGGAGAGCTCAAAATGAGACGAAAATTATATGAGCTCAAAAACGAAACAAGTACAATTTCGCACACTTAAGTATGGAATTAGCGGAAAGTTGCAAGGATGGCCTGTAGGGTCAACCGATTTCGTAATTTGACAGCCAGTTGGCACAGTGGGTAACGACCCTGCTTTCTGCGTCCAAGGCCGTGGGTTCGATTCCCACAACTGTGTGTGTGATGAACATGAATATTTTCAGCGTCTGGGTGTTTACCTGTATATTATACGTATTTATGTGTAGTATATTCATAAAAATATTCATCAGCTATCTTAGTATCCATAACGCAAGCAACGCTTACTTTGGGCCAAAACTCTTAATCGTTGTCAAGGCGGCATAGTACCTGAACGCTAAATCTCTTAAAGGCAAGTGGTTGTCGGTAGGTTAGTAACTTGCCACGGCCAAAGCCTCCCACCTGCAAACCAGAATCTTATTACGAAAACCCTGTTCAATTCCCACGCAAAATATTGTGATTCAGATATATTTATTAAGAATCGGTGGTAGCCTCGTGGGCAAGGCTTCGGCTTCCCTAACTGGAGGACCGAGTTCGACCCCCGGCACACACCTCTAACTGTTCGGAGTTATGTGTGTTTTATGCAATTAAATAACATTCATTCTTCTGAGTTTCTTGCCGGCTTCTTCTCGGTAGAATCTGCCTTCCGAACCGGTGGTAGAGTCACTACAAATAGACAGACTTGACGTTTCAAAAGTGCTTATATTAGGCCTACTTGAAATAAATGAATTTTAAATTAAGAATTTTTTGAATTTTCAATGAAAGAAAACGTGAGGAAATCAGCCTTAGGTACTTGAAAAAAAAAACAATTCTGAATTTGGAATTTGTATTTTTGAATTTGAATGCCATAGATGCAGTAATTTGCAGTAAATAAACTCAAGGTTGTAAATTCGAAACATCTACCCACTCAACATATTGAGCGCGTAATTGTTCATTCCGTTCACTCCACTAACATCGCTCACTCGTCGGGTGTGGAGTGAATGGCGCTCATTAGTATTCACAGTCGACACCGGGGGGGCTGTAATTATTGATTTACCATCCATACAATACACACAAGATTACATTTTGAATTAGTTATAGGTACGGTTCTAGTTTTAGTACAGGAATAATTCATTTGACGGCCGATTGGCGCAGTGGGCGGCGACCCTGCTTACTGAGTCCAAGGCCGTGGGTTCGATTCCTGGATTTCCAACTGGAAACTGTTTCTGTGATGAACATGAATGTTTTCAGTGGCTGGGTGTTTATCTGTATTTTATAAGTATTTATGTATATTATTCATAAAATTATTCATCAGTCATTTTAGTGTCCATAACACAAGCCACGCTTACTTTGGGACTAGATGGCGATGTGTGTATCGTCATAGTATATTTATTTATTCTGGCTTAGTTTGCCTTGTGGTGATGACATTGGGAGTGGACTAGCATAGGTTATTGATGATAAAGATCCCAATGTGGTATTTGCAGGGCAAATGTCTCATAATGCTTGAATAAGTAAATAAAGATACTACACCAATACACAAATCACTATCTAGCCCCAAAGTAAGTGTAGCTTATGGGTACTAAGATGACTGATGAATATGATTTATGAATAATATACATACTTATAATATACATATGAACACCCAGACACCGAAAAACATTCATGTTTTTTGCACAAACCTATTTCTAGATTTTGGAATTCAGGGTCGCTGCCCACTGCATTAAATACCAACTAAAAAGTGAATACCGTTGATCCGATCTATATGATATTTAAATTTGACCATTTCGGTATAAACCTTTTTCAAACACAAAATAAATTTGCACATCCGTCTATAAATTACGGTATTATGCCCGAACATACATAAAAAACAACCAAATCGACCTTTTCTTTCATGGTGAAATCCTCATGGATACCGCCGCACATCGGGGTGGCACGGTGGGAACGTCGGACTCGTACGAACGGTGGAACCAGGCACCTGGTGGCTGGGCGACCGGAACGCTCTCGCACGCATCTACGACCCATCTAGCGGCGCCCGCTGCGGCAGACCCGCCTCTTAGACATACTAAAATGCCGGGAACACCAGATGCGCCTCCCAACCCGAGGACTTATCTACAACGCGTAACTGACCGAATTGATCCCCCTCTAACCTTTTTGAAGATAAACAGGCACCATTGCGCCGGTGCTGTCAACTTAGTAGATGAGGAACGAGAAATAGCGGACCTGTGTGTATGAACACGAGACTAACTGTTAATATTTACTCCTATCGTAAAGTAGCACGTAATACATTACATGTAGTCAAACGTTAGGTTAGGTATATCGATCGGTGAAATTCGAACCGGCTGCCGCCCTTGGCCTATTTACGTCGACTGTAATAGCGGGGTGAATTTAATTTATTGTACAAACCTATCCCGGGTCGCTATCATTTAATTTAAAAGAATATAAATAAATAATTATACTACGACAATACACAATTTGCCATCTAGCCCCAAAGTAAACGTAGCTTTTGTTATGGGTACTAAGATGAGTGATGAATATTTTTATGAATAATATACATAAAAACTTAGAATATACATATAAACATCCAGACACTGAAAAGCATTCATGCTCATGACACAAACATTTTCCAGTAGTAGGTATCGAACCCACGGACCTAACCCTTGGACTCAGAAAGCAGGGTCGCTGCAAACTGTGCCAATCGGTCGTCAACAAAAGATAACATTTAAAAAAAACGCCCTAGTGCGAGTCGGACTCGCGCACGAAGTGTTGCGTATGAAAACGGTGAAAAAGTTATACCTGTTATATAGGGACTCCCCTTAAATAATTGTTTATTTTAATTCAATTATTTATGTTAAACTAAATATTCCGTGAATATTTGCAGCTTTTATCTGTACCCGTTATCAATATCGAGCAAAAAGAGCGTAAAAATCAATGGTTCTTCTTTCTCTTTTCAAACATAAACATATTTTAGTATTTAATACTTTCTTTATCATAGAGCGAGATTCGACTTTGGAATGAAATCAAAACTAAAAGAAGTGTACATATAATTCGAAGTAGGGTGTATGATTACGCCAGTTGAATAATGTAATAAAAGAAGATATCACTAAACTCATGTAAATTCGCATTAAGTCGATTCTCAGATAATTAAGCCACTTGCACATGTAGAAGTGTAAGTTAAAATAAAAAAATACTAATTTAACACTATAAATAATATAAAAATAAGAAAGCTGCACCTAGGTTTACCATTTGACGGCCCGCTGGCACAGTTGGCAGCGACCCTGTGTATATGTATTTATAATAATAAATATTTATGTATAATTCATAAAAATATTCATCCGTCATCTTAGTACCCATAACACAAGCTACGCTTACTTTGAGGCTAGATAGCGATGAGTGTATTGTCGTAGTATATTTATTTATTTTCCCATAACCGTAACCTAATGTATTTATTAGTCCGTTAGTCAGTCCTGACATAAAATCTTCTAGAACTTCCACTCGAGCCCTAAAAACCTTTACAAATTTAATTTTTACAAATTTAGCTTGTTCAGTGAACGAATAATGACTTTATTCGTTCACTGAACAAGCTAAATTCTAAACAACGCGGCAGAAAGCTTTTTAAAGCCGAGGTTGAAATAAATAAGGTTTAAAATAATTTCATTGTTTATTCAGGTCGTATGTTAGAGTCGCAGAAGGTCTGACTTGAAGCTAAAATAAGCTGCATCGATCCGTCTGCGGCCCAAAACATGAATTGTTTAGCTAGAATATGTAGTTTTATGTGTTGAAACAAAATTTTTATTACAACATATATGTAACTATTATTGTCCTACTAATATTATAAATGCGAAAGTCTGTATGGGTGGTTGTTTTTTACATTCTCAGACAAAAACTGCTGAATTAATATGTCTAAACTTTGGAAATAGATTATACCCTGGAATAACAGATAGGCTACTTTTTATCCCAGAAAAATGTACAGTTCCCGTTGGATTCACGTGAAAAACCATAAACACGTGGACAAAACCGCGGGCTACAGCTAATAAACGTATGTTTTTTGAAAATACCTTGTTTTGGATTTTTAAGAATTCCACACTTGAAGAATGCAAAATATTGCTTTATCTTGACAGTTGAAAGAACAATTAAATAAATAAATAAATAAATTTACTACGACAATACACACATCGCCATCAAGCCCCAAAGTAAGCGTAGCTTGTGTTATGGGTACTACGATGACTGATGAATATTTTTATGTACTTATAATATACAGATAAACACCCAGACACTGAAAAACATTCATGTTCATCACACAAACATATTCCAGTCGTGGGAATCGAACCCACGGCCATTGACTCAAGCCGGGGAAAGCCGGGTCGCTGCAAACTGCGCCAATGGGCCGTCTAAAATTGATAGTTTGATACAAATATAAAACCACCCTTTCGGAGTTGGGTAAAAAGTCCGTTCGCAAATTTCCCAAGGCGATATATAGAGTAATAGAATTATTACGGTCGAAAAATAAATCGACCTTTTTTTGACGTACCCCGAAAATTGTATCACTTTCAAAGTATTCACGAAGGCTTTCTATTTCCAGAAATATTTTCAATTTTTATGACTCGTTTACACCATTCCAGTAGCTTTAATTGATTTACGAGCCAATAATATGAAGACCCATTCTCAGTGTAGGAGGAGCCGTGCTCTGTAGTGGGCCGATAATGGATTGATGTGATGATGATGATGAATAAGAAGGAGATTTTTGATTTCGATACAGTGTAGATAATAAACCAAGTGTGCGAACCTTGTCAAAGCCAAAACGTGTATTATTCAAGAAATATAAAGGGAATTATGAATGCCTACATATAAATTTTTGCCATCGTAGTCCTAAGTCAGGAAATGAGGATAACTATATATTTTAATTGGAAATGACAAAGGGTTCCAAGCAGGGCGCTTTAAAGAAGCAGGCCACAAAAGCTCAGCAGGATTTTTTTTTCCGTGACATTCTCACAGCGTCATCATTATCGCCACCATATCGACGGACGACGTCCCCTCCTGGTCATAGCTCTTTTGTGGGTTTTTTACACTTCACGGTATTCTGCCGCCTGTGTGCAGCGACTCACTGCGATTCGTTTGAAACCCCCAGCTAAACTAGTGGGGGTCTCCCAAAACTGCGTTTTTCCAAGCAGGTTTATTGATACCAATTCCCTTTATTACAGTTTATTGATACCAATCACCTTACTTTGTACCATCTCATTTCATGATGATCCAGTAACGATACTACAAACATAGCTACATTACTCGCTATATCTGACCGTATATCAGGCAGTTAGCCGTAGCACGTATATGTGTCAGAGCTGTTAATTTTTACAAGCACTTGCACTTTTCGAAAACGACAAACGCTGAATTGTTACAGTCGCTGGAATGATGTGAACCGACTTTAAAACATAGCGGACCCTGTTTCGTTTAACATACAATTTTTTTTTCTACTAGCAGTTTTGAATCGTCTAGTAAATCTGATTATAAAGACGCTGGTATACTTTAAAACACTGATCAGCATAATATGCGTGCAAACCTTCTTTATGTAAATAAACACATTTAATACATCGAGACTACTATACTACTGATAAATTTTCGTAATGACAAAGTTGCTTGGAAACAAGCTGCTCCGCTACACAAGATAGAACAATGGTTTTTAAATTGTAAAATGATGTTGTAAAAGAGCAACTGCTGAGTTACTTGCCAGCTTCTTCGCGGTAGAGCCTTTCAAAAGTCACAAACAGACTTTGATACTTGACGTTTCAAAAGGGCTTTTATAAAATAGGCCTACCTGAAATCAATGAATTTTAATTTTTTTTCATTGTAAGGCACCTGCTAGATGACACTCTTCTATTCCAAAGCTGTAAACAAATGACTGCGTCAAGTGACTGGAGTGATGTAAAAAGGCAGTAAAACATGGTTGACCCTTTTCCATTCCGCATGAACAATGTTTTAATATCATCATGCTTCAAGTCACGGCTCGGTATAATGCCAGGTCCAGCCCTCTTGATTTATTCATTAAATTACGTGGCGTGGGTGACACTAAAAGTTTTATCAATTCGTGAAAAGGAAATGAAATCGAGGTGCCTACCTAAAAACCTTCTACTCAAAATTATCTTTATTTCTGGGGAGGGTTTTTGTTTCTTACCTTTAATCCTTTATTGCATCTTTCAAATAAGGAACATAGGAGAACTAAGCAAATGACTCCTCTCTCATAAGAGAGACGGTTTTGCAGCCCACCACGCTACTCCAACATGGGTTGGTGATTTTTATCGAATAATTTGATATGATATCATTATCAATATCAAGACCGACGGCTTAAAGTAGTCTTCGAGATATGCCATGTAGATAGTAAAAGAAACAGTAGATAGTAAAAGAAAAAGCATGAGTATGGATCAGGGCAGGCAGATAATACAAAATGGAAAAATTCTTCTGTAATTCGGGCCTCTAGGGTAGACAGTGCTTTTAAACATACATGCAGTGCACGCTTATGACATGTTTAACGAGTGCTTTTATGTATTTTAAAATATTAAAACCTTAATTGTGTAAAACTACTTGAGGCTCACGGTCTCCTAAGGCCGCGGTGGTGTACAAAAAATACAACAAACTTCCCAACTCCGTGTTCGTACTGTATTTTTTTTCTCTATTAGAATCGAACCCAGTACCTCGCGATTTGTAGTTAAATATGCTGAGCAAACGACAAAGTGAGACATAACATCTTCTTCAGTCTTATTTAAACAATGAATTTAATTTATTCTGTTACATTGCTCCGTGCTTCGTGGAACAATCTTGTTTTTCGAGCTCTTCACTGAAATATTACCCTACGTAAAATAACATTTTTCTTCGTTGTATCATTTAGTGCCGAGTCACGTAGCTCGAGAAGGCGGATACGAGTACGGTCACAAAAAGTCGCTCGAGCGATAATTTATGCTTGAAGAGTAGTCGTTTGAGCTACTAGTTGATTTTTGCAATTAGAGGCTGTGTTGGCTGAAGCTACTATTCAGTTTAACTAAACAGTTATAGTTTGTACTATATACTTGACGGCCGATTGGCGCAGTGGGCAGCGACTCTGCTTTCTGAGTCCATGGGTTCGATTCCCACAACTGAAAACAAGTTAATGTGATGAACAGGAATGTTTTTTAGTGTGTGGGTGTTTATAAGTATTTATAGGTATTTATGAATGAATGAATGAATATACTTTTATTGCACACCACAAAAAGTATTTATTTATTTATGCATGCCACAAAATTAATTACAGTTACTTTATTCTAAAAGCGAACCTTTACAGCTTCTAAATGTACGGAATTACGATAAGTTATGAAAACAATATTTGATTACCTAGATACATTATTGGTCTTATTTATAAGACCGCCTTTTGCTTGACTTCAAAGTAAAATATGCTTTAATTCATTTTAACAGGATCCATGGAAGAGGAAGTGGTTACAAAATCTCTCTCTTGTGCTATAATTACTGGAACAACATTCACCTTTTACCACCACTTTTGTCCACCAAGCTACTTTCAGATTGTTCATCTATTTAGTTCTTCTTGGTTTCTTAATTAACACTCGTAATTTAAAAACATTGGACCTTGTCAGAGCATTGTAAACATAATGGGTTATTTATTTCCTTTGTATTCGTGACAATACACATGTAAAATGCTATCGATTTAAATAATTAATAATTACACTATAATTAAGAAGATAAATCGTTACATAGAGATAAGGCCCGAAATTGGAACGTCTACCTTAATGCACTATTGTATTTTTATATCTGTGAATTTTCTCTTCGGTGTACAATAAAAGTGTATTCATTCAGTCTTTCATTCATAAATAAAAAATTAAGTAAACTTAAATAAAATTCAAAAGTAAAAATTAAATTAATCAGAGGAAAATAAAATTACAATTTTTTTTTTTTTAAATAATTGTTTTTTAAATATAACCTAAAATAAACTATTTAAAACTAAATAAAATCTAAAACGTCCTCGAAACCACCGCAGCGAGGCACAGTTCCTAAGATGCTGGCAGCATTGCCCCTTTGGATGGCCAAACTAATTCGTTGGCCAAGGTAACTGCCCGCTCTAGGATCACCGGTAGACTCGATAACCCTTTTCGATAATTCTTTGAAAAGGGCTCTTGCCTCCGGACCCCACGGTCCCAAAGTCTCTACTCCAAAAGGCACAAAAATGAAGCTGCTATCCAGGTTTTCATATTTACACCTCTTGTCCTGCTCGGCACTGGTAGCAGCCGCACCCACCAGAGGAAAATTGAATTGATCAAATATTGACTCAAGTACATTTTAATTAATTGCTCCAGAAATTTATGTGTCAGCTTTTTGTTTCAAATATCATTGTGGGTACAGCTTAGGACGGTATTCCAAAATTATATTCAAACAAAATATATTATGTTATTCACTGCGATAAATATATATGTTATTCTTTATTCTTGGCCATATTTGAGATTAAATGATTACCCGCTAATACACATTACGTTATTTTTTTTCGGCCAAATGTCAAAGTTACGTCTATTGCAGATTCACAGTAAGGTTTTTGGTTATGATTTCATTTCGGCAACTGAACGAGAGGCGATGCTGTATATGGTCATATTTTAGATGGAAACGTTCTGAACTCGAATACGCTTCTGTCACGCTCTAAATGCCCCGCAACATCCAATGTGAACGCAAGCTTAAAATACAAGCTTCGTAGACACAAAAAGAACCCTTATAACATTACAAAAAATCCGCCTGATCACCCTCTCAGACACTGAGAGGTCGTTTTTCAGCTCGAAGAATAAATTTCGCATTTATAAATTACGAAAATTTTCGCATTATTCGTAAAATTTTAGTATTATTAGTAGAGCTTTTGTGACGGAGCTCGTTCTGGGAATATTGCCGCCACGCTTCTTCTTCTTCTTCTTCTGGGCAGTTTCCGCACGTAAGCGCTTCGCTTGTTGTACGTGAAATTTTCCATTGCTGCTCGCTACTCCAGCCATCAAAGCTCTTTCCAGAATCCCAGCATGCCGCCCAGGTTGCTGTGGACTTCTGGGATAGTGGCTGGTGATCCCAGGTAGATCTCGCGTTGCTCTGTCACGCCCGTGCACTCCAGCATCACGTGCGTAGGTGTTTCATTCTTCTCCATGCATGCTCTGCAAAGAGGGCTGTCGGTGACACCTATAATGGAAAGATGTCTGTTTAAGGAGCTATGTCCTGTTATGAGTCCCACCACCTTCCTAAGTTTGCTTCTATACAGGCGGAGTAGTTTGTTAGTTAGATGTTGGTTTAGGTTAGGGAAAGCTATTTTGGTTTGTTTACAATCTTTTGCATTGGCCCAAACTTGGGAATGCTCCCTTTGTGTTTGTTCATGTAGCCATGTTTTGTAATGCCGCCACGATTATTTCTGTCGCCAAGCAGCGCTTTTACAAAGCTGTTTTTCCGTTTAATGGTATCTAGCACATATAATAACGGTTTATATGTGCCTGAGTCCCTTTTAATTTTGGTCCGAAGACAGTGGTTGCCGGTGTAATTACAAACATCTACGTCTCAGGTTGATGGACAGAGTGCACGTTGCAGAACGTGTTCGCATGCCCTGCGAATTGTTGCTCTCTTGTATAGCCTTTGTTTTTCCAATTACCACGATAGCCATCTGCTAGGTTCGTCAATAATTACTATAAAAAGAAAACTGTGCCCACGGGCATGCCAAATATTCATCATCTTGAGTACATAGCCAGGTTTTAAGTAAAAATCTTCCCACCAGAGTAGACTCGAGAAATTTAGAAAATATAAATTCTAAATTTTCTTTTTTCATTCCAGTACAAGTTTTTTCTATTCCACTAATAGTTATAAATATAGCCTAAGACTGCAATCTCACCTGGTGGTAAGTGATGATGCAGTCTAAGATGGTAGCGGGCTAACCATTTAGGGATTATTGTAGTCATAACCCTAATCGGTTTCTACGCGACATCGCACATCTTTGTCAGTAGGGTGGTAACTTGCTGCGGCCAAGCGTCCCACCACAGAAAATAAGCAGTTGACAAGTAGATATTGATTGCAATCTCACCTGGTTGGTAGTGATGATGCAGTTAGGGGTTGAGGGCCTATAAAAACCATTCGGGTAATCGTTTGACGCCACATCCAAGTAGCAGTTTGAGTTGTCACATCTAGTTGTGGATGAATCCATGTTACCTTTGCAGTGACATAGCCGCGGCTCGCGTCAGCAGTTGACCGTCGATATGATTTCGATGCGATGGCGCTTCAAAACTACCCACTTACAATTTACAATTTATTTATTGTGCGCTCGAAGATGCAATTTTATATAATTACCCTCTTTCTGTAAATTAGCATGTAAGTTCCATTTAAGTGGAAATAGACAATAAATATCTTAAACCAGATCTTTGTCGCTGTCTGTAGGGTTGTAACTAGCCACGGCCAAAGCCAGAGAAATATCAAAAAATTTAGATTCCCAAAGTCCTGTTCAAACCCCGGACCTCCCACTTATAAGACCACGCGCCACTGCGCCACAGAGGCCGCTACAAATTATTGGTGTATAGTACCTACGGTATCAAATTCAAATTCTTTTATTTGCATAAAACATTGTAGGTATGCATGTTTAGTCATAATATATGACATGCAAATCGTAATTTAAACAAATTAATTTATTTAATAACTAAAAAAAACATCAAAATAAACAAAATAAAAATAATCAAAATAGTCGGCTGAATATAATAAAAATTTCATTAATTTTAATGTATGGAATAATAAATTTATAAACATGGAATGTCAATTAAAAAATAACATATAAATTACATTAGTACCTACATAAATTGTATTTTATTATCAAAGAACTCCCTTACCGAGTAATAGCATTCATCAACCAACCTGTCACGTAATTTTGCCTTGAATTTCAAAAATGGCAAATCTTTAATAGCTATAGGCAATTTGTTGTAAATCAAAATCATATTATGATAACAACTTTTATAGCCGACTGCTGTTTTATATGGTGGGTAGAATATTTTATTTCGGTAACGGGTATTGAAAGGTACAATATTTACGCATATTTCAAAAGAATCACTTCTGTACCTTTTTACGAAGCATGCTGATTCAAGATACCTGGCAGCTATATAAACCTACTATATATCTACTACTCTAAAGGAAATATCTAAAATATAAATAAATAAATATACTACGACAATACACACATCGCCATCTAGCCCCAAAGTAAGCGTAGCTTGTGTTATGGGTACTAAGATGACTGATGAATATTTTTATGAATAATATACATAAATACTTATAATATACAAATAAACACCCAGACACTGAAAAATATTCATTTTCATCACACAAACATGTTCCAGTTGTGGGAATCGAACCCACGGCCATGGACTCAGAAAGCAGGATCGCTGCCCACTGCGCCAGTCGGCCGTCAATATCTATTCCCTTTCACTAATAAAAAACATAACAAATTATGGTCAAAGCGTTCCAAGCTGCGAGGTGAATGTTAAATTCAGCAGTGGTCGGCCGGCGTAACAAAGCGGTCGACGTAGCGTGCCAGGATCAAAGAGTAGCACCGTAGCTTGTGTAGGCTTGAATACTAAAATAAACCTCGCTGTTTCTCAGCGAGCTGGTACAGCCACGTTTGCTAGTTATTTTATAGAGCGTTATAGCTTTATAATCCAACGTCAGAAACACACTATTGTAAATTTTAAAATAGGTAGCCGCTTCCTATTTTCCTTAGCACATTAGAACGAGTTTGCAGATTGCGCGAAATTATTCATGAATAGTTTAATACTATAAAAATCGAGCTACTTTACTCTTTGATTTCCCCATTTAGGAACATTCATGTTAGTTATTGGGGTGATAGCCCAGTAGGTAGGACTTAAGCTTCACTTAATACTAATAATAATCATTTATTTGCAAGAACGTTTGTACAATATCAAAATGTTGGTAATCAATATAGTTAGTTTAGAGAGCATAACATTCTACTAAATTAATAGTGTGTAAATTTGGTTCAAGGATATTAAAAAGATCAAACTTAATTAAATGTCAAATTAAATTAAAATAAACACTACAAGCACATGATAAAATTAAAAATGACAGTAAATAAATAAATAAATAACCAAATCGAAATAAATGATCCATAATTTATATTTAAAATTATTTATATTTATAAATAATTTTACATCATAATAATATTTTTCGAGAAGCATTTTACTTAAGCCGAGTTCGAATCCCAGCACGCACCTCTTAAAAGTTATGTGCGTTTTAAGCAAATAAAATATAACTTGTTTCAATTGTGAAGCAAAACATCGTTAGGAAACCTGCATGCCTGAGAGTTCTACATTATCTTCCCAAAGGTGTGTGAAGTCCACCAATCCGCACTGGGCCAGCGTGGTGGACAACGGCCTTTACCCCTTCTCTTTGTAGGAGGAGACCCATGCCCTATAATGGGTTGATATGATGATTATGATTATTATATAATATTTTAATATAAGATATAGAACTGAAAGTAAAGTTTACCTACAAAATGTACCTGTACAAATGAGTTCGTACTGAAATTAGATAATATTGATCGCAATTAGTTTATTAAAGAGAAAAGTAGGTTTCGATAATAAATTCCGTTTCTGGAGCAGGAAAATAAACCAGAGCGGATACCCTTTGCGAGCAGGTGAAACTGCGGTCGTCAGTTATTTAACAGCGTTTCACTTTGATAAGCCAACCAAGGTTTTATCAGATACAATGGCTGTGGTCCAAACTTTATGAAACGTTGCCGTATTTATAATAATAACGTTCATTACGAATAAAATTCCATAGCTTGTGATCACAGTAAGATTATAAAATTATTTATTGCTAGTAACAATTATAATAACAAGTATTTTACTAATTAAAATTGGCCAAACATATCTCCTTGTTAAGATTTTTGATGCACTGCAGAAGCACGGCAGCCTCATCAATAATCTAAAGCCGGTATTGTAATGTATGCATAGGTCTTTATTTATGCTTATCTTAAACAATATCTTATCTTAAAATATAAATATCTTATCTTATATTTTATACTTGTATATCTTTATCTTATATTTTATACTTATATATCTTTATATTAGTATAAAATATAAGATAAAACAAACATACAAACTCTCTAGCTTTCTGGAGAGTTTATATGTTTGTTTTTTTGCTTCAACGAAACAAACATACAATACAACATACGAACTTCTTCGAACTTAGTCATTATCAAAACGTTTATAATTTTTTTTTGTGAGATGTTAAACTTCATTTGTAGTCCCATTTTCATCAAGTCAAGATCTTTTGAAGGGATCCTGGAGAAATTAGGGAACTCTTCAAATATTATAGGGACATCTATAGCGATTTGAGTATTTTTTAAAGTAACTCGAGCATTTGCTATCGTAAAGCACCAGTTACAACTGACGATGGCAACGACGGATGGCCACCGGAACTACATAATAATAAGTATTACGCTGTGCTTCGAATATAGTAAAAAATTACTGGTATTTTCCTCGCTTTATATAAAGCGGTGATAGCGCAGTGGGTAGGAGCTCGACTTCAATATCGGGGGGGGCGAATTCGAATCCCAGCAGGCATCTCTAACTTTTCTAAGTTATGTGCGTTTTCTTCAGCTCAGTTACTTCGCACTTGTCAGAGAGTTCGAGGTCGTCACTTAAGGGTTGTGGCACGCTTGACTATTCGTCGCCACTCCTCTATGGCAGCTGCCTTTCTCTTGTAAGGGGACAGCCACTGCAGCCTTTATTTGGCCAGCCGATCTCATGTGCGATCTTCCGCGTGATCTAGTGCCCTCGATTCTTCCTTGGACAACCAGACGTTCAATGAAGTCGTTGTCTCTTCTGGATACGTGACCAAAGAACGTGAGAATACGAGCCTGTACTATGGAGGATAGACGTTGCGTGATGCCGAGTTCTTCAAGAATGCTTGAGACCTACATGCTTGAGAGTTCTGCATAATGTTCTCGAAGGTATGTGGAGTCCACCAATCCGTACTAGTCCAGCGTGGACAAAGGCCTTAACCCCTTCTCTTAGTGGAAGGAGACCCTTGCCCAGTAGTGGGCCGGTAGTGGGTTATATGATGATGATTATGATATAAAACCAACAATTCCGTTTTAAAAGAACTTAATATCAAGGAACGACTTTCGTCGACGGTGCAGTTACAAAAATTCAAGTTTTTTGGCCACGTCTCAAGGAATGAGGGGTCGATTAAACGATTGGTGGTGCAAGGACAGGTTGAAGGAAAAAGGGCAAGAGGGCGGTCACCTACTTGTTTGACGGATACGGTGAAATCGTTGACCCAGACAACTGTGGTGGAATTCTTTCGACACCGCCAAAAGAGGAGACGACTCGCGTGGGAAGTCGTTTCATGGCGTTAGCCATCCAATGATGCCTAACGCCATGAAATTTATCTCAGCAGCCATGACTACTTTGTCAAGAGTGCACGACTAAGAAGAAGAAGAATGATATAAAAAGGAATACTAAGTAAATGATCTACCCAAAGTAACTTTCTACATTTTACTTGGCACCGACTTTAAAATGTTGTAGAAAATATTTAATAAAAGTCTGTGTGTTCTCAGTTAGGTATGTTTTATTCAAAAACCAAAAATGCTGCCCAGCACAAATTTAGGACACTTAAGCATAAACGTTCGCAATTTGTTTTTAGACAGTATTCGGAAATGCAATGAAAATGTAATGAATAGTGCATAGTTTATATTCCGAATTGGAATTGCATAAGTTTGAACATTGTACAAACATCCGAGCGAGTTGAAATATTGTTTTAGCACAATTGGATGAGAAGGTAAACAGTTGGTAGAGCGCAGTTGCGCATGAAATGAGCGTGTTCTAAAATGCTTGCTTAAATGTTGACAGACTAGATGCTTTCTTCTTCTTCGAGTAAACAACATGAGTGTTTACCATTAGTGTTTCCCGTTTTTTTTAAACCTAGGAAATCGCACAAATCGAATGCCTAGTTATTAAGGCGATCTTTATTGACCAAAATCGTTTCACTAACCCTTATGTGGTTGGTAAAAGTTGATGTATGCCTAGGTATCTCCTTAGATAAGGCGTGACCTATTAAGGTATTGGCTTGTTTGTCGTTAGTGAAAACGGGCATCAGACATTTAGCAACACATTTCTCTCTCTCAACACTTTGTATGCATGGAAGGATTATCTATTTTTTCTTAAATACAGTTCAACGGGTACATACCACGATAATATTTTTGGATTTGTCTACCATTTCAATTTCGACCCAGTTGCATGGATCGTGGTCCCGTCGTTACATGGTATGTACCCGTTCAACTATATTTAAGATTTTTTTTTTATATATATAAATAAATATACTACGACAATACACACATTGCCATCTAGCCCCAAAGTAAGCGTAGCTTGTGTTATGGGTACCTAGATGACTGATGCATATTTTTATGAATAATATACATAAATATTAATAATAACATTTTCCAGTAGTGGGAATCGAACCCACGGCCTTGGGCTCAGAAAGCAGGGTCGCGCCAAAATGCGCCAATCGGCCGTCAAAATGTTGATTGACCACGAAAATCTTAGTTTAAAATCTTTAACTTTGTACATGTATGTATTTATTTATCATAGGTACATGTTCAAGTATAGTATAGTGTGTGTGTGTGTGTTCGTGTGTGTGTGTGTGTTCGTGTGTGCGTGTGTGTGTGTGTGTTTGTGTGTGTGTGAGTGTGTATTAGAGTTTTACATATATCGATCCTAAGACTTCCAGAAGTTTTTCAGTTTCAGCATATGATTTTGTCAGTAGCCAATCTTTTACACATTTTTTACAGTAAGTTGATTTATATGCGAAATCGTACCGCAATGTTAAATCACATGGTGGCACGACTTTATACGTAGGGTGGTATCTAGCCACGGTCAAATCCAACCACCAGAACAGACCAGAAATTACAAATTCCTAATTACGCTAACCGGGAATTGAACCCGAAATCTCTTATTTCAAACCACAACACTCACCGTTGCGCCAGGGAGGAAAAAATGGCTCTTTCTACCTCATTGTATTTGCATTTTTGTAACATTTTCTCTGTGATATACAATAAAAGTGTATTCGTTCATTTTTCATTCAATCATTCATAAGTTTATTTACATAATTGTTATGGCAGTTTTGTTGAAACCAAAACCCTTAGTCGATATGTCTACACAGCTTGTTCATATTTTATTTGTTATTAATTTTCAGAACTTACTGATCTTAATGTATGTAAAACATAGTTCAAGTACATATTTTTAATATTTATTTATTTCTTTGTACTGTGTTGGTGTTCCCAAATAAAAGATTATATTATTATTACTATTATTAATCTATTTCTCCGTGGCAAAGTTTCAATCGTTTTTGCTAAGTCGGTGCCGGTAGGGAAACCAGAAAGATAAAAGATAAGTACTCACCAGGAATAGCTATTCCTGAACGTTGGATCGTGCATAAACACACATGCTGAGTATTCTAGAATTATGCATTGTCTATGGATTCCCAATAATATTCAGTCCCCGTTTCCTAAACAAACATTTTCAGCTATTCTTCTATGCCACGTATTTTGTGAGTTCGCCCACACAGAAGTGTGAGCAAACGTTATAAATATTCACAAAGTCATCTTTTTCGGGCAAAATAATTCCACATATTCGTATAAAGGTTCCCATTTTCTGCAATAAACTTCTTTTTGTTTCTATTTCAATGGATTATGACGATAAGACTAGATCTGGGAAAATACACTCTTTAGTTTTCTTTGGCCAAACAATTATAAAACCTTCTCTAACAGTTTTGTCATTTATTTCATTATTGTATTACCGAATGCCTGCGGCTCTGTCTGCGTAGAGTTTCTAATTTCTAATGCGATTAAAGATTGTTTAAAAAAAAATATTCTACAGAAAGTATTATATAACAAATTATTATTATTGCAATAAATAACACACGCATGTAGTGTCCATAACTTAAAAAAGATAAGATTGTCTTACAACCCATTTCACCCCCTTAAGATTAACCCTTTATGAAAAGTTTTTGATTTAAATTTAAATTGAGTGCCAATAACATAACTTTGGTTATTTCCTAACGTCTTTCGTTAATCTGTATTTTTTCTTAATATTTTTAGAACCAAGTTCCGTAACGGAACTTACTTTAGAAATGGTCACGTAAGGAAAAAGTGTTATGCTTTTCTATATATGAACGGTGTAATTAGGATATTTTCATTAAGCGCCGGCAGCCCTACTTTTTTAAATTATTTTTTGTAGTTAAATGTGACTTTTTTCCGATGTGTAGAGTTAAGTAACAGAACTATGATACCAGCTGGGATAACCCGACTGTACATGTCTTAAATTTCTTAGCTTTTCTAGTTAGGAGGTTATCCAGAGTAAACTGCCCTCTTAAATCTTCACTTAAAACTTAATTAATGCAAAACTAGCGCGCGGGCCTTGAACGAGGTTTTAATTAAACAAAACAATATTGCGCTCTTCTTAATTCTTTATTCTCGTGACGTAAACACGCCTAGTGGGTTTGAACAAGTTTAAAAGCTTAATAAGACAACTTAATTAACATCATAGTGCCCTTTGTGGTTCTTTTTACTCTATTCTTTATGGTTCACAAATAACAAAAGAGTAAAAAGATCACAAAAAACAAATGAGTAAAAATATCACAATTGACAAAAGAGTAAAAAGATCACAAATAACAAAAGAGTAAAAAGATTGTATTAACGTGCAACTCCTTTAAGGATTAGACTCAATGTGCGTAACTCTTTGACTCGGCCAAAAATGAGGGAAGACCAGTGACCAAGATTAAAATGTTTAGCAACAAGTTTATTTTTGGTTTCTTTGATCATCCATTATCTTCTGTCTAGTCAAAGTCAAATATTTCTACATTCAAATAGTCACCTATGCCAATTTGCAACCGAGGCTCTGACGAACACTGGTCCCCTTTATGGGTCGCTGTGTTATGATGCCCAACATAATCCTGATGGTATCTGGCTTTGTAATAGGATTCATTCACGGATCCGCCTGGCTAGCGACCACACTCCAGTCGTAATTTTTTTTTATTTATTTATACCCTTTATTTGCACACAAATAAAAATACAGAAGTAGAATAAAAGAAAATACAGACAGAAGAAGTATACAAAAGGCGGCCTTATCGCTTTGTAGCGATCTCGTAATCAGCCGCAAAGCACTTGTGCGTACCGTCTGTGAGCTGGAGAGCCAGCATGTCCCCCCCCTCTTAAAAGACGGCAACGCATCTGCAGATCAGCACCAGAGGAGCTACCGATGCGTTCACCGCCGCCCAAAAACATCTGTTTTTGGGCGGCGGTGATCACTTAACATCCGGTGTCAACAATCACTTAACATTAGTATGTAAATAAGGATACTTTATAAAGCGACACCCCTGAAGGAGAGCGCTGTGAATTTAAGTAGGAGGTCCCCGGTTCGATTCCCGCCTAGGGCAATTTGGTAATTTGTAATTTCTGAATTTTTGCTGGTATGCTCCGGTGGGAGGCTTTGACCGTGGCTAGTTACCACCCTAGAAGCAAAGACTTGCCGCTTAGCGATTTAGTGTTCCGGTGCGATGTCTCGTTGAAACCGATAAGTTGTGTGACTACTATACTAACAGGTAAGCCCGCTAACGTCTTGGACTGCATCATCGCTTACCACCAGGTGAGATTGCAGTCAACTTACAGTGGAATCAAACAAAAAAAGAAAAAAAACTTCAATACCCAGGGTGGAATATAAAGTTACTTTCCCCATGATTTGAGTTTAGAATTACAAAAACTTCCATTGGTTAACGGTTATTGTTTAACTAACTTTAAAAAAGGTTTCCTTAATTAAAAGTTTTCCCGCCGAGCGAATGTGGGTTTACTGTACTTAATTTAATTACAACTTAGCTATCAAGTTAACTTAATACCCAAGTTGTGGAAATCTTCCATTATCCCTAAGAAACTCGTTAGCAAGTTTGCTTAGTTTTTCATGTAGGATTATCGCAAGAAATGTTACAACTAATAAATTTACACACATAAAAATACCAGGTATTTGAGTGACTAAATAAAAATGTAATAGTTAACTTTTCATCATATCCACTCTTTACCGGCCCACTACCTACAGGGTACGGGTCTCCTCCAACAATGAGAAGTTGATAAGATCGTAGTCCACCACGCTGGCCCAGTGCGAATTGGTGGACTCCTTTGAGAACATTATGTAAAACTCTCAGTTATGCAGGTTTCCTCACGATGTTTTCCTTCACTGTCAAAGCAAGTGATATTTTTTAATTTCTTAAAACGCAAATAATTTAGATAAGTGCATGCTGGGATTCGAACTCACTCCCCAAAAGTGAAGTTGAAGTCCTAACCACTGGGCTATCACCGCTTATGCAATTTTGATATTGTGATATTAAAAAAGGGTACGAACGAGCGAGCGAGAACAATATACACAATTATAATATAAATGTTTAAAATTCATTCATTGATGGTAACAGGCCATTGTGTGATATAAATCATAGAGTAATTTATCAGCTACCCCCCTCCACAGCTGCCCCCTCTCGGCGGTTTCAGCGTCGTTCTCGTGCGAAGCTAACTCGATTATAAACCACTTTGAGTAATGGAGCAACTGGTTCCGTACCCCCGACCTCGATTACTTTGACATGCAGTGTAGCTCCTTTATATTACGTGTTTCTTTACCAAGAATTAAATTGAGTAAGCCTTAAGCTGTGTTCAAACTGGGACGAATCCCGCACGGGTTGCGGGAATGAAGTCGCCTACGCCGATTCTGTCATCTAAACCGGCATGAACTACGTTGTTCGCAAATAACATATGTTTTAAGTTGTTTAATAAGTCAGTCGGATTCTTAAATATTAAGTCGAGCAAACCTTATAAATACCTTTTAAAGTGAAATCATGTTTACTCATATGGCAAAGGGTCTTATGGAGGTTAAAGTCACACTTAAACAATTTTTGTTTCTGTAAAAAACAAAGATTCTTGTTTGTTTGTTTGTACCCAATAGTGTTCGAAACTATTGACCTTAGGATTTCTTCACCAATAGAATGCTATATTATAACGAAGTTGCATAGGCTATAATTCTACCTAAAGCAACATTCACACGGAAAATGTTCTTGAAATCGTTATGTTATTCAGACTTCACTGCCTAATTCATTCGTTTGTGACACTCGTTTGTTGTGTTAATCGAGTTAATGGCAGCAACGCCCATAAAAATGGCAAGTGTCAGAAAAATAACCACCACGTCCTTTTAACTGCGACAAACGTAATTTTCATTTGAGCACTTTGTTTAATGAAAAAATATACTGTACATAGAGCCACAGTGGGCTGTGGACTCACGTCGCTTGAATATTTGACAAGGCGTTCTGTCTATAATAATATTCGATATTATAATTTGTTTCATTATTATATTATTATGAGCAGTAGTAGCTTTTCGTGACAGAGCTCGTCCGGGGAAGTACCATGCTTATTGCTGAAGCAAAGCAATAAGCATACATTCGCCCAGCACCAGTAGGTATTGTATTTCGGTCTGAATGGTATGGTTACCGGTGAAATTACAGGCACATGACATACCTACGTGACAGGACGTCTCTTTTGGACTTCAATTCAGTCCAAAAGCCCCCGCGAGCGTGGCAAGTATCCACGTCCGGGTGACTTCAAAAATCGGACACGTAGTTCTAATCTTCAAATTAACTTATTATATATATGGCGTCCATGTGAGAACACTTCTATAGAGCGATCTAAATTCTTGTGCCGCCATCTAGTTTGGTAACGTGAAGGACGCCACAATTTCTCTGAACAATACTCGTAACAATTCCAAGTGTCACATAAGTAAACCGCATTCCATTCAGTGTGAGACAAACGTTATTTTCATTTGCGCACTTTATTTGATTAAAAAATACACTGTTCTGTAGCTGTACAGTTGAGTTGAGAGTTATGCACTCTCGACGCTTGAATGTTTGATAAGGCTTCGAGCAATACTGTTGAGTATTTTTTTAACTTAAAAAGATACGCTCTGGATTCAATACGTATTGTTTTAATTAGAATTGTGTTTTTTGTAACAGACAACATTTTACAAGGTTCTTTTGAAATGCAACGGAATTTTATTTCTGCAGTTCTATTACATGAAATACTAGTCGTGGTCTACAGTTTTAAAGTTATCACGCTTTAATCAATGGTAGAGAGGGAGCACGGCACAGTGGTCACTTAAGGCGTATTTATAGATGGCTTCAGATGTGTCGCAACCGAACCGATCCCGGTTCGCGTCAAAGTCGCATTGCTTGTATAATTACGTAAATTATAACTTGTTTTTATAAATTATTATATAAATTAATAAATAATTTTTCAGCATCGCTTTTTAGCTTTTTAATGAGACGGTACAACTCGCCATTAACCTCTGTCTATTGACTGGATGACTCCAAAATCTTCTACGCTTCCTTTCTTTTTTTCAGAGAATTGTCAGCATAAAAAAAACTTTTTCAAATTCTGAATTGCAAACGGATAGAAGAATAATATTGTAAACGTTTGACCTTTTCTAGAACTGCATTTGTATTGATTCAAAATATTGTCCCGATGCGTCAGAACACGACATATTAACGTAAACGCTAGTAATCACGCCATGTCAGTTAAATATAAATCCACCTTTAGTTTCTACAAACTAAACTTAACAACTTTTTAACAGGCTCTGGTCCGAACTAGCTCGTAGTACTGCAATTACCTGCAACGTGATCCATTCTGGTGCATTGGGTGACTAAAACTAAAGCTACGACCGCTCGAAACGCGCTCTTGTCTTATAAGCAACAAAACAACGAATAACTATTCTTTTTAATATCACCATCACACAGTGTCACTTGAAACTAAGTACGTCGTTACAGCAATTCATTCCTACGCTTTTTATCGTTAAGGTACTTAATTTCAGGCTCCAGAACATGGGAAAGAAATAAAATGCTTGTTTTGTTTTACTGCAATATATACAACGTGTAAATAAAAACTGAAAATTTAGTTCAAAGGCTTTAGAGGTAAATTATATACCGACTTTGAGACTTATCTGTGAAACCGAAAAGCTATAGTTATTGAGTAAACTACTCCCATAGTTTTTACTGAAATAAATCAGATACCGTCCTAACATCACATGCAACAGTGAAATCAAGTGACTCCTGTCAATTAATTAGGTACGTATCGCGTAGCGTAGGTATTATGCACGCGTCGGTATTTTATCTACAATAGGGTTGTCATAAGTAAACACTTAGAATGTTTTGAATTAGTTTGTATGGAAGAAATATGCTTCCTTTGATTTAATATTTTTTCAGGGTGATTTCTTATGAGATATATATACTAAAGCACTTTTTAACAGTATTTCGTAATTCGGTTACACTTTGTATAGAAGAGAGATTGTCTATCGAAATATACTCTTTTACTTATTTTATTGCTAAGCACGTATTTCATGGTTCAGAACAGGGAGAAATAAAAGGCTTTTTGTGCTGTGTACCTACATTAACATTGGTTCCGCTTCACAGCTACTTAGTGTTTTTCCTTTAAAAAACATTGTTACGCTACGTGCACGCGTGTTCATTGATACTCCGCTAATGGAATGCTAAAAAGTGCTACCTTTTACTTTCCGGGAAATATGGAAAATATGAAAATATCCAATACCATTTATAAAAAGTATAGACGTTAGGTAGAGTTTGACGGCCGATAGGCGCAGTTTGCAGCGACCCTGCTTTCTGAGCCCAAGGCCGTGGGTTCGATTGCCACTACTGATGTTTGTGTGATGAGCATGAATGTTTTTCAGTGTCTGGGTGTTTATATGTATTTTCTAAGTATTTATGTATATAATTCACAAAAATATTCATCAGGCATCTTAGTACCCCTAACACAAGCTACGCTTACTTTGGGGCTAGATGGCGATGTCTGTATTGTAGTATATTTATTTATTTATTAATTTTTATAGAATTTTGGTTTTTGTAGGTCCTTATCATGATTTCTTTTATTTATACTAGTCTTAGTTTCCACATTACAAGTTAAAGAAACGGAAGAAGAATAAGAAAAACAAAAGTGCGGAGATTTGACTTTGATTAGACTTTGTGGAGATCGCGGGATCTCCTAGGAATAGGATGGATATATCAGGAAAATTAAGCTTAATTTCCTATACTCTGCTTTTCGCGGAGTACAGCAAATTAAGCTTAATTTTCATGGTATAAAAGTTGGCCTTATCGCTTGGTAGTGATCTCTGCCAGGCAATCTTTGGATTAGGACAACATGAGGAAACAGACTGCATGTTACGCAGCGACCCTACAGCGCCCTCCGTGTCCAGTACAACAATGTGCTGAGGTCCGAGGGCGGTGTTGAAATGGCCTCGGCGATGCAGCGCATCGTCGCTATGTTTGCAGATGCTCGTGTGCATGATATTTACCCAAAAATTCGCAAACGTGCCGCGTCTGTGATGAGCAAGCTAGTAAGTAGCACCAACGCTCTCCTCGGTACATTCGTATGTAAACTGGATAGCTTACTCTGGATGTGTTGGGACAGGGTGCACACAAGTGTCAGGGGGACTCTAGTAGGTTTTAAGTTATTTTTAAGATTGTGATTTAGTTTTAAAGCACTAACATAAGTCAAAAATATCTTTATTCAAGTAGGCCCATAGATGGCACTTTTGATGCATACATTGAAATGTGTACACGGTAGTGAAATTATGGCGATAACCATATTCGTAAACTTAAAACTAAAGCTACGAGGGTTCCAAACGCGCCCTGGTCTAAGAAGAAGCCCACAACAAACTTAGCCTGGTGTTCTTTTTTGTTATCACATTATCATTTAAAATTATTATAAGAGCACTTGCTCCGGTTAGAGCAATAATTCGCCCACAAGCTTTTTTATCGATTACTTAGTCCTTCATACTATAATAGGACTTTTTTATAAGCTTACGTTTAATACGAACTTTGAACTTTTTAAGAGACATCTCCAAGATGTCAATGGTAGTTTATTGTAGAACTGTATGCTGTTTCCTTTAAACGAATTATGAATTTCATGTAACCTAGTATATTGCACTGCAAGTTTATTCTTACTTCTATTCAAATTATTGCAGTCACACTTTTTCTTAAATTTAGAAATGTTTTTATGAACATACATTATATTTTCAAATATGTATTCACTATAAACTGTCTTTATTTTTTGCTATGGGAGGTCCATAGCAAAAAAGTCTCCGAGCTATGTGCCCCGCCCATTGCCACTTCAGCTTCGCGACTCGCGACTGATCTAAGTCAGTAACTCTAGTTCTTCTACGGATCTCCTCATTTCTGATTTGATCACGTAGCGATACTCCTAACATAGCTCTCTCCATCGCCCGCTGAGCGACTCTGAGCCTTTTATGAGGCCCATAGTTAGCGACACGTGTCAGATCCGTAAGTCATCACGGGCAACACGGACTGTTCGAAGACTTCAGGCACTGGGGGATTTTGGACGAGAAGATGTCACGAAGTTTCCCGAACGCTACCCATCCGAGTTGGATTTGGCGGTTAACCTCTTTCTCGAAATTGGACCATTATTATTATACCTACAGTTAAATGATAGTCTATTAGTAAAGCACAGAACGACATAAACCGTTACGTTCGAATATAAGATAGTTGTACAAATAAAATAGGAAATAATATGGAAGTGGAATTAATTGCTCTGTTTCCAATTTGTGACTCAGTTGGGTACAATCACAACACAATACGAGCTGATTCAATACAGGCGCGGTTACCGATGCATGTTCATTATACAGCCCTTTGTTGTTTGCCAGTTGTGACATTATGTAAAGCTCGTATATATTCCATTCCGACCGTTTTATCTTAAGGCATCAATATTTCTATTTTGCAAAATCCAAAATTGATATTTTATTTTAAGTTAGAGAAGCGATAAAGCCCAGTGCACTATGACTCCACCTTTGGGGGGCCGAGTTCAAATCCCAGCACGCACCTCTAACTTTTCCAAGTTACGTGCGTTTTGCTCTTGCTTCGCACTTGCTTCAACGGTGAAGGAAAACATCGTGAGGAAACTAGCATGCCTGAGAGTTCTCCATAATGTTCTCAAAGGTGTGTGATGTCCACCAACACGCACTGGACCAGTGTGGTGGACTACGGCTTTAACCCCTTCTCATTGTGGGAGGAGACCTGTACCCTGTAGCGGGCTGTTAACGGGTTGATATGATGATAAGCATTTCGTCATTATAATATGAGGATAAGAAGTCAAGGAAAACATTGTGGTAAAACATGCATGCCTGAGAGTTCTCCATAATGTGACAAAGGCGTGTTAAGTCTACGGATTGGTACTTGGTAAACATTCGAGCCATGTGGTAGGTCGGTAAAGGATAGACAGTAATAGGTTAGTAAGAATTACTTGTAATTTTATCCAGTTATAGTTAGCTGAAGTTGCGGAATTTTATCCAAGTAAAGTCAAAATCCTCGATTCACTTTATTAGTTACTAACCGTATCAAAGATGGCGTCTGAATTTGTCAATTTCAATGTCAATACTGCCAACCGCCAGGGAAATTCCACTCCGTAGGTAGAAACAGAAACTAGTAAGTAAATAAAGCGCGCAAATTGCCCGCCTCCCCGGGGCATTCCCGGAATTAGGTACCCACACTAAAATGAAAACTTCTTTTACTTCTACAAAGGTTGGTTGAGAGTCGTTTGCTTACACTCGAAGTTTCACTCGAAGTTTTGTGAACGAAGTACCTGTTAGTTTATTGAAGTGTGTTTAAAAAACTCTTGGTTTTGTACTTCTGCATACATAAATAGTATGTTTAAAAATAATAATTCTTTACTTGGCAAGTATGACCTATGTACACTATTATATATTTTTTTTCATTAGGTCTATTAATAAAATTATATGTATTATAGTTAGGGACCTTAGGTTATTAATGACACATAATTTCATGCACTGATTAGTATGGACGATAACTTAATAGACAAACTTACTAACTTACTTAACTTTATATGACAGAATAATTAAAATACAGTAGGTAATAATCAAAAGCTAATTAAAAAAAAACTTGTGAATTGTTGTTGAAAATAGAGGTATCAATTTAAACACAAAGTTTAATGTCGGCAAATTACACGTTGCCATATTTGCCAATGACTCAGTGCTGCTAATATATAATACCTAGTTAGTGCTAAAACTCCAATAAATATACGGTTCACGATTTATGATATGTTTTCATAGCGGGCAAATTTACTTACTCAAATTATACAATTCTCAAAATATGTACATAAATCTAAGAAGATTAAGGTTTTTATTCCCGCGGAAACTCTTTTATTTCCCGGGATAAAAGGTAGCCTATTTTATTTTCCAGGACAAAGGCTAAACGCCAAATTTCCTCCAAAACCGTATAACTTTTTTTGCGTGATTGAGTAGCAAACATCCACACTTTCACATTTATACACACACTAGCTGTTGCCCACGACTTCGTCTGCGTTTGATTTTGTTTTTTGATGTGATATTCAATTTAGATGTAGTTCTATCTCCAACCACATTCAGATCTACACAAAGTTTGGGCAAAATTGAACACATATTATAACCTTTATAGTACAAAAATAACCGAGGAACCGAGCTTAATGATGGGATAAAAAGTATCCTAGGTATATTATTTCTAACACTTCCAAGAATATGTGTACAAAGTTTCATAAGGATCGGTTAAGTAGTTAAGACATAGGAGTGAGTTGATGGCGATAAATAAATTCGTCAACTTCTAAGAAGGAGCCCACAACAAACTTAGCCGGTTGTTATTTTCTTTTGTGTTATCACCATCTCACATTGTCCTTTGAAAACTAATTAATTATAAACTAACTAACTAAATAATTACTTAATTATGCGCAGTTGCGTGCATGGGTTTCTTACCAGGGTGTGCATACACAAGGAAAATTGCATAAAACGGCACAAATTCTCCTCCTATACGAGCTATATATCAATGTTAGGGTATGCAGTGATTTTGTGCATTCATGGCGTGCACGCCACTGCATATGCGTATGTATCAAATACATGGTAATGTGTGTAATGTTGCTTTTATTGATTTAATTTATTTTTTACATAGTAAAAAAATAAAATAGTTCTCTATTTAAATTATAAATGGGATGGGATACATACTCCTCCGTCCGTGCAATTTTCGTAAAAAGGGTTACAAAGTTTCGGCTCACGTATTAACAGATAGATATCTGACACTATGTACAAAATCACTAATTCACAGTAAATTTATTAGTCTATGGACATAGTTTAAGTTACAAAGTAAACCAACGCCATCGGCTTCAGTGTTAATCTATTATGGCTCATCAAATATAAATCTTAAACTGTGAAAACAAATTACTTGATTTGACAACTTCTTTACTAAAACAAAAACTAAAATTAGTGGCTATACACCGTCTTCACAGCTCGAAAGCTGTGGGTAGGCCTTGGCATCGTCAATCAAACTTCTCCATCGGAGACAGCTTCCTTATAACATGGAACTTTCAAACCCTCTTCAACCCTTGCCACTCCAACAGTCCACCGGTCTTCCTTGGCACATCAATCTTCCTACATCTTTTTGGGGGCTCTCTTGCGTTAAACATGTCCTCATCATCGAATTCCTAACAATTTAATAGCTTTAACCACGTTTTGGTTCTTTAAAAACTAGTGGCTATCACGTATTGTATATTTAAGAGTTTTTTATTACAATAAGAAGGTGCACGAGTACCTTCTTATTGTAATGTTATTAAATTAGGAATACACCTAGATCAGTGACAACATCTAAACAAAACAGATCTTAACAAAAACCACAATAAATCTTAACAAAAAATTTCAAAAAAAAGGAAATTATATTAGGTCTACATGAAGTAAATGAATTTTGAATAAATAATAAAAAAAAAGTGTAGTAACTAGTTAATGGAAACCAAGGATTTATACGAACCGAAATAGTGGCAGCTAATAAGGATTTAGCTATACCACCCGAGTTGCCGAACGTGACCGGACTATTTTAGCGGCATTTATTTGGTTCGTTTACGTGACATCTGTTTCGAATTTACTGGCATGTACAGCTGGGTATCTACTATTTCGTCGTCTCAAACGACATAGGTCTCTTGTAGGGATTTCCATACTTTACAGCTTTTCCGGGTTTCGTGTCTCTATGTTATACAGACTGGCTGTTGCCCGCGAGCATCGTCGTTTTTCAAATACACTTAATACAGTGAAGAAAAAACTCTTGGGAAGTAGAGAAAACTGAACCATCTTGAGAGCTTGTCCATGTCGTGGTATTTGAAGTGAGGTGCACTTGCCGATAAAAAAAAATGACAAAAAAAACTGACTTTCTAAAACAACTAAAAACAAAAATATAATATGTTAAACAACATTTCAAGTCAGTGCCAAGTAAAATGTAGAAAATGGAAAACTTGCTTTTCGAAAGAAAATGCTCAAGTTAGATTAAAAATCCTCCAATCGCTGTATTAGGTGTGCCTATAATATTTGAAGAGGCCCCTCGATTTTTCCATTATGCCTGCATTAGATCTGATATGTATAGTATGACATACCACAAAAAAATTATCAAGACAAATGTACAAAAAAAAAAACATACCGTCGAATGAAAAAACTTAACCTTTTTTAGTCGGTTGAAAATTACCCAATCGTGTCATAATTCCGATCTACGAACTCTAGCGCCTTACAATATGTTTTGTATTTATTTGTATGTGCGTGCATAACCGATAAACGTTTCAAAGTTTTATCACCCTGGCTTGCACATGGGCCCACATGAGATTTATTTTACGAGCTCCGGACCACAATCTTGCGGGTAAATCTGGTTGTACCAAAACTTTTTGCTACAAAGTGTCGTAAAAAGTTTATAATACGCGCCGTAAAGCTCGTTTATTGTGTTATTTTGTGAGCGTAACATAAATTGCTTTTTTAAATTTTGATTCCATCTTGTGCTAAAAAGGCTATTAGGTTTGTGAAAGTGCTTTTCTCCCAACAAATATATAGACCTAGACGTATTTTTTTTTAATATCATGCTACAAATACATATAAATAAAATCATTTCATTTCAGGTCGGGGACCCATATACAAAATTGAGAGGTTAACATAAAATAATATGAAAAAACAGATTTAAAAAAATAAATAAATAAAGAAAAAAAAACAGTTATGAATTAAAATCTAGAATTAAATTTAAAATATGTAGACCTAGAGGTATTTTTTATGTAACGCTTATATATAATATGTGCATATGAGTACAGATAAGTAAAATGAGACTGAAGCAAAACATTAATCAATTACTTATTTGAGCAAAAATTGCGTAGAAGAACAGAATTCCTACAAAGCCGCAGGCGAAAACTGGTTGAATATAAATTGTAACGTTCTGTGAATGAAAGCTTTAATTTGTCTATATAAAAAGTTATCCACCACGATTATATAACAAAGGGCCGACCTTTTCCTTTAAAGTGCTTTTTTCCCTTACGGAACTGCGTACCTTGTTTCAGACTTTATAACTTGATATCGCTTTCAGACGCATTCGGTTGCTAACTTTTTGTTGCTTCTATTTGTTATATACTTTGCAGCCTTTTGATCACTTCTCTAGTTATATGCATCACAAAGGTTTAAACACATTTATTCTCATAAGAAACAGTTTCACATAATAAGAAATTAAAATTAACAAAAAGAAATGGTCATATATTATCTTATTAGTGTGATACAAAACTGGCAGGTTAAACTAATAACATAACAACACCTCGCAGGGCATCTAGTTAACTAGACACGGCCGAAGCCTACGTAAATATCGAAATATAAATACCAAAATATCCCCATTACCAGGGTCTAGCCCTGGCTATGGCAGCGGGCTAAACAGTAAGGAACTGGTTAGCCCGCTACCATTTTAGACGGCGTCATCACTTACCACTATGTAATTTGCAATCTCACGTGTAGTGTGAAACCGTACCATTTTTCCGTTCCGTTGGCTCGCTCGTTACAAATTTTCCACATTACGTCTGCATCCAAAATTTACGTAATTTTAATCATCCTGTAATATATATGAAATTCTCCGTACATCTAAATTGATTCCATTAAGAGAGCAACTTTCAAACAATATGTAAATGAAAACATTAATTCAGTTTTCGAGTACCTACGCCCCGATAGACACTGGCAAACGTTGTTGCTTTAACTTCGAAGCATTCAGACGCCTGGTTCATAAAAGCAGACTTTTCTTTGAACTACAAAAACACTCGTGATAATGATAAAAATATTTAGGGGAAATTCCAACGTAAGTTAGATTTTTACTGCAGTCTGGTTTCTTTGAAGAAAGTATATTCTCTACTACTAATAATAAGCTTGTATTCTCACTATCTTTAATACGTATTTAGACATGGCAATTCTAAATAACATTATTAGTACGAAAATTTGTTTGTTTGTTCGTCCTTCCTATACGCCCTAACTAATTAACAAATATTGAATGTCACTAGAAAGGTCGAAGAACAATAAAAAGGAACATTGGCTTCTTTTTACCTTCGCAAAACCCACAGTTCCCACGGGATTTGTAAAAAAAACAGCAATAATCGCGGACCAAGAATTGCCAACACTTGGTGTTTACAACGTGTATACAACGTGTAACCGAATTACGAAATTCTGTTAAAGCTATATTACATAAAGAATCACCCTGTAAAAATATTAAATCAAACATAATAAAGAAGCATATTACAAACATACAAACTAATTCAAAACATTCTTAGTGTTCACTTGTGACAACCCTAATGAAAATAAAAGCCCGCCACGTGCATAGTACCAACGATACGCGACGCGTGCCTCACGCTAGTCTAGTGACAGGAGTCGCTTGTTTTTAATTTTTCTTTCACTATAAAGTTTGCAAGCTACAATGCATAAAAGTTATTCAATATGTGCATTGAAAGAAAGCAAAATATAAACAATTACCGTCCAACTACAGAACATGGTCACCGCACAATAAGACGGTTTTAGGCCGTCCACCACGCTGACCCATTGCGGATTGGTGGACTTCCCACGCCTTTGAGAACATTATGGAGAAATCTTAGTTATGCAGGTTTCCTCACGATGGCGTTCTTTACCGTTAAAGCAAGTGATATTTTAGTTATTTAAAACGCACATAACCTAGAGTTTTCTCTTTCGTTCCACCGAAAGTGAAGCCGAACCACTGGGCTACAAACGCTTCCGCACTGTTTTGTTGTAACAAAACGTTGTATTTATTATACAAATTCGTGTCCTATTTCAAACAGAATTATCCTTTGTGTCTTGAAAGGCTGTAAAAAGAGTAAATCTAAATAAATAAAGTGTTAAAATCACCCGCAAGCTTCACAGGATAACATAGCACATAAACGGAGCGTATTAAGTATTAACAACGTTTTCGGAGGCTTTTTATTTGATCGTTACCTTTCATGACACAGTCGGTTCAGTTAGCTACCTTTGTAAGGGTTACCGTAGATTTACTCATTGTTATATCCCGAAGCTAACAAGTAGACCTACCTCATTGGTCTAGATAAACCTGATGGCAAAGCGCGGGGCACATAGTTCGGAGAAAGGATAGATGTTGGAGTCCCTAGATTCTGGAATGGCAGCCCCGCACTGGTAAGCGCAGCGTTGGTCGACCCCAAACGAGGTGGACAGACGACATTAAGCGCGTCGCAGCCTCTGGATCCAAGCGGCACAAAACCGTGGAATTTGGAACTCCCTGCAAAAGACCTATGCCCAGCAGAAGACGTCTATCGGTTGATATGATGAAAACTGACTTTACGATGGAAGCCATTTCTGTACTACACTCAGCGTTTGCTCCGAAAACGAGTTACAAATAAAAACACTTTCGTCGCGATATTTACGGTTTTTTTAAATCCCATGATAACAGTTAATTCTCCTGCAAGAAATAGTAGCCTGTGCTACTCTCCGTTCTTGCATCAAAAAAATCAAGTTGATTGGTTGCTCAGTTAGGGAGTTAAGGAAGGCCAAACAAACCAAATACACATAATAGTATATGTAGTTAAGATAAGTTGTCTCGAAATGAAGAAGTTAATATATTTACTTCTCCTTTTTTATGTATTAATAGCAAACAAACGAGCAAGTGGGTCAGCCGATGTTAAGTGATTACCGCCGCCCATGAATGTCTGCAGCCCCAGAGGAGCCCCTAATATGTTTCTACGCTTAGCGGCGCGTCTTTGTCAGTAGGGTGGTAACTAGCCACGGCCAAAGCCTCTAACCAGACCAGAGCAGATAAAATTCAGAAACCATATATTGCCAAATTGCTCGCCTCTGTGAAAAGTAGAAGAATACCAGGCATCCAGATGGTGAGGAAGGAATTCATTACTACGGCGTGAAGTGCGGTCGGAGAACAGGGAACGCCGATCACTGCAAACAACTCTTCAGTTGTATTATTTATAAAGAATATATTATCTGCAATAAAGTTTATCTAATAATATGTTCATTATAGAAATGTGTGCGTTTGTAGTTTATGATTTTAAACTACGAACTCACTGCAAGCCAATCATTTAGCAAGCATGGATGAACCATGCTTCCATGCGTTTGAATTAATTAACTGCAAATTGAGCTGGAATTGCCGCGTCATAACTATGTTACAAGTCCGTGCCAGCAAGCCTGTTTCGACACGCTCCCGCGTTCTAATATTCATTTCATTTGCATTCATATTGCTTCAACTCTACCGTGTCGGCTACATCAATCTATTAGTATTCAAAGCTTCTATAACGGCGACTTCACTCGCAATCACTCTCTATTGTAGGGCTAAATAAATAAATACACAAAATAAATATACTACAAAAATACACATATCGCTATGTAGCCCCAAAGTAAGCGTAGCTTGGGTTATGGGCACTAAGATAGCTGATTATTATTTTTATAATGGATGTAACACATAAATACTTGTAATATACAGATAAACACCCAGGCACTGAAAAGCATTCATGTTATTTTTTTTCTCAGTTTAAAGATTTTTCACATACAATTTATGAAGTTATAAGTCTTTTGGTGCGTTATAAAAATTAAATGAAAGCAGGATAAAATCAAATTATTCTTGCCATAGAACGTTATTTTTTAACTATTACTTTTATTTACGTTACGTGTATTATTTAACTCGATTATTATTAACGCCATAGAAATGTAACTTCTTACGTCAGAACAATAATTACTTTTTGGGTTTTGTTCTACTAAAAATTCTTAGTATTAGGAGATTCGCAGGCACTACCTCATATCGGATAACAGTTAATTATCACAACATGAGATAATAATCGCTACAGCCCACAAATCCGTTATGGGGCAGCGTGGTGGGTATAGGATCTAAAAACCTCTCTCCTCAGGCTGCTGGCGTCTCTAGTCCTCATATTTGCATGTTGTCTGGTAAAAATTTCACAACAACTGCAGGTTAAAATAATGTTTGACGAAAATCTATATATGATACTAGCGGACCCCAGCGCCATCTGTCGGGCTGATTTGTGAATCTAAACCATCCAGGGTGCCACCCAAACGCATACCAAAAAATTCATTCAAATCGGTCCAGCCGTTTAGGAGGAGTTCAGTGACATACACACGCACACAAGAAATATATATATAAAGATAGTAAGAAAATTGCGCGAGCGTGAACAATATATTACCTACTGTGCAAACGTGGCTTCATTCAATTTCGTAGAGCTCTATTTCAGTGCCATAGCAAATCCCGTAGCACACGTAGCAACTCGTAGCCTGTCGCAAAGCGTTTAACGTATTATATTTCAAAGAGACAACATATGCTCTCCTTTATTGTAACTTTATCGGATTATATAGAGTAACTTCGTAGCATTGAGATTGTTTCAGTGTAGAGTATAAATGGTTTGTATAAAGAACGAAAATTTAATAAGGATTCGCTCCTATCACTCACCTATATTAAGTAATACACTGTACAGTTAACATGGACAGGTGACAGTTACCGGGAGCATGAATGGAAATAATATGATTTGAAAGAAGGAAAGAAAAATTGTCTTTACTAAACATTACACATTTGTGTCTAATGTTAACATTTAACATTTGTATCATTAATGTTTTTGTAAATAAAATTAAAATGTGTGACAAAGGAGCTGGCTCAGTATGCACTGGTTTTCAGTCTTTCAGTTTTTACTCCTTAACATAGTCGTCACCGAATCCTCGCGACTAGACTATGACAAAACAATCAAAAACAAACACCCGAATTCGGAGAGGCCTATATATATAATTTTTTTATCATGTAATAGGCTGAAGCGAGAAATTGAAAAAAAAAATAGGACTATGCTCGGAGTATCTCTACATGATCAAATCAGAAATAAGAAGATCCGTAGAAGAACCAGAGTTACCGACATAGCTTAACGAGTCGCGGAGCTGAAGTGGCCATGGGCTGGGACAGCTCGGGAGCGGATGAATATTAGGGTTCCAAGCTGCTGGATTGGTTACCCCGCATTTGTAAGTGCAGCGTTGGTCGACCCCCCAAGTGGTGGACATACGTCATCAAGCGCGTCGCACAAAAACGTAGTATTTGGAACTCCCTCAAAAATACCAATGTCCAACAGCGGTTTGTGTGTCTATCGGTTGGTATGATGATAAATAAATAAATAAATAAATATACTACGACAATACACACATCGCCACCTAGCTCCAAAGTAAGCGTAGCTTGTGTTTTGGGTACTAAGATGACTGATGAATATTTTTATGAATTATACATACATAAATACTTAGAAAATACATATAAACACCCAGACACTGAAAAACACTTATTGCACATCACACAAACATTCCTATTTATACCACAAACATTTGCCAGTTGTGGGAATCGAACCCACGGCCTTGGACTCAGAAAGCAGGGTCGCTGCCCACTGCGCCAGTCGGCCGTCTAAATGATGATTGATGAAGATGATGATGATGATTGATAAAGTAAATTTTTAACTTCGGAGTCTTGCATTGACTATTGACTTGTCTCCGTTGAATCTAAAGCACCAAACTTAACTTTACGAACTAGCGTAAGAAGTATGAAATCTCATATTACATTTACATTATACATACAATTTTTTATTCCACTAGTAGTAGATAGCCCTTGACTACAATCGCACCTGGTGGTAAGTGATGATGTAGTCTAAGATGGTAGCGGGTTAACCTGTCAGAGAGTACGGTAGTCATACCCCTAATCGATTTGAACGCGACATCGCACCGAAACAATAAATCGCTTAGCGGCAAGTCTTTGACTATAGGGGGGTAACTAACCACGGCCAAAGCCTTCCACCAGACAAGATCACAAAAATGCATTTGTATATTTCAGTTGTCTTATATTAGAGGCCTAGAGTAAGAAGAGTCGGACCTCATAGTTATGTTTGTACATGGGTATATTTCAGTTGCCTTTTATTAGAGAAGTACCTAACAGTTTTATTTACCACCCACTTAGTTACATGAGTGTTATGAAACCATTCCGTAAAGGAAACTTTGCTCCCTTGAGTGTAATTCTACGCTCAAGTTATTCGAGCCCTGCCTGGCATTCCTACCCTTATTGATAATAAATAAGTACGGTTATTGCTTGCACCTAGAGCTTATTTTTATCGGTTGACGGTACTAAGACGAAGGCTGAGTATTTAATTAATTGAAGAAGTTGTTTTAGCATGTTGCTATTATCTGTACTTATAAACTTAACCAGTTTTTACTACCTATTACTAGTAATTACCTACTCGCTGCTTCTTCCACATTTTTTAGTTTTAATTAGAATTCGAAACCGTTTGTTTCCCTGCGACATAGAAGTATCCTAAATCCATCTCAGGTATACGAGCTAGCTTTCCGCAAAATTTTCACATATTGACGACCTCCCAGCGCAGCGTTGAGCGTTAGGGTTTTAAGTGGGAGGTCCCGGAATCGATTCCGGTAAGAATAATTTGGGAATTAATAATCTTTGAAGCGGAACGTTTAATCGCTTAGCAGCACGTCTATGTCGTTAGCTTGGTAACTAGCCACGGCCAAAGCCTCCCACAAAACTCCCAGACAACATTCAGAAATTATAAATTCATATACATATAAACACCCAGACATTGAAAAACATTCATATTCATCACACAAACATTTTCCAGTTGTGGGGATCGAACCCACTGCCTTGGATTCAGAAAGCAGGGTCGCTGCCCACTGCGCTAATCGGCCGTCAAACTGTTCTTAAAATAGTAAATATAAATAAATAAATAGTTTGTTTAGTACAATTAGAACATTCAGAAATTATAAACTCCTAAATTGCGCCTGCCGGGGATCAAACACGGGACCTCCCCTTTAAAACCACAGAGTTTACCGCTGAGCCAGGAATGTCATCAAAAAGTTATATACTAGTATTGATAAAGATCAACAAAACTACGTCGTATAGTTATAAAAAACGAACCTCTATTAGTTATGATTCTTTAGGACTATTATACACGTGGGAAATTACAGGCTATTGACGCGGAGCAGCGGGTCATGAGGTCTAATTAGTTTGCCTTCCACTCCGCCTTTGACTGTGCATGCGTCAAACGTGCCATTTATCAATGCCGCCGATGAAGGCAATTTACCGACACCCCTTTGAAGGCAATTAGAGTTTCAAAACAGTAATTTGTATATTTTACTTTGGATATATAATGTTCAGGTGTACAGGGGTCTTGAAGAACAAAACAACAGTGTTACGACGCAATAATTCATTTTTAAGTCAAACAAACAATGAATAATTGTTAAGTCTTAAAAAAATTTCATGTTAAAGTCAATATCTCCTGAGGATGCACGGGGTTCGGAGCGAAACGTGCGTAGGGTACATTGCCGAAGATCTGTTTGGTGTGGAGTATATTACACCATACAGATTTCCCTGCTTTTCGCGGAGTATGGAAAATTAAGCTTGATTTTTATAACTACCTAAGAACTAACTACGTTACGGGTTGTGGGAACTTGAAAGTCAATACAATGCAAACATCATTTAGTTATGTAAATAAATACATTAGTAAACTCTGATCTCGTTAAATGGTATTTACTTATCATTATTAACATTGTTTTCGTACATTCGGGTACATAAGTCTTATACGAAATAATAGTGTACAGTCAGCTTCAAACTAATAATAATAAATAATAAATAAATATACTACGACAATACACCCATCGCCATCTAGCCCCCAAAGTAAGCGTAGCGTGTTATGGGTACTAAGATAACTGATGAATAATTTTATGAATTATATACATAAATACTTATAATATACATATAAACACCCCGATATTGAAAAACATTCATATTCATCACACAAACATTTTCAGTTGTGAGAATCGAACCTACGGCCTTGGATTCAGAAAGCATGGTCGCTGCCCACTGCGCCAATCGGCCGTCAAACTGTTCTTAAAATAGTAAATATATAAATGGTTTATAAAGTACAATTAGTATAGTTTTAAGAAGTAACAGTACAGTATCATCGACAACGAATTACGGGCCGAGTACACCATTAGAATGCGAAAGGCTTAGGAAATAGTCAGCCATGCTGGCTGAGTGTAGATTGGTGGACGTAACGGTGGTAGAGTCACTAAACAGACTGACTTGACGTTTCAAAAGTGCTTATTAATTAGGCCTACTTGAAATAAATGAATTTTGAATTTTGAATTAGAATTTAACACGCCTTAGAGAACATTATGGAGAACTCTAAGGCATTCAGGTTTTCACACTCTGGTCGTTTTATTTTCACTACTGGTTAGCAACGACTGACTGCAATCTCACCTTCAGTGATGATGCAGTCTAAGATAGTAGCGGGCTAACTTGTTAGGTTAGGTTAGAGTATTGTAGTTTTACCCCCGTAATCGGTTTCTACACGACATCGCACCGGAACACTAAACCGCTCTGCACGTCTCTCTCGGTTGGGTAACTAGCCACGGCCAAAGCCACCAGACCTGACCAGAGAAAATTCAGAAATAATATATTCCCAGATTGCCTCTGCGGGTATCTAACCCGGTAACGCCTACTTGAATTCACAGCGCTCGCCGTTGCGCCAGAGAGGTTGTCAAAACAAATGCGAATGTGTTGTTGTAAAGAAATTAAGTGTAAAGCCAATGTGCCTTGTCAAAATGAGGTAGTGTTCAATCAAAATGTATTGGCATTTACAGCAAACAGTTTGTTACAACAATTTGGTATTTATGTATATCTATCAACACTCTTGGCACTATCCCGTTCTCTTGCTGTAAGTCCTATCTACAAAGGTTGCCTGTAAGAGATTGCTTGCAGCAATAAGGCCGCCTTTGCATGTCTACATTGTGTACTGTATACTCCTTACTGATTATTTTCCTGTATGTTATACGTGCAATAAAGTGTTTCTTCTTCTTCTTTGTTTCTCATTACATCCCTATTCCTATCCCTACTAATATTATAAATATCAATGTAAGTTTGTTTGTTACGCTTACGCCCAAAAACTACTTAACCGATCCTCATGAAACTTTGTACACATATTTTTGAAAGTGTTAGAATTAATATAGGATACTTTTTATCCCGACATTAAGCTCGGTTCCTTTGGGAGAGGGGATGAGTGTTTCACGATTTTACACCATTAATCCGAAAAATTATAACTGATTTAAATAATTCTTTTATTACTAAAGAGGTATATGAGTTTAATTTTGCCCAAACTGTGGTTGGAGATAGAGGAAAGAACTTTTTAGATCTACAACTATGTTTAATGCCATATCAAAAAACATAATCAAACGCAGAGGAAGTCGTGGGCAACAACTAGTAACTTTAACATATTTCACTTCCTTTAAACATTGTTTTTACGTACGCTAAATCGCTTGTTTGTCGGAAGGTTGGTAACTAGTCACTATCTAAGCTACCAGTAAGAAAAGAAAATTCAGAAAGTCCCAAATACCCAATTTGAGTTAAATTAATTTTTCAATTTAGTTCATAACCCTGGGCTTATATCAAACAAAAAAAAAAACAAATAATAAAATTGAATACGTAAAAAACCCTACGAAATTTCGAACCGGGCGTAAAAAATAACGAGGCACGTTCACGTGTTCGTAAACGTTAGTAATCCCAGTCATAAATTCGGGCGGGTATTACAAAGCCCATGCATCTTAATAAAACGAATAATCCCGATCCCATTGATCCCTCTTATCCCCACGTTGAATTAATTTTAACCCCCAAAATAAAAAGATTAGTGCCGAATTTCAGACTTTCTCGTTCAGCCAATTGAGCTGTAGGTTATCAGCCAGTGAGTCAGAACGAAGCCTTTTACAGTTGGCCTTTAAAATTATATGAAAGAGGTGAAGATATTCCAAGGTGTGTCAGTGTACCGGCATCTAAAGACGAAGATGCTGTTGTAATATTTTGAAGACCTCCCTGGCGCAACGGTGAGCGCTATGAATTTAAGAAGGAAGTCCCGGGTTCTATTCTCGGCAGGGTCATTTTGGGAATCTATAATTTAGGTCTGGTATGGTGGGAGGCTTTTGCCGTAGCACTACCACACTACCGAGTACCGACATAGACGTGCCGCTAAACGATTTAGAGTTCCGGTGCGATACCGCGTGGAAACCAACTAGGGGTATGATTACCATACTCCCTAACAGGTTAGCTCGGCTCAGTTTGGTGAGATTGCAGTCAAGGGCGAACTTGTAATTGAAAAAAATACATTAATAAAAACCTATTAATGTGCAGAGACGCAGACGACATTGGGTGCACCGTGTGGAAAATGAGACAAGAGCATGGGTTTTTTTTTAAGATAAAGGTAAAATTATATGAATAGCCTGATCTTTTATGTACAGTGTAGCTCATGCAGCGATTGGTGGCAGACGTGCCGCTACGCTGCCTGCGCCGCGCTGTCAAAGTATAATCCACGGCGCATCGCTTTCATCAATTTTGTACGCAGTGGCGTGCATAGAGGGTATGCAGATTGTATACAATGAAAAAAATCTCGATTACGAGTAATAAATACTCAAGGGCAGGCTTTTTCTAACTCTTACAATGCCTATCCTTAAGTTTTTAAAACTGTATCAGATATTTTCTTCATTTTACTCGTATATCATCTGCATAACCTGTGCATACCCTCTATGCACGCCACTGTTTGTACATACAAGTTATGAAGGCATATCTGCACTGCTCCTATTCCGCGCCTTACGCCTTTTCTGTCTAATTTAACGCATTTGAGAGAGCCACCTTACGATGTAAAGTTTTGTTATCTCGTAACCCAGATTCTCAGTGCACAGCACTTCAACTGATAGGCCAAAGTCAAAGTCAAAGTCAAAAATATCTTTATTCAAGTAGGCCCACAGGTGGCACTTTTGATGCGTACATAAGAACTACACGGTAGTGAGATGATGGCGATAACCACATTCGTAAACTTAAAACTAAAGCTACGAGGGTTCCAAACGCGTCCTGGTCTAAGAAGAAGCCCACAACAAACTTAGCCGGGTGTTTTTTTTTTTGTTATCACCATCTCACAATGTCATTTTAATGCCAATAAATATGTAAGTATAAATCCTTGCAACAGACGTGCTCTTGGTTGGTCGGGCAGTGCTTATTGATCTACAATCTCCAACAAGCGGTATGTACCTTAAAGTTTTGAATAATAAAGCATCAATTTGTTTGGACCAATGTCCCAATGCCTGCCGTTGGTCTAGAGGTATTCCACATTCCTGATATGTACCGCTAGGATTATTAGCTTATTGCTCTTACCAGGTTGCTTCTTTGATAGTTTTAAATGACAATGCGAGATGGTGATAGCAAAACAAAACAACCGGCTAAGTTTGTTGTTTGCTTCATCTTAGACCAGGGCACGTTTGGAACCCTCGTAGCTTTAGTTTTAAGTTGACAAATTTAGTTATCGCCATCAACTCACTTCTATGACATATTTTACACGTAATGAACGCATCAAACGTGCCAACGCCTATTTGAATTATGAAATATTTGACTTTGACTTCTTAGGATGTGGAACGGTGTTTGTTGCCACGTATAATTGGAGTACCTTTAAGGCAAGAGTGAATAGGCTTTTTCTAGGCAAGCCTGCTCGAACCTAGACCTCATCATTGCTTTGGCCTATTATTAATAAATGAATAAATAAATAAATAAATAAAGAGGGTAGCATAATCAACTACGAATCGTGAAATAATGATTCCAGATTCCAATGAGGTCGGGCAAAAATCGTTAGGCATTGCGTATTTTCTGATGAAGAATTTTCAGTACCCCGTGCCTCAGAAAGCACTTTAAGCCGTCAGTCCATGTTATCACTTACTTGTGATGATAGTCGTTAAAGCCCACAAACCCGCTTTGCGGCAGTGTCGTGTGTCTGTAATTTAAAACCGTCTTTCATTTGAGAGACTAGGCTGATGACGCGGATAATGATGAATATCCCGGTTCAGGCGTTAAGGTTAACGTTTACATTTTACTTGGAAAGTACAAACTTAAATAAAAACGTTGAAAGGTGATATTATCTATTGCATCTCTAGCAATAGACAATATTATAAAGGTCGCAACGGACGTGTTAACGAAAACTCCACGTGGCGTTAAACGAAATCAGAGATTCAGTGCATTATTTTGAGATTTAAAGATGTGCATAAGCGGCGATTGTCTCGATGTAAGATAAACACCATGCATGGGGAAAGTCTAAAAAAGGAAAAGGAGGAAGGTCTGGATGGTTAATCGTGATAATCTCAAAGCAGGGCCAACCTACAATATTGCCTAAAACTACGTTGACGGTACGCTAACGTGTCCCCGCTTGGTACAAATAGGGTATATTAGCCCCATTAGACCGACGCAAATACATGAATTTTATTATTAAACATAGTAACCGAACCAGTTGCTGTTGCCGCACGCGGCAGTGAAACAATGACGATGAAATTATTTGGGTCCCCCAATATTGGAATTATTCATCCGTCTTTTTCATGAATTTGTCGGTAATTTTAAACAGTGTCTCTCTTTCTCCCTCTCCCCTCCCTCTCTCTCTCTCTTTCTCTCTCTCTCTCTCTTTCTCTCTCTCTCTCTCTCTCTCTCCCTCTCTCTCTCTCTCGACATAAGAATTACATCTAACGCATTGATATATGATGAGGGCCAAAGGTAAACATATAATTCAACTTATAAGTAGCTACAACATGCATAAAAACTATTCAAGTCAACGCAAAATAAAGATAGAAACTATAATAATACAGTGAGTGCAGCGTGTTATCATAATAACAAAAGATCGCTAACCGTTGGCACCTTAATAGACTTTTAGAGCTAAACGTGCGCAAGACAATATATTCTGTTTTTACATTTAATGGATGCATATAATTATCTCGTGGTGCACATATTTTCCCTTAAGGGTGCGTCAAGAACTGTCCTACAGATAAAGTATTTAATTAAATTTGAAATTTCTATATTCGGAAATAAGATCGTAGTAATTTGAGTTGGTTGGATCAATCTAAAAACAATAAATACCCTAGAACGTTGTTATAAATTGTAACGTTATACGCCTCCCACGCCCTTTGACGTCAAAGGCGATTACAGTTTCCAAGAAAACGTTCCGCTGACGCTAGTCAAATATCATTAGTGACGCAAGCTTTGAGATCCGATAACCGATGTTTGGTGATTAATGCGAAAACGTTGTCATTTCCACAGAAAAGCAAGTACTATACAACGAGTAAATGTTATGTATTGTCACTGAGAATTATTCATTGTAAAGTCAACATCACCTGAAGAAAGCTCCGGTTTCGGAGCGAAACGTGCGTAGAGGTTACAGTGCCGAGGATCTTTATGGTGTGGAGTATACGGATTGAAGAAATTATAAATTACACCATACAGATTCCCCTGCTGTTCGCGGAGTATAGCAAATTAAGCTTTAAAATGATAATATACTACCCAGCCCGCTTCGCCGGGCTAGATTTTGCTTTATTTATTTAAACAATAAACTTACATCATTAAATTTTTAATTTAAATCTCATAATATATTAAATCATTTATTTCTCTCCGTATTCATTCTCTTCTTTTCTCTTCTCGAGCGGTTGAAGATCATTGTCTAAACCCATGTACACCCAACAATAGAATATCATCACAATCTACTCACTATATAAAACTTTATTAAAACGTCTATTAAGATGCCATTAATAAATTTGATTTAATAATGAAACTCAATTTTTCCAGGTTCATATTTTAATTTTTTTTAGAATTTGAAACCCGGACCCATAAACTATTCACTTACAAGTAAATAGTTTATAGGAGCTCGCGTGCCACGTGTGCTTATTAAGGTGTACATTACAGCTGTATATTGTTTTGATATATCTCCTAGGGTTCAGCCAGTTTATTTACGACATCACTCTATAAAAGTCTAAAATTATAAATCTACTATATTATGCATTTATGATACATATTACATATTACTTATACACCTTCTTCATGAAATACTTTATCTATTAAAAAAACCTCATCATAATCCGTTGCGTAGTTTTAAAGATCTTAGCATAAATAGCGGCTAGCGGACTTTGTTTTATACAAAGTATTTTTTGACTAAATGAGCCATAATGGTCATTTTGTTGATCGTAAACTTTGCCCTAATAACAATTATTTAATATTTTGCACTCAGAACTCTGAGCTTGGGAAAAATTTAAAAGCATTCTCCATTTTTGTTTTGTTTGTGGTAACATTTAAAAGCTTTTTCATTATCTGTGTTTGTTTCCGTATTCCATTTAATACCGACTTCTGTTCTTTATATAAATATTTTCTAATGACAATGTGAGATGGTGATAACAAAAAGAGCACCCGGCTAAGTTTGTTGTGGGCTTCTTCTTAGACCAGGGCGCGTTTGGAATCCTCGTAGCTTTAGTTTTAAGTTTACGTTACGTTTAATAAGAAATATTTGACTTAGACTTTGACTTGTTCAGGGAATTCAAGATATAGGATATAAAGAAGTTCAAAAATACACTATTCAACATTATCATCACCTTGTTTATTTATTGTATTATCTCGTTTTCCTTATCCAAACGTTGCCTGGCAGAGATCGCTACTAAGATGAGGCCTCCTTTTGTATACTGCCAGTGTCTGTGTTTTTTTTTATTCTTCTTCTGTATTTTGTCTTATGGTGTGCAAATAAAGAAAATAAATAAATAAAAATTACCAGCTCAGTACAGGGCAGGGGTGTAGGCCGTAGTCCACCACGCTGGCCCAGTGCGGATAGGTGCGGACTCCACACGCCTTTGAGACCATTATGGAGAACGCAGAGGCATGCAGGTTTTCATCACGATATTTTCCTTCGATTGAAAGTCAGAGGTGAATGTTGGGATTCGAACTCGGCTCCCCGTAAGTATAGCCGAAGTCCGAACCACTACGCTATTACCGCTTCATACACCATTAATTTAGTTCAAATAACTACCTACCTACTTTATACACACTTTTGAAACGTCGAGTATGTCTGTGTGTAGTGACTCTACAAAGCTCAAAGCAAAAAAAGCAAAGCTCAAAGTTCTAATCTAGTTAGCCCTCGACTGCAATCTCACCTGGTGGTAAGTGATGATGCGGTCAAAGATGGTAGCGGGCTAACCTGTTAGGGAGTAGGTATCCCCTAATCGGTTATTACGCGACATCGCACTGGAACACTAAATCGCACGTCTTTTTCGGTAACTAGCGACGGCCAAAACCTCCCACGTGACCAGACCAGAAAAAGTACAGAAATAATAAATTCCCAAATTGTCCCTGCCAGTATTCGAACCCGGGACCTCCTAATTCACAGTGCTCACCGTTGCGCCAGGTAAGTCATCAATTTTTTTTTTCAATTAGTGAGAAAAAAAGTTGTGACGGTTTACCTCTACATCATTTTCCGAAAGTAGACAAAGTAGATCCAGGCAGCGGATCAAACAAAAATATTCTTACTTCTTGAGGTATTTAATACCTCAAGAAGTAAGAATATTAATATATAATAATAAAGAAAAAAATTAAAAGTATTTAGATGAAAGGAACCGAACTATTTATATACAATTACTAGCGGACCCTCGTGACTTCGTCCGCGTATGAGTCAATCGAGAAGCTAGAATAGATCTGATGCTAACATAATAATCATCGCATCCTAGCTACGGACCTACTATTATTTTACGATGTATACTGAGTTAGTAAGTTTTCATTATTATAGTTGATACATACATACATAAATACATCCATCCATACATCCATCCTCACAAACTGTCGCATTTTTAAGTAGGATGGTACGCATGCATTCGATCGTTGTCCCAAATGCCTTGCGACTTGTTGTTATTTGTGAAGAGTTATGTCCTTTATCTCTGACCATATTTATCAGATCTTCTTTAAAATAAGACAATGCATGCTTGATAGTATACGTTTTCAAATAAAAAAAAAATCGGTTCAAATTTAACGGAGCTATGAAGTAAAATTAATAAAAACTTTCATCCTATTTCCCGGAGGAAACTTATTGTTTATCGGGATAAAATGTATCCTACACGTTGACCCGATACATTAGCTACCAATTTACCAAATTATATTTAAATCCGTTCAGTAGTTTTCGCGTGATGCCCAGACAGACAGACAGACAGACTGCAAAAATAAAATAAAAATCTGTTTTGTACCCAGCATCGATTATAAAGCATCCCCCGGTCAAAATTTTCAAAATATATTAAATGTACAAAAATCTTCCAGTTACAGTTTGTTTAGAAGTACAGATAGCTAGCTGTCATGAAGAAATTCATCAAATGTGTAGTACCCTCGCTGTATTAGATGTGTATTTACACATTTTTTAAATGTATGCAATTGGTACGTCCAGATTTACCATGTTATAAAAGCGTATAAGTACTTAACCTCACAAAGGAGTTCTGCACCTTTCGCAGATGATATGCAGATACCACCAATCTATAGCCGTTTCTGGTAAGTCGATTGTTAATATCACCTTTTTGTTTATAAAGAGTAATATTTTGTCTCACTACATTATAAACTTATAAAAATTATTAACTTACGTACATTATTTACTTAAATAAATTATACACTTAAGTACATTATTTACTTAAGTTCATTGTTTACTTATTTACACTATATATGTAAGTACATTATTTACTTAAGTACATTATATACTTAAGGTACACAATGTCCATTGTGTAGAATAGTTGTTACCTACAACAAATTGGTTGGAAGCGCTGACTTGGATACACACATACGACACTCCGCCCCGTGTTTCAAAAATGAAATCAAAAATCTTTTAAAAGTACGGCAAGATTTTTAGTCATGTACTTATTTTTTTAAGTTATTTTTTGTCTTGGTTATGGTAAGTACCTATTTTAGGTTTAGGTTTATTTTTTTTTTCTCTATTTCATTTTAAATTTATTTTGTTTAGCGGCTAAATATCACAAAATTGATGGTAAACAAGTGTGTGTGAGAGAGTGTCTTTTGTATTATGCTTGCTTAGTTAGCCTTTAAGTGGTGTGTACAGCATTATAAAACAATTGTTAAATATTTCCATATATTTAGATAGGTTGTATACACGTTGGCTTCCTAATAAATAAACAATAATTTTTAATGAGAAATGTTGTAAAAACTGCAATAAATATCTTTTTTGAGAGCGTGTGAACATACGACTACTTTTTGAAATTGACTCACTCGCGTACGAAGTCGCGCGGATGAGTCGAAGTCCGCTAGTAATATTAGTATAGATGACGGCCAAAGTTGACAGATTTCGCTGACTCGACTTTTGCGTAAACAACTCAATTGGATTGCAGAAAAACGCTTGAAAAAAATTATTCGTCACACCGCTCTACCGCGTGTATTTTTTAACATGTGGTGTAGGTATAAGCCCGAAATACAAAAGGACTGTAAACAAAAACCCGTGAAACGTACTTATTGTAAAATTCCGTACAGGCGTAATTAAAACAGGAGCTGTTACGGACAGCCTGGATTCAAATAAAATATAAATTGCTTTTTTTCTAAGGACTCTCGTAGGCGGAGCGTTTTTTATTGACATACACTCGTAGATAGTAGGTATATAACTATAACCTTTTGTTAAACCTGCCGCAGTTGTGAGTGCTGCGGTTTTGTAAGTGAGTGCTCCCAAATTCGAATTCCGGCAGAACATTAGTTTTTTTCCTGGCAGGCAGGGCATTATGCTCTTGTGTTTGAATTTCTTCTGGTCTGGTCTGGTGGGAAACTTTTCTCATGGTTGGTTACCATCAATATAAAATAATTTATTGCGCACAAGAACAAAACTGAAAAAAATAATAAAAGAACAGAGGTACAAGTAATTTAAATTTGTGTAACAAAGCCAAAATATAGTGATTACTTCCAGCCAACCATTGAGGTATTGATTCACATACAAATCGTTATAGCAGTGCGCAAATACTAAAAATATACCTTCAAGAAATAAAATAAACGAATACATATTTCACTACTGTAAAATAAACTACTAATACATAACCTGGAGACAAAGAAGTTATTGAGCGATCCGAAACCGACGTTCCAAATTCCGATTAAGGGCATCGGTTTAATATAGCTGCCATACTCCTAACAGATGAGTACGCTACTATTTTAGACTGCATTATCACTTACCACTAGGTGAGATTGCCGTCAAACTTTTACTAATATTAAATAAACTTTGTCAATACGCTACAATGTACTGGATCTCTTTATCGCCTGGTAGCACGGCTTTGACAATAGGATTGTAATTAACCACGCCTAAACCGTACCCCAGACTTTATTTGAGCTAGTTGAACCAACATGTCAAATGTGTATTAGCCGCGATGTACAATCAATATTTTCATATATAGAAAACACTTTGTTTCCCCGTTTCTAATACGCATTGCAAGACCTTTAATGCAATAAATTCCATCCATCCAATATGCCAAACCAGCATTCTATGCCAAAACACCTATGGTATAAGTAGGTATCTTCAAATCAAGGAGAAATCGTTTTCCTAAGGCACATAGAACAGGTAACATAACTTACTTTATTGTTGTTCCAAAAGCGCTCCATGTGTAATCTGCCTTACGGAACTGAACGCGTCAACAAAGAGAGTCCATGTTATTTGGGAATTATTTAGGCGTCCGTACGTTAGTCTATCCACGCGTGGATTTTCGTGAATTTATTTGGGAATTTGTTTGAGCTGGATTTAAATCTGAATTTGATAGATCCGCCGATTCATCATTCTGCTGAAATGTTTGCGGAATCAATGCTCTCATAAAATTGGCGTGTAAAATAAAATAAATAATAAATATACTACGACAATACACACATCCACCTAGCCCCAAAGTAAGCGTAGCTTGTGTTATGGGTACTAAGATGACTGATGAATATTTTTATGAATTATATATACATAAATACTTAGAAAATACATATAAACACCCAGACACTGAAAAACACTTAATGCTCATCACACAAACATTTTCCAGTTGTGGGAATCGAATCGAACCCACGGCCTTGGACTCAGAAAGCAGGGTCGCTGCCCACTGCGCCAGTCGGCCGTCAAAGGCCGGCCGTGTTGATTTACTGTTGATTTTAATCATTGATTTGATATGTGTTACTATCGTTTTTACTATTTAAATCCTAATATAATTTATTTATTTTTTGTTAACTATTCTGATTTTGATGAAATTTGGCACATAATATGTAGCTTGAATACTAAAGACAGGCAAGAGTACTTTGTAACGGAAAAAAAACTAACGAAACGAACGTAGTTGCGGGCAACAGTCAGTCAAATATACCAAGTTCAGCTTTCAAATAAATAATCATTTAAAATTTTTGAATTTAACCGTGATACAAGTTGTATACACATCACTCTGCACTCTTTGATATAAATAATGGAAAAACACCTTTCGGTACGATGCTTTTTTGCTGTATGAGAGAAGGATAAAACCAAAAATACATTTTTGCGTTACTATTATTCATTAAGTAGACATCTTAAGATTATATTCCAATTAAAAGGATTGTTCAAGTTTCATTTTTCCTTTAATTCTAAGGCTAAGACGACATAAAAAAATATTCAAACTTCCGACCGTTCTTATCGAAGCTGCAGATTCAGAAGAAGAAAGAAGAAATACTTTATTGCACACAAACATCAGAATATACATAAAATATAGAATAAACAACAACAAGAATTGTAGGCATGCAAAGGCGGCCTTATTGCTCCAAGCAATCTCTTACAGGCAACCTCTGGCAGAAGGAAAAGCTGCAAGAGAGCGGGATAGTGCAATTATACTACATATAACATACATATATATTCGGCAATAAATAGACATACATATAAAATAAATAAATATATAAATACATTTATAATAAATATACATATATATATATATATATATAAATACATATATAAATAAATAATGAAAAACGAAAAATACAAAAAATACACATTAGTTACGATATTTGTTCAAATTACTTCACTCAAAGACAGATAGTAGTCTTTAAGACGACATTTAAATATGGGAAGGGATTGACTTTTACGGATTATATAATTATTCCAAAGAACAACAGCCTTAAAAGTGGAAGAGTTACCGAAGAACTTGGTTTTGCAAAATGGGACCAGACGGTTATCGTGCCGAGATCAGAGGTCAGTATGTTAAGCAGAATCGGAAATATTAAATGTACGAGGGTGTAACTGGATTATTTAGGATAGAGTACAAGAATGAGAGAAGATGAAGTTCACGACGCAATCTGATCGGCAGCCATTTAAGTCTAACCCGGTACTCCGAAATGTGGTCAAATTTACGCAGTCCAAAAACAAACCGGATACATAAATTTTGTAGGCGCTCGAGTTTGTTCAGCAGTTCTTCGGTAAGATCAGGATAGCATGAGTCAGCGTAATCAAGTAACGGAAGAAGAAGAGATTGTGCAAGAGAAATTTTCAGATATTCAGATAGGTACACAAAAAAAAAATCATAAATATTATTTAAAAAAAAACTCATTCAACTGACGTTAGCAAGCCACATGTGTCGGAATATCATATATTAACATCATTATAATCATTAACCCATTACCGGCCCACTACAGAGCACGGGTCCCCCCCACAATGAGGGGGGTAAAGCCGAAGTCCCTCACGCCGGCCATTGGTAGAATCCACACACCTTTGAGTTAATTACATAGAACTCTCTGGCATGCAGGTTTCCTTACAATGTTTTCCTTCACCGTTGAAGCAAGTTATATTTTCATTCAAAACGCACATAACTCCGAAAAGTTAGGGGTGCGTACTGGGAGTCTAACTCGGCCCCCTGAAAGTGAAGTCGAGCTCTTACGCTATCACCGCTTTCATAATATATTCACGAGTCGTTTGAATATATTATTGATATGACCACGCGACTCGTGGTAATAAAGTGGCAATGAGCGAGGCACATAGCTCGGAGAATCCATGGACGTTGGGGTACCAAGGTGCTGGAATGGCGATCCTTCTCCGGTAGAGCGTTGGCTGACCCAACCCCCAAACGAGTCGCCGGTAGCCACTGGACACAAGCGGCCTTGGATTGTGGATTTTGGAACCAATGGATCGATGGAGGATGGATTTGAAGTGATAATGAAACACTTTTACCTCACAAACCCTTTTACTTTCCGATCTCGAAGAAAATTGGCAAACCTTACTGACTAATAACCAACAGCTAATAAATTGACATAAATACTTGCTCTTTATTCCCTTGGATCGTTGAGGAAATGTAGCGAAATGGTAATTTTTAATTTTGAACGCTTCAAGTTAGCTTTAATTCGAGATAAGCTAATTAATGGGATAAAGATGAAGTTTATTTACCTAACCTACAACACTGTTATGGTAGCCCAGTACTTAAGCAGGTTAAATTTATAAGTTTCTATCTGTTATTTTGTTACCATGTGTTATCTTCAGAGATTGAGGTTAGAACTTCCAATCTGTGAGAAGTAGCAGAGATTGATGCTTATCCGGGTAAGTACTATCAGCATGCTGAGTTCTGCCGCCAAAGAGCATTGCAGTGTTCCAGTCTGAAGGGCGTGTACTAGTTTAATTATAGGCACATGAGGCAGAACATGAAAGTGCTGGCTCTTGTTCATTAACCTGAGCTACACCTCAGGTTAATGAACAAGCCGTCATTTTGAAGAACGTGTCTTTTTTAATTTATTGACAAGTGCTTGACTGCTATCACACCTTATTAAGTAATGATGCAGGCTAAGTAGGGCGCGCTTGCCTAGACGATGCCTATTCACTCTTGATTTGTAGGTACCCAAATTATAGGTATCGGGGAGGACGGAAGATGGGAGGGCATTCAAGACCTTTGTGGTGCGGATCAGAAAGGAAAATGTGTTTCTTGCGTGTTCTGCGAAGTATTGCTCTTTTTACAGGCAATGATTTCCGATTTACTATCAAGAGGTTCATCTCTTTGGCCCATCAATTATTACAATAAAAAAAAAACAGCCAAATCACTCCCATAGTTAACGGCCGATTGGCGCAGTGGACCGTGTGTTCAATACCTACAATTGAAAAATGTTTGTGTGATGAACGTGAATGTTTTACAATGTCTGGGTGAATATTCTTCATTAAAATACCCACAACACAAGCTACGCTTACCTTTGGGCTAGATGGCGTTGTGTGTATTTTCGTATTTTCTTCAGCATATCGAATTGAAATCGGTTTTATTGCGTTACCTTTGAATTCAGCCACCTGAACGCTATAAATATTAAAACAAAATTGGGGTCCCCGAAAACCCTTTTACCTCAAAATCCTAAAGCAAATTAGCGAACTTCACAACTAATATTCAACAGCTATAACAATAAATTTACATAAATATCTTGATTCCTTTGAACGTCGGCGGAATGGTAATTATTCAATTCAAACACTAAAGATATTTTCCATTCTAAGTAAGTATAAGGTAATTATTATCATCTTAATAGAGATAATTAGTTAATTTCATTTTACCAGATGAGTTATGATAGCATTTTGTACTAATACAAGGCGTTAACGAATTGCGAATTTGTTTGAAACATGCATAAGTATATTTCATAAGGTAAAAATATTAAATCAAAAGAAGCAAATTTGTTTTACCATAGAAACGAATTAGAAACATTCTAATTGTTTACTTATGACAACCCTATGGAAGATAAAAGCCCGACACGCGCATAAGACCGACATAATTTTGATTTTGCATGTGATGTTAGGGCTGTATATGATTTCTTTAAAAAAAAACTATGGCAAAAACTATTAAGTTTTCGGTTTCATAGACAAGTCCCAGAGACGTACGGTATAATGTACCTCTAAAGCCTGTGAAGTATACTCCCCCCAATAAGTAAAATGTTCTAAATTCTCTATAAAATTGGGATTCCAAATTCAATTTTGATATAGGCAAGTATTTTGATATAAATATTGTTCAACAATGAGGTAATGCTTAATCTTAAGTTACGGGCGTCGGGATAAATTCCAAGCTAACGAGGCATTTTAAGGTTGCATCTAGAATCCTGGGTGTAGCGAGGGGTTTAGGGGCGCCCACAAGGTACTTTTCACAAAATCGATTGTGTATCTAATAAAAAATATTTATCATACTTGCTTGTAATGTGAATACGCACGGTTTTTTTTTTTAATAATCTGTGATAGGAGTTGGAGATTTACGCTTATATGCGAAAATGAAATAAGTTAAGAAAAAATTTAAGGTTGCAAATACAATAAACTAAAAACTAGACTAAAATACAATCTCAATATTTTAGTCTTGAGTGATACCTACTCGCTTGTTTTGTTGCTTCTTAATATTTAAATGAAGGCAATGACTAAAAGTGTTCTTGTATAAAGCGTAGCTGTAAAAGTAAGTAAGTACTAAAATCCCATTTTGGCCCGCTTGTAAACATAGAAAGTAAATTAATTAGGCGGGGTTTATGAGGGTACTTTAGGAATTCCGTGAAAAGTCTTAACTAGCCGTAAAAACAGCTTTTACGAGCTGTTACTCGGAAACTGTTTCGCTTCCTAGGCGCCGCGTCAAATGGTACTCAAACTCAAAAATTCAAAACTTTATTTACTTTTGAACTTTTGGCGCAGTGGTAAACTGGGCTGATAAGTGTTGGTCTCGGGATTATTAATGTGTCAGGGGAATTTCATAATTTATAAAAGTTATCTGGTCTGGTGTGAGGCTTCATCCGTGGCTAGTTATCAACTTACCCACAAAGTCGTGCCACCAAGCGACTATGCGTTCCGTTACTATGAGACCAACCGAAACCGATTAGGGATATGTAACTGTCTTACCGGTTAAAACACAGGCGCATTTTAGCATTTAAATTGAACCATATGCCGTCACGGCAAGCGGCATGACGCTCTCGTATGCCATCATGCATCTTCTCCGCCACCGCTCCTGACTCTCTTATATCTAGCCATTACAGCTGACTACCAAAAGACACAGTTAGTAGATACTTAACATTATTATTTATTTTAAACTAATTTTATTATAATCTATAATATATTATGTGAATTTTATAAATACTGGGTCCTTTAACTTTATAATTATTATAGACATGTAGTGTCACGTCACTGTGTACAAGATAAATGTAGTGAACCAAAACAACATTAATATTTAATATACTCGCATAGATACGTATAGATTAATACACTTTAATATACATTGAATAAATATCTATTTCCGCTAAGTCGAATATAGGTAAAACCATTCGAATGAAAAATAAGACTTCATTTATGATAAGCCCCACAAATCCTACAATGCATCAAAAATTGTAGCAAAAATAATTGCTAACTGCAATTTTGCAAACTGAAATCATCTGGTAATGTATCGTTCTTAATAATTTGGTTGGTTGTCAACAGAGATGTCACCGTGTCGAGTAGCGGCGTGCCTGACAGCTCTAGTGGCGATGTGCTTCGCGCCGTCACCAGTGCGCTCCCTCGACCTCAACAAGCTGTATGGACACCATACAAAACGCTCGGGTGAGTATCATCATCATATAAACCGATCGCAGTCCGAGTGAAGCTGGACATAGTTCTTTTGTTGGGAGTTCCGAATGCCACGGACTTGTGCCGCGTGGGTCTAGCGGCTCCCTGCGACTTGCTTTATCATCCGTCATCCGTCCACCGTTCAATCCACCTCGTTGGGGGTCTACCAACGCTGAGTTTACTGGTGCGAGGTCGCTATTCCATTACCTTGGGACTCCAACATCCATCGGTTCTCCCCGCCAATTGTCACTTCAGCTTCTCTGAGCTATGTCCGTAACTCTGGTTCTTCTTCGGATCTATTCTTTCCTCATTTGATCACGTAGAGATACTCTTAACAAGCTCTCTCCATCGCCCGCTGGGTGAATAACGGAAACAAGCCCAATGTCACTTCAGCTTCGTTGAGCTATGTCCGCAACTCTGGTTCTTCTACGGATCTCCTCATTCCTGATTTGATTGCGTAAAGATACTCCTAACAAAGCTCTCCCATCGCCCGCGGGGTGAGAATCGGAAACAAGCTATACGATTATCTACGATAACTTCCTTTTATAATAAACTAGCGGTTGCCCAAAGCTCAAATCCCACGGGAACCGACAGTTTTCCCGGTGAGTTTTTTTTTGTACCTATATTACAAACATCTCCGAGAATCCCCAGATGGTTTCCGTACCACATCAATATCGTCAATAGTTTTCTCAGTGCAGTTCGAAATAATTAATTGAATAAGGCGAATTTTTTCTACTTTAGGTAACATAATTGCAATTATCTTGAGGATCTCTAATGTAGATAGTTTAGCTTTCTATTGGTAATAGTTAAAATCGTTTCAGTACTTTTCGGAGCTCAAACAAACAAACAAATAAATCTATTGTCTTTATAGCATTAGAATAGAATAATTTATTATCTGTGAGAATTTCTGAGAGATCAACAACCGCAATGCCTAAGCCCGTCCCCAGAAAGCGAGCCAAAGGAAGTACTAAAAACAAGTAAAAGTCAAAATACCAAATTGCCGAGTTATGACTTATAAAATAAAATGTTTTGTTTTTTATTTTAAAAAACGTTGCATCGGTATTTGTTACCAACCGTGAATATAGTTGGGAGAATATATTGAAAAATAACGTACTTTTATTGCTCTTTTAACGCGCTTGTTTCAGGAATTTCCCATTTTTTAACCAAACGCTGTTGAACCATATATACCTATTTGTTACTTGAAATATTATGTTACTTGAAAATTGACAGGTAACACTTCCTCCCTCACTTTTTTTTAAAGTTATTACTTGAAGTTACACCTCAAAGAATATTCTTTCATATTTTCACATTTTTACCGTTCAGCCGTTAGAGTTACAGTAAGTCAGAACAAAGCCTATGATACTTATAGATAGATAAATTATGCACGCGGTGACAGCCATGCACAATTATATAAGATTATATACCTACCTACCGTCCGCGTTTGATTGGGAATTTGGAAATTTTGCTACGCTAATTAGCACCCTCAGTCCGGGATGTAATTTTTGTAATGTAATGTCTTAGCTTTGCTTTTAAGCTTTATAACGTAACAGAGTTTTCCCCCCCTAATTCCACTCTAGCTTCGTAGTATATCGTAGCTACTCTGAATTAACCTTTTTTCGGCAAATAACTAAGCTTTCTTATCAGGCCCACATTTCAATGTTTCCCTAAGGTAGGTAGGTATAAAATAAAGTAACTTGGGGCTGAAGTTAGTAGAAGCGGTTTTTAACTTAAAAAAACGTAATCTCATCTAAGTGACCATTAGAGAAAGGTCGGAGAAAATTAGGTTGTAGACGAAATTTTGAAGTGGCCGTTCAGTGCCGGAGATACAGACGTCTGAGTTTGACTCCCGAGCAAATAATTCATAAATCCTGGGGAATGGAATGGTGTGGCGTCTATCATTATTTTAGTACCCATTAGATGGCGATGTGTGTATTATCTTAGTTTATTTATTTATTATTTATTATCAATCCATTGCTGTATCACTACAGGGTAGAGATATCCTCTCAAAAATTAAAAAGGGCTTAGGCCGAAGTCCAGCGTCAAAGTGGGGATTGGTACACTTCGAGTGAAGCGTGGCCTAGTGGGGATTGGTACACTTCACATGGCTGAGAGCATAGCGGAGAACACTCAGGCTTGCAGGTTTCGTGGATGTTTTGCTTCACAGTTGAAGCAACTGATATTTAATAGCTTAAATTAAAAACTTTAATAGCGCCGAAAAGTTATGGGTGCGTACCGGGGAGTGAACTTGTCACCATGATAGGGAGGCCAAAGTAGATAATGCTAATAATATCTTAACCATTTTAATATTCAGTCATTCTGTGTGTTTGAACCACCTCGGTAATCTAGTGGTTAGCCGTTTGGTCTGTAGTTGTGTTCCTGGCTTTGATTCCCGGGCATTGGCATTTGTCAGTCTGACCCTTCTTCAACTAATGCCAGAAATCTAGTGCAATCCTTTTTCTATTATTCCCGTTACATAAGCATCATCAATAGCCAGCTGTCTCCACATTGCATAACTAGATGGCGCCACAAAGATACTGCATCGTGCCAGCGAAGCTTCCATAAATAATGACCCAATACAATGCAACTTCCAATAATAAATGGACGGTTCTCGGACCTCGAGCAAGATCACCCGCTCGGAAGAAGATCTTCCTATTGTTAAGGTCGAGCGTATAACCAAAGCTACCGTACAGCCTTTAACAGTCCAATGCTGGACTCAAAATCTCTCCCATTGAAGGTGTTTGCCAGCAATCACCATTTGTTAGTTGGGCAGACGGAGTGATGATCGCAGTAGATGGTAGTAGTAGCATAGAAGACGCTATTACCCGTTCTCCGTTATATTCCCTTAGTCACCAGAAGAGGAGGGGTGGTGACAACTGTATTCTGTTCTGCCGTCATCACTGGGCACACAATAGGTACAAGAATAGCACTACTATTAACAAGAATAGCACTTACTAATTGAGTGCACCATCTAAAGGTTTTGGAATAGATTGATAACTGCGGGTTTGGATTTAATTTACCATAGCAAGAATTAGATTTTTCAGTAATTTATAAAAATTAGTAACAGTGTCTTCACAGCAGCTTTTAAATTAAGAGAGCGAAAACTAATTTACTAACTTTTACGAGTTTATCTTGCTCATTAAAATAAAAAGCTTCTTGCGGTATTATTTTAATGAATGTAGCAAGTTTTATAAAGCGCAGAGATTTAAATTTTTTTTTGTGTTAGTATGGCTGAAATATCATTAATGGAGAATGATAAACAAAATAAAAAATTCAATTAATCCACGACCTAAGCCATCGTTTATGGATTTGTAAAAATGCTTGAGCGTAGGTGAGCTTTTTTTTATTCCACTACAAGTTAGCCTTCCAACTGATTCGGTTTTCTAGTCAGTCAATTTGATTAGGAGTTTCCACAGTGTCAGTGTCCACTACCATCCCCAAAACAGCCATCTTAAGCACTGAGTCATAAAGATGCCTCAGTGCAGGCATCTTTATGACTCAGTGCTTGAGAGAGCCAGTTAAACTCTCCCTGGCTCTGGGAAGAAGAAGAAGAATGCCCATATTTGACGACACGATGACATAATCTTTGGGTCGGACTGTAACTAGCTTTTCTATAGGTATATACACATTAATAGGAATGACTTAGTAAAACGAATTACTGGACGTAAACTAACCTTAAATTTAAGTTCAGGCTTTCCGAGGGTCGTTCATTTAATTACTGTAAAGAAGTTGGGGTGTACTATCTACTCGTATTTATTACTCGGTTTCAAAATAAGGAGGTGCTGGATTCGACTCTAAAGACACGTTGTCATCCACATTTATATTATACAACGTGTAAATGAAAACCGAAATAATACTTTACAGGCTTTAGAGGTATAGTATGTACTGTCTCTGAGACTTATCTGTGAAGCCTGGGTAAACCACTGTCATAGTGTTTACTAAAAGAAATCAGATAAAGCTCTAACATCACATGCAACATTAAAATCAAGTGACTACTGTATCTTTAATAGGGACGCGTCGCGTAGCATAGGTACTATGCGCGTGTCGGGCTTTTATCTTCAATAGGGTTGTCATAAGTGAACACTTAGATTGTATTGAATTTGTTTGTATGGAAAAAATAATATGCTTCGTTTGTTTTAATATTTTTACATAGGACATAAAAATGTTTAAATATTTCCGAAGGGTATTGTTTGTTATCTCATGTAATGTGATAGAAACAGAGACCGACGGCTTAACGTGCTCTCCGAAGCAATCTGGATACTAGCAATTACTTATGTCTGAAATGATATTTAGATTTTTTAATAGAAATCCCAATACCTAAAACTGCTTCACCGCACCCAGAAATCGAACCCAGGGCCTGTTCATGCTAACCACTAAACAAACAGAGGCAGTTATAGATACAAATATGGAAAAGGTATATTTCATTCACAATCCCGGTTTATTCAAAACAGGAAACAGCTACATAATTTACTCTGAATCGTTATTCACTGATTGCAACTTGAATATTGTTGAATATTCGAATATTCTGCTTCCGTTTCGATATTGTGGTGTTTCAATTATTGACAATAAACATGAAATATATTATTTGCTCCTGCATTTTGTAATATTTCGAGAATAAATTTATTTTTGAACACAATTTCGTATGTTGGTTTTATATCAATTCATTAACAATATTAAAAAAATGAGAGCGTGTACTAGTGTACATAAGTAAGAAGAGAAATTCTTTATGACCTCAATTTTTGAAAAATGATCTACTATATGCAACTTTACAGAAATTGGTTAAATAGAGTTAAATAAGATAAAGTTTAACAAAAGGCTTTTATTATCATAGACTTGAATACAAATAATACAATTATTTCATTTTACATTATTAATAGAGACTAAGATTATTACATTTATTATTATTTATATTGTTACGAGTAACGATTTATTGAGTTTTTTGAGTTACTTATGTAGGGAAAGCATTAAATAAATAAATAAATAAATAAATAAATTTATTACTACCATAGATACATCGCCATCTAGCCCCAAAGTAAGCGTAGTTTGTGTTATGGGTACTAAGATGACTGATGGATATTTTTTTATGAATAATATACAAAAATACTTAAAATATACATATAAACTTTTGCTCCCCAACTAGATGGAACGACGACCTCCGAAAAGTGGCAGACGTCGACTGGATGAGGAAACCCGAAAATAGGAAAAGTTGACGCTGCTTGAAAGAGGCCTATGTCCAGCAGTGGACGCACAATGGCTGATGATGATAATGACATATAAACACCCAGACACTGAAAAACTTTCATGTTCATCACCCAAACATTTTCCAGTTGTAGAATTCGAACCCACGGCCTTGGAATCAGAAAGCAGGATCGCTAATAACTGCGCCAATCGTTCGTCAAATATACTGTTAACAGTATATTAGTTAATATACTTCCCTTGTCCTTTTATAACAATGAAAAGCCTTGATACAATTATAATTAATATAACATTAACCCAAACAACGGGAAAAAAGAACAAAAATTAAACTTTTGTATAAATACAATCTGCGAAGCAATTAGGTCTTTTGTGCTGGTTCACATTAGTAGTAGAACTTTCTATGATAGTTCGTCCGGGGAAGTGCTATGTCTAAGTCCGCCATGCTTCTTTTTGCCATCGTGATTTAAGATAAAACATGGCGGTAAAGTATTCTGTGAGGTACCATTTCAGTACCTTGGGACCCCAACGCCCATCAGTTCTCTTCGCTATGTTCCCCGCCCATTGCCACTTCAGGTTCGCGACTCGTTGACCTATGTCGGTAAGAATAGTTCTTTTACGGATCTCCTCATTTCTGATTACGTTGAAAATAGTTCATCGTTCATCATCGTTCACACTATCGCCTGCTATGTGACTCTACCAGCCAGCGTGACTTATCGATTAAATCTTACAAACGGTATTTTCTTCTGTCACACCACAATTCCACTAACGGCTTCCGCTTCCTAACTGAAACCCTACTTTTTAAACTTAAACATTTCGATTTTCTTACACAGTTGCTTCGCTATTCGAAGCACAGGCCATACTTTCAAAGAAATTGCTTCCACTACAAGAGCAATGATGTTTAAAACAAAGACTTTTTGTTTAAACATGCCCGCTAGAGAGGTTGCTTTCAACTAAAATAACAAGAAAAAGTATTCGAGTATAAAGATTGGCTTCCATCGAACATTTTCCGACTGGTTTCTTTTATGAATAAAATTTAATGAAAAATTTTACAGGGTTTTTATCCTGGCCATTATAAATGCGAAAGTGTGTCTGTTTGTTTGTCCTTGCTTAGCGATCTAGCAAGAAATCTTTTCGATATTTGGCATAAAGTTAGTAAAAAGGACGAAGAGTATATATAGGCTACTTTTTATCCCTGGAAAACAGACGGTTTCCACTGCATTTGTATGAAACCGTAACAAAAGCGGACGATAATACGGGCTAGTTAATAATAAATGAAAACGTGATTTTGTCGTCCAAAAGTTTTTACATTAAATCACCAATAAATGGATAAAAACTCTGGACAAAAACTTGGGTCCTTACACATTTTACCTTTTTGACGTATATTAATCTTACATAAATAATTAAATTTGTATAGCTTATTTGTCTTTTCATCGGAATATAGATGTAGGTACTTAAATACTGACTGGCGGCTTTGCTTACATTTAGTTCGAATTTCGAAGGACTAAAACTACTTAAGGAATCAAATTATAAAAGAATATCCTACCTACTTAATAGCAGGTGGACTTGTTGCCGCCATATTGACTGTAGCGAAACTCATAAATTCGTTACACAAACAAACTAGAACGTTCAGTGCTGTCATTGGTTGAAATTTACACTGCTTTTGTCGGGTCAGTTATGGCTCCTTCAAATTAAGCGTGTCGGTGAAAAGCCAGCTTAACAACTGGATCACAACCTCCATTAGAGAGAGCCTCTCTGGGGAAATTCCTACGACCCACCTTCGCATCTAGCTTAATGTCGCTTCACTTGTGTCTACTGATTGGACTATTTAACGTGGAAAATGAACTGGGCTTTAGATATGCCCAAACTTACTTAGCAATGGGTCTCGTATGGCAGTTTTCATTAAACCTAGAAATCGCCTTAATCGGTCGCCTAGTGATCTAGGTGATTCCTAGCAAAACAACGTTTCACGAACTCTTACGTGATGCCTAACGAAGTAAGGCGCCGTCTAAAGTAATGACACCGATGACGGATCGTAAAGTTCAAGGGACTCACACTTGACAGATGAAAAAAATATAAATTCGATAAATTAAAAATATATGATACAAACACAAAATAACAGACCTTGTTGCAAGGACCATAGACAAGTTAGGTGTAAATCGATTGGTGAAAGGTAAATGTATGCCTAGGAATCTTTTTTGATCAAGCGTAACTTACTAAAGCATTGCCTTGTCCGTGGTTAGTGTAAACGGGCATTAGTTACATGAATGAATACACTTTTATTGTACACCAAAGTAAAAAAGCAGTTACAGAGACATAAATACATATCAAGATAGTACAATTTGGTGGCCTTATCGCTACATAGCGATTTCTTCCAGGCAACCAATAGCGTAAAAAAAGGTAGGCGGTGCAATAAATAAGATTTAAAATTATACAAATACATAAATAAAATATATATATATATATATATATATATATATATATAAATATAACTACAATATATATATATATATATATATAAATATATATATACATTTAGTAGTAGTCGGGCTTTTTATGACTGAGCTCGTTCGGAGATACCGCTATGCTTATATCTACGTCTTACTATCGCTGTACTCCGTATTTACAGTGTAATTACAGTCACATTAGGCTGAACACTTACGCCTCAGGTTATTGAAGAAAGCCAGCACGTTGCAAGACGAGTTCCTGGCATGTCCTGCGAAGTATGGTTTTACACATTTCTACGTGGCCAACTGCCTGATACGTCAATTATTATTAGTAACTTAAAACTCTCCACATATACACTAATACAAAAATTTCTTAATAGCATAAATGTGGAGGTGTAGGAATCCCGCTTTTGGAGCTTAAAGTGCTTTGCGCTTGTTTATTGGGCATATTGGACTAAAAGCGGATGCTAACAACTTGGTTTGCGTATAATGTCTAATTATATGCATATATATAGAGTTTACTCTCCAAGCTCTTGAGCAACGTCAAATTTATCTGTTTGTAGTGACTCTCTGTGGTTTGGATATTGATATAATATTCCCGTGAGATTCACTATAAAGCAAGCTACAATACAAATATCACTAAGTTGTAAGATATCTCGAAAGAATAAGGATTTTTTTATAAAATTTAACAATATATTATTAATATTATCATAAGATAGATTAAGTATTTCACCCGTTCCCTATGTTCAAAAACAGTGAAACGCGTGGTGCTTATTTTTTATTCAAAACAAAAGTTAAATCTGTTTAATCGGTTTCTATGCGACATCTTACCTGAACGCTAAATCACTTGGCGTCATGACTTTGCTAGTAGGTTGATAGCTAACTACGACCGAAGCCTCACTCCAAACAAAATATAGATCCTTAATCTATATAGTACTTCACCATATTATAATAATGTTAATAAACATGGCACCAAATAAATAAACTAACTCGAGGCTTTATTGCGAAACTTTAATAAAGGTGCGTCGTCTACTTTTATCAGTAAACTACCCAAGTAATTAAAACTTTGAAAAGTTTATTTTAATCTTTAGTAAGATGGTTCTTTACCAGTTTATATTAGTTCATGATATTTTATAAGAGAATTAAAGAAAAGAATATTAATCTAACTTTTAAATTAATATTATTGAGGGAACCAAAAACCACAACGTCATCGTTGATTTAATTACGCAATTTGTCGTTCAGGTACGATGTCACGTAGAAACTGATTTGGGGTAAACACTAAGCATTCAATATAACTGCCCTACTCCCTAACAGATTGGCCTCTTACCATCTTAGACTGTACCATCAGTTGGTGAGATTGCAGTCAAGGGCTAACATTTACTGGAATAACTGAATCTGACCACTCCCGACGAACGAACCGAACCTACCAATAAAAAAGGATCATCAAAATATATTTAAACTTGCGGAGTAATCGCGTAACATACATACAAACCATCGGGGAACCTCCGATTTGACCTCACGTGGTTGATATTGATGTCGTTTAAAAATACGGAATACCTCTCTAAATTACCACACTATCACAACCTAATTTATATACCACTGAGGAAATAATATAGATATAATAATTTCTTCAGCCTGAAAATGTCAGTTTCTATCTTTATTTATGGGCAACGAACTGTTCAACCGAACTATCTGATACGAGACATTATATTAAATATACGTATAAGCCGGCAATAATAACCAGAAGAATACATGAAAAAAAAATAAACCTTACAGGAGCGAATAATTATTACGGCAAGAGAACCACTAAATATATGCTACCTAGATTAATAAATGAACTACCCCTAACGTTGAGAAATTCAGTGACGGAGATTAACGTAAAACGCATTCTAAACAAATATTACCATGAAATTAATCTAACTTAAAACCTTTAAACATAGTAATATTGGAACACCTGTATAACGTATGCATTCGGGGCAGCGCCAAACCGGTCGCTCGTATCTACTGAGCGACGCGATGGCTTGCAGTACAGAATTACCTACACTGGATTTATTAGTGTACTACCTGCTGTATACTGTATTGCTTTTTAATGGTTAATATATGGTATTGTATATATTTAAACTTATGAGATTTTAGAGGAATGTGCATCGTCCAAATAAACTCATGTGAGTTTCAGGATGCGAAGAATAATAATTTTGTAATAAAAAAAAAAATAAACAAAAAAATTAGGCGTTTTTTTATTATAATATTATATTTTATATTATATATGAAATACAAAAATATGATTGTATGTTTATATATCTGACTTATGCCTGTTTTCACTAGCACATCAAGGCAATGTTTAAATAAGTATCACTTATTATAAGTAGATTCCTAGCCATACATCAACCGTTCACCAATAGTTATCACCTAAGAGTTGGTGAAACGTTTTTTTTTTTATAGAGATCTCTAGGCATTCGATTCAGGCGATACCTAGTTTTAGTGAAAAGGGGCCTTTGACTGAGAACATTGGATATAAACAAGTATAAAAAAGTATTCGATAGAAGCAGGCGTTACTTTGCGGAAATCTATGATATATTATGAAAATTAAGCTTAATTTGCTATAGTCCGCGAAAAGCAGGAGAATCCGTGTGTCTCTGTCTTGACTTTACAACGAATAACTCTTAAGACAGGTCGTAACAATTATTCATTGTAAAGTCAACATCTCCTGAGGATGCTCCGGTTTCGGAGCGAAACGTACGTAGAGGGTATATTACCGAAGATTTGTTTGGTGTGGAGTATAAGGATTGAAGAAATTAAAAATTACACCACACAGATTCTCTTGCTTTTCACGTAGTACTTATAGCAAATTATGCTTAGTTTTCATAAGTATAAAAAAGAGTGGGTGAAAAGAGAAATATTATTAAAACTATACAAATCATAAGAGAGAAAGTGATTGGGCACCTAATAAGACTTGATCAATAATTCATCCCGAGTACAATAGCGCATTGGGCAGGAGCTCGACTTCCCTTTCGGGGGCCGAGTTCGAATCCCAGCACGCACCTCTAACTTTTCTAAGTTATGTGCGTTTTAAGTAATTAAAATATCACTTGCTTCAACGGTGAAGGAAAACATCGTGAGGAAACTACTCTACGGCTTTACAAATACTTTCACGGCTGTTATTTGAAAAGGGTGGTAAAAAAGGGAATGAAAAGATACATACTGAATTTTAGCTCTCGCTTAAAACATTTTCTATTATGCAGGCAGTTAATAATTTATTTAATAAGATACAGTATTATCATAATCATACATAGAAAATTGAGGACCAATAAAAACCTTTTTATTTCATTTATTTCTTTGCTAATGTGATTTTTTTTACAATTAGTCCATTATAATTCAAATACTTAAGTTAAAAAACTTAGAATTTATTAAACAATATAATCATAATACAGACAGAATGATCATACTTGCGAACTATCGTACCCTACAGGTTTTTTAAAAATAATATTGTACATAGTCTAAAAATAAACTTTTGAATGTCCACAAAGACCTCATCGCTCAAGTTCACTGCAATTATTAGCATATTAATATTAACCGCCATTGCTTTAGTATTTCCTAGTTCCATATTCCCGGCAGGTCCGCACGTCTCTCGAGGGGCCACTCGTAAAATGAAAATTTCCATTCTGTAGTAAAAACTAAAGCAAACTTGGCGAAGAAAATTGTCTCTCCAAGCTTAAGTTGTTCAACGAGACGGGGTTAGTTCGGTTGTGTAATGGTTTTATGATTCTTATGCATGTTTTAAGAAGTTTGAAAGATAATAAAAAATTACAACTATAAACTTTTAACTTTGCTTTATTCTACTACTATTTTTATGCGCGGTTGAATCGCACAGTAAACCTATGAATGTACGCAAGGAAACTAGAAATAGGGGACGAAAATTTATTTGTTAGAACGCGTTAAACTAATGAAATACAAGTACGAAAATTTGGAAGCCGAACTAGCGCAAAGGGGCGATGTGACGCGTTGGATCGGGGTATAGTGGGCTAATAATGATGGTTATGATTATAGTTATTTATTACAACCTATTGGCGAAGTGGGCAGCGACCCTGCTTTCTGAGTAAAAGGCTGTGGGTTCGATTAAAAAATATTTGTGTGATGAACATGAATGTTTTTCAGTGTCTGGATGTTTATCTGTATATTATAAGTATTTATAAGTCATCTTAGTACACATAAGATACGCTTTCTTTAGGGCTACATGGCGCACACATCGCCATGTTGTCGTGGCATAAAAAATAATACAAATGCTAGAGTGTGTGTGACCGTTTGTCCTTACCTCAACTTAGCAATCAATCGACTTTTTTTTTTATAAATGTTATAATTTTTCAATTGAAATTTTTCAGAGTACTGCCACCCGTACGAACCGTTTAAGTGCCCTGTGGACGGTAACTGCATCTCCATCCAGTACCTCTGTGATGGCGCCCCGGATTGCATTGACGGCTACGATGAGGACTCCAAGCTCTGCACTGCAGGTAACAACCCTAGTAACACCCCTAGTAGAGGTTTTTATGAAAGAGCTAGTCCAAGGAAGTACTACCGTCATTCTTATTTCTGCCGTTAAGCAGCATTGGTGCGTCCCGGTGACCGCCGTGATTGCCGGTGTAATTATAGGCACAGAAGGCTTCATGGCACACGCCGTGTGTTAACGGCAGACAGTTACCATCACCCCTCTTTTTCCCACGTAGTCGATCGGCATCGTAGGAGGTGATTAATTAATTAAAGTAGATTTAATTAAAGTTGTTTTTTTTTTAATTTTTGAATCATCATCATCATCACATCAACCCATTACCGGCCCACTACAGAGCACGGATCTCCTCCCACAATGAGAAGGGGTTAAGGCCTTAGCCCACGCTGGCCTAGTGCGGATTGGTGGACTCCACACACCTTTGAGAACATTATGTAGAACTCTCAGGCATGCAGGATTCCTCACGATGTTTTCCTTCACCGTTGAAGCAAGTGATATTTAAATTACCTAAAACACACATAACTTAGAAAAGTTAGAGATGCACGCTGGGTTTCGAACTCGGCTCCCCGAAAGGAAAATCGAGCTCCTGCCCAATGCGCTATTGTACTCGGGATAAATTATTGATCAAGTCTTATTAGGTGCCCAAGAAGATAAGTTTATTAATAAACCTCATATATGTACTCATTACAATCTAAGTAGAGTATATCCCTATCCCTATCCCTACTAATATTATAAATGTGAATGTAAGTTTGTTTGTTACGCTTTCACGCGAAAACCACTTAACCGATCCTCATGAAACTTTGTACACATATTTTTGGAAGTGTTAGAAGTAATATAGGATACTTTTTATGCCGACATTAAGCTCGGTTCCTTTAGGAGAGGGAATGAAAGGGGACGACTTTAAGCCATAACTCCGACAAATTATAACCGATTTAAATAATAAATTTTTACTATAGAGGTTATAATATGTGTTTAATTTTACCCTAACTTTGTGTAGATCTGATGAATGTGGTTGGAGATAGAGGACAGAACTCCTCAGCGGACAACAGCAAACCCCTCATTCAAGGCCGAGCGATACTGAATACTTTAAATTTTATCAGACCTACAACTAAATTGAATGCCACATCAAAAAAGAAAATCAAACGCAGACGAAGTCGCGGGCTACAGCTAGTAGAATATAAATAAACTACACTAAATTTGCCACGGTATATACTTAATACACCTACGTGCATGTTAAGACTGGGATTACAAGAAGCTTTGCACAAGATGTTAACATGTCTACCTTTAGGTTACCAAGCTGTAGGTGAAATCCTTTGTTTCCACGCTTACATTGCGAACAATGAAAATAAGTACAAAGCTCAAAGGTCTCGCTAGAAAATAATATTTATTACCAGCTGTTTCGGTTATTTCAGTTTTTATCAATAGGAATCTTTTGTTTTCCTAGACTAAGAATGAATCTGTCGCATCTTCAGGATGCACCTGTCCTTCATGAAAACTTTATTACGATTGGTTTAGAAACCGTTCATGGATGCTTTTCGGGGATAAAAAGTATTCTATATTTGTCTCCAGGATACAAGCTACGAAAGATTTTGTATTTGATTGATATTATTTACCAACTGCGAGTGAAAGGCCTACGCCGTAGAGGCGATTGTAACGTATGTACCTACCCATATTACTACTCGACTCTACGGCGTAGGCTCGCCGCAAATCCTCCTCTCCTCTTTTCCTTTTTTTCTCTGGAAACCCATTCTGTCAACCTCCATTTTGTCCCGTTAATTTCAATTTAAACATTCGAAATTGTATTTATATAAAATCTTATTTAACCTTCTCCGTCCGATGGTTTATTTAAATAACGAATATACATAAAAAAAATATTATAGTGCCTGCCATAACATTGTAAGAAGATATACATTTTGTCAAAATCATCCGATAATATTTATAATACAGACGAAAACACTAAATTAATATTAAATTAAACTAAATTCAAATTTCACTCGACCTCGCCTTTTAAAACTGTAGATTCATAATTTACATTATGTACGTTAAAGTTAGTAACTTTTATAAAATATTCATTGTGTTTCAGCGCGAAACAGAGCGAGGCGGTTAAAATATATTTGAATACATTTGAAAATCTTCAAGTTCTCGAATAACGACTCTGATTCATAAAATATCGTTGAATCATTCTCGTATAATCATACGCCCGCAAATATTTTATATTACCCCAGGGAAAATCCCTATTACTCTGCATGTACCTAATTATAATTTAGATTCGATATTAAATTAAACAAGACCTAAGGGATACCATTCTGAACCAACGAAAAAGATCGACATTCTTAAATCGAAGCGCATTTTTTTATGTACGTACTTTTTACTAAAAAAACCTTCTTTAATAATTATTTTATTGATACCTGTAATACCTACTTTGAATTAATGAAACGGTGGTAGCCTTTTCATAAGGAATTATGTTTAGGTTTGTAATTCAAGCAGTTCAAATATCATTAATTTAACGGTGAAGGAATTTGGCGGCATTGCTAGGAAATCTGCATGCGTAGTAATACGCACTTGGCCAGCGTGGTAGACTACGGCCTAAAAAAAATCATTTTAAATGATGACTTGTGCCCTGAAATGGGCCGGTAATTGGTAATAAGCATAAAGATGGTACCTTGAAGTAGTCCAGCGTGCTCTCGAAGGCAACGCCAATTTTCTAAGTCTGGGTTGGTACCTACTTAGAATTTGTTGGCAAAAACCAAATACCGAACAGTTATTGTCTCGGCCCTTGGTACAGAGCCCTATATGTTCACCATTTGTTCACCAAGCACCAGTTCTGATTAAAGCACATATTTAATATCTTATATTGACCTCAAAAGTTGAATTATTGAATTTTTTGACGACCTCTCTGGCGCAACGGTGAGCGCTGTGAAATTAATTAGGAGGTCCCGGGTTCGATGCCGGCAGGGGCAATTTGGGAATTTATTATTTCTAATTTTCTCTGGTCTGATCTGGTGGGAGGCTTTGGCCGTGGCTGGTTACCACCCTACAGACAAAGACGTGCCGTTAGTATTCCGGTGCGATGTCGCGTAGAAACCGCTTAGGGATATAACTACCATACTCCCTAACAGGTTAATCCGCTACCATCTTAGACTGGATCATCACTTACCACACGGTGAGATTGCAGTCAAGGGCTAACTTGTAGTGGAATAAAAAAAACTATTTTTTTTCTTTACAGCAAAACGTCCTCCAGTAGAAGAGACAGCGTCGTTCTTACAGTCGCTCATCGCGTCCCACGGCCCAAACTACTTGGAAAAACTCTTCGGGAGCAAGGCTAGAGACGCTCTGGAACCTTTGGGAGGCGTCGAGAAGGTCGCTATTGCACTGTCTGGTAAGCATTTTCACTTAATACGCTATTCAAATATTTTAAGTAAAAGAGCTAAAAAAGAACTTGGTAGAAATGTTAATTTCTGGCTAGAACGCTAATCATAAATGCAGTGCATCATAAACGCTTGCAACACACAATTACATCAAAGGAATATCAAAACTATAATTAAGTTACCAAAGCAACATTTCTAAAGAGGCAAGCTACAAATATATATAGTATATCATCAAGTCACAGTTGCAATATTTACCGTTACAGAATCACAAACTATCGAGGACTTTGGCGCCGCACTGCACTTGATGAGGTCTGACCTTGAACACCTCCGCTCAGTCTTCATGGCAGTGGAGAATGGAGACCTCGGCATGCTTAAATCCCTCGGCATCAAGGACAATGAGCTCGGTGACGTAAAATTCTTTCTCGAGAAGCTAGTAAACACTGGCTTCCTCGACTGAATAGCGCCGGAGTCAGCCTCTGACTACTACCATGTCGTCCAATATGGTCCCATCAGCTCCTCATTCTACAGCTACCTTCCCTACGAATCCTTCAAGTATAAGAGGAACTGAGGTTCTTCTTACTCCTTCTAACAGTAAGAAAGATGCGTGCATGAAGTTTATCTCCAAGAAGCACTCGTCCGGGACGGGAACCGTCTTCTACAACCGGCCACGTGGAAACGATCCCCATCGGACGAATGTCTTCCGTTTTATTTAATCTTCGCTTGTAACACTTCTGCGAAATTCCGGAACTCGATTTTAAAAATTAATATCTAGAATCTCTGAAATTAAATTTCAAATTGGTAGCGAAACTCCTGCTAGAATTCTGGCCACCAACTTTGTAGGTCAGAGAATTTCGTACTGGTGTATGTGATTAATCAATATTTCTGAACATCCATTTAGATATAGATTAAGAGCAATATCTTTTTTCGGGTAGTCGTTAGGATAAGATATTTTTATTGTTGTATTCTTTGAATTCCAGTTTTCAAAACTGGATTCTTTATTTTATGAACAGGATGTAGGTTCTCGCGTCCGTCATGCATACGCTTAATTGCTAAATAAACATTTGAAAGTAAGACTGGTTTTTCGTCATTCCTTTTCTAGATGACTTATTTTACTGACTCCTTTAGTTACGTTTTTCGTTTCGGAATTTATACAGGTGTTCTTTTATTTCCATACAAAATTTTATTATTTTTATGAACTAACTACACCAATAAGATACTAACCTGAAATCCCCTGTACGTGTGATTATTTAGCATGAGAGCGTAAAAGTCATGATCCTGTTCGTAATGTATTAAGTATTTATTATGATACGATTGTGTGAATGATTGTCGCCCCTTTTGAAGGAATCCTTTCGAACAAAATCTAACCTTAAAATGATGTCAGAGGCGACTCCAATGAAACGTTTAATGTCCACGGTAAGCAAGATATAAAGCTAATCTTCATTGTCGTTTAATCATTACTTAATTAGTCAAATAAGTAACTAAGACTGGGGGCTCGTGAACTTGGTTAAAGTGCTATGTACCGGTTCCAAACGTACAATGTTTATTATGTTATATTAATGTCGCAATATGATAATTTAACATTTTTAATTTAAAAAAACAGCAATTTTATAAATATGTATTTATAAAATTGCTGTTTTTAATTTTTTTTTAAAACTATTCGTTGAAAACTATATTCATAGGCTGGGTTAAAGAATATTTGCTAAAGACTATTTTTTTTTTTAAACTGAACGCAGATCTTCGGACACGGACACAACGTTCTTTACATTAAGACATTCTTACCTCGAACAAACATTTAAAAATGTGGTTAATGGTAAAGCTCTACCAGATTTTTGAGATATCAATATATTAGTTATGTTTTTTTTACAGGTACAAAGCACTTGTGACATATCGATCACTTGCTCTTAGACTATAAAGAATGCATGCGCTTTGTAACTTGGCTTTTGGATTCAAATCCAATGTAGGACCACGATTACATATCATTGTAACTTAGTTGTATTTAGTAAATATAATATATAATAGTTTAACGATAACCCGTAGTGGATAAAGTACAATTATTTTAATATGATCGGTATTGTAGCGTTTATGAAACAATTTTAGATCCTTTTAGTAGATATTTAGTGGAGTTTATCACATATCAGGCATCGAAGGTGCTGCATCCAACGCATACATATCAAAGTTATGTGATTATATAAATGTTAGAATAAGATATATAGATATTCTACTAAGGTTCTACATATTATATAAATATTTTTATCGAATTCCTGTTTATCAGATTTAATAGTTATGTACCAATAGATACATAAATCGATAAATCGGTACAAATGATTATACACTTCTAAATCGACTTTTCTAACATTTCATATGAATAAATCTTTTTGACAACGTTATGCCGTATTCAGCCCTATGTTTTAACAAGCAGCGTAAGAAGTCTTAGATCACGCAGACATATTCCACACACAAATCTCCTTTGAAAATAGTTATTATGTGCGTGTGTATGTGTTTGTAACCTGAGATAAAATGCTAATCATGCATCTACTGATTTTAATAACTTCGATAATTACAATGTGATCTATGAGTACACAACCTTAGTAGAGAGGCAACAATCGATCAAATCGAGTATCGAAAATAATCGATACATTTTTAATAGAAGCTAATAACGATTAAATCGATTTTGAAGGGAGTATATTTCATCTATCTTCGGGCGGATCGATTTAAGTATTGGTAGGTAAATAACTATCAAATCTGCAAAGACACTTTTCTCTATAAAAATACTATGGTTTAATATATTATATCGTAGTGAAAAAAATCTACTATATCAACTATAACTTTAATTAACAAATACACTTTTACCTCTTATATAATAGAATGAATATATTTTACATAATAATAATAGTGGTAAAATATTTTTTATATTATTTTCATTGTGTTAGTATGTACCTAACATAAAAATCGTTGAATGTGCAATTGAAAATCCGCAACAAAACATTCTAATATTTTTAATGCTGACTTGTAATGCTGATTGAAAATAAGGACCGAACCGAACCGAACCGAAGTTGCCAGCGGCAAATCCTTTGCTAATTCGAATTTCGCTAAAAGATTCGAAGAAGTTCTAATGGATAACATTATCGTAGGTTATTTTCATTTCTAAAAATAAGTTCTAATAAAGCACTTATGTCCATAATCGAAAATAATCTTATTTACCATGAGCTACCAATAACTAAGTACTTATGGTAATTGGAATTTGGAAATAGCTTTTTGTGTAATAACCGAACATCTTTAATCATGAATGTTTACTATCGTTTATATTTTTTTTCGCCGAACGCGGGCTACGGAGACAACGAAGGTGTGCGCTTGATTGTAATAAATCGTAAAAGATAAGATAATAAATGCTTCGGGTGTCCAATGGTACATCACTAGTGAGGATTACGCAATGGGGCTTGGGTGTACTTATTCGTAATGCTGCAATTTGTTCCGCATGTGTCCAGTGACGAGTTGTCTCTACGGGCGTTCATAAAACCAACCCAGGGACCTTAATATCCACCGTACGACCCATTGCCACTTCAGGTTCGCAACCGGTTGAGATGTCGGTACTCCAACAAATATTCTTATTTCAGATTTAATTGCGTTGGGAGTATCCCTAAGCATACCTACTCAGAGTTTACTCCTTCGCCCTTCTATAAAAGGCCCATAAGAAAGTAATAGAAGCAAATACAAAAAATACAGCAAAATATGCAATACTACCACGTAAATAATTTGATCCAATAATAACGCAACACATTTACGAGCCAAAAATCTACGTTTGCTATTGGTTATTGCGTTCGCAAATATCAGCGAGATAGCGTGATGCCTATGTTGTTGTATTTTAAATCTAAAGATTAAACAACAAAGCGTGTATTACAATGGCGTTGTCAGGTGTTATAAACTTGCGTTAGTTTACTCATTTCGAAAATATTGTCAATCTACATATAATTTAGTGGTAGTATTGTTATTATTGCAAATTTTAATGGTAACGATTGTATTTAACTTGCGTCAGATATCTATAACATATCTATTTACAATCTATAATACATCTAGTCTTAAGAATAGTGTTGTCTATAATATTATGAATCTTTAAAACTCTATTAGTTAATGTGTTTTAATCTAAGTGTACCTATGGCTTAGCTCTTCTTCGGAGACAAATCAATAAATGAATCATCTTGAATTCGTCTTTTATTGCAATCCTCTACCTGTTAGCATTTATCCGATATTTAGTATTACTCCTGAATAAGTTTTTGCCAAATCTTGTCGTACACAAATATCTAAATTAAAGTGACGGGTTTTAAAGTAGTCCTTTTTTACAAGGGGTTTTATGAAAAAGAAAAAGGGACATTAAACGGGACGAAAAAGGGACATTGTCAAAAAAGGCATCAACTTATGATATGATTTTCGACTAATTTATCATCATCACCCATGCAAATAAATAAGTGTAACATGTTGGGAATTTTCTTTTTTCATCCTGTCATGCAATTTACTTGTTATACTGTTTTTCCATTACTGTTCCCAACAAAAAAGGGACGGTATGACTCGATGGCAAAAAAAATCCCAGAGATTCACATTGTGTAGTTATAGGGTGCCAGTCGCTGGGAGCTTACCAATTTATAGACTCTCAATTTAATTTAGTTTGGATATTTGTTTACAATAAAATTTACACCATTGAGAGGTTTTATAGTCTTGTCCTATTCAAATTGTTTTACCTGGAAAGGGACAGCGATACTGTGAGACGCCCCAATTTAGTTTAGTTTAGAGATTTATCAGAAAGGAATGACAGTATTCACTGAGATAATACATAGCGAGACAAAAATGACTATATTATAGACAAACACGTATTTTAAATGAAACTTCTTTACAATTATAAAGGCAAGATCTATAGAACAGCTGTGACGCCGGCATAATGCAGTAAGCAGAATGTTGGCCAGTGAAAAAGGCGCACGTGCAATGATGGCCTGGAAGTGTGAGAGTGTGTGTGGTGTTGGACAAAATGCGAAACGAGCAAGTCCTATAATAGAAAAACGAACCAAGTGATGCAGAGAGAATAGGAATGTTTTGTAAGGACGGCATTAAATTACCCGAGCATAAGAGAGGTAGAGGACGACCTCCGGCTACGAGGTGGACCAGCATGACAATACTCTTATTGAAAGAAGAATAGCCCCACCCTAGGACAGATTGTTTTGGAAATTAGGAGAGTCGACCCCACCTAAAGTGTGATAGAGCTAGAAAGAAGAAGAAAACTTGCCAAAATGACGAATTAAAACTTTTGTATGCGAATTGCCAGTTTTATTTATCCATTGCGAGTAAACTTTTTATTTAATCTCAATAGATGGCGTTACTAAGGTGGCACGAACTTCACAGGGTCATGTAGATGTCCATTCATTTAACTTGTTCCCTATATAATAGAGGGAACTACTTATATAAGATTAGGGGCAAATCATAGAGAATGGACTGTAGTTAGTATTTAGGAGCTAGACTTATATTTCAGGGAGGGGGGGGGGAGTTCTCTCCCCCTCCTGAAATATAAGTCGAGTCTCTCGAGGGAGGGGGCGGAATCTCAGCACGCACCTCTTGTTTTTCGTAAGTTATGTGCGTTAAGTCATTAAAACACCACTTGCTTCAACGGTGAAGAAAAACATTGTGTAGAAACTTGCATGGCTGTGAGTTCTCCATAATGTTCTCAAAGTTATGTGGAGTCCACCGATCCGAACTGGGCCAGCGTGGTGGGTAGTCCACCACGCTGGCCCAGTTCCAGGCCTTAATCCCTACTCGTTATGGGAGGAGACCCGTGTTCTGTAGTGGGCCAATAATTGGTTGATATGATGAAAATGGGAGATGGAAGAACGCTCCATAAGTGTGGCGCCAAATTTTTGTTCCAAACGAACTGTCAATTTCCTTATCATTTGTACTTTTTTTTTACTATAATATAAATTAAATCAAACTATGGAGGGTAGAGGTAAGGAGAGTCATCTTATATGGGAGAAAAGTTGAAAAAGTGTCCAGTTGTTGCGTTAAATAACAGTTCAAAAATCCTCCACAATGGCGCTGGTGGATGCACAGGGTATGGTATGAATGTAGCAATCGTAGATGAATTGAAGTATGCCGAGTTAAAAAATTTAATGTCATTATCGACTAAAGTAGTTAATTATTGAGAATTTCAACAACTTACGTTGTACAAAATATTGTGGTAAATATAACCTTACTTCCTTGTATCTCCATACTTCCTTGTTTATTTTTCAAGCCTACTCTAACAATATTTATATTTGGCGCTTCTTTTAAGAGTTACCCTGATGCAAATGTGGCGCCATCCTAATTTAATACATTTTGACGACACTTTTTCATATACACAGATGACTCTCCTTACCTCTACCCTCCATAAATCAAACGTTCACATTCATTAATACCTAAGTTTGTTATCAATACATACGGTAGATAGCCACAGACAAATAACCCCAGCTGGTGACAGTTGGCAAGTAACAGTCAACAGATACAGCGCCCTCTGCCTTAAAGTTTGCAGTAATATTCCCGTTAGGCAAAATTAAGGTAATGTTTTTTGTATTTCGTTTTTTTCATATGGGTGGAATAATTAAAACAAAACATATTATATGACAAAGTAGGATTTTTAATATGTATCAAAATCAACCTTAATATACGTCACATTAACACAACGTAGATATACTATAATTGCTTACAATTTAAAACAGACATTGATATTACAACTTTCAAAATATTTACATGCCTACTACAACTTTTGTAGTCATTCTATAAACAAAAATAATTAAAACTTAATACAGAAAAATTATTGAATATCGCGATACATTCTCAGCAGGGAAATGACCTCTCTTATAGGGAAGGGCAATATATTGAGAGTTAATAGCCGACGGCTTAAAGTGCACTTCTCTTTTTTTATTCTGGAAAATACCCAATATTGAAACATTTTTGGCAACACCGAATCCAGGATCTTGTGATTTAAAGTCGAACATGTTAGCTACTATATCAATGTTTACTCGTTGGTTACATATGGAAAATAAAAAATAATTAAGTTCAATTGTTCAAATTACTTTTCAATTCGTCAAGTTAGCTGCTAGAAATTAAATTAATGAAAAAGTTAAATGAATGAACACCGCTTTTTATCATCATTAACAATTTTTTTGTTACGTTTTTGGTAAAGTACGTTTTACAAATAGAAAAACAAGCATGTTAAATTAAAGAAAAATTAAAGGTTATAAACAGACATACATTGTAGGACGAAAGAGTAATAGGAACAAAAAAAAAACTTCACATTCTTTTACACATGATACTAGAATAATTTGCATACTCCAAACACAGGTGAAACACTTTAAATCCAAATACGTACCTACTAAAAACATAATAAAAAGACACATTAAAATAAACATTTTAGCAAAGTAGCACAAAATATAAAGATTCCTAATGTACTTGTAATTTAAAACAATATTCGAGACATTATTTAACAGAAACATAAAACGTAACAAAAAAACTATCAACACTTTTGAAACCAATGGTTAATGTTTTGCCTACTTATGGGGAAAATATTTTCAATGTGGCAATCAAGAATTTTTTGTCTACGGTACTTAAAATACAAACCACAGACAAATAACATCGTATGCCAACAAAATAATTGCCAATAGAATGAGAAATAAGTTGTAAATTTGTCATAAAATTCTGGAGTTGTTATCTACTTGAAATAAAGCATATTCGAATAGCGTGTTACTTATTTATGATACTTATTACAAAATATTGCAATTATTTATTGGAACCTCAAACTGACGACTTGCGAACTTGTTTATGTCATTTGTGAACATGGCCGCAAAGGGTGATATTTAATTCACTAAAATAGGATATTTCGAAAATCCATTCTTAAATAAATGCAAGGGGAATCAAAACTCGTAATAGCTTAAAATCAATACATTTACCATTTACGCATCACAAACGCGGACTCGAGTACATTGGAATGACTTAACTTAAAGTTAATAATCTTCAAAATCGCTAAGAATATGTATTCGCCATATATCATCTGTAATATTTTAAATACTACATTTAATATTGTATATGAAACTGATTCAAACCAAATAAACAATAGAAATAAGTCTCTACGCATAACCTAAGTATTTAAATAATAATTATTGTATACTAACGGTTCACATTGAAAATTCCATACCTTAAATTCCCTTTCACATTGTTTGTGTGAATAAAAAATTACATATATCACAATTTTTATTTAAAAAATGTATTCGCATATAGAATATACATATGTTTTAATATAAACCATCATCATGTCATAGCGATACTTTTAGTCTACAGAAAATTGGCAAATTATAATAACAAACAACTTCCCTTTTATTTCTCACAAATATTAATTTCCCATTCTAATATCAGAACTAAGAACATACAGAAACCGTGTGCACGACAAATATTGATGCATCAAATACCACTCGACTTTAGTAGTGTTTCTCGAACAGGCGGTTTCACATCATACTATTTAGCAGTTGACAGTTAGTATTTTACCTCTAATGTTCGAAACGTTTACCAACAACGTGAAAAAAGTTTGTGAACTAGCAACATCCGCGAGTGTGAGGTGAGACGTGCGCGGGGCGTTTTCGCTGTTTTTGGACACAATTTAATGCATGCAATAATGGCTGAATGAGGGTTCTGTATTTTTCTTAATTCTGTGACTAATATATCGAATCAGTTGCTGGCTTAGTGATTAAAAAAAAAAATCTAAGGTTTTTTTTATTAAATATGTTCGCAGATATATTTGCCATTAATGAAATTTTCATTTAATTGTACATTTATCTGTAAAAATATTGAAAAAAATAAATTACAAACGTAAAATTAGTTATTTGTCGGTCTCACAATTAAGCAGGAGTTTTTTTTAAGTAAACCAAGGGATAGTAAAGAGCAATGCGGAGAACACAAGTTTACAGAAGACGAGACAAGCTGTCCAAGCGGACAGCAACAGAAGATTGAGACATCGAGGTTGTAAAATCGATTGTACCCAGTGGCGGTACTACCATACAAGCCGAAAAGCCGGGCTTGCGTTACAATAAATATCTCTTTTAAATTTTTCTCGACTATTCCGAAATGAAATTAACAAAATAATTAAAACTTGATAGCAATGAGGATATAAATACAATTTTTTAACTTTTGCTCAATAATGTAAATATACTCTTTGTCTACTTTACTACAAGCACTACGTTACTCTGGCAGTATGGAGGGTAGAGGTAAGGAGAGTCATCTTATATGGGAGAAAAGTTTAAAAAGTTTCCAGTTGTATGCGCTAAATAACAGTTCAAAAATCCTCCACAATGGCGCTGGTGGATGCACAGGGTATGGTATGAATGTAGCAATCGTAGATGAATTGAAGTATGCTGAGTTAAAAAATTTAATGTCATTATCGACTAAAGTAGTTAACTATTGAGAATTTCAACAACTTACGTTGTACAAAATATTGTGGTAAATATAACCTTACTTCCTTGTTTATTTTTCAAGCCTACTCTAACAATATTTATATTTGGCGCTTCTTTTAAGAGTTACCTTGATGCAAATGTGGCGCCATCCTAATTTAATACATTTTGACGACACTTTTTCATATACACAGATGATCCTCCTTACCTCTACCCTCCATATCTGGCAGGTAGACTCTGTGGTAGCGACCAGCCGAACGGCGCGGCGCCGCGCCGAACTATCACTATCGCGCTCTTCGCGTGTCTTCGTACGCGATCGGAGATCCCCTTTGTTTCGCACACACTCATTTGCTTATACGGGGCTTTTATTTTACTGCTCTCTCTCATAGAAATTTCAATGTATTTAGCAGAGACAATCTAGATTATTTAATAATTTACTATAGAGATCAAATGCCAGATTGCGAGTTGAAGTTAGTGAAGATGACCAGCGAGCGAATTGAAACAACTTCACGCGTGTTATTATTTGCGTTACAACTAGTTGACACTTGACAGATTCATTATTATTGATTAAGTAACTAGTTAGGAGTGTATTATTGTTTTTTTGAGTTGAATAGTGAATTTTACTGGTGTGTTTTCTTACAAATTATAGTAAATATTGTTAAATATGAGCTCCAATTGTGTGCAAATTGTTTCTGTGGCAAATTAAAAAATAATTGGCGAACAACAGGTAAATTATTTTAATTTAAAAATTGTTTGTTGGCTTTGCATATTTTTTTTCTAATGAAAAGAATGTTTGGAACGCGGCTGGTTACGTCATAAATTACCAGACATCATAAGAATTAAAGAGAGCAGAACTCAAAGAAACACTTGGGATTTCTATGATTACTTTTTAATTTTGGCAAACATTGCATAGAAACTTCTTTATCATAATTCGCATGCTGACTTAATGGTACCTAGTATTTTTCAAAGATTTGTTGATATTGTCTGTCATTTAGCACAACAAGAATGGTGACTTAGAGATCATGACGAGTTAAATTTGTCCTTTAGGTAACTGGGCTTGCTCAAACTCAAAACCCTAGGCACGCCACTGATCGTACCTACACAAATCTAAATGGCAGGGCTACCCTGTTTATAATAATTTAGTTACGAGATTGTGTACAAAATATACACATCACTGGACAATAATACCATTGGGCAGGCTAATGGCACTTTGTTCTTGACTCGAATTGATTGACGCTATTTTGGCATAATACTTGTGACTCTGCTATACGAGTGTCCAAGGAAGTATAATAATATTGAAAAAAAAAACACATCGTTATTAATGTCATTGCTCAGTCTTAGTAGAATGAACCAAGTTCGCAATACAGTTTATGAATTGAATTTAATTTAATTGAAGAATAATTTAAAACCACAATATTAGTTTCAGAGAAACTCTTGCGAGTATGTCAAATTTTACACTTCAATTTGACATAAGTGTGTGTTTATTTTTTTTGGATTTTGGGAGACAGTATTTAAACTTTCATTTGTATATTGTATAATGAATAATGATAAATAAATGAATGTGTGATTGTGTGATTATAATGTGGTGGAAATGTAAGTGTTAACCGGCGATTAAATGCCAGAATTTGTACATAACTAGAAACCCGTAACTAATATTGATATTACAGCGCCCGATGACAGTTACAAGCGACAGTTGAAGAAAATATTAAATAAAAATACATAAACCTAATCTAATTAAATATATCTTTAACTTAAAATCTTTCTTTACTAATAATAGTTGTAATATTTTTTTTAATTAATAAAATAGTGGCTTTCGGACACTGTATATATGAGTTTATAAAAAGAACGTTAACACCCCTTGTTGGAACAGTGCGGTTGGACGAAGCTCTATATCTTTCCTCCTATGATAAAAGAATGTGCTAAGCAGTGGGCGTAATTTTATATGTAATTTTATTCACCAGGTGAGTGCAGTTACTAATTATTTTCCCCAGGTGATATCTAGCTTTACGTCGCCAGTTGAATCAAATTACATCATAAAAGCATCAAGTTTTTGGATATCCAACTTCTCTGACTTTCCTTAACGTTTCCCGCATGCCTACTTTTAGCCTTAGCACAATCGAGGATTCGTTTTCGAGTATCGAAATACTTAAACATCACAGTAAAATGGATCTTATACATATTCTATCAAAGCTCAAATTTGCCCTTTAATCCTCCAGTTCGGGGTTTTGGTAAAACCTAAGTAAAATAAAAATCAGATGTACAGGATTTTCGAATCCAAAACGAGTGAAATTAGGTAAATATTACTTTCGAAGACATGCGAAAATGACTCCTCGACGTCTAGACTACTGCAGAGTAGAACTATACAAGAACCACGCTGCTATCACGATAAGATGACAATCTAATAACGGCGCTCATAATCTGCCGACAACTCCCATTTGAAATGGGAAAAGACAATATTTTATTATCTATGGAGTGGTGGTTGACCATAGAGTTTGACATTGTGGCGACCCATGGCCGCAATATAAACCATGCACATGGTGAGACCTCACATTTACTCAAATGTGAAACTATTCAAAACGTGTGAACACTTCCTAGCAACTAATTTGAGAGATTCATTTTTTACCCCTCTTAGTTTTCTTTCCTGCCCTCAATAAATCTTCTTCATCCATTTTGCTATAATGTGAATGTATGTGTGCCAATAACTTTTTCTCTCTACTAAACTTTTCATTACACATATTACATGTGTATTTGTTGTCTTTGGCGTCTGGCTGTTTGGAGACATTTGTGGAGGTAGATATTTGTGATTCTTGAATAATATTATCAGTCGGTAGTACATAGGAAGGTTGCAATAGAGGGTCAACATTTATGAATGTAAAAAATCCGGGATCAGTCGTCGGAGTGGTATCTTCCATAGTAACAGAAAAGGGCTGCTTGTTAGCATCGTCTTCCTTAACTGAATGTCGTGATTTCCGCGAGCGTTTTTTAGGTGGCTCCTCTACTGGCGGGGGGGGTTGCGGTTTCGTTGAAATGAGTAATTTACTAGGATTTCCAGTTTGGACTACTGTGTAAGATTGCTTCTTCATAGCTGGTGTAGTAAATGATAACGGAGGCTCGGGGTCTGACGGTGGCCTTGAACCGGTTGCCGTTATAGACTTTATTAGCCCTACGGGGTAAGGCCTGGTAACTGAGAATGCAGTTTGTATAGGCGGATTTTTAGGAATTGGTACTGGATTTTCTATTGGTGTTACACTTGAATTATGAGTTCTAGCATCAGTCTTATCAGAGTTTAGTAGAGAAAAAGGTACTGTGTTAACAGGGGCTTCCACAGCTTTGACAGCATTATCGGCAGCTTTATCTTCAACTAACGTAAAGGTATTATTGGGTCCAGGCATAAGTTTATAACGGCTATTGAGACTTGGTATGCTCGGAAACTGTACGGAAGGTACTTGACTGGCCGAAGTTATAGTTGCAGTAATATTCGGCACAACCGTCACAGAACCTGCTGGTGCAGCTGCCGAATTTTGGTTTGAATTACCTTGCACTGACGGTTCACCTACTGGCGCTGTGTTAGTCTCATTACGCCTAACTTTACTGGCAGGACCAATTCTAGGCTTTATTGGCTTTTTTACTGTTAAAGGCTTATCATCATCATCATCTAAATTTATAGGTTCACTTAAAGCTACGGGTGCTTTGTTTTCTATAGGCCTACTCTTATCACCTGAAATTCCAGGCTTACTAATTTCCTTATTAACATTCATAGTTATGTATTTAACAGTCTGCGGTACTTTGGGCGGCTCGGGTGGAACATAACTTTTTGGTCCTTGAACTTTTGCAGCACCTTGTTTAGCACAAGCATGAGTCATGACTACCTCTTTTTTTAAGAAATTTCTATTACAAAACTTACACTGGAACAGTACACCCACACCATTTACTTTAATCATACTCACATGTTCCATTATGTCAAATGGTTTTGTTGCTGGTTCTGGTTCCGGTTTCGGTTTAGGTGGTTCACTTTTAGCTGTATCTTCTAAAGAAAAGTTATTATTTTGCAATGACTTCCTAATTTTTAAACCTTTTTCCTTAGCTTCAGGTTCTTCAATAGCTTTAGGTTCACATTTAGCTTTTTTGGTAGGTTTTAATGACTCCTTTTTATCCACTAATTTGGAGGGTTTGTTTTCGACTGCATCAACCTTCTTTTCGTTACTTAACCTCGTGAACCTTTTCACGGGAAGTTCATCTTCGCCCTCAGGTTTCCTTTTAGCATTTTTTAATGATATAATAGGTTCATCATCATTTTTTTTATTTTTACTATTAATATCTTCTTCTTTCTTTTCTTCCTTCTCTGCCTTTACGTCATCTTTCTTCTTTATAGCTATTTTCGTGGTTGCCCTTTTTACAACTGAAACTTTATCTTCAACCAATGGCAGTGTATTTACAGGTATTTCATTAATGCCTTTAATGCCTTCCATAGCCTTTTTAATAAGTGCATCGCAGATATCATCGTTTGATATGTTGGACTGGTTAAGCTTTTCCTCCCATAGCTCTCTATGCTTAGTCTTTACACCGGTTCCTCTGTTACCCAGCAATTTACGAAGATTTTCTTGCGTCTTAATACATTTTTGTATAAATTCATAAAGCTCTTCCAGTTTTGCAGAGCATCGAAAGCATATTTTATGGGGCAAATCATCATTTTCCGCAATCTGTAAATAATAAAACACTTTAAGAAGATTGCCTATATGTAGTTACGTTCATAGTACAGCATGGCAGCCTTCTCATCAACATCTCAACTTAATGCAAACTTGCCGATGTAGCCAGGTATTAAATTTCCTGAGGGACCATTCTTTTACAGTAGGTAGATGTCAACTTGATGTATTTGAACTTAGGCTATGACTAAACATGGGCAGCCCTTTATATAAATGCTTAAGGTTGTATACCAGCAGAAATAAGTGTTGAATACTTGTGAGACATTTAAAATCTGCATGAAACAGTTTCCACTTCATGACAACTATGGCCACCACATCAAAGATGTAACAACCTGTTGTACGCTAAATCTAGGCATATTGTTCCAAAAGAATTAAATCTTGTAACTATAATACATTAGTTCACTATAATATGGGAAAACTATAACACTGAACTTTTGAAACAACTCCATATGAATACACAGCAGTCAAAATTTTATTGCTGTTAAAATTAGTTTATTTATTGATAGCAGGTACAGCTTCATCTGTGTGAAACAAAATGTGTGTATGAATTTAAAATATATTTATTCTTAGTAATCCAACTATTTTGTATGTCTTCCTAACATTAAGGTTACCTGGCAGATTGCTACTAGGATATAAGGCCATAGCTAGTATCTTACTTCTTAAATCTTCTGCTCTTCCTTTTAATAATGATTTTTCCGGTGTACAGATAGTGAAACTATAAACATTTGTTCTTACTTTTATGTATTTTCTTGTACACAGGATCTTACTAAAAAAAACTAAATCCCAACATATAGAACCTATTTAGTATGACTATGTGTGATTAAAATTATCTGATAAAATAAGTTTTTTAATTAAATGGAACAACCCAATAAAATTGGTTTCGCTACCATATCTAGATTTATTTTCTAGATGTGTATGTCTAAATATATTAATTTAGGTTATGATAACATTGCTTTGCCCAAACTGGGCATTCTTTGTATTCTACTTTGTTAAATGATATTTAAATTGTTTAATTGGACATTGAACTGGAGAAACCATCAAACAAGATCTTCTACATTCTTTAGTAATCATAAGAATAATCAAATACGTATAAACATTTGGACCTTTACTAATACATATAAATATTTGATTGTTCATCCTTCTACATGCTGCCATACTAAAATTAAGTAATTGATAAAAATTGATAAGTAAAAGGAGAAATCAAGGAAAAAGCTATTCAAGGTTGGCAACCCTAAGAATAACTGATACAAGCAACTACAGCTGTTTTGTATTTTTTTTTAAGTTGTTATTTTTCTCACCCCAAAAGGCATGACAGCCTCAATTTTTTTAGCCGTCACCTTATCTGCATCAAAAATATTCAAGAATGGGCCATCTTTTGCTTCGCACAGTCTACAAACTTTGAGAAGAACTGGTACATTAGCAGAACTCAAAGCAGCGGCTATAACTTCTGTGTTTATCGTATCAGCTAAAGATAACGGCTGTGCTGATGACTTCTTTACGATAGTTTTCTTTGCGATCTTCTTTTTAGCCATTATTATTTACAACTTTAGTACATTAAGGCAATAAATCACACAAATCCACGATGTGTAATTTGTCTACAACAACTACATATCAGCCATTTTAACCACAGATCAAAACTAAAGTAATTTGAAAGACGTAGGTATTTTTTGATTCCATTCCACAGACTATAGACATATCTACAGACAAATTGTTTCAGTAGTTTCATTATTCGGATGGACACTTACCAATTAGCCAATAACAACCTGTAGGGCTAGCACAGGCAGGAGACAAAAACTATAATTAACTACCCACCTGCCAAAGCACGGTAACATGGTATTCCATGTTGGGAGAAATTTAATCCCATTTTTTATTACACATATATTATATGGATATTAATATTTCGACTTGTGCGCCAGTTCTCTGAGAGTTGTTAAAGCTGTGGTAGAAGATAAATTTTTATCCTTTCCCCGGGGAGATAATTGTCTCCTGCCCATGCTAGCCGTGCTGAGGGATTGCTACGGCGTCACCGGCGGAGTGGAGCGAGCGCGAGAGCTCGCCATCAGAAGACTAAATAACTAGTAGGGCATAATCTTAATACTTAAATCTAATGTTTTTTTAAAAATTTATGAGTTTAATAAAATGGATACAAACACTTCCGACTTAAATTTTAAATATTGTAGTCTCAAAATAAGCCTCGCAATCAGCGTTCGGACCCCAATTATCAAATTGCTTTTCAAATAATTGTAAATGTATATGCATAGAATATTTTTAACATGAAAAGATTGTCCAATAAAATATTTTAAATCATCAAATAGACACACATGTGCGTGACGTCATCTATATGTAAGCAAACGTTACAGACAGCGTTCTTTCCACTATTACTTTTATTTTTTATCTCATTAAACTGGATTTTAAGCTTTATTTAAACACAAACAGATTGTCTGTACTGATAAAATTGTATAATATTAAGTTGATCTCTAATTTATTCATAAAATAACTCAATGAAACTAAAAATGTAGATGGTTACATTTTATTCGATTGGACGCAATATTTGAATAATAATATTAGTAACAGTTATGGCTACTGTTCTCATATTATGATGATGAAAAATAAACAATTTACACTGTTAGTTCAAATAGCTTGTATTTCATTTGTAACGTTTCATGCGTTAAACAATTAAATCTATGAATTGTCTGAGTTATGACTATAGTCTAATTCGTCTACATTAGGTAGAAATTGGTAGAATTAATGGCAACTCCTATACAAGGCACAAGGCAGCCATCTTGAATTTAGTATTGTGCCAGTCGGGGGGGCGGTGACATATTTTACCCGTCATCGTCCTACATAATTTTGTGATTTTGATAAAAGGCGAAAATCAGTGTTTCAAAGTGTATACTAGAGGTTTATGTCTGGACTGAACGTGATGATGGCGGGACAGACGATAAACGATAGGCTGCTGGCCGCTCGCCACAGTATCGCGGGCCAGGGACTAGCGAAGTCAGTATGCAAAGCTACAACCGAAGAAATGATTGCGCCTAAGAAGAAACATTTAGATTGTAAGTAGTTGGTTACTTAATTCGTGTGGTCAATAAAATTGCTATCAGGTACGTTACGGCGAATGCAAATTTATTTTTGCATGACATTGGAATGCTGGTCGATACTTGACATAATGTCTCCGTCATCAGTATGTTTTTACAATAAAGTTGATCCGAGACGGTATCGCGATGAACTTTTACATAATTTTGTATTGCGATGTGATTGTGACCTGACACACATTCTCTGTTATGTCATATTCTAATAGACAAAGTACGTTTGGGTCGGTATTGACGAAAATGAAAAATTACCCGCTTATTGGTTTCTATATTAAAAATGTGTTGTATACTGCGTCGTCTAACTTAAAGTGCTGGCATAACACTTATTACCTTCAAAAATAATGTTCTAAGTAAAGCAACTTTTTTAGTATAAGTCAGACTGGCTATTTTGAGAAGCTAACTCTTCAGCTTTATTATTTCACTAGCTGCTGCCCATTACCCTGTGGTTATTCTTCTGTGATGATTTCGGTTTTAGTTATCCTGAAGTAACTTAAATTTTTCATGATAAAATAGCAAAATGTTAATTTAGCGTACAATGTATTTCTATAGCAAATTACAGCTAAATAAGTTTTGTTACATTTCCTAAATGATTGCAACATTATTTTAGCTGACTCTAAGATATTAAATCATTTTTCGCTTGTAGATTTTTGGATGCAAATAATTAAACCAACCACCTTATCGGTTTATATCTGTATGGTAACTATACTATACACAGTATAGTTGTGTCATTATTTCAACTCATTACCAGCCCACTACAGGGCACGGGTCTCCCTCCACATTGAGAAGGGGTTAAGGCCACAAGGTCCACCACACTTGCCCAGTGTGCAGTGTATAGTTGCTTAGTAAAGATCAAACTAAGAAAGCTAACTGTCCACATCTCAATTAAGAGCAATTAAGAGTTGGCAATTCATATATCCATCATAAAGACATTCTTTTTTATCAAAGGGTCATATACCTATAAACTATAAACAAAACACTTTGCAGGGCAAGCAAGGAGCATATCCTGCAATGTTGATAAACCTGAGGCTAAGTTAGTGTTAAGCCTCGTATACCTGTAATTACACTGTCAACCACACCCTTCAGATTAGAACACAGCATTGCAAAAATGCTGCTTGGTGGCAGAATAAGCATGGAGGTAGAACTTCACTGGATGAGCTTTGTCTTAAAAGGCTCTACTTCTCCTGTTGTGTTCGGCAAGTGGCATATCTTGTTTCAGGCTCCCTGCCTGATGCATTTAGTTTATTTTTTTAGAATACTTTATTGAACAAACTTAGCAAAACACACAAGAGGTGAAAAAATAAAATTAAAAAGAATTGAAACAAAAATGTCAAAAACAGTTGTGTGCAAAGGCGGTCTTATTGCAAAAGCAATAATAAATGAGCATAATAATAATAGAGATGTAATATTCTTTGGGAATGTAGGATGCAAGTGATATAGCAACTGGTGTTGAATAGCAACTCCGTGTAGTTAAAAACACTTAAATGAAGGTAAGAAATAAAATCATCATCATCATCACTTCAACCGATTGAAGTCCACTGCTGGACATAGGTCTTTTGTAGAGAGTTCCAAAATCCACAGTCCTAGGCCACTTGCATCCAGCGACTAGTTTGATGTTGTCTGTCCACCTTGTTGGGGGCCGACCAACACTGTGTTTACCTGTGCGGGGTCGCCATTCCAACACCTTGGAACCCCAACATCCATCGGTTCTCCGAGCTATGTGCGAAAGGACCAGCACTGCAATCACCAACCCGCATGCCAAGCGTGGTTATTATTGGCATATCTTTGTAATGAGGAGAAATAAAATAGTAAAGAACTAATACCTCTTAGATATAATTATTAGTTTTTTACTTAAAGCAGTTGAGGAGACCTAAGCTTTCCAATCCTCCCTGCTTTTAAGAAAATTGTTTCTTGTAGTGAAACATGAATGATGCATTCTATTATAAATTCTAATTTTAGTTTTCAAAATTCAAATAATCAAACATTCTGACCGTAACAAGTGAGCTTAACAACGCTGCCTCATAACTCATAACATGGCCTAACGATAAGTGCTGCAGTTTGAATAATTGAGGCATTGCTGCTATTTTTAGCAGCATATTTGTAGCCGGAAAAAATATTATTTCAGAAATAATAAAATTACTGCCAAATCAGTCACAATTTTAAATATCAATTATATTATCAGTTCGTCACTTGATAGGCTATGATATGATTTTACTGATAAAAAGCATAAAAGCAGATGTTTGTTTATATATTTACTTAGTATTCATAAAGAATTTTATTCTTAACCGTATAAAAGGCTAGTTAAGCTTAGTCTTAGCTTGGCTAAGAAAAAGACCAAACTTTTTCTTAGCCAAGCTAAAATTGAGCTAAGAACACGGTCTCAATTTTTATCTTAAGCATTTAATATTGACTAATATTTGAGCATTCGCTCTTAGCTCAATTTTGGTTAGTTAATATGGGCCATAAGGGGGCGTTCATAATATACGTGAGGGTTGAATAAAATCTCACGACAACTCACCAGGAGAGGAGGAAGCGACAGAAAATTAAAAAAAAACACCCCACGTAATTTATGAACGCCCCCTAAACCATAACATGTTTAAAACCTGTTCATAACTTTAAACTTAAGATTTTACAGAACCTAATTGAGAATTATTATCACTATCGCATTCTAAGTGTCTTTTATAGAACAATTTGAATCAAGCAAGTTTTTTTTAATATAATTATCTTACATCAACTATGAAACAGCCGATTGGCTTAAGCAGGGGCTTTTGGAGTCCAAGGCAGTGGGTTTGATTCTCACAACTGGAAAATGTTTGCGTGATAAACATGAATGTTATTCAGTGTCTGGGTTTTGCATATTATATTTATTTATGTATATTACTCATAAGAATATTGATCAGTCATTATAGTCCCCATAACACAAGCTACGATTACTTTGGGGCTAGATGGCGATGTGAATATCGTCGTAGTATATTTATTTATTAAAAAAATATATTTATATAAAATCGCAAAAAAAAATTTGTATCCCACTGGTAGTTCCAGTGATTTGTGCATTCAAACAAAAAAAATATGAATAATACACATAAATAGTTATAGTATACAGATAAACACCCAGACACTCAACATTAATGCTCATCACTCCAGTGCGCGTGTAATGCACATCATTCCAGTTGTGGGAATCGAACCCACAGCCTTGGACTTAAAAAGCAGGGTCGCTGCCCACTGCGCCAATCGGCAGTCGAAATTGCATAGTACAGCAGATTTTTTTTTCTATAGTAAACTTATCAGAAATTCACCGCGGACAAAAACGCGCGGGACCGCTAGTCAAAGATATTTAGATGGGTTAAATAAAAGCTAGTTAAAATCACCGGTTTCAATGAAACAGTAAACATACCATGCCTTAAATTTAAGGTGGTAGGTAAGGTGGTGGTAGGAAATGGCACAGAGAGTGGACAGTCTGATAAGGCTGTTAAAAGGTGCTAGATTGCTGACCAGATTCGCTGGGTACTTCCAATAGATTTTTACAAAAACCTCTTTAAGATAATAATCAACAAGTGAAAGGACAGATTTTGTGACAGCATCGAGTTTGAGATATATATTTGAGATAGTGTTGCTATCTAAGCAAAAGAAAAAATCCATTAAAAAACCTCGGGAATCGTTCAAATTAATTCGAATTCTTTAATTCATATATGCTTAGATCACAAACACTTTATGAAGCGTTCTACATTCTAACTGAAGCTGGGTTCAAAATCTCGATTCAAAAAAACCAATTTACGTAAAACAACCTTTTACTTTAATATCTTATGCTTCTACAGCATTTTCTTAATACGTCTATGGTTGCCTGAAAGAGATTTCATAAAGACAGCAATTTTATTTTATCCCTATCCCTTCTACTATTATAAATGTCAATGTAAGTTTGTTTGTTACGCTTTCACGCAAAAACTACTTAACCGATCCTCATGAAACTTTGTACACATATTATAGGAAGTGTTAGAAGTAATAACGGATATTATTATTCTTTCTCCGGGAAGAAAATTGTCTTCTGCCCATGCCAGCCGTGCAGGAGAGGAGAGTTTGATACAACCACCACGCAGGGCACACAGGTAGTAGTAGCACAGGAAACCCTGCTGCTCGTTCTCTTTGGTATTCGACGCGGCAAGAAAAGGGGTGGTGACAACTGTATTCTAATCCGCCGTCACCACGCGGCATAACGACAGATTGTAATCATCGTTAGTAACTGGTTATATTACAGCAAGCCATGTGTTTCGGACACCATGTCTGGCATTACATAGTATGGACAATATTGGGTTGGTTATTAATTGTGATTGCAGCGAAACACGATAAACGGGCGGACAGAGCCGCTTCCTGTGTTATCGTACTCTATATGATACCTACCAGCAATTGGGTGTAGGGTTACCGACTTTCAACCGACAATAAAGGTGGTTGCAATTCTAGTTCAATTCGGCATCGGTCCACGGTTCGGGCCAAACAATGTATGGATAGTAAATAAATATTTACACTTTTTGGGAATTTATCCTAACTAATTTTATGAATGCGAAAGTGTTTGTTTGTCCTTTACGCCCTAGCTAAGCAGCCCATCAACTTGATTTTTGGCTAACGGGCAGTAACTTAGGCTCCTTTTCTCTCTAAGAAATCTAAGAAAAACAAACATTTCCCATAGGATTGAAAACCGTTATAAACGCGGACTAAGGACTCTGGCAACACCTAGCTTACAATAAGTTTGGCATAACGTCTTTATATGTATGCAGTCTATTGTCACATTCTGCAATGTGAAAGGCGCTGTCAGTAAATGCTCGTTTTCCTAACGACGAACAGGGCAGTGCCCAAATAAGCAACGCCTAACCTTAGGAGATTCCTATAAACAGTACACCAATAAGTATCACGTCAATGATGATAATTATTATTAAAATACTATTAGACGCAAAAGTCAAAAAATTTTGTGAATTGGAACATAAGTATCTCCACTTACGATGTCGATCGGACGTGTGTTTTTCCACGGACGTCACCCGCGGAAAAATTGCATCGGTGCCAACCCTAATGTCGTAGTTAATAATGACCGCTAGAGGACTCGGCATGCACATCGAATTTGTCCATCGCGATAACCCTTTCTAGCTTTAGTTTTAAGAATTGTTTTTTATAATGAACCAGCGTACCCAGCCTGCTTCGCCGGGCTAGATTTTGCTTTATTTTATTTAAACAATAAACTTACATCATTAAATTTTTAATTTAAGTCTCATAATATATTAAATCATTTATTTCACTCCGTATACATTCTCTTCTATTCTCTTCTCGAGCGGGTGAAGATCATTATCTACACCCATGTACACCCAACAATAGATTATCATCATAGTAAATAAAAGCTGTATTTGACAGTTTGACAGTTCAAAAATAGGAGTGCTCCGATCGTCACCGAACTCTATAGGATTACTCGCAAGGTCAATCCAGAGATTCCCTGAAAGTTTCATTGAAATCGGTCTAGCCGTTTCGGAACATACCCACACACTTTCTCTTTTATATATGTAGAAGATAATAGGTTTAATGCGCGACGAACGGACGCGTAAGAAGCGCTTTGCATATTCGTTTCTGTTTCGCTCTGCAAGGATTAGGAATGCCCTTCCAGCTTTCAGTACCTACAATATGAGTACCTTCAAGAGTGAATAGGCATCTTCTTGACAAGCGCGAACCACCTTAGGCAGCATCATCACTTACCATCAGGTGTGATTGCGGTCAAGCGCTCGTCTATAAACATTAAAAAAATATATATTCCATTGGCGAATTAGCGAAATTATAGTAGGGAGTTTGCGTTGCTCTGAAATGAATGGGAGTTTATTAGAGGCCAGTTTTAGCATATTACAATAATTTTATAACGTGGGTAAATAATTGATAAACGACTAAGACACCGGGAGGTATCTTTGCATCGTTCGAGTCCATGTAGGACTGAAGTGTATCGAAAATGCACCCGTATTTATATCAAAATACCCACCAACTCAATGTCATGTACATTGGTTGTTAATCAAATATAATTTTAATTACCAACTCAATGTCATGTACATTGGTTGTTAATCAAATATAATTTTAATTGTTTCTTGGAAACTATTTATTAATTAAACAATAATTATAAGCGTATTTGTAAAAAAACTGATCAATGTAATAAAATATCTGGCCAATATGAATGTATAGTTATCAAAAGTTTATTTATTTACCTACTTTATAAAATTACTGTAACATAATGATATCTTTGAGAACTACAAATTCATATTTGCCAGATTTTTATTAAATTTATTAGGATTATTATATATGTGCTAATAATTATGTTTTTTATTATTAGTTTTCAATAACAATTATAATTATATTTTATTCACAACCAATGTTCCTGGTGCATTTTCGATACACTTTCGTGTATGAGACTTTAGACGACGCAGAGATATCTTGCAGTGTCTACTCAGTACCATATAATACTTATATTACCTTAATACCAAATTACATAGCTATCTAAGCTGAAAAGAGAAACAACATTTATACTTTATATATGACTTCATTACATAATTCAAGTGCACATCCCGAAAAGTATTTTAACGTCATACATCGAAGTCTAAAATCACCTCTTCATGTCGGCTGCCATCATCGATGCCATAGAGTAAAAAATATTCAATGGTGTCAAATGTCAGGTATCAAAAATGCGCGGCAAAAATGCATAACACAAGCCATGCTTACTATGCGGCTAGATGGCGATGTTTGTATTGTCGTAGTATATATAATATACTTTTTAAATTATTTATTTTATTTCTGATTTTTCCCTTGTCTGGTCTCGTGGCTTCGCCCGTGTTTAAGTACCACCGTACCGAAAAAGATGCGAAGATCCGATATGATGCCTCGTAGAAACCTTCTAAAGGTATCGTTTTATAATAACTGCACTCTCCTGCACTGATTACTGCTACCATCTCTTTCCATCAGGTGTGATTGTGGTTGTGAGGATAAAAAAAGGCGTTTCTATAGATAGAGTTATGTTTACGTTATAAGCGTTTTAAATCGTTTCGCGAACTGACGTCAAGGCCCGGTGTTAGATCCGGTTATGCTATGTTATGTCACAATTTTTTTATGTCGACCTTTGTAAAATTGAAGATTTTGTTTTTAATTCATTTAGTTTAACCTTTTAATCGCCATGTTTAAGCTCTGGTAGGAAGCTCGACTTCACTTTCGGGGGGCTGAGTTCGAATCCCAGCACGCACCTCTTAACTTTTCCAAGTTATGTGCGTATTACTTAAAGTAATTAGAAATATCACTTGTTTCGACGGTGAAGGAAAACATCGTGAGGAAACCTGCATGACTGAGAGTTCTACATAATATTCTCAAATTTGTGTGGAGTCCACCAATCCGAACTGGGCCAGCGTGGTTTCAACCTTTTCTCATTGTAGGACTCCTCCTACAATGAGAAAAGGTTAAAGGCAACCCGTGCCCTGTAGTGGGCCGGTAATGGGTCTTGATGATGATGATGAATTTTATCCTTTTTTTGAAATATAAGGATTAGGTTGTGCACAGAATTCTCATATACCCGTCACCCGGGATAATTTTATCGCAAAGTCTCCAGGTAATAAATCTTTATAAGAACTCAGGTTCGAAACGGGTTAGCTGTTTCCAACTCTAATCGCCCAAACAGATGGACGTACAAAACCACAGGTTGTAAAAGTTAATGTTATCATTCAAAGTAGTAGTAGTAATAGAGCTTTTTGCGACAGAGCTCGTCCGGGGAAGAACTATCACCATGTTTATCCCTGCCGCTAAGCAAGCTTTATTCCGGTCTGAAGGACGTGGTTGCCGGTGTTATGACAGGCATCGCATCGAATCGCATGATTCTTAATAACAGAGCTCAAATTGATGGACACAGGGCGGCATGTTGCAGGATGCCCTGCTCCTTGGATGCCCTGTGAAGTTTTTCTCTGTTCGCCGTACATAATAGCAAATTACATATTTCCTCAGAACTCTCACAATATGAGTATCAAATGTAGAATGATGTATACTATATTATTGAAATACAGTGGTTGTTTAAATTTCAAATCTATATATTATCCAACCTATTATTTTTACTGGTCGAATAAAATATCGCCCTTGAATTCCTCGTTTCTAAAATCGCACGCTTCATGTTGAATACTAAAGTAGGGAAATCTCAGCCCTCAAGAGCTCCCTTCAGTTATTTGTATTCGGGGGAGTTAAGAAATCAATAAACTTCGGTCCGGTGTTAAAATGGCCTATTCGGAAAGTGTCCTTAACTAATCCTATTCGAATATAGAGGGATGTTATATAGTCGACCGTTATAGGATCTGTCTCTTTGCCCCTGTTTTCAAGTTGGTTATAATATAAAATTCAAATTTAAAAATGTTTTATTCACGTAGACCTTATCACAGGCACTTATGAAGCGTTCATACATTTAACAGGTTACACTAATGTTAGTGATGGCGATAACTGCATTCATTAACTTAAAACTGAAGGGTTCCAATCGCGCCCTGGTCTAAGAAGAGACCACAACAAACTTAGCCAGGTTTTTTTTTGTTATCACCATCTCACAGTTTAGTTAATGTAGAGCAATTCATACCCACGCTTTTTTAAAATACAAGTAATCCTTAATATTATAATAGGATTTTTCTATAAGCCTACGTTTTATATGAACTCAACTTATCGTCCCATTATCTGTCCACTAGAAGGGCACGGGTCTCCTCCAAGAATGAGAAGGGTTTTTTATATCCCACACTAACTAAGGGCGGAAAGAATTGATGAATCTGAATGAATCCCTTATTTTTATTGCACGGTTTTTTTTACGAAAAAAAAAATACTGGTCATCCAGGTACTTATACGTTATTACGTACCTTGATACCTTAACTTTTTACAGCAATGCAAGTACATTGACCCGTGTATGACCAACTACTGACATCCACACGCACTACAGACGAACAATAAAATGAGCCTATAGTCTTTGAAAGTACCTATGATTGTATGAATAATTCACAAAAGTGAGATTAAATTGAAATCCAGGAGACGAAATTATTCCAAGATGAACAAAATTGAGTTTTAATAAAGGTTTTAAAGGTTTGTTTAGCCTAAGGACACAAGGGTTACCGGAGTTTCAGTTATAATTTTGCTAAGGGCCATTTAAAAAATATTTTTAGGTAGTCACCTAGTACCATCACCTAGGGGCCATCCATAAAGTACGTCACACGAATTTTAGGACTTTTGAACCCCTCCCCCCGTCCTTGTCACAGGTTGTCACATTTTTATAAACCCCCCCCCCCCCCCCCCCTCCTGATGTGACGTCACACATTTTTTAAATTTATGTATGTATTTAAAAATAATCGAGAGAAAACAGCTATTTTAATTTTTTACTTATTTTTATTAAATAATAATCTAATAAAATCTAAATTTTTAATTCACATCCAAACTTTGCGTTTTAGTATTTTAAATTTTAACATGTGACGTCACAAAAGTATTGACCCCCCATGCCCCTTGTCACACGATGTCACACTTCGGTGATACCCTCCCTCCCCATTAACGTGTGACGTACTTTATGGATGGCCCCCTACACCATTACCGGCCAACTACAGGGCACGCGTCTCCTCTCAGAAAGAGAAGGGCTCAGGCCGTAGTCTATCAAGCTGGCCAAGTGCGGATTGGTAGACTTCACACGCCCTTGAGATCGTAATGGAGAACTCTCCGGCATGCAGGTTCCCCTCACGAGGTTTCCCTTCATCGTTTAAAGAAAGTAATATTAAAATTGCTTTGGTTAAAAACGCACATAACTCCGAAAAGTTAGAAGGAAAGCCGTAGCCTTATCACCGCTTCTTATCCCTACTTCCCTACTTATAAATGTGAATGTAAGTTTGTTTGTTACGCTTTCACGCAAAAACTACTTAACCGTTCCTCGTGTAACTTTGTACACTTATTCTTGGAAGTATTAGAAGTAATATAGGGTACTTTTTATACGGACATTAAGCTCGGTTCCTTTGGGAGAGGGGATGCATAACTGATAAATTATAACAGATTTAAATTATTATTATTATAAAGATCTGATGAATGTGGTTGGAGATTGAGGACATAACTCCTCAGCGGACAGCAGCAAACCCCTCATTTAAGGCTTAGCGATACTGAATACTTAAAATATTTTTAGAACTACAACTTAATTGAATGCCATATCAAAAAACAAAATCGAACGCAGACGAAGTCGTGGGCAATAGCTAGTACGTAATATATATAACGTGTATTAAACAACGAACGGTGATAGTGATATTGTGTACCGTGCACCGCTCGTCTTCACTTATAGCGATATAATTAACGAGTGACCTCTGTGTGTGTGTTAACGCGAAACAGGTCAAGTGTGAACGGACAATAATGATTCTGTTGGCTGCGACCTCACGCCTGCTGACTCTGTGACCTTCAGAGCCATTTCAATTTACCATTGTTTTGGTATTAATTATACCACCACGGCTAGCATGGGCTGGGGACAAATATCTCTCAGGGGAAAGGATAAAAATTTAACTTCTTCTACTGCTTTATCAGAGCTGTGATATTGCTCTCGATATGTGAGCTTACTCTCGGAGCACGAGTGGAAATAATGTCCAAATAATATATGTGTGATAATAAACGGGGATAAACTTCTCCTATTCCACTTGGTATAACACGTGGACACGTTCCGTTGTCAGGGTATATTTAATTTTTGTCCCCTGCCGGTACTATCTGTTGGGGGCAAAGTGTGTGATTTTCTACCTGCGTTTACTTATTCGATCGCGTGAAAGTTAATTACGATTTATATGATATCGAAGGAGTGCCATCTAGTTTACAATACTGTGAAACAGTACTGTCACTATATGGCGCTCTTTTGGCCCCAGCGCTAGACAGACATAACAGGGGGTCCACTACCTCGAAACCTCCTCCAATCACCCCCGATCCACACTATCCCTGGTGACATCGATGACGCGAAAACCATCGGATTTGACATCACCCCCGCGCTCCGGTGACGACTTCACTGACAGCGACGCGGGCGGGCCTTCCCCTAGAAATGCCTATTTTCACTGAATAACCTTAATCCTTCAATCACATTTTTTTGTGATGAAAGTCTTAATCGGATTCCTAGTTGTTTTGTTGGTTCCTAGAGAAAAAAACGTTTCACGAACTCTTCTGTGATGACTTAATTGGTGTTTATGGTATGTTATAATATTTGCTTTGCATTAATTCTTAGTTTGTAAGCGGGTGATAGCGCATTGGGTAAGAACTCGACTTCACTTACGGGGGAACGAGTTCCCAGCACACAACTCTAACTTTTCTATGTTAGTCGTTGTAAGTATTTAAAATATCACTTGCTTCAACGGTGAAGGAAAACATCTTGAGGAAACCTGCGTGTATGAGAGTTCTACATAATGTTCTCAAAGGTGTGTAAGTCCACCAATCCGCATTGAGCCAGCGTGGTGGACTTAGTCGTTAACCCCTTCTCATCGGTAGGAGACCCGTTCTCTCTAATGGGCTGGTAATGGGTTGATGTGGTGATGATGATGATGATGATGATGATAATGATTTCTTAGTTTTATGTAAACTGTTTGGTTAATTTAATAAAAATAAATAACAAAATGCTAAATTATGCAACAAACAACAAAAACCGCATCTTCTCAGTTGAATTCTATTTGAATGTCAGCGGCCTTGCCCCGAGGCGATGCGAACACTATAAAGCCCAGGAATGTAGCAAAACACGATCTTTAGCTATTGGAGGGGTATATCAATAGCCTGTAACAGTCCTAAGCCTAACTGGACCAAAATCACCACGCTAGGCGGACGGGTTGTGTTGGTCGCAGTAGTTTTGACGACCTCCCTGTCGCAACGGTGAGCGTCGTGAATTCAAGTGGGAGGTCCCGAGTTCGATTCCCGGCAAGAGCAATTTTGAAATTTATAAATTCTGGTCTGGTGGCTTTACCGTGGCTCGTTACCACCCTACCGACGAAGACGTGCCGCTAAGCGACTGAGTGTTCCGATGCGTTTTTGTCTATCCGACATCCCAACCCTCTCATAGTTGCGGCTTCTTTTTACTCACCCAAACGAGGTCCCCGACTTCTAACGTCATCCGGACGTGGGCTCGCACCACGTTCTCGGAAGCGTGCGGTCTAATCACCGTCCGTAACCCTTTCACTCCAATCGTCGCCTGAGCCGAGGTTCGGCCTCCGAGGATCCCTTCGCTTCTTCAGACCCTAGGGTTCAAACTCTTCCTGGCAGAGCCCCATTCCGAGGCTCGCCATCAAGCCCGCGTTACGCTGTTAAAATCATTAGGATTAATCAGCTACACACAATCCGAAAAAAAAAGATGCGTTATCGCGTAGAAACCGATTAGGGGTATGACTACCTTACTCAATAACTGGTTAGCCCGCTACCATCATAGACTGCAACTTACTGACCACCAGGTGAGATTGGGGCTAACTTGTAGTTGAATAAACAAAAGTTTATGTATGTATCAGTACACTCTGTAAAAATTGCATTATATCGCATAAATATGCATTTTTTACGTAATAACACAACATAACATCATATCTCGTCTGTATAATCGATAGATTAACCCAGATGTATTCAAAGTCAAAGTCAAATATTTCTTTATTCAAGTAGACACATAGACGGCTCTTTTGATGCGTTCATTATGTACATACAAAATATGAACATGAGTATTGTTGGCGATAAATATGTACACACAAAGCCATCTAGCCCCAAAGTAAGCGTAGCTTCTGTTATGGGTACTCAGATGACTGATAAATATTTTTATGAATAATATACATAAGTACTTATAATAGACGTATATAGTAAACACCCAGACACTGAAAATCGTTCATTCTTAAACCTAAAACTGAAGCTACGAGGGTTCCAAGTTTTCTAAGAATAAGCTCACAACAAACTTGGCTGGGTACATTCTGCATACTACCACATTTTCTATCAAAGTCAGTAGAAGTTGCATATTTTTTCGCGTCTCGATACTAGTTGTAGTAGGTACATAGTATTCAAGCTTGATTTATACATACATTTAACATATATGTATAACATTTTTATGAGAAGTCCCTTTTTTTTGTTAAAAAATTGTTAAAAAGTCAGAATGCGTGTACCAAAACGGTTCATAGTATCGCGTTTTCTCTTGATTGAACTCTTATACGGGTTTCTTGTGGCCAAAATTGAATCTCTGCCAACGTTTTTAGGCAATATTACCCTAAAGGCGTTATAGGATTGTGATATAAAATTATGAAAGCAATTTGGCAACTCCTATTACCAAATGTCTTCTCCTTTATACCTCCGCACCTCTTATTAGTCCAATAATAGGATTCTTTAATAACGAAACAGTCTTATCTTTATCAAATGTATTATGTCCTCCGAAATGAAAAGGAATCTGTCGAAATCGGTTTAGATATCGGTTTATATATCTCAATACGTTTGACGACTTCTAGCGCATTGTAGTTGCTGTGGTTCAATAGCTGGGAGGTCTCGGGTTTGATCTCTTGCAGTGGCAAGCTGGTATTTATAATTTTCTCTGCTCCTGTCTGAAGGGAGGCTTCGGCCGTGGCTAGTTACCACCCTAAAAAAAAAACTAAATGATTACTTAAGCATCATATTTAAACAGCAATGAAACCATGATCAGTTCCGAACCCCTAAAATAATATCGTAATTATGTTTTCTTCAGAGTTGTTACTTTTATTAATTAAGCAACACTGATGTAAGTTATCTTCGGTGGTATTACCCACCACTGAATTAATTGTCGGTGATATGCGAACCGTGGCTTAGCTTGGCCGGAGAAATGCAGGGTCAAATCGATATAAAATTCTTTATGTTCAACAACGTATAAATGAAAACCGAAATAATACTTCACAGGCTTTAGAGGAACGTAATGTACTGTATCTGAGACTTATCTGTGTAACTGAAATACAAATAGTTTTGGAGTAAACCACTGCCATAGTTTTCACTGTAAGAAATCAGATACAGCCCTAGCATCACCTACAAAATTATGTCACTCATGTCACTTTATTAAGCACGCGTCGCGTAGCGGAGGTACTATGCGCGTGTAGGTATTTTGTCTTCAATAGGGTTGCCATAAGTAAACAATTAAATTGTTTTGAATTCGTTCGTATGGAAAAATAAATATGCTTCTTCTGATTCTATATTTATATTCCGTAATTCAGTTACACGTTGTATATTTCACACTCGTTCTCATTCATTGTTTTGTATATATTACTTAAATGTCACAATTAAGATTTGTAATCTAAATTTGACCTTATTTTAATATTGAGATAAATCCATAACCAAAGTAATTCGTAACGCTGTTTGAGTACTAATAAATAAATAAATTAATTTGATGTTTTAGGCAAGTGTAGGTAAAAACACCCAAACATATATTTTTTTTTGTTTCCAGATCTAGTCCACTGCACAAACGAGCCCAACGTGTCCATACCACAGCTGGCCAACCTACTGGTGGAGCGCACACAGAACACAAACTGGGTGGTGGTGTACAAAGCTCTAATAACAGTTCACCATCTGTTAGCATATGGCAACGAGGTGAGTATAGCCGTCTACATTTCCCTCCCTACTTACATCAACTCATGGTATAAAGGATAAGTTACGCTGAAATGGAGGATGTTATATATTACAGTTATAACCACAAATATACACACACAGAGACATACAACACACACACGATACACACACACACACAATGTACACATACACACTCACACACACACTCTCTCTCACACACACACACACACACACACACACACAGAGTTTAAATAGCTCTACATTACTGTTTGGAGCCGTAGAAAGTGAGAATCTCGTGCCGTGTAGACGAAATATTTATTAACTTAAGGAACTTTAACATTATGAAGGATATATCTTTTTTTAACCGAATGCGGGAAATAAAAGACGGGTCATGTATTTACCCTATGCACGTTGGAACAGTTTAAACGAGTCCGGGCTGTGAGAGAAGATAAATATTTTTCATGCACGTGTATATTGCTTTACACAGATTACCCTGAGTTAGTTTCTCTAATTAAAAACCAATTCGCACTTGGCCAGCGTGGTGCTCTACGGCCTAAACCCTTCTTATTCTGAGACAAGGCCCGTGCCGTATAGTCTGCCGGAAATGGGTTCTTTAATCTGTCCGCACGACAAACATTTTTACGCGAAAGATGTTCGTTAAATATCAATAAAAATAAAAGACCATGCAGCAGTGATGCAAGTAACCCGTAACACATTCAATTATAGCTTCTAATTACTATCACATATAGAGTTGCAGAATGCTGTATTCCGTTACACAATGTATGGACGATACAAGCGTACAAAAATAGCGAAGCATTTTATTGACACAAGTGGCTATATTGACGACATCAAGTAACATATCTAGGAAGTTATGGGTTTATGAAATTTGATATGGCATCAAGCATGATGTAACCGTGGATATTTTAATGTAAAGGTTTGAGTGTATGCAACGCTACCAATTAAGTATGGGGGAAATAAACGGTGAACATTAAGCTTTATTTGATATGTAACACCACATTACAATACATATATGATGTAATGTCAGTGTGTTGTTTACAATCTCTATACTCCGTATTAAACAGGTCACCGCACGTTTCGCTCCGACACCGGAGCATCCTCAGGAGATGTTGACATTTACAATTATTAATAGTTGAGAATTATGGACATTAATAATAGCCGCAGATTTTAGTGGCAGAGCTCGTTTTGGTAAGCAATACTGCCATGTTTATTTCTGCCGCTAAGCGGCAATGCTGCGCACCTGTCTGAAGGCGTGCTTGCCCGTGTAATTACAGGCACCAGGCTCAATATCTAAGCCTCAGAATGATCGGCACTTTGCACGTGTGTGTGGTGAAAAGCTTATGCTCGCGTCACCGATGACCTCGACATGCTCGTGCCGTGTTGTGCCAGACTAGTGGCGCGTAGTATAACCAGCTGTGTGCATGTATACGCATATGGACGAATAAAGTGTACATTTACTCGCCTTCATATGCGTGTTTGACTTGTCGAATGGGTAAAATCTTGTAATTTCGCGTTAACGACTGAATCTATAGTTTTGAGCTGAAAGGGTAGACATGGTAATGCAATTTCTAAATAACCTTCCCAGGGTATGGCAGTTATGTTAAACCCTAATCGGTTTACGCGGAATATTACCACGTCTAATAATACGTCACTGTAGTTTGGTATTGCATTCAGGCCCTTGATTTCCTGTTACACTTATAGGAGGCCGTTGGATAATTATCCACCGGTATTTAAACAAAACATTCGGTATAGGTAGGTTCTGCTTTTTAAACTCATGTGAATTCTCGCGTGCATCTTCACCTCGAAGATTTATTAAATCTTAATCGCTGATCTTACTGATCAACTGTAAATTGTTACGTTTATAAAATCGGTTAAATCGGTCATTTTAATAAATTCATGAATGCGTATTTGTTGTTGTCATATCAAACGACAAATATGTAAACGTTCCTACAAGCCTTTCGGCGAAACCGCCAGCAGGTACGCTACACCTACTAATATTATAAATGCGAAAGTTTGTAAGGATGGATGGACGGAAGGATGTTTGTTACTCTTTCACGCAGAAACTACTGAACCAGTTTACCAGAATTTTGGAATGTAAGATAGATTACATCCTGGATTAACACATAGGCTGCTTTTTATCCCGGGAAAATGTACGGTTCCCTCAGGATTCATGAAGAATCAAAAAACCGCGTACGAAGCCGCGTGCAACAGTTGGGTAGAATATACCTAATAACCAAGTTCATGTAACATAGTTTTGGTAGCTGCTCTAATCGTTTTCCTGGCTGTTTATTGCTCTGTTATTGACTAGCTTTAATTGACTAGCTTGATGGTGCGGGTCGCTATTGCAGCACCTTGGAACCCCAACGTCCATCGGTTCTCCGATTCCGACGTTATTCCAAGTATAAAATGACGGTTGATTGTAGGCGTAGTGGACAGCGACCCTGCTTTCTGAGTCCAAGGCTGTGGGTTCGATTCCTACAACTGGAGAACGTTTGTGCGATGAACATGAATGTGTTTGTTTTATCTGTATATAATTCATAAAAATATTCACCAGTCGTGTCCCCATAACACAAACTACGTTTACTTTGGGGCTAGCTGGCGATGTGTGTATTGTCGTAGTATATTTATTCAATCTTGTCAGGCTGATTGGATGTACCGGCAATATAGTTAAGGCTATATTATACCGTAAGTTTAAGTCGATAACAAGATCAAGTAGATGTGGTGAAAATGCTTAGTAAAGTCGTGGATAGTTACCACCCTACCGTCAAAGCCGTGCCGCCAAGTTATTAAGCGTTCCGGTACGATATCGGGTAGAAACCAATTAAGGGTCCCTTACCCATTTCAATATAACTACCGTAGCTGATTACCTAGCACTTTAACTTTAACCTGCATTATCAGGTCAAATAAGTGTAGTCAAAGACTAACTCGTGATGGAATAAAAAAAAAAACATTTCAGTTAAGCTGCGTTGAGCCGTTTCATAATGCGGTTAGTCGTATCAAAGGCTTAGTAATGGGTCGTAAAGTTTAATCTTAAAACGTGTGGGTAGTTTGATTTTTTTTTTTGCGGCAATACTCACATCGCCTTCTAGTACCAAAGTAAGCTTGGCTTGTGTTATGGGTACTAAGATAGCTGATGAATATTTTATGAATAATATAGTTCTCATAATTTTTCCCTAACGCGCCAAAATAAGTATAACTTCGAAAAGATTCCGACGAATTGAGAACCTTTTTGGAGTCTGTTAATGAATCGACGTTAACTTTAACGCGATCGAATAAGTAAACAATTTCACACTTGGCACTAAGAACACTTTAAGGAAAAATTACAGCAAATAAACCGCGATTGCTGCTATTGCATAAATACACATTGTTTACGCAATCACTCAACATAATAATATAATATCTTTCACCATCAAAATTCATCTTTCTTCCACCGATCTTTCACTATTCTTCATGCTGTTAAGCTTTGGAAATCCTCTTGAAATCTGCGTGGCACAGTCAAGTAGAATCTGTAAGGAGTATTGGCTTATTATATCTGCTCTAAACTAACAGGTTAGCCCGCTATCATCTTAGACTGTATCATCACTTACTATCAGGTGAGGATGCAGACATGGACTTACTTGTAATGAATAAAAAAAATGAATATCCAAGTCTTTTTCATAAATTTGGATAACAATAATTTTTGGTAAATAAACTAGAGAAACATTCAGAAATTTACTAAGCATATTTGGTAGGCAAGTAAGTGCTTTTTGCTTGAATAGAAAAATTAATTGCCACAGCGTAGCGTATAATTTGTTTTGAGAGAATATTATTGTTGGCGAACGCTTGTGTAATCATTAGTTACACGTGCTATTATCTACTCTGTGTACACAGGACATTATGAAAGTCCGAATTTCTATTGTATCGAACCATAAAGCGTTTTTTTCGCAATCAAGGCAAATGTTTGTGCCAATTCGGTTGCGCTACTATTTGTCGCAGTGAAACGATGAATTAAAAGATTTTTCCCTTAGCCGTAGGAATTCCTTGAGAATAAATGTCTATCGCCTATATTAAAGAATCAATCGAATGCAAAATCTTCTATTATCTTGTATCTATTCTTCATCCACAGGACATTATGATAGTTCGAATTTCTATTGTTTTAAACCATACAGCGTTTGTTTCGCAATAAGCCAAATATTTGTGCCAATTAATTTGCGCAAATGTTTGTCGCAGTGAAATGATGAATTTTAAAATTAGAACCCCTTTGGACTTGAAAAAATCTCAAAGTCAATAAATTGAGTCCAAACTCTTCAAATGGCTAATTAAATTCAGTAGTGCTATCCTATTGTATCCTTTGTATATATATATATATTATATATATACAAAGCTATATTGGATAGAAGCAGGCGTTACTTTGCGGTAATCCATAATATATTATGACAATTAAGCTTAATTTGCTATAATCCAACAATTATTAACAATTACTCATTGTAAAGTCAAAATCTCCTGAGGATGCTCCGGTTTCGGAGCGAAACGTGCGTAGAGGCTACTTTGCCGAGGATCTGTTTGGTGTGGAGTATACGGATTGAAGAAATTATAAATTACACCATACAGATTCTCCTGCTGTTCGCGGAGTATAGCAAATTATGCTTAATTTTCATAATACAAAGCGGTAGTCGGGGGGACCGAGATCGGATCGGATCGGTGATACCCGGCACGCACCTGTAACCTTTCGAAGTTTTGTGCGTTTTGACTTAGTGACCGGCACTTTAATTTTTTTATAATATTCATGTCATCTTAGTAACTACGCTTATTTTGGGGTTAGATGGCGATGTGTGTATTGTCTTAGTACCTTTAATTATTAGTTACTAGCTGTTGCCCGCGACTTTGTCTGCGTTTGATTTTGTTTTATGATGTGACATTCAATTTAGTTGTAGTTCTATAAAAAATCAGTATCGCTAAGCCTTAAATGAACGGTTTGCTGCATTCCGCTGAGGATATCTGCCCTCTATCTCCAACCACATTCATCAGATCTAAACAGTTTGGGCAAAATTAAACACATATTAAAACATCTATAGTACATGAGTCTCATAAATGTGGCAGCACTTTATGTATTTAGGATAGCTAAGCCTGGTGTAAAATCGTCAAAAACTTTCATCCCCTCTCCCAAAGGAACCGAGCTTAATGTCGGGATAAAAGTATCCTATATTACTTCTAACACTTCCAAGAATATGAGTACAAAGTTTCATGAAGATCGGTCAGGTAGTTTTCGCGTGAAAGCGTAACATACAAACTTACATTCACATTTATAATATTAGTAGGGATTTATTCCTTTGATAGGAGACCCGTGACTTATAGTGGGCTGTTAATCCTACCTAATATTATAAATGAGAAAGTATGTTTGTTTGTTGTTTACGCCCTAACTAAGCAACCAAGCGTCTTGATTTTTACATAGAGTTCATTGATTGTTGATTCATTTATTGAGTTTACGTGACACGACCTACACCAGTATCGATAACGCAAAACATTCCGATTTCTATCCAACTTTAGGTATCACTAACATATTAACTTGAAATTATGTTTGCGTGTGGAATTCGTTTATCTTCAGAAGACCTCTAGACGCAGTGATTAGCATATTAACCTGTTTTGAGGGGTCAAAAGTTAACTTATACTAAAAGATAAACTCAATGTGTCTGTTTGTTATTTTATACTGTCTCCTATGATTATTAGAACTATAGTACAACTGAAACTTAGTGGTTCAATGATCTATGGGAAAGACAATAAAGCCATACGTTTCTCTTAGAATAAAAATATAGCTGTCTGTCTTTGCAAAAAGTAGGTGGTGAAGACTTCTTTTTACCGCAGTAGTTATACCTACTAAAACGATTGTGCGAAACTCTTTCAGTTAGGTTGGATAAGGACGTTCAAAGGATAAGCATTAAACTTATAATGAGAGATTCTACGCGAACACAGTATATATATATATATATATACTACGACCAAAGTAAGCGTAACTTGTGTTTTGGGTACTAAGATAGCTGATGAATATATTTTCATATTAATATAATACACATAAATACTTATAATATACAAATAAACACCCAGACACTGAAAAACATTAATGTTCATCACTCAAACATTTTCCAGTTGTAGTAATCGAACCCACGACCTTGGACTCAGAAAGTAGGGTCGCTACCCACTGCGCCACTCGGCCATCTCGTCGAGAGTACATGCTGAATATTATTTTTATTGTCATAATGAAACACTGGTGTTGTAAACAAATCTTTCCGCTAAATCGTTAGCTAGCTCTCTGCCGCGATTTCGCTCTCGTATATTTTGGTTTCTTAAAAGCCTCGCAGGAACCCTTATTTTTCCTGTAAAATCTAGACCAGGAGTCCTCAACCTTTTCAGGCCAGCGGCGCGCTGACAAGTTAAGAAATTTGTCACGGCGCCGCCTGCTCCCTAACCTAGCTCGTTAAAATAGATAGGTATTAAGGCAGTAAGGCAGAAGGGCAAAAAAAAAAAACATGGGGATGTTTTATGCCGATAAACCATCACAAAAAACTAAGTAAAATAATACTACCCCAACAATGGGATAACCTTCGTGATCTCCACATTTTTTTTAAAGAATGGGTCAAGCAGTGAAACACCTCTGCACGAAAACTATAAAAAAAAAAAAAAATTTATTTTGAAGTACAGAAGGAGCGCTTCGCGGTGCACCTCTGTATTTTCTACGGCGCCCAGGTCGTGAAGCCCTGCTCTAGAAATTAAATTGAATCGATCAAGCCATGCTTAGGAATGCAATTTTTTTAATATCCCGCTGCTAAATCTTGCTGATAAAAGCTTTTCCGGGACGTATATTATTCTATGTCCATCTCAAGAATTCAAGTTACTTGTGTGCTTTATTTCATAAAGATCGGTTCCACACTAGAGGCGAACAAAGGAAACAAACAAACTGACAAACTTCCACATTTACAATATTAGTATGGATTAGCTACGTAATGTCAAAGACCTTGTAAACGTATGTATGTAATTGATTTTAATCCTAACCAATGTTAACCTATTACAACGTGAATTATTATAATTGCTTGGCTTAGCTAAAAGCACAAAAGAAGTTAAACTTAGTCAAGGACATAAACATGTCTTGTTTAACATTATTTGACATTTATTATATTATTTGAGTATGAAGCGGTGTTAGCCTAGTGGTAAGGGCTGCGGCTTCACTTTCTGGGGGCCAAGTTCGAATCCATGCACACACCTCTAACTTTTCTAAGTTATGTGCGTTTTGAATAATTAAAAATATCACCTACTTCGACGCTGAAGGAAAACATCGTGAGGAAACCTGTATGCCCGAGAGTTCTACATAATGTTCTCAAATGTGGAGTCCACAAATCCGCACTGGGCCAGCGTGGTGGCCTTAACCCTTTCTTATTTTGGGAGGAGACCCATGCCCTGTAGTGGGCCGGTAATGGGTCGATATGATGATGATTATAGTGGTTAGGGCTTCGGCTTCAATTTGGGGGGCTGAGTTCAAACCTCGGCGCGCTGGTCTTACTTTTTCTTATATACATTTATTAATTTTGTTTATTGGTTTGGTTCAGCTAGGTCCAAATAAAGAGCACATTAAAATACGATACATAATCTTAAGATAGTAAATAAATAAGTATATTACTACCCCACGCACATTCTCATCTAGCCCCAAGGTAAGCGTAGCTTGAGATAAACGACTAAGAAGACACCGGGAGGTATCTTTGCATCGTTCGACTCCGAGTAGGACTGAATTGTATCGAAAATGCACCCGTATTTATATCAACATACCCACCAACTCAATGTCATGAACATTCGTTGTTAATCAAATATAATTGTTTCTTGGAAACTATTTATTGATTGAATAATATTTATTAGCGTTTTTGTAAAAATCCTAATCAATTTAATAAAATATCTGGCCAATATGAATTTCTAGTTATTAAAGTTTAATTATTTACCCACTTTAAAAATTTACTGTAACACTAAGATGACTGATGAATATTTTTTTTATGAATAATATGACATTAAATACTAATATAGACACCACCAGATAAACACCCAGACACTGGAAAACTTTCATGTTCATCACGCAAACATTTCCCAGTTGTGGGAATCGGACCCACGGCCTTGAAATCAGAAAGTAGGATCGCTAGAAACTGTGCCAATCGGCCGTCAAAGTAACTATGTATACATAAATTTAAAAATAAGTAAACCTAAGAAGGGATTTTTGATTCTGCTTCCCTAAAACGCCGGTAGCTAGAAAACCAGCTTCCCTGAGAGCTCTTCGTAATATTCTCAAAGGCGTCTTAAGTCTACCAATCCATACTTCCCCAGCGTGGTGGGCTACGGCCTTAACCCCTTTCAAGATAGAAAAATGAATGTTAAAATGCAAAATGTAAATTGTTGATGTTGGAAAAGAGCAACTGCTGAGTTTCTTGCCGGCTTCTTCTCGGTAGAATCTGCCTTCCGAACTGGTGGTAGAATCACTAGAACACTTGCAGACAGACAGACTTGACGTTTCAAAAGTGCTTATATTAGGCCTACTTGAAATAAATAAATTTTGAATTTTGAATTTTGAATTGCGGGAGGAGACCTGTGCCCTGAAGCAGGCCGGTAATGGGTTATATATATATGATGATGATATTTGAATAAATTGTATTCTTTTTCTCTTTTCAGAGGTTCACACAATACTTAGCGTCGAGTAATTCCACATTTCAATTAAGTAATTTTCTCGATAAAAGTGGAGTACAAGGTATGTGTCATATAAAATTGTTTTATATATATTAATCTAAATATATATGACTAAGCAATAATATTTATTGAGTACATAATAGATGTAAGTTTTAGTAATAATTTTTTAACGAAATTAGTGCTGCAAATAAAATATCTAATTGTAGACTTTAAGGACACTATTTTTAACAAGTACAGCTACAGAGTAAATATGCCAAGAGCCGTGTTGATCTTCTGATTAGGATGGTCGACCACGAATCACGTAGTATTGGATTGTTGTCAATAAATTATCAGTACCATCTCATCAGTACCAATAAATATATAATATTTATTGGTATTATGTACCGTATTGGGTACCAATAAATATTATATATTTATTGGTACCCAATACGGGAATCGAACCCAGTGTACAAAAAAGGCTAGACAAGGCTAGGTTAGATCATAAATAAAAACAAAACTAAAAACTAATAATTCAGGGCTTAACCTCGTTAAAATTACCGTATCAGTTACTTGCCAAGATCAAAAGTGGGAAATTATGTTTCCCGCAACAGTCGACCTCATTCGTTCTGGGTCGGGTCTAGCTGGTATCGTGTTTAGCGAAATTGATAATTCCTCCAAGTGTAGGTAAAAACACTAATCTAAATTATAAAACAAATAACTAAAAACACATAATCCAGGGCTTTTAACCTCGTTTAAAGTTACCGTATCAGTTTCTTGCCAAGATCTAGCCGGTATCATATTCAGCGAGCGATGTTACGTCATTTGGCAGTATACAGCAGAATATACGGCCTATTAAGAGGGTGACATGACCGGATTCCATTTAAGAAGCTTGCAAACTAAAGCGCGCTTTCAAATGCAGCGTCGTAGCTCCGTGCACTTTTCCATAACTGCAATTATTATTCGCTTAAATAACGTGCGTGTAAACCTTTACGCGCGATTGAAGTTACACTTGTATTATTATTTATTGATGAAAGAGTGAAATGTTCCTGGGACTCCGTTAATATTCACTATTTCATTTTATGTTCTATTTAAGTCAGAAAAAATGGTCAATAACATAAATTTTTTTGCGCTTTTAAAATCTTTGAAACGCTCAACATTTTAAGAAGCATTATCTTATCTCAACACAAAACTTCATTCAGACCGTGGGAGCAGTTTTTCTTTTTTTTAAATTAAGTCAAATTTATATGAGTCTTTTTACTATTGTCTGCTTCATAAAACACCTAACAGTACCTACAAGGATTACTCTGTTAAGGCACATATTCCCTTCTGATGACCTACCTGGTGCAACGTTGAGCGCTGTGAATTTAATTAGGAGGTCCCGGGTTCGATTCCCGGCAGGGGCAATTTGGGAATTTATTATTTCTGAATTTTCTCTGGTCTGGTCTGGTGGGAGGCTTTGGCCTTGGCCGGTTACCGCTCTACAGACAGACGTGCCGCTGAGCGATGTAGTGTTCCGGTGCGATGTCGCGTAGAAACCGATTAGGGGTATGACTACCATACTCCCTAACAGGATAGCCCTCTACCGTCTTAGACTGCATCATCACTTACCACCAAGTGAGATTGCAGTCAAGGGCTAACTTGTAGTGGTATAAAAATACACGCGTAAAGTCTATATAAAGCATACAATTCTATCAGCATTCAGCAATCTAACTGCAGCTTTGGCATGCCTGGAATTGTATTTAACATTATTATATCCTATAGCATTCCTCAATAAACTGGCTATAAAACTGCTTCGTTGGTCTAGTGGTTGGGATTTACTACAGCATGTCCTGGAATCGTGGTCTTCATCATCACTTCAACCGATTGAAGTCCACTGCTGGACATCGGTCTTTTGTTGAGAGTTCCAAAATCCACGGTCCTGTGCCGCTTGTTTCCAGCGGCTCCCAGCGACTCATTTGATGTCGTCTGTCCACCTCGTTGAGGGCCGATCAACGCTGCGTTTACCTTTGCGGGGTCGCCATTGTAGCACCTTGGAACCCCAACGTCCATCGGTTCTGCGAGCTATGTGCCCCGCCTATTTTCATTTCAGCTTTGCAACTCGCTGAGCGTTGTCGGTAACTCTGGTTTTTCTACGGATCTCCTCATTCCTGATTTGATCACGTAGAGATACTCCCAACTTGCTCTCACTTCGCCTGTTATTCTGAGCCTTCTTATGAGGCCCATATCGTAAGGGATCGTTGTCAGTATATAATAAATAGTAGAATTGGGTTTTCTATCAAGAAATTGTTAGTATCAGCCCGGAGTTAAAAAAATGGTAGTACACAGAGAACGTTAAACTGTCGGTCCTGCACCTAATCAATTTCCGATCGTGTCGGGGCTATCGTCCCCCCTACAAGAGTGGAGGAATAGAGAGTACACCTGTGTTTGCGCACACATGTGCACTATAACATCTCCCGCGTAGTTGGGAAATGTCTTTTGAGGTTTACCACCGTGACCTATATGGTGCTAGGAAGCAGGCCACTCCGCTCTCATCTCTCACAAAACAGAAGAATTCTAAATATTGTTGAACTATAAAATTATGTTAGAAAAGAACAATCTGCTGTGTTTCTTGCCGGCTCTGCTCAGTGGAATCTGCGTTCCGAACCGGTGGTAGCGTCACTTCAAACGACTGACTTTACGTTACAAAAGTGCTTATAAACTAGGCCTACTTGAAATAAATGAATTTTGGATATCGCTCGGGGAAACGGTTTTTATGTAACACAAAAAAATATATCCTATAAAACCATTTGAACCCGAGACATATTTAATAGAAAATATACTGCGCCCGTCTAGTCTAGAGCCTATGCCAAGTCGCTGGCTGGCGCCCGCCCGCCTTGGCAATTACGATATTGACCCGACCTTACAGTTCGACGACACGCTCCGACCCCGTACACGCACGTGTTAATATCCTTTTATCAATGAATAATGTTATGAAAAGTATTCTACATCAAGAAACAGCAAATATCTTAAAGAACAGTCAATACTATGCTACGCAACTTAAATAATAATACATAACTACAAAACTATGATAATTATACTTAATACTAACTCATACGTTTAAAAATTTCAAAAAAAACTATGTTATATTATATGATGTACGTTGTTATATGATAACTTACAGCAATCATGATCTTATTATCATAATTCTAATAGCTATATCACTCGTATATCTATTCTAGAAGAATTTAAGCGCCATATAATTATAACAATATTAATATATAACATTTAATATATATATATATACCAAGTAATATTTTATTTGCAGCATTACTAACCAATCATTATATAAATAGGTACAGAGACTAAAAGAAATTTAGATGGCAGTACAACTTCATCTCTAACGCGGGTTGCAGACCAAGAGCTAAGCTAATTTAGCTTAGCAGTTTTTTTATACTTCGTTTTTTAGAATCTGCAAACTATGCTCTACTAGCTCTTGTGTCTCGGTCTGCAACTACGCATAACTGAGTTAGTGGAAATTTGTATGGAAGGTGTTTTGTATTTGGTAATCTGTATATCGCGATCGGTGCAGCGAAAATTTAAATAATATTAATAAACGCTCAGCGTCTATCGTTATCCTTTAGTCTGAGTATACCCGATTATAATTGGTATAAAAATAATATTACAACACTGTCGTTATGCAATTAATGAGTCATTGAATCCACTCATACAGATGGATCCGATGTTACAGTACTCGCGTTACAATAATACGTTACAATGTATTTTATCTACTGATGATTTCAGTTTTTTATGCGTCTGGAAACTAGTAATTGTTTTGTATTTTTTTTTATTGAACTAGTTATTAATTGAGCTGAAAGATGTGATTAATTTTATTTATTGTTATGGCTATGACGAACTTAAAATATAGCATAGCATTTTTAATGTTAATGTAAAAGGCCAAAAAATTATAATCATATTTCGAGATCCTAAGATTTACACGTAGTGTTGATAAATTGGAAAGCTTGATTGGATTCTTTTAATGTCATCTCTCACCTATATCTGAACCACAGCTGCCAAATGACTAGAACACAAAAAAAAAAACAATAAAAATCAATGAATGTTAAGCACACACACACCAATGTAATTTCACTATTGCAAACAATTAATCAAGTATCAAAATTGCATGGCACTGTATTTTCTGGTTCCTGTGCCCTTAGTTTTAGTTATCAATGAAGCAAACGTCACATGAGCGTTAGCGTTCATCTGTAATTTTGTATGAACGACTAAACATGATTAAGTCATCTCCGTAAAGAAATAATTGTACTTTGACTTTGGGCGAACGAAGTGTTTTGAATATTTAGGCTTGCATACTGCGTCGTCCGTTCTCATATCCGTTTTTTACAATATGGCGACCCAAGATGATGCATGTATTTATTAATAGCTGGCATCAATACAAATAATTATTATATGACGAAATCTTTGGAAACCTGTCACCTAAAATATTGTCTTTTATGTATATAAACCTCCAGTGTATTGATGACTGTTGAGTAATATAAGTATTACTGGTGCCCGCTATTTTGGACAAAAATTAAAATTGCGGAAAATAGCCAAGATCCGTGCTAAAATATTCAAACCTCTAAGCTAAGAACGTAACGCTGCTGTCACGTTTAACTTCAATACTTACACTGTTCTTTTTTACATTAAGTTATGTAAGTGTTAAACATTTCAATTGGGCATTTGATTCGAATTATTTCACTAAACTAGTCAGTCGGTTCTTGGGTGAAGAGGTTTTAAAAAAATTAATATTATGGGAAAATTTATTTTTGCCGCCGTGTAAAATTACAAGACTTCATCCCCGTACAATTTCAGATAGTAATGCCCCCATACGAACTTTCATTGAACGACCTACGGTGTCGAATCGCTCGCCTGCTTCTCTTATGGCTCGAAGCCCAAAAGCTTTCCTCAATAAGTGGATTGTAAGCGAAAACGCAAAAAAAGTATTATATATAATTTAAGCGTATTTGAACAAACAAACAAACTGTTCAGCTTAGTTGGTATCGAAATAAATGGGGGGTCTAGTAAACCTATACACCGTTTGCGACCAGTCACAACATTTCTTAAATAGATCTCGCCTGTGATTGGTCGGAAACTTGTGCGCTACTGTGAACGCGGTTTTTTTGAACAAGTCAAATGTCCAATTATATAATCTTCTTTTGTACTACTATTTGTACATTATTTTCTAACTATAAATTATTTCCTATCGCAAACGAGAAGGCGCTGCGGGGGCCCGGATTGGTGAGTTTATAGAGACGTTACGATATTGCCGGCTTTTTGTGACATGTGCTCGTATTGTTTGCAGGACACGCTTGTGGATGTGGGTGCAAAAATGCAATTATTTGTTTAGTTTTGCACTGAATTGTTTCGTTTCTTTTCTCATGGATTCCATTACGTAAGAATTAAATGGGAAATTAAATATATGACGTTAATGTTTGTATAAAAAATTGGGAAAAGCCTTGTAAAAAAATATTGACAAAGAATACACCACCCTATGGTTTACCAACCATATCCAAGGTGCCCAAATTGTTAGCTAAGCTTATCTTTTGGGATGAAGAAGCGCCAGGACGCGCAAGGATCTGTTTTTGTGATGTGATAAATTGACTTTAAAGTTTAAATTGTCCTAAGTGAAATGTATTCGAACGATATACATTAACGGCTGCTGTCACGTTGATTCTCGTCGTAGTGTGAACCTTGTTTCGTTCTGTACCTAGTCAAGCTAAAAATTTAGAACCACCAACAGATTTCGAAACTAATCTGTAGCCTTCTTATCGGGCTATAATCGGTCGAAGTTTCGACTATCGATACTCTATGACGTCAGAGTGAAATGGAAATCAAATACTTTGGTTTAAATTTCAAATTCGTCTACATTTTACACCAAATGTGTCGGTAAAATAAAAAAAATACAGAATTAGCAACTCTAAAATAGATAAAATTTGGTCCATTTTGTTTTGACATAATAGTGTTTCGATACTCGTAAACTAACATACGATTGCGAGCTTGCAAATCTTATAAGCACTGGCATAATGCGACGAAAATCTACGTGATTTCAACTCTCAAAAGTGTGCAAAGTTATGTTTATTTTATTTTTAGGCAATTATGTTCTTGTTTATTCCATCAAAATGAAAATAGACATTCCCATTTTTCGAAACACGCTTGTTTATATAAAATTGTATCTGTGTAGTTTTTTTGTCGTAAAACATAATGTCATACGATAAATTATATTTATTTTATTTATAGGCATATATGTGCTTGCGATATCATTTCTTGGTTATTCAATCACACGGAAAACCGATGTTATGGAATGGGGTTAGATATTTTTGCTATCATTATCACCAAATATTAAATTTAAAAATGTATCCATTGTTGATTATGGTACATCGGTACAATATAAGATCCCAATTTTATTGAACCTCCGTTCGTACGATGTTTGAGGGTTTGCGTAGGCCTAAAATTGAATTGAATAAAATGTCAAATTCCTTCATTTATTGTGTAGAAACCGATTAGGGGATTATAGATTTAATAGAACCACCATACCTTCTAACAGGTTAGACTGCAATATCACAAAAAAAAATTGGGTCTCGGAAACTAGTAGTTTATTTTAAAACTGGTCACCAGTAATAAAGAAACTTTCTTAAGACAGTGTCGTTTTCATATTACATTGTTGTTATTAATCAATCCAATGATATCAATTAAATATATTTACCGCATAAAACCAGATAGTTGTCCATTGACTCATAGTATCTAGTTGGAATTACCAAACAACCTTGTCTGACTTTATATAGGTCGTTAGGATCACCAATGCACTTTAAGTATACCTTGTGATAAAAATGCACGCACGATATGTTGAGTTGTATATTTGTATGTCATTGCACGGAGTTTTTTTTGTTCAAATTGTATTGTTTTTCACGCTTTTGTAGCGTTTTTGAGATGCATTTTTGGTATATTTTTCTTCAAACATTCCATCTTTTAACTTAGCATGTATACCTTTCACATTATCCGATACTGATTGTGTGAAAACAAATTAAAAAATGTATGTATGCCAAAACCATTATTTTTGTGTTGATACCATCACAGCTACATGCGAAATTCTGGCCAGAATTATGCGAATACCAGTCAAAGTAGCGGGTCAAATTCAGAATCTAAAAAGTCTTGGAGATCACGCTGATTGCTTTGATTAAACTCCATCCCTTTTTTACGGCCAAACTACTCTAGCTCATCGACCCATTGACTCGGATCTCAGCTTTGCTACCTATGCCTGTCTTCCGTCACATTATCTTAATCGACAACGTCCCTAAAGGGCGTGGAAAAAGTACCTATTGTTGAGACAGATATTCCAAGCAAACAAATAGCAACTACCTAAAGAATGTGATGGGATATAGGACAAGAAACGCGAAGGACAGGGGCCAAAGCAGTTCTTTGGTAATAAAGATGGTATGCTCAGTTAAAATACAAATCATCATTATTAACAAACCATTACCGTGTCACTACAGGCTACGGTCTCCTCTTAGTGTGAGAAGGGCTAAGTCCGTAGTTCACCACGCTGACAAAGTGCGGATTCGTAGATTTCACACGCCTTTTAATGCATAATGAAATACGTAGGCATCCAGTGATAGACAGATGAAGCAATACATATTATATAATTGCTCATAACGCACATTACTCCAAGTTTGATCCCGCAGGAAGGAAAATCAACTTCTTAACCATTCCGTCATAAAAGTTTCGTTATATATTCTGGCCAGATTTTTGACATGTATTTGAGAGGTATACTTTGGACATGATGTCGTAATCAACATTTTTTTTAATCTATCTAGGGTATGATATGTCGCCGTTCATCCGGCGATACGCCAAATACCTGAACGAGAAGGCGCTCTCCTACAGGACCGTTGCCTTCGACTTCTGCAAGGTGAAGAGGGGGTGAGTAGAAAAAATATAAACCTATAATCTGATTGGATGTAACAGCACGTGTTGCAAGAAACGTATTCTTCAGTGCCGGATTTGCGTGCCCAAAACTATTCCTGGGAATTACGGGTAGTTTTGTATTTTTAAATTTGGGTATTATTTGTCACATTACGTTGATTTTAAAGAAAGCTTACTGCTATCTTCTCTATCTATCTTGTGGTAAGGTTCGCTTCGGTGAATGCAATTAGACCCTTCAGGTTTTTTCGTACTCGCCCCATCCTTAAATCCTCTTCAACCTAAAATAATACTCACAATAACAGCTTTTATGTTGAAGGCGCAGCAAAGCTCTTGTCGCGGATAGGCCACTCCCAAAAGGTTCCACTCCCAAAACTCCAATCGCTTTCTAGCCAACCCGTCGCATTCACAAAGCAAATGCTCCCAAAGGGTCATAAATAATGCCCATTTTGAATAACATGGCGATCTTAAATCAGTATTATTTCGAGTTGAGGGTTTAATATGACACCTCGATAGACCCACCTCCCGAATGCTATTGTTTCACAAACTCAATGATTTACTCAATATTAATCTATTTCAAAGCCTGCTGAACGTTTAATATTATTGATTAAATACATCATCATCATTGTCAACCCATCATCAGCCCAACAGAGCCACAGGTCTCCTCTTAGAATGAGAAGAATTAAGACATTAGTCCGTTTGGCTCTGGCTCTATCTTCAGTCTTAAAGATAATGTTCTCAATTCGAAATATAATATTTAATTGCTCTTGCCCACTTTCTTCGTTCCAGTTTATTAAAGTTTTATACAAATCCCGTGGGAATGATTTGTTTTCCTGGAATAAACGTTTAGTCCTTTCAACTAACTTAATGCCAGAAATCAAGTTGATCGTTAGCGCTAAGTTTGCGTTTCGCATTGCGCAAGAGTGGCCTTTCTCTTGATTACATAATATGACCTTGTTAAAACAGCAAAGAGGAAGGCTCCCTCCGCATGATGAACGCAGAGAAACTGCTCAAGACGCTGCCAGTGCTGCAAGCTCAGTTGGATGCATTGCTGGAGTTCGACTGCACCGCCAACGACCTCACCAACGGAGTCATCAACATGTGCTTCATGCTTCTATTCAGAGATCTCATCAGGTGGGTTTTAATATTTATTTTATTAGCTGCGCCTCTTATTAGGTGAAATTGAAAAACGTTTGGTTGCTATTTTAGTTCGTGAAAAGAGGACGACATTTCGTGCCAAAATACGAATTTTCCTACCAAACAACACCAGATACAAAATTCCCAAGGGGGTGTTATCCTTGCGAATTTGGTGTTATTCTAGGAAAAAAAGTAGCTTTACGTCTTTTCTTCTAACTCTATAACAAAAATCGAGTCGCTTGCTTAACCAAGCGGTTAGGACGGCAAATAAGGACAAACAAACACACTGTCGCATTTTAATATAATAATTGACAGATCACAGAATTTGGGACTCTTAAGACGAGTAGCATTAAGTCTTTTTTGCGATACTCGAGAACGACACTACGGTTGCGAGCATGCAAATGCTATTATACTACGGATAAAGATATACTCGTAGATGACGCCTGTTAATTGCAAGCTCCAGGCTGGTATTGGGAATATCATAGCAGAAAAACCCAAAAAAAACCTTTTTGTTTAGTAAACATTTTTTTATTTCGCAGATTATTCGCGTGCTACAACGATGGTATCATAAATCTGCTGGAAAAGTACTTCGATATGAACAAGAAGAACTGCCGAGAGGCTCTCGATCTCTATAAAAAATTCCTAATCAGGATGGATAGGGTCGGAGAGTTTCTGAAGGTTTGTAATTTTATTATTAGTAAGAAGCTGCTCCATATTTTATCTGTCAGGTTAGGTGATAAATTATCACTTTCGAAGTTATACTTCTTTTGGCGTGTTAGGGCAAAAATAGTGAGAGAAATTTTTACTACGCGCGCACACCGCCACAAAAAACGGACACCATAAAGTTAGCTATAGTTAACATTTTAGATTTTCTAAAAAATGGTTTGCCAGTTGAATTTCAATAATTCAAACAATACCTTTTTTCTATTGCTAGTGTTATAAGTATAAGTCGAAAGAGGACCAAGCGAATGGTCCACCTGATTGTAGGTGGAAAACCATTGCCTATGAACAAAGCAACACTCAACAGGGTATGCAAAGAGCACATCATGCAACATGCCGCCATGTGCCCATGAATTTGAGGCGTAGGTGTTAAGCCTCGCCTGTAATACACCGGATACCACGTCCTTGAGACCGGAACACAGCATTGCAACAATGCTCAGCCGCAGAAATAAGAAAGCGACAGTACGTTCTCGGACGAGCTCTGTCACAAAAAGCTCTACAACTACTATTCCATTTTTTCTAGTTAAAGATATTCCTTCTTAGTCGTTACAGTCTTGACAGACTGGTCGTGGTCGTCATCTGGGTGTTGTGGCTCGCTTGACAATACTTCGCCACTCTTCTCTAACGGTTGCCTTTCTTGCGCATTCATGTAGAGGAGCCTCGATTGTGGCCTTCACTTGGTCCGGCCATCTCATCGATGATCTTCCGCGTGCTCTGGTACCTTCTACTTTCCCTTGAATTTATTGTTAGCCAAAAAGCATCAAAGGTCGTCATTTTCCTAACATATATTGTTTCAGCCCTCGGAAACGGTACTATTATAGTTGATTGGACCGGAAAAGTCAGAGTCAGTCTGTTTGGCGTACAGATTCTTCAGCTTTTCGCGGAGTATAGCAAAATAAGCTCAATTTTCATAACGTAACATACTAACTAATTAACTAAATTCTATTCTAGGTAGCAGAAAACGTAGGGATAGACAAAGGAGACATACCAGACTTGACTAAAGCGCCGAGCAGTCTTCTGGACGCCCTTGAAGGTCATCTCGCTAGTCTGGAAGGCAAGAAAGGATCCGCTGCCAATACTCCCACACAGACTGCTAGGTAAGAGAATTAATCATTTTTTCATCACTCGTTTAACGATGCCTCATTAAAAGAATTGATCTAAAGTTAATAAAGTAGGTCATTACTTTTATTAGGCTAAGGGTTGTAGTTTTGTACTAAAATCCATTATTCAATGGGTTGTAATGTGATTTCGATTAAGAAACATCTCGCATCCGACAAAAATGGAAGCATCAAAAACCACTAAACCTCGGTAGTGTTACTCGAACATGCGATTAGTCACATAATTAATTTAACAGGTGACAGTTATTATTTTACCTCTAATGTTTCAAACGTTGACCCTAAAAAGTTTGTGAGCTAGCAATATTCTGCGGGTGTGAAGTGAGACGTGCTCGGGACTACTTCTCTGTTTTTGATCACAGGGCGCTGCATGCAATAATGGCAGAATGAGAATTCTGATGATGTTCTTAATTCTGTAGTTATAAGGTGTTATGTTGATTTCCAGCGCACAGAAGAACGTAGCGAGCGTGATGGGCGCTCTATCTTCCACGTCGTCCTCGTTCGGCAACGCGGCCGCGTCCACGCGCCTCGACTCGCAGACCAACGGCAATCTGTTCATAGACGACTCGCTGAAACAGCAGGTGCTCGCGGAGGAGGAGGCCGCTATGAACCAGTACAAGGTAAACTTCTTCTCAACTTCTCTTTTCTATAACTTTACGAGCTAAGGTCGATCAGTGTTGCCGTCTCTTAACCTTTTCTCCACTGTACAAGTACCTTTTTGCTGGTGTGGAAATTCCTTTCTTTTTATCTTTAGAGCTAAGGTCGATCAGTGTTTCCGTCTCTAACCTGTTCTCCTCTCTGCAAGTCCCTTTTTTCTCGTGCGGAAATCCTCACGGTTACCACAGCACCGGGATTTCCAGCGGGTTATGACGGATTCTTACAGATTAAAACGGTGTTCCAACTTTTTGACATATTTTTGACATATATAATTTAGGAAAATAAAAAATCCTGAATTAAATAGTTTTAATGTTCATCTAATTAAGCTCAGGGTCAGAGGTCAGAGCTCAAAGAGTAGCGAAGCTGAAGAAGGGGTGGGCACATAGCTCAAAAGACCGATAGATGTTGGGGTTCCAAGGTGCTGGAATGGGGACCTTGCACCGGTAAACGCAGCGTTGGTAGACGGATGACATCCAGCGAGTCGAGGGAGCCGTTGGACCCACGCGGCACAAGACCGTGGTATTTGGAACCCCTACAAAAGACCTATGTCCAGTAGTGGAAGTCCATTGGTTTACATGACGATGATGATGAATTCTGGAAACTACAGGTCAAGAGAAATGATCCAGCGATAGCTAGTGAAGCGTACAGCGTCTCAAGCTAATGTTCACAGAATCAGTGCCAGTTCAAGTAAACGTAATTTATGCCCGTTTTCATTAACGACGGACTAGGAAATGCCAAAGTACACCCAATCAAAGAAAATACCTACACATACTTTCGCCAATCGATTTTCACCAGACAAACTCATATAATCTAACTTGTCTATGATTCTTGCCACGAGGTGTGGTATTTTGTGTTTGTATTTTCATATTTAAATTTTTTTGTTTGGATTTTAAATTATTGAAAGAAACCGAATTTATATTCTTTTTTATCCGTCAAGTGTCAGTTTACGAGTCCCCTAATTTTAACGTTCTACCGAATCGGAATTGTGTCGTAGCTTTAGACGGCACCTTACGTTGTTATACATCACATAAAAAATAAATATACTACGACACACATCGCCACCTAGCCCCAAAGTTAGCGTAGTTTTTGTTATGGGTACTAAAATTACTGATGAATATTTTTAGGAACAATATACCTAAATACTTAAAATGTACAGATAAACACCCAGACACTGAGAAACATTCATAAGAGTTTGTGAAAGGTTTTTTAATCTAAGAATCAACCCAGTCTCTCAGCATCGATAAGGCGATTCCTAGGTTTAGTGCAAACGTGCATTACCGGCTCAAAGACCAGCTCCAGCTGTGAGAGTCCTTCGGTGAAGACAATGATGCAGTTCCCATACGTCATCAGCTCAGGATATCTCATCTATCGTTATATAGCAAAGCTCGTCCGCAGGTTCACTTATATCAAGGCGACGGGATCACCGGCGAAGAAGACATCTCGGATATATCGGAGCGATTCGTAAGACTACCCTCAATATCGGGAATACGCTTTGTAAATTCTCATTATGTTGGTCGAAAGGAAATGTAGCTTTGGGATTCGGTATTAAAATGATATTACACCTCCTTGCATCATACTTTACAAGCTTCTTTACATAGTATCACAAAAATAAACGGTCAAGTGCGAGTCGGAATCGCGCACGAGGTGTTTTCCATTATCTATAGGTTGTCCATGAAGATGTATATGTTCGGGCTATTTCGAATGTATCGTCATAACCATCTCTGTCTCTCATGCTTTTAAATGTATACATGTCTCACTCGCACAGTAGCGTACTGTGCCATATATGTATGTAGTATGTACCATTACCATTTGGGGATGCTTTGTGTATGTTTGTACAAAGGATATCAGTCAATTAACGCTTTTAACCTTTTAAGGAACTCGAAATATATCGTGCTTGACTGTAAATATGTCTTGTCAATGGCCTGTTCCAGTTCTCTGCTGGACCACAGGCTTCTCCCAACGGGAGGGTTTTCCCATAATCACCACGGCAGGCGGCTTGGTGATTGCAGATTGTAGTAGTAGCATAGAGGACGCTGCTGCCCGCTGTCTGTTCAAATAAAATAAAATTTATACGCTGAACATAAGCCTTCAAAGGGGCTTATTATTTATTGATTTTTCTTTAATTGGAGAACCAACAGTTGTAAATACTAAATAATTAACAAATTGGTTGCCTTAAAACTAATAACAGGTTTCCACAGATAAGTTTTATATAAACATTGGCGGACCGCAGCGCTATCTTTCGGGCTGATTTGTGAATCTAAACCATCCAGGGTTCCTGGTAGAACCCAGCAAAGCTGCAGCAAACTATAACTAAAAATTAAGTTTACCTAAAAATAAACTTAATTTTATTATCGAATGGAACAGTTCGGTTATGACGGGACTATCGAAGCAAGACTAATCATTACTGGACCATTCGAAAAGGATACTTACTAGGTTTTTGACCTTAAATCTATTTTTTTTTTTGTATATAATGAGAATACAAAGTATTCAGGTATAAAAATGAGTACCTGAATACCTGGTATTCATATTCCATTTTTCTGAACATAAAGTGTTTCGGCCTGACAATATACAAACTTGAACCAAATCCATTTACGATTCTTAAACTATAAAATGATATGGGAAAATAACCAATCTGCTGAGTTTCTTGCCGGCTCTTCTGTATTGAATTCCGAACCAGTGGTAGTCACTACATAGAGACTGACTTGACGTTACAAAAGTGCTTATAAACTAGGCCTACTTGAATTATATAAATTATGATTTATATATTTTTTAAGCAGTTACTCTGGTGATAAAGATGTAAAGATTGTACATGGGTGGCGCTTTTAGAACTCAAAATAGCCAATGAAAAAACCACTTTTCTCTCACACAGAATAAGGTACAATCTCCAACGAATTCGGCTGCAAACAACCCATTCCTGTCAACCGGACCCCCGGCAGGCCAGCCTCAAAATCAGAACCAATCTATCGTGGACCTCTTCGGACCAACGCCGTCGGATGCGACCAACACTAACACGAGCAAGGCTTCCGACGATCTGTTGTCTTTGGGCAACCCTTTCGCGGACATGTTTGGAGGTAAGCGTGTGTACATACAGAGTTTCTTTGTAAAATTGTTTACTATACACGTGTGGAAGATAGTGTAAATTATTTCCAATATTTCGGTTATGTACCACACAATTTGTACGCTTGCAATCAAGGAGCCGTTCTCGTGTCGAAATGATGTAACGTTTGTGTAAACTGGAACTTATTTGCCTTGTTTTAAAGCTCATAATTGTACATACTGTTATCACGCAGCGCTATTGGCAGAAGATTAGCATTGTCTTCGAACTGAGGCGATTTGTTTTTTTTTTTTTATTTACGATAGGCCAGCGCTTGACGACAATCATGCCCGTTAGAAAGCAATGATGAGGTCTAGGTTGGAGCACGCTTGCCTAGAAAAAGCCTATTCACTCTAGCCTTGAGGGTACTCAAATTATACGTGGCAGAAAATACAGTTGCCGGGAGGGCGTTCCACATCTTAGCGGCACGTATCAGAAACGTGGATAAAAAACGTTTCTTGCGTGTTGATGGAATATCAACCACATAAGGTTGCCACCGCTCACGGTGTCTCGCTGTTCTGTGGTAGAACGGGTTGCGGCGTACGAGACGAAAATCACTTGCTCGGATTGTGTCATATTACTCGTATGGAAGTGTTCAAAATGGCGTGATTGACTCTCTCTATTAAAACGGGCCACTGACTCCCGCGCTGCCGGAATTTTATTATGATTTCGGCTGTTTAACTTCTTTTGATAAAAAATGTCTTACTTGAAGCTAATGATCATTTTTATAAAAATTAAACTTTCAAAATTAAGAGGCATTAGCTCTATTGAGGAACCCAGAAAATAACTCGGGCAGTCGCGTCAGTTTAAGAGACTAAGCGAGAGAGCGAATTGCTGTAAGTCGCGTTCAGTTTCCATCGCGAGATTTGCCTCAATTAACTCGTTTTAGTTGCATAATACTAGCATAGTAGGCTAGCATTTGTATCGATATTCGAAAACGACTCCATAATCGCAAGCGTGCAAATCGTACGGGTACTTATTGTACAAAGCTCCTAAAATAAGTTTAATAAACTTGACACTCAAATCGTCCGTGACACTTGTAAATTTGCAGTTTTAGGGAGTTCTAATCCTTACTATGACGAAATCAGGATGTCATATTCGTTTCCTAGTTCACTTAGCCACTCTTACTGTAAAATGGCTATAATATTCTGGAAGCATCGACTTTAGCGATCTTAATTCCGTGCACATTTACTTGGAAAAGATTTGCGTGAACGCATACGTAACCTACGTACAATATGAATTTACCGCTTCAAAAAGTTGTTCTTACTCTCAATAGACTAGTGATAGTCTAATACTACGTCCACATTGTAGTAGTAGCACAGAATTCGCTACTGCCCGCTTTCCGTTATATTCCCTTGGCCGCCACTTACGACACCCTCGGGAAGAGTCGGAGTGGTGATAACTGTATTCTGATCTGTCGACTCCACACGGCAATATTAAAACAATTATCTAATAGAAATATCATCTCTTTGTATGGTAAATGTGAGAAAGATGGCACTATTTTTACGCGGAAAGGTTTTGTACAGATTTCCAAATCGCTTGAGATCGCTACTTAATACTTAATACCGCACTTCAACACTGTATAATACGCACAATCTGCTTAAGGATGAATGTTGTACGCACATTACAGTCGAGATTAACGCGCGCGTACTGAAAACTGACTTGTTGTCTTATTATTTGTAAAACGTCTAGTAACGTGTGATCAACTCGTGGGATATTAATGTACTAAAATAAAAAATGTCCACGTTTCAAATCACGCCCGGACAATTCCTTCAGATGTCTTAGTCTACACAAACTATTGGAAATAATCTTCGGGTTTCATCGAAACAGTAAATTAAAACTACACTAAACCTTGTGTAACTAAAAAACTAATAATAATATTACTCCGGTATAATGTCTTGTATGGAATTTTATACTCGTAGATTAATTTAAACCACTCGTAGATTCTTTTTATAAGTGTATTGGTTAACGTAACATTATTTATGCAAAATTTGTTAATGATACTGTAAAAATAACAATGGTTCAAGTCAAGTTGTTTGTTCTAGTTAATACATTGTCAATCGTTTGTGGCTATTTCCCTGTCTAATTAATGACGTACTCAAACGTTAATTCATGAAATACCTTTTACAGTACAAACAGATTGCGGAATACCAACTTTGAACAAAGCCCACTCTCGTGAGTTATGGTGTGGTAAAAATTGAATTGTCCGCGTGGCACAGCAAAGGTCTAGCCGCGATCCAGCTGACGACGGCCGATTTCAGGGCATCTTCACTGTCGTTTGTAGCTTAGATGGGTTGCTAAGCGATTTAGCTCCGGTACAATATCGCGTAGAAACCAATTTGGGGTGTGGGTTCAATATAACTGCCATACTCTCGAACCGGTTACCCCGCTACCATCTTAGACCGCATCATTTATCACGTGGTCAGATTGCAGTCAAGGGCTAAACTTATAGTAGAATAATTCGCGACAGAATAAATAAATGCCGGTTTTAGCTCCACCCCTTGACTAATTAAAATATTTAAACATTAACGCTAGACCCTTATCAGCTTATACAGATTGCGGAATTCCATTTCTGTAACCATTTGTAATCTTTGATTTGAAAAACCTACCGATTTAAAATCACACTTAGCGGGCAGTGCAAAGAGTAACGGATAACGGACGGTCTAGTTGATATCATCATCGTTAACCCGACACCGGCCCGCTACACGGCACGGGTCTCAGAATGAGAAGTGCTTAGGCCGTAGTCCATCACGCTGACCAAATGCGGATTGGGAGACTTCACACGCCCTTGAGAATTTGAGGACTTTCAAGAATACAGATTTCCTCACAATGTTTTCCTTCACCTTTAAAGACGCACATAACACCGTAAATGTCACCGGTACCCCTAAAAGGAAAGACTGAAGCGTTAGTTGTTACTTTAGTGAGCCCCATTCAAGGAGTCTCTGGAGATAGGTAATGACTTGCGGGCACGTTTCTAGCGGCGCCCGCCACCACTGCGTCACCCGCGTGGCAGAGCAACGGCTTTGCCGCGTTCCCGGCCGCGCCGTCCGCGCCGCAGCCCAACACGTTCGTGTCCGAGGCTAACTTCACTAACGTTTTCAGTAACAATGACACCGCAGGTGAGGCGCTTTCTATTGTAGATCGCTTTGGGGTTGTCACGTGTGTCAAGAATAATGTAACCTTAAATATTATAAATAGTATCCCTTAAATACCTTAAAAAAGTAACCTTACATATATATAATATAGGGAGTATTTAATCAATTCGTTTTTGTTATTGGCGTCTTAGCTCTTATTGTGATGGCCGAAATCACATGTAATATATGTGTATGAATTTGATAAAGTCTTATAGAGCGATAAACGCCAGCTACACGAAAAAGCATGACGCATTGTCACGTTCCGCTTGAGTCGAGCGTGCAAGCGATAGAGAGGCACAATCGGCCTATGCGTTCGGCTTGTGACGCATCTATCTTTCTCCAACTCGGACGCACGTTAGCATGTAAAATTACAGACAACCAATTTTTAAATTACTAAGAAAACATAAATTATAATGATATCTTGATGAAGCCGACACGTATTAGTTAAAATGCGCACGTGGCAACCCCCAACAAATTCTCAATTCACATCCTTCTCTATGGTGTTGGGAAAATTGTATATTTAGTAAATATAGTATTAAATCCTTCTGTAACAATGTACTGAATTAACTGTGTCTATACTTAATTGATGATTATTGTGCAAGCTGCCGCGAACCCATTCATGGGTATGGGGGATCCGACCCAACCAATAACCGCATCCCCGGCCCGACCTCCGCCTCCAAACGTCCAACCCAAATCCGCCTTCGATGACCTTGAGGATGTCATGCGAATGTCACTTGGCGGGTCACCAGCTAAACAGCCCCAGCCGATTACCCAACAGCCGCAGCCAATGCCGTTCGGTGACGTCATGAACATGCCGATGTCGCAGCCGATGATGTTTGGCTCCCCAGCAAGGCAACCGATGATGCCGATGGCTGCCATGGGTTCGATATATGTTACGGAATGTTTGGTTGTTTGTATATATTTATTTTGCCAGTTTTATGTTTTGTTGATTTACTCGTTTCTTTTTTTTTCGTTTTGTTGTCAGGTTGGAGATTTTACGGCAATTTTAGACGTTAATATTTTTAGTGGCACTGGTTAAGACCCGGTTGTTACAAACCATTCGTTGTCATAAATTCATTAAAAATTAGCAGATGGGTTTATTTTTAGAACATGCAAGATTTATGTGGGAACTCTTTGACGGAGACTGCAATTAATGTTATAATAATATTGTTTTAAGTTTCTGCAACGCAACGCTGTTCAAATTAAAAAGGTTTAAAATATTTGTCAAGTTTGACAAGCAAAGAAAGTTAATTGTATGCGTATGTAATAAATAGTTGTTATGCGATTTAGAATTGATATATTTTCACACAATTTATTTCCATAAAACAATAGCTAATAAATAACTCATACGTCTTGGTTAGTTTTAAGTTAAAATATGTTGCATATGTATTATAAGGAATACGAATTTAAAGATCACTCTTTAACGTCAGCGCAACTTTTTGACGCACGTGTTTAAAGTCAAAACTGTTTATGCAACCGGGCCTTAATTGTCGTAAGTCGTAACGTTTCCTTGAGATTGATAACGCTTCTTTTAAACGAGCATATGAAATTACACAAAACAAATTCCATCGTTGTGACCTTTAGAGTAAAACGAAACATTTTAATCCTGAAACATAAAATTGGTACGATGTGGCTTATGAACAGTAAGCTTTCGTTCTTTTCTTTCAGGGCACGCGCTTTAGCGTTTATTTTTTTAGCATAGCATAGACGTTGCACCGCGTTTTGACACCGCATTAACAATTCCATTAATACCTGTAAATATTTAAATACATGTGAATAGTAAATTACGTAGTTTTTATGTACCTAAGTATTATTAACATTTTTTCAGCTGACTTATCGTGTTTTGTTTTTAATTGATGTTGTTGTTTTTTTTTTTGTTTTGTATTTTAACAATGTTGTCATCTCTACAGAAAAAAAAAAGATTACATTCCTTAGTCAATCCAGTCTTAGGTTCTCAATACAAAATGTTTTCGAAATCATTGCATCCCTGCAAATGCTTTCGCATTACTGTAGGTATACCAAACGTATGTGAAAACATCTTCCTCATTTTTGCTACCGTCATAAAATAAACCGCACAGCTTAGAATAGTAACAACGTCAGCTGCGATTGCGCTACATTATTCATCATCAATCAATCCGTGTAGATGAACATTGACAACAATCATCAACAACAGTGCCAACAATCTTGGAAACACAACAACAATACCGAGGCAAGAAACACAACAGTTATCTCCAATCACTCATTCCACGCAGTTTTTTTATGTTTTACTTGGCTACATTCATAAAACGAAATAGCATAGAAAATTATGATATGAGATATTTTACAACAATCGCAATCAACAAAGCAGTGTCAACAATGTTGCAGGACAACAAACACAACAACAACAGCCGGGCAAGGTGCTCACAGGTGACCTCGACTCTTCGCTGGCCCAGCTCGCCAACAATCTCACCATAAACAAAACAGCTTCCGCTCAAAAGTAAGTAATTCACACTATTCTGAATGACTACTTACAAGTGCTGATATAACTTATTTAATTTCTGAAAAACTCATAATTTCTATTACAATACATTATGTTAGTATATCTTCAACGAGAATACTAGCTAACTGCACAAATCATATAAAATCAATTGGACATAGTTACACAAAATCGGATCAAATAGCACTGACGTAGTTTTTACAGATGTAGGGCCTAACAAATAAATGTGGCATAACGTCGGAATAGTTGTACAGTCTTTTCCACGCTCTCACATTTGAAAGGTACTATCAGTTAGAATTTGAAGTGTCACAAAATACTTTATCTATTCCGACGTTATGCCATATCTATTGGTAATGCCCTAAATGTCTCAAAACTACATCCACCAGTGTGGGTGGGAGCCTTTGCGTTTAACGTTTAAGTTCTAACTCAAAAATTCGCAATATAATCGCACGAACTGACAAACCGCGTGAACGAATCAACATTGAGAAGTGCCGTATGGGAGATATGGCAGATGCGCATATTAAAGAACCGAGCTAAATCAAACTACACTAATAGTATGAAACAGTTTTGCTAATGAAAATAATGTCAAAAAGAGTGTTATAAGTGATATAGTAAACAAGACTAGAAACGTAATGGGATTTTCAGAAATGTATTAGAGTGAGATGTTTTGTCATCGATAAAGCATCTGAAGTTTGACTTTGTAGCTATTGATTTATTTTTTCTTTCATTGTCAAGTGAAACGATTGCAAAATCATTGTTATGATCATTAATTGAGTACTATGGTAATAAATTTTTTTGACTTTGACATTGACTTTAAATAAATAAATAATTTTCAATTTTTTTTTTTATTATTCTATTTTCTTGAGTGATAAGTATAGTATTTACACAGGAAGGCATTAACTTACTTTCCGACACCGTTTCTACTACATAGTACATGATTATGGGTCATAACCAACCATAACCCAATATGGGGTGTATAATTTGTGACACGCGTAACTTTAATTTGTGACAGATACTTGACAGTTTGGATGAGGTGTAAAATATGACGCCACAAAATTCACTTCACGCGTAATAATTTTAATGTCATAAACAATGCCGCAACGCAAGCCGTCTTTTATATAAAAATATCATGTGTCGCATTGGTGAAAGCATCCACATACAGTTTGGTCCTACGGCATGTAATGACCAGTAGGTAATAGATTTCTAACCACCAGTAGATTTAATACCAACGGACTTACATTGACGACTCAAAAAAGTTTTAATTAATAAAAATGGTCAAATACTAATTCTTATGGCATTCGCTTTATGTATCGACTTGACACCAACTGTATTGAAATTAAAGCATTAGAATGTAAGCTTTATGTTACATTTACTATACTTTTCAATATTTTTGTGGTAGTTTAAATAAATGAGTGACGACAGTCTTATGCTTTGTCTAATTTAGGATGATAATTTTGGCAAGCCAATAAAGTTTTGTTATATTTGCGGTCAATTCAATTAAAAATTTCTTTATTCATGTAGGCCTATCACAGGCACTTATGAAGCGTTCATACATATATGTTTACATAATTGTAAGGGGATGGTGATAACTTCGTTCGCCAACTTAAACCTAAAGCTACGAGGGTTCCAAATGCGCTCTGGTCTAAGAAGGGCCCACAACAAACTTAGCCGGGTAATTTTTTTTTGTTATCACCATCTCGCAGAAAATTTATATTAAGCTATGAAGCTAGAGCGATTCACACCCAAGCTATTTTATTGTTTAAGTAATCCTTAATATTACAATAGGATTTTTCTGTAAGCTTAGGTTTTCTATAACGTATTAAACAGGTAAAACATATTACCGGTAATGTCGTACTTCATTGAGCGCCTTCCCGCCCACTGATGCCAGTTTTCAATAACTACGAACCAGCCAATGCGTAAATAAGTAACGCCTAATCTAAGGAGATTCCTATGCATACATCAAACGTTTACCAATAGTTATACAAACCTAAAAGTTGGTGACTGTTTTTTCTATAGCATTCGATGTAGGATATACTGGAATGCTAAATAGCTTCCGCACGATTTACGACGTTTAGTACGATTCCGCACCATGTAATGCGCAGGGTAGAAAATCATGAATGAATGAATGAACGAATGAACTTACATTGCACTCCAAAGAAAAGTATCGAAAATATGAAAGAAGTAAGACGACGGCTAAAAGAAATGAGTGGAAGGAAAAAAAGTGAGACAAAGGTTAATTTCGATATTCGCGGAATCAAGAGTGCCTGACTTATTGTTTTGTTAGAACTCGTGTAGCATCCTTTAGAATAGAATACTCAAGGTCGTATGTGAAGGTATGCCGATTTCATCGAGACAGTAACAGAAAATAAACTAAGATCCTATGACATGTGAAATAAGTTTATTAATTATTTCAGCAGGTGTAAGTTTTAATGTATACAATTAATTATAGATTTCTTTGTATATAAAAGCTGATATATGGGTTATTACGCCTCAAATAAGAAACTTTTTTAGTATTATTATTATTAATAATTAATATAAATGATTTGAAGGAAAAGAAGTGAGCCAACAGCTAATAGAAGTGAGTAGAAGGCAAAGAAGTGAGTCGCATGCTAATAGGAGTGAGTGGAAGCAAAAGAAGTATGATGAAGGATAATAAAAAAAGTGAGTGGAAGGAAAATAAGTAAGATGACGCCGTATAAAAGTGAGTGCAGTGAGATGAATTGAAAAGACGCGAAAAATTAGTGGAAGTTGTGTGGAGTGAAGTTACGAGTTAGTCACGTCATACACTTCAAAACACTTTACATCACACGATATAACGCTTACATTCCAATGCTACAATCGAGTCGCTGTGAGTTGGTGTCGAGTCGATGCGCTGTGATAAGATTCCCCTGACTGAAGAACCTTTTTTTGAAATCAATAAGAAATTACTTTCACCGCCATCTCATAACTTTTTATATAATTGGCAAATTTTATTGTAGTCATGTTGTGATTGATGAGTAGACAAATAGTTTTTTTTTTTAAATTATTGAATTTTTATTAAATGTTTATTAGATTTTTCAAATGCAAACTGCCTTTTGGATAGATATATAGTTAGTTGCTGCGTGAATTGACAAGTTATTTATTTAATTACTATTTTATTAAACTCACTTGAAAATTGATTAATCTGGTCAAAGTGTGGGTATATATTATTTTATATTTTATTCTTCAAAAATTCGAGTATATACTTAGTAGAATAGAAAAACGGAAACAAAAGAAATATTGATAAATTAATTAGATTAATCAATTTTAAATTGGGTTATTCTTTATTGTTATTCGGTAAAGACTTTGCCAATTCGTGGCACGGAACTATCAAGTTTTTCAAGAAGGCCTTTGTATATGGGCAGTTAAATAAACATGGTGTACAAAATTTTGTAGTTACTTTGACACCAAAGTCTGTGGTACGTAGATGCTTTCACGTGTGTTTTAACTAGTTTAGTTTTTTCAAACGGTTTTAAGTGGAATTAAATTGATACGTATATAATAACACTAATTATAGGGTGGTTTTTCTTTAGTATTATTAGAACTTTTTGAGATAGAGCTTGTCTGGGGAATTATTACCGCCATGCTTATATCTGCCCTCAAACAGCATTGATGCAATGATGTGTTTTGGCCTTAAGAGCAATAAGGGCACATAAGGGTTAACACCACATGCAGGACGTGCTCCTTGCATGCCCTGTGAAGTTTTGCTCTGTTTATAGGCGATGGTTTTCCACTCGCCATCATCAATGCACAATGAGGTAGTTTGGAGACATTTAGGGTTTTTACAAATAAATGTGACACAACGTCGGAATAGTTGCGGTATTTTTCACAGTATGTCATTCGAGAGGTGCTTGAAGTGTGCCAAAACACTTATGCCACAATTATTTGTAAGGCACTAAATGTTTTAAAACTACCTAAATGTGTGTTCGATCCTTTTCTTTAACTATGTCCAATTGATACTATAGCAAAAAAAAGACGGACATACTTTACTAGACAGCAAATTATTAATTATATAAATAATTATTGTTTTAAAATATCAATGTCGACTAACAATGTGAATCAAAATAAAGTGTTGGTCGCGGTTAAGACCACCATCTCCCTTGGCCCCACCAACCTCGCGGTACTTGCTCCCGGCGTGCTCCCGGGCCGCTTTGTCTCCTTTTCTAGTCGCGGTTCATAAAACTCCACTTAAAACCTTGTTGAACCTATAAAGCACGTGTTAGCATGCTTGTCTGGTGCTAGACCGATGCTGTGGAGCTCGCCAAAGAATGCGTCAAAGACCACCACGGCCTGGAGTCCGCAGCCCATGCAGGCCACAACGGGTGCTGGATACCGCCCTATGGTAAGATCAATGGGTTTTCTAGGGTAATTATAACTAACAATCAATCTACTATCTGTCATCATCAACCCATTGCTGACCTACTACAGAGAACGGGCCTCTTTTCAGAATAACAATGGTATAGGCTTTAGTACACCTTGCTGGCCAAGTGCGGTTTGTTATATTTCACATGCCTTTAAAACATTATGGAGGCACAGGCATGCAGGTTTCCTTGCAATGTTTTCCTTCACCATCAAAGCAAGTTATATTTCATTGCTAAAATTAAAAGCGCGCTTAACTCTGAAAAATAAAGGCGATTTGCTGTTATCGACATCTGTCCCCCGAAAGGGTAGCCGTAGCCTTGCCAACTAGGCTATCTACGCTACTGTCTACTGTCTATAAACGCTTAAAGGAAATTAATGAAAATTAAGGTATATTCCGTCATATCCTAGTGGTTAACACTCCGGGCTCCTTTTTTGGGGCAAGACACGCACCTCTAACTTTTTGCAGTTATGTGCTTTTTTTTGTAATATAATTTGCTTTAACGGTGAAGGAAAACATCGTGAAGAAACCCGCATATCTGAGAGTACTTCATAATGTTCTCAAAGGCGTTTGGAGTCTTACCAAACCGCACTTGGTTAGCAGACTACGGCATATTCCCATTTTTTCTTCTAAGACGAGAAACCTTGCCCTTTAGTGGGCCGGTAATGGGTTTTTGTTGATTAAGTTACCGTCATCACGTGATAATACCGGTGTCTATCAAGCTAAAGTGACCCGTCGATTAATTACGTGATGACATTAGCTATCTTAGATAGTCAACATAACTAAGGAATTTGAACTGTCGTGAGTGGATTTAGTAGTTTATAAAAGATTTGGCTTTACACGCGTGTGTTTGAGTCGGCGTTTGTCCGACTAGTTTTAAAACTACCTCGTACTCTTCGTTCTCAAAGAAAACTAACTAAAAGTCTCGATTCGTAAATGAAGAAACGATGTCGCTCATGAAAAAATTTAAATTCGTTTTTGCTGAATTAGTTTCGGACCCGTGTGTCTTTGGCCATGACGATAACGACTTCTCGATTAAATGCAAGCAAATCTTGTACTAGCTGGCTACTGTAGTAGCGATGCGATGCGATTCCCCTTTTGTTTCCTTAGCACGTGCTACGCTTCGCCAGCACATAAGAGAATATCCTTACTAATACTATAAAATAACTTAAATTCACAAAAGTGAATGTAAGTTACGCTTTCACGCAAAAACAAAAAACCCATCATCACGAAATTTTGTACACATATTTCTGAAGGTATTAGAAGTATGCTTTGTATCCCGAAATTAAGCTCAGTTCTCTTTGAAGAGGGGATGAAAGTTTTGGACCATTTTGCAACAGGCTTAGATATCCTAAATACATAAAGTGCTGCCACATTTATGAGGCACATGTCTTTTGAAAAACAAAAACAAAAGCGGACGAAGTCGCAACAGCTAGTAAATTATAAATGTTGCATAGTTGTCCTGATAAAATTAATAAGTTAGGTTGAAAAGTTACACTTCTCATTGTTGAATGAACGATATTGAAAAAATGCTCCAAAACACTCTCCCATGAGAGGAGTCCCGCACCCAGCAGTAACTGTTAATAAACTGATGAAGATGATGAATCCATAAAAAACTACACAATTTCCTAACTGAGTTCACTGAGTATTAACTTTCAGGGTGTTTTCTAAATCCAAAATATTTTAACTTGACGTCAACGGCTTCAGTTACACAATTAACTCGACTGATATATCGTTATAAAGCCCATATGTTTATATTAAAGAGTGTCCACTCACGATAAAGTTTATGTTAAAATTAAGGTGAAGGGTTTTGTCCTAACATTGTTGTGCACAAAACTTTAGTAAAATGTAATTAATAAAGTTTGTATGCCTATTTTCACAGTGATATTAACTTATTTTCACAATTATATAGCATAAAATGGTACGACACAATTTATAACTTCTACGCAGCTTTTCTTGCGTTTAGCATTGTTTATTTTTTTTAATTTACATAATACTACGCGTTAGCGTTAGCTCTATTAATTTGTCGTATGTGAAATATTGATTTTATCATGACGTCATGCAGTCGTCTATAATGCTCTTGAGATTAGGCAAATCGATCGACGAGTGATAGTAGAATTCGTTTTCATACATGGTCTGTTTACGTGTATGACTTTTTGTTTGTCATTACCTTTCATAGTCAAGTACGCTATGTTTCGGGCTGTCAAAATTATTTTTCAAGGTCAAGTAAAGTCGCAAATAAGTCTAAATACAAGTTTTAGACAACTACTGTATTTTTATTACTATGAGAATTCATAGTGCAACCGAACGAATAGTGTTAGTTTTATCAATCCGACCATTACACCGATACACAACGTGATTGCTCTGTGAAAGTTGGCTTAGTTCCATACTTCTAATATATATTCCATACGTACTTTTATTAATGTCTTTAAATTAAAGTTTTGTGCACGAAAAAATTGGAAATTCTGCGCTGCCATTTACGATTTTGTCAATTAAGAGGCGAATTATGTAATTAATTTTTTTTAACAATCTACCTGGGAACATAGATTACTTATTATTTTTCAATATTTTTTTTTTTGATGTTTAAAAACCGAATCTGTTACCATATTACGAAACTTGAAAAGAGAAGATGCTATTTAAAAATGTTATTTATTATTGAATTTTCATATATTTGCCTATGGAATTGTACCCGTTTTAAACTCATTTCTATACATGGTGAAAATGAATATTGAGAATTATTTATATGTGCATAATAAACCTGGTACAAAGTAAAAGTCTAGAGCAAGGATCAGATAACTTTATTTATTATTTATAAAAAAGGATGATGGATTTTAACCGAGTTGATTACCACATCCCCTAACCCTGGTTATATTATTCCAGCTCCGGAATCCAATAAATTATAGTAAAGGAAATATAGCAATGCGCAATCATTTACAAGTTTCGTAATAAGTGCAATAGCTGATAACAACTTAAAAGCTAAAATGCCCTTTTTAATGTAGTGACGTCATTATATAACGTTTCGGACGTAAGAACATTTTTAAACCATACTAAGCCAGTTTCTAAATGAAGCAAGTTGTAAACTTGTTTGATTTATTCGAAAAAAAATCTTTGATAACTAAGAAATCTAAGGCTTGTTTTGTTTTTCACATGCACGCATTAGAAATTAAATCTATTCGCGCACCGAAAATATGAAATATTTTATTTAATTTTCGGCGAAACATGCATTATACCGATAAAGTAGATAGATATCAGCTAGATATAGTAGATATATAGCAGCTTTTTGTGATAGAGCTCGTCCGGGGATATACCACCAATTTTATAAATTCAAAATGCATATAATAATTTAACGGAAATGCAATTTCGTTGATTGAAACGTAACTATCAGTAAATTGGGCTGATAACCAGTGCTGCGCGCTTTAGTATGCAGCTATACTGAGCCAGTTCCTTTGTCACAATTTTTTTTTTTTTTTATTCTTTAACAATTTATGATACAAATGTAACATTTTACTCAAATGTGTGACAATAAAGACGATTTTTCTTTCTTTCTTTCTTTATGTCCAGAAATAATTTTTTTTTTTATTAACGATAGGCCAGCTTTTGAATACTCATCATGCCCGTTAGAAAGCAATGATGAGGTCTAGGTTGGAGCACGCTTGCCTAGAAAAAGCCTATTCACTCTAGCCTTGAAGGTACTTAAATTATACGTGGCAGGAAACACAGTTACCGGGAGGGCGTTCCACATCTTAGCGGCACGTATCAGAAACGTGGATAAAAACCGTTTCGTGCGTGTTGATGGGATATGATGGATGATGCCACCGCTCTCGGTGTCTCGCTGTTCTGTGGTAAAACGGGGAAGGGGGAACAAGATTGTGAAGTTCCTGAGCACACTCACCGAAGTATATCCGGTAAAAAACCGTAAAAATACATGCTGTGTATAATATGGTAGCTAAAAAAAAATAAGGCAATAATAATTGGTAGATTATTCTAAGTAAATAATATTTAAAAGTGTTCTTATATCCTTACTTATGATAGACAACGCTAATTCATTCGCCGTCTTCTGTTCTTTATGCTTTAGTTGTTGCATTAGTGCTAAGTCTGTTTTATTCTTTTTCTTTCCTACGAGGGTTGTAACGATTTTTGACAAAATTACTACGAACTTTTGTAAGAACAAATCGTTCGAACCGCGCTCGCTTGGACACTTACCTATTATACTTCGAACTAGATAGATGGCCCGGTAAACCTTAGAGATTTTGGTGTCAGCTTCCGGAGAAGTTCTACAGCCAAGTAGTATTGCAGTGTTCCGCTCTGAAGGGCTTGGTTGCCGGTGTAATTACGGACACATGAGGCTTAGCATGGACGCCTCAGGTTGATGAGAGGTTGATGGAATCAGGGCGCCGCTTTATAGGACGTATTCCATGCATGCCCTGCGACGTGTCGCTCTTTTTGTTGACTACCTCCGTGGTTCAATGGTGAGCGCTGTGAATTTAAATAGGCGGTCCCGGATTCGATTCCCGGCAGGAACAATTTGGGAATTCAACATTTCTGAATTTTCTGCTCTTGTGGGAGGCTTTCGCCGTGGTTAGTTACCTTACCGACAGAGACGTGCCGCTAAGCGATTGAGTGTTCCGGTGCGATGTCGCGTAGAAACCGATTGGGGGTATGAGTACCATACTCCCTAACAGGTAAGCCCGCTACAATCTTAAACTGCATCATCTCTTACCACCAGGTGAGACTGCAATTAAGGGTTAACGTGTTTTATAAAAAAAAATATAGGCAGGGGATTTTGACATATTAGGTGGAACATTTTATTGTTCCGTCAAAATTACATTAATACCTTTGTCCTATGATAGAGGAGACCTGCGCCTAGCAGTGGGACGTTAATGGTATAGTGATAAAGTTATTTCGAAATCACAGACGGACACTTCAATTAGTATAGACTTTTGGTTATTAATTGTATGTTAATCGCTTAAGAGATAAGGCCGCCTATTGTACGTGCCTGATATATGTTGACTATGCGGTGCTTTTTAATTTTTTTAAGTTAATTTATTTCCAACTTTGATTGCATTTAATTTAATCCGTTACAACCCCAATATTTACTTTGACCGTTCAGTTTATTTGCAATCCCCGTAGCATGCCAGCACCCCTTTATTTTGCGTTTTTCAGGGCCACGGCATGACGTTACAACCAATGCCCCATACATTACCCCATTCGCTACCCCATACGTTCCACCCCCCGCATTTTGTTCTGGTAAGTTGCTAAATTTTCTTTTATTTGTTTGCTTTAGGATTTAACATTTACATGCATCGACCAATTAATACTTAAGACGGTTGTATAGCTGCGACAAATTTGATAAATTATTATTCGACAAAACTATTGTTGTCGCGCTGAGCCTGCTTTCCCCTGTAGTGTGCGATAGGGACAGGTGCAACTCAGACCGAATTTACCTTTAAAATTTCACGATATCGAAGTTTCATATTGCCCTGTTGTCTCATTCAAAACTGAGCGGATTCAAATATTTTTAACATGAACATTTTAGGAACAATTACATCTAGATTTCTCTTCCTTTCTCCTTATCAAGGTTTTTTGGAGGTAAAAAAGGGTGATTTATTGGTCATTTTAGAGATGAATATTTACAAAAGCTTTTCAAAAAAAAAAACGATGGATGATTTATGTAAACAAGGTTTAATTTAATATAACTTCGGCTATGTATGCGAGTATGGACGCATTTGAGCTAAGAATAAGACCGTGGTGTTGTATCTATTGTCTGTATTAATTGATCGATGATTACATGTGCTATTATTTTATTTCTTTTTTTTTTTGTTTTTTATTTGTTCCCCATGTATGAAAGTGTTATTTTTATAAATTTAATAAAAGTAGGTATTAATTCTAATTTAGTTGTTACACAAATCTTTAAACTATGTTAAAATGACAGCTGTAATAACAGTGCCAGCCTGTTGAAGGGGGCACGGATGTCAAAATAATACATTGCAACAATAAGTTTAGTTAAGGATTTGTGTACAACCGAATAATTGGCTTGTGCTAATTCTGTAAATTCTGTAAATATTGAGCAAACGACGGCATTCACGTCCAAAGCGCTATAAATTAGATTTTAGTATAATTCGGTTCTGACAATTTCAAATCGATCTAAGTAGTCCCGATATTGACAAGAGCGGTTACTAGTCCAAATTACAGTTTTGAGAGACAATAGACCTTGATAGGCACGTGAATTTAAGAGGCGATGAACAAGTTACTCTTAAATTGTACTGTCAAATATTCCTACTAATTCGACCATATGCAAATTTATCTTAAACCAAAAATGAGTACATCTAAAAATAGTGCTATCACTTTGAAAATGATAGCAATTCAAATTCAAAATTCAAAATTCATTTATTTCAAGTAGGCCTAATATAAGCACTTTTGAAACGTCAAGTCTGTCTGTTTGTAGTGATTCTACCACCGGTTCGGAAGGCAGATTCTACCGAGAAGAAGCCGGCAAGAAACTCAGCAGTTGCTCTTTTCCAACATCAACAATTTACATTTTGTATTTTAACATTCATTTTTCTATCTTGTGAGAGCTGAAAGCGGAGCCGGATGCTTCCAAGCAACCTTGTCATTAAAAAATTCATCAATTGTATAGTAACCTCGCTCTAATAAATGTGTTTTAACAAATTCTTTAAACTTGTGCATTGGCAGGTCCAAAATCACCTTAGGAATCATATTATAAAAGCGTATACTCAATCCCACAAATGATCCCTGTACCTTACGCAGACGACAATATTTCCTCCACTATTATGGTATATTATGTAAACATATATCTAAACTAAATTGACAGGTGTAATAGTAGTACAATCTATTCATAAACTCTGTATGCTCTTACAATAGCGTTTCATTAAACTAAAAAGGAAATATTCAAAGATTTCAGTTCAGTTCAAAGTTTTGCCATGCTAACGTGCAAGGGATGTCTCGGAACATTGATATTTAGCAATATTTTATCCTCTGTCATCTGTCAATTTAGTTAAGACATTTAAGTACAGTCGAATTTAAATTATTGTGTATGAGAGCAAGTCTTATATTAAACCGTTAAACGTAAACGAACACGACGTATGCGTCATATTTGCGACCAATCGCAAAAATGATTTTTAGTTCCCCGACGCGTTTTGGCCTCAAATATAAGACCTTTCATAACAGAGTTTTAACTGTACCGAAAATCATATTTATCTTAAAATGTAAAATGATGTAATATAAATATTATACAATACTATTTTATGTGTTCTGTGTACACAGGACCAGTCTGCACAACAGGTAAAGTACTTTTGAATGTGTTGATTGCACGCGTGTGTGCATGGCTACAATTTTGCGTGCATTCCGTACATTACGACTACATTTCACGCATAATTACTATACAAGGGCCCTTTGGAATATGACTGCTATACTTTTTTTTTTGTGGTAAAATTGAAAAAACCTATATTCTTTTTTTTTATCTTCAAACACTTTCAAAAGTTTTCAATCTATAGCAATTTTTTTCCCCAAAATTTAGATTTCCCTCTGTCCATCTTCAGGATGCAAGGCTATATATTTGCCGAACTTCATCTTCAGGCTATACATTACCGACCCACTCCTCCCGTCTCCTCCCACAATAAGAAGAGGTTAAGGCCATATTTCACCACGCTGGCCCAGTGCGGATTGGTGGACTCCCACACCTTTTAGAACATTATGGAAAACTCTCAGGCATGCAGGTTTCCTCGCAAGTTTTTCTTTCACCGTTGAAAGTGATTTCAGCCGTTGAAGTGAGTGATAATTTAATAACTTAAAACGCACATAACTTTGAAAAGTTAGAGGTGCTGGGATTCGAAGTCGGTCCCACGACAGTGAAGTCGAGCGTGCAATGGGCTACCACCGCTTTAATATAGTTCTCGGAAACCAATGTGGAAAAATAATTCAGAAACACAATCGCGTATTGTGTAGGAATAATAAATATTGATTTTAGTGAAATTTATTATTTGCAACCTCTAACATAACAACTGTTACTTCTTCTTCTTTTTCGAGTGTATCTCCCAATAGCAACGGTTGGCAATCAGATAGTAATAAATTAGCTACCAGTCCAATCTCGGCTGATGCATAGCTAAGAATTTTCTCCTCTTTAGTTTTCTAAATGTCAGTTATTTTAAACTGATATTTAGATACATCGCTTTACATATTTGATCGCATTGCCTGAGCAACTGTCAACTCCAATTATTTCTAATACGACATATTTACATTATGTCACATAATATTAATCTCAAAATGCTCTAATTTGAGAACATATAACAGCCTTTTTGTATTTTTTTATGTGAGACGTCTTTGAAATGTTTATGAATGCTACGGGTGCTATTACAGAGATATTCCGGTAATAAGTCTTTAATATGTGTATACCAATAGTTCATGATTGCTTACTAGAGCCTGCTTATGAGAAATATCATCGCATATTCATAGCACAAAATATAGCCAAATAAGAATGCTAATAAGTGTATCACTATTTATTTCATATATGCTATTGTTATTTTGTATAGATTGCTAGTTTATGCTAACGATTCCGTCAAGCTACAGTGATTATTTTTATCTTTAATAACACAATCTCTATGTAAAACTGAAGATGTCAGTAAATAAAAACAATGTCTTTTTTTAAGTTCCCAAATACCAAGTCTTCGTAAACTTCAAAACCTTCCATAGGTAAATAACAATAGAAATAATACATAAAAAATGATTCGAAGAACCTATTAACAGATGTAACTTTTAAGGCTGCACAGAAAAACCTTTTAGTCGTACGCGTAAGTAATTCTAGGGGTGGTTATAAACTAATGCTTTGGATTAATGTAATACTCACCCCTAGCAAAAAATCGCGGTAGTTAAGTTGGAGCGGAAATGGGAATTTAAAAAATACATTCGCTTATACTCCTCAAAATTACTAAATCGTCTCAAAGTTCATTCAATATTCATATTGTGATATGACGTGATATGGTGATATTTAATTAATCTGATTGGTTGAACATCAAGTACCTAAAATCGATATCTCTGTGAACACGTGTACATACTTATAAAGCATAACATAGGCTTTGAATAAATTATTAACAAAAGTCAAGTCAGTAAAATAAATAATACGTTCCTTTGAATGCAATCATAGGCTGCCCGAAAACAGTAAATAGTATTGGCTATATTTTTTACCGATACATCAATTCTTCAATACTCCTCAGGATATAACAACAATGCAGAATACTGAACAATATTGACGTGGGTAGCCTTATGTATATTATGTTCGTTTGGATGCACTCAGAGACGTCATAATAAAATATTGCTTAAGAATAAGCGTGCTAGACCAAAGGTTACGCAATAGTTAAACCAGAGGTTAATAAACTTTGTTTGCCTTTCAGCATATATAGCTGTGCGTAGTCTGACAGTTAGTCAGGCAATGGATCGCACAATAGGTTAACAGTTTTTAATTCCAATATTTTTATATTCCAGCAACAGCCAGCCATGGTAATGGGTATGAACGCGTCAAACATGATGCCGATGGGCGCCATGCAACCAATGAGACCACCCATACCCCCACAACCTACCAACCAGTTCAGTTAAACTGTTTGATTGCATAGTTTATTTGAAATTGAGTTTTGTGCCCTCGATATTGGGTTGATTTCTGAACATCGTTTTGTGTTTTGTCTTGCAATACTATAACGCGCATGTGAATGGTTATTTGCAAATTTAAACTTAGACAAATAGTGCGTTCGATATAGCTGTAGAGTTGAAAGTAGAAGATCGTGGAAATTCATAAGAAAAGAAAAAAGGAACCCAGTCAGTTCGCAACAGGTGTTGGCAGCTCAAGAAGAAATTTTCTTAATGGTATAAATTTGTATTAACTATCCCAATTAAAATGTGGTGTAGAGTTTTAACAGTCCTAATAAATTGGGTATTTGCATTTTTTCGACATTATTTTTTTTAATTTAAAAAAATATCAACCCAGTGTCGATATGAACCATCACAGGTCGTTTGCTATCAGAAAAAAAACAGTCACAGTCACCATCAAACCGTACTATTTAGTTAATAGTCGCAGATAACAAAACGATGGTCAACAAAAATATTTTTTTTTTTAGGTTTTATCAAGGTTTTTTTTTTTAAGTGATACAGTCGATTTGTTTTACGAGACGGGTTAATTCGGCATTGTAGATACAGCCTAAATGATAGCTTAAACGGTTCAATCTAAATTTTCAAAGCGCTGACTTGTGAACCAGGTAGGTAGTTCTTGTTTATTGAGTTATGTTTTACTAGAGATTTGGTATTCTTTATTCTTATAGTAGTCAGTTTTAACAGACAGAGATGAAATATCAGATTCTGAAATTATGTTTACTTATGAATTTAATCAGTTATTTTAATAATAAATTATCATTTTAATTAACCTTTTATTGTAAACAGCAAATTTATCAATATACTTTGCCTATTTTAAATTTAGTAGGAAATTTTATAATTTTAGTTGACTATCATCTCATTTTTTTGTAAAGATATTTTTTTAATATATTTTTTTATGAAATGGTGCATAGCGATAAATTTATTTTATTTATCATTAAATCGACTTCACATTCCATATATTGTGTACAAAATGATGTATCTTTAGTCTCAGTTAAAATAATTCTAAGTTGAAAATCCACGGTAGCTAATTCCTACAAAATATTTAATGTTGAACAAATTGATTGCGTGAAATTTAGCAAAAAAAGTCCTATTTTTCGTTATTTGATAAAATGCAAAACAGTCTGTAATATCTTTTAAGAATGAAATGACTTCTAAAAGTTACGAATACGTTAATGTTGTCTTCTTGCACATTAAACTTAATTATCTGACATTATAAATTTATCTCAACATAGTTTTCGTTCCTACCTTTTGACATAGTCAGCATTAAAGATTCGGTATAGCATATATTAAAATTATTTCTTTATTGAAATATGTAGTCAGTTTTTAGTAAAAATATATACCCATATATCTTATAGATTTAAATTATACGATATTATGTGTATAAAATAATATATAGAACAGACATTTAGCCTATATTACACTTATGAACGCTGATACTTATTGCATATTTAATAATTATAATGGTATTTCCCTATTTCTCACGTAATCTTTGTACATTATATTGATATATTAAAAAGGATGCCACGTAAATAAAATAAAATATATTCAACTGGCCATTGAAAACGTACTAATACATAATATTTTAATTTAAAAACGTATATTTTATCTGTAGCGTCTTTTAAAAATATATCATATGTATAGTCGGTATTAGATTGTTATGAAATTAGATGTTACGGGTGTACATTTTACAAAATGTCTGTTTAAATACAGACAATGTAACATGGATGCTTTTTTTTGTATAGGTTTAAATAATAAAAGTGAGATAGCCGCTGTTCGAAGTCTAGTATTTAATAGTCTATGGCTTCAGTGTATTTTAAATTAGATCCCCTCATTTTTTTAAACTAGACTTTGTCTATGAACCGTATGGATTGGGTGCTTATAGTATTGCCAGGATATTATTTTATTTTACACCAATAATTTATATGTATTTAAATCCCGCTCCCCTTAATAAGCAAAATTATAAAATAGTTTGCACATTTACTGTTATTTTTAGAAATTTATTTATATAGTATGTTTCTGGAAAACATAAAAGCTGATTTTATCTAATAAAAGTTCTGCATGCAAACTTTTAATAGGTGAACTTTAATATATATATATATTTGAAAATACCAACTTCATTCTAGGATCTTTTTCTTTATCTATTACTTCTGATAAATACAGTGTGCTAAAGTGGTAGTAGCGAATTATTGGTGTGATACTTGTTTGTTAAGACTGCAAATTATTTCAAAGTATTATCGATGGATTATGATTTATAGTACGTATGTTCATTGTGTCACTTCAGCTCTTAATTCTCAATAGTAACGAGTGTATTCAGATGTTGCCATTTAATAAACTGGTATTTATCATAATGAGTTTGTTGTTTAGGGAAAGTGTTTACTATTTATGTATAATGCGTAGCTAGTAGTTTGTTAAAACTATCTTAGAATTAGGACGCAATTAATGTTACGTTAAAAAAAATCCTCAATATAACGCAATAGATATGTAAATAAAATTTAACCTTTATAGTTAAAATAGTGCAAATATATTTTGCTACTTTAATTAGACATCACTCTCAAATCACAAAGTATATTTCATAAACCCAAAAATACAATTATATTTTGCAATTATACTCCTAAATGTCTAATAAATGTAACAAAGTATTAAATGTAGCTTATTAATTTAATTTTTAGTGTTTGGTATAGATTAAAATTTAATGATATTTGATATCATTTGCAAATCATACTAAATCTATTGATTGAAACGTTATACTTATCGAAGATAATTTTAGTGCAATATTAAATTGTGTATAAATTCTTTCTAATTCAAGTCAAGTTTAATTTATATGAGACTTGCCGCATAGTTTGTCATTTGTCCCTGCTCGCAATGTTTATAATTTTTACTCTGTGAGTTGTAGTGGATTCGACTGATATTGTTTTAATGTTGGTATTCGCTAAATAGGCTTATGATTTTTCGATTTTATATTATTTTATGAGCCTTTTATTTTAATTATATTTGCAAATTGCTAAGTTGTACATTTTATTCAACAAAATATTATGGTTTTATTTCTTTTATGTAAATATCCCGTACTATTATTATTTGCTAGATGTCGTGCCTTTAGATATCCGATTTAGTTTATTTATGAAATAAATAAAATGATTGTCTTTATTTTTGGTTTTTTATTTATTTATTTATTTAAACCTTAGGGTCCAGTGTCGAACTTTAAAATATATGTGGTCACTTATATTTCTTGTTAATGTCAGATACAATAAACAACATTAAAGTTTTATGTTATTAAATTTAGTATTTACCTGTTAACTCCAATGACAATACTACTAAAACCTACTATTTATAATGATGTAATTAATATAGTCAAAACATTTGCGAGATCAACGTTAATTAAATTGAGTAGATGTAGATGTTTATTCACATAGTAATACCCTATTTGACATAATTAACGGTAAATCTGTACGTGCAATTGTAAGACAATTAATTGATTGGAAAACAAAAGGATAATGATTGTGTTGACCTATTCTTAAACTTAAAACACTTAATAATACGCTGTTAAAATTACAAGATCAGCAATATCACTAACAGGGAATAGGGCAATGTAAAGGAATCCTTACTTCGTATTCAAGTATTAACTCGTTTATTCGTAGCCCTATAATTAAGTGTCTGGAATACAGTACTTTAGCGAACTAAATTAGTAGTTAGATTGGGGTTTGACATCCTTAGAAATAAAAGAAGTTGACAGATATCTCGTCCCTTGTAATAAGCAAGATTGGTCAAACCAAAAGCATCTTGGATTTTAGGCCGATTTTGGTAGGGAAATAGACGGAAATAATGGCATCAGTTATCCCTACAAATCTAAGATAAAAATATTTAATCTTGTATTTCTAAGACTAAATGTATACCCCGTTAGTAGAAAAATATATATTTTTGTTAAAAATGGACTGTTTTCTATTCAATATAATTTCGCATTCAAGATAGAAAACAATCCATCAAACGCTTATAAGTGTACGTGTGTTGTTGAACCGCAAATAACGGCGGTAATTATGTATCATACAATAAATAAATAAAGTTATATCATTTTTATTTCACCCCTTTATTATAAAACACAAGGTGGTAAACAGTATTATCACTGACGGTTTACTTTCTAAATGAAAGTTAACTTTCAAGTGCTCGAATAAGAATATGTAGGTAGAAAATCTTACACTAGACAACTTAGCATTAGATTTTGTATGGTCAAAGTAAAATGGACTCTATGTAACTCGTTTTAGAGTCTCAAATCCTGTAATTTTTGTTTTGCAAATCTGTCACAAGCCCGAGCTATAGTATTGTAGGCAAATTTCTTTAAAACAGTACAAATAAGATCCATTTTTACACTGATATTCAAGTATTTCTATACTCCAAATCCTCGATTGCAAACAAGCAAATCTTGTCCTCAGACTGATGGTAAGTAATGATACAGTTAAAAAAAGCAGAGTGCTTATTTAGAGTATGGCTATTCACGTGGAAGAAACGGAAGCTGGAAGTGCATTCTGGATCTTAAAGAGGCAAATCAGATGTCCATGGGATGTCAGCTGTTCGCTCGCAATCGAGGAGTCGTTTTAGTAAGGTAATACTTAAACGTACCAAAATTGAATTTATTTAATCTTAAAATTGCCCATAATTCTTCAGCTCGAACTTTTAACGAAATGTTTGTAACACAAACATCAGAATAGTATAGGATTTGCGACTCTAAAAGGAGTGACATTAGAACCATTTTTCTTTGACGATACATAGTTTGATATGCGAAAGAATTGTGATTGAGCAAATCTTGTACTAAAGCTACAGGTCGATGCCTTATGAGGTCTCGCAGTTCGGTGGTAAAAAGATTTGCAAGAGGAAACAAGATAATATTTGCAGAGCACATTCTGAAATATATCTTGTAAAATACCGCTATAAAGACGTGAAGGTGATAGCGACGAAGCTCCATAACACTGAATTAAGAATATACAGACACAACTAATATTGAAGCATCCACAACCACTCCACTTTAGTAGTGTCTCTCAAACAGGCGGTAGGTAATTCACTTCATTCCATTTAGCATTATTCATGTTCTTCACATTTACCACAAAATGGTAGAATTTTGCGAACTAGCAATATTTCGCGAATGTGGAATGAGATGTGCGCGGGGCCTTTTCACTGTTTTGGACACAATGCACTGCATGCAATAGTGGCTGAATGAGGGTTCTGTAGGTTCATGACTGTGCTCCATGCTTTATTAAAGTTATTTATTGGCTAGGTTGCCGATGAGTCTTCTAGTATCCAATGAAAATGAATCTGATATGGAATATCCGATAAGTAATAGCAACATCAGAAATTCGTGGACTGTAGTACTTGAGCTTTGTGTAAGGTGAGAAGCTGTGATGTACCGCTTGATCCAGCGATTTTCGTAGGCATAAAACAGGTAAGGCAGGAAGGCGGCATGAAATTCAAAGATCCTCCTATATCCTCCTCCTCGTTAAGAGTTCTACAAAATAATTAGGGTAGGCAGTGCTTTTATGCAAGTTTGAATTGCATTTTTATTGAGGATGCAAAGTTTCTTGCTGGCTGATTTTCTTAGATTGTAAGCATTTCTAAAGTTACTTTTTCAGAAACTTTGTTACGAATACCTTTGCAACCAACTTTTTAAAAAATGTGATATTTTACTTTACATAAGGCTACCTACCTACTCTACAAAATAAAACCGTCAAAACTAACTTGTGCTAATAATTCACAAAGCCCATCAGCTCACTTGGTGCAGCGTGTTGGGTTTAAGCTTAGAAAAAAAGTTAATATGTAGTTCTACTACGAAAAGTTTGTTGGACTGGCATTAATTTTTTTATTAAATTTCATGAATCCTAGACTTCTAGTAGCGCGGTACTACCAAGCGTGCCACGAGATAATTATCTATACCTATTATTCCTATTTTTCTAAGATAGATGAGATAACTTTTATATCCGATAAAATTCAAAACTTACGTTCGCAGTAACATTATAAAATTATTTATTGTTAGTAACAATTAAATAATAATGGATAGACATAATTTTCTCGACATTCTAGCACTACAGAGCATGAAATAATTATTTTCATGAGTAGAAGAAGATATAAACACTAGAATCATTATCATTTATTCATTAAGAGAGAGATTTACCTCACATAAAGGGATTAATTAATATTTATTGTTTTGAAATTTGTCGGTTTAGAGGTCCTGTATCTGAGGAGGGAGAGTAGGCCGGACAGAGAACACAGCCTGTTCTCTGTCCGGCTTCAAAAATAGGATGATGGGTGAATAAAACGTATACCTGCTTGTATCCTGCGAAGGCATTTTTTTTCGATTTCGTAGGAATTATTAAACAAAATCATAAAATAAACATTCAATGACTAACGTGACAAGAAAAATTTCTTATAACGACAGTGCATTCAATGATATTTTTTATTAATGTATCGAAATGAATTTCACTTTAAAATAGTTTGTTCACTGGGTTTTTTTGCATATGGTAACCCCAAACAAATCGATGACAGCGACGGGGATTTGCACTCGGTAGGAGTGACGACATTTTTGTCAATAAATTGTAAATTTATTCGCCGTCATAGTTAAAATTTGTAGTTAAAAGTGTTAAAAAAGCCACGAAGATGGCAGACAATGAACAAAAAGCGATGCAGTTGATGGCGGAGGCGGAGAAAAAGTTAAATTCATCGAAATCGTTCCTCGGGTCACTGTTCGGGTAAGAACAATGATTGGTGCATTATTTTATTGATATTGCCCTAATTGTACTTTCAATTGTTTTATTCTGCTTCCCTATCTCATTTTAGTAGACTAATTTTGCATAAAACTCCAATTAAAACTGGTCGGATGTCCTGAAAGTTTATTTCAATTAATTGTATTGTAGACAAAAACCCCGTTAATTTGCTGGATATAGATAAGAAACTCGCTAACCTGTGTTATATTTAGAGTAAATTGCAAAGCATTTTTTATGTTGGAAGTATGTTTGGTTGATCGTAGGTATGGATAAGTTGTACACAATTTTCAATACCTACTAGAAATCGCTGATTTCAAGTGCTTCAAACGTCAACCCTGTTATACAATGTTGCACTGCCCCCTACAATGCAAAATATTTGGTAGCAAGTATGATCCTGCAGTATCATTGTGGAAGCTTGTTTTTTAAATCCAGGATAGTGATGATCATACGATGTTTGTAATGTTGTAATTTTGAAGTATTACAAGGGTATGCTATTGACAAGATGCATATTTGTTATAATAAACAGGGGTAAACTTCTCCTATAACATGTTCCTGTGCTAGCCCTTCTGGGACTGAGCTAGGAACATCACAAATTCTAAACATAATATAGGCTTTCAGTCTTATATATATATAAATAAAGATAAGACTATTAATGTACTTTAAATCAATAGGTTAACCCACACAAATCCTGCAATGTGCACTTGAGGAAAATATTGTTGCTATGTATATGTACTTTACTTATGTAACTTTTAAAAATATATTTGCGAAAAAGTTACATTTTTAGAACTATTTTCAGCCACAAATAGTTAAAATGTTATGCAATTATGCTAGTATTTCACCTGGTTTATGTATTGCTTATACCACCTGTTAAAACACACGGTAGACTTCACACACCTTTGAGAATGTTATGGAACTCTTAGGCATGGAGGTTTCCTCAGCGTTAAAGTGAGTTATATATTAATTTTGCTAAAATTTATAATGCATATAACTCCCAAGAGTTAGAGATGCAAGGTAGTGTTCCGGGGATCAAACTCAGATGCTCCCAAAGACCGGTTAGAGTCCTAAACTCTAGGCTTCAAAAGTGAAAGTTAAACAGCAAGCTACCAACCTTTTGTCACATTTCACAGTGTATTTTCTTTCTCAAGGTAACTCTTATTACTATGTTATTATCGTGTGAATATAAGTTTATTACTAAGAATAAGTATTGTGTTATCAGAGGTTCCTCAAAAGTGGAGGAGGCAGTGGACTGCTACCTCCGTGCAGCCAACCTGTTCAAGATGTCCAAGAAGTGGGCTCAAGCGGGGCAGGCCTTCTGTCTGGCGGCTCAACTCCATCTCAAGGCAGGTGTACGTCATGACGCAGCCACCAACTTTGTTGACGCCTCTAACTGCTATAAAAAATGTGATCCGAATGGTGAGTATTCCACCTCATTAGCCTATATATTTAAGATGAACAAATACTGGGTGTATTTGGGCTATGCCTACTTACTGTCTTGCGATTCAATCGACTCAAATGAGGCACGTGTCATGACGCAGCCACCAACTTTGTAGATAGCTTATAACAGGCAAACGGGAGGGTTTACTAGGCAGATTCGTGCTAATTGCAGTAGATGGTAATAGTAGAGCAGAGAACGCTATTGCCTGGTCTCCATTCTTTGTCTTCCGTTATCAACACGTATGACACCCTCGGAAAGAGAGGGTATGGTGACTACTGTATTCTAAATCTGACTTCACCTCACGGCATTTATGTGTAATGTGTGGTAAAAACACTAATAAAAAATATTAAAATAATGTGTGGAATTCTTATTATGAGAAGATTTAATTAACATTTTGCCGTCAACAATCCTTTTTCAAGTCAAACATTTATTTTGATGCGTATGCCCCTGAAAATCTAGCAGATAATGTATGAACTCTCTCAAAAGATTTATGTCGGTCAAGACACAGACAGACAGACAAAGATGAAAAAAAAAACAGTTTTGGCTTCAGGATCGATATCGGAGGGAGGGCCCTCTTAATTTTTATTACAAAACAGCCAGATTTTTACCAGAAGCTGGGTACGTCCGTGGGCACAGTTAGCAGTTATATTACACTTACAGCCTTAATCTTTTTATATAAAATTAACTTAGCGGCGTGTAAAATCCACCAGGTAAATTCATAAATTGTAAAATCGCAAATCACCCTCGCCGTGGATCGAACACGTTACCTCCCACTCATCAGACCATAGCGCACCACTGCGCCACGGAGGTTGGTTGGTCGACATCAACAAATTATCTCATACTGTAACAGCACAGTGGCCTGGTAGGTATTGCGTGTTATATCGCTAAATCAAATCAAGGCCATCAAACACTAGTTCGCAGTACAACGTGATAATGATAACAAAAATTCAAGTTGCAGCTACTTATCTTTTATTTTCGCCTTCATTAATCAATTTTAGTATTTTTCTAGGGTTCCGTATCTTATATTGGAAAATAAAACGTAAGAATTTTTTTGGTTCCGGTCTGAAGGGAGTGGTTGTCAATGTAATTAGAGGCGCCTGTACCGTATATTCATACTGCGTCCAACACATTGAATGAACATCAAAACCTCTAGGGTGCTAGCCGGTGACCTACATTCTTGAAAATTGGCACGAGTTGGCACATTTCAAAACATAGATCTGAATACCATTAGTCCTAATCGAATGTGGAGTTATTACGTACTAGCCGTTATCGGCGTTTATTAATTTTTTTGACAAATCATCGTGGAATCGTTTGTTTTCCTGGTTTAAAAGTAGACTATGTTACTCTCCGTCTTTTCAACTAACTCTGTGCCAAAAAACAACTTGATTGGTTGCTTAGTCAACGGAGGGAAGGACGGACAAACAAACAAAGACACTTTTTTATTTATAATATTATTGAAGACGACAAAATAACGGTTAAACTTGCGTAACATATTTGTGGTTAATTTGACTTATTTATTACGTTCGCAAACATATTGTTATTATATATAATATAGTTAGGTTGCCTAAAAATACAAAATCAAGTAAAATTTTTGAGGTTAATATCGTATGAAATATATGCACACACTAAAGCCCGGACATTAAAGAGAGTCTGTTAATTATATTATATTTAATTTCAAGCAGCGACTTCCGTATTTAATACAATGAGAAAGGCAACACACGTCAATATCAAAGGACCTCGATGCAAGCAATGATGCTTGGCGGCAGAAAGAAGCATGGCGGTATTTGTTCCCGAAACGAGCCCTGTCACAAAAGCTGTACTACTACTGTATTAATACACTTATTGTGTACAACAGAGAAAAAAACTCAAATCCCAAGTAGCGAGATAACGAGCTTTGCTATTTTTTTAGATTTGCACGCTCGCTGTCGAGGAGTCCTTTTCGTACATCAAACTCTGAATCGTTAAAGTAAAATGGATCTTATGTTAACTGTTTTAGGGTCTCAAATCCGGTATTCTGATTATTGTTTTACAAATGTTATTTCAAAAGGACTAGCTAAAGAGTTGTAGGCCAATTTGATCTTTATTTATTTTTATTTATTTATTTATTAACTTGCATCCATATTGCCTTAACATAGTCATGGGGCCCTGTCAGGGCTTAGCAATAAGAAACAGTATAAAAATCGTCAAGTTAATAAATCTATTATAATATTAAATAATTGCTCAGCCAATTGGATAGTCATTAAATTATGTTAAAAATTACTATGACATGTCATGAAAATCAATTGAAATAAGGCGATTATTTAATTATATACAACATGATATTACTGTTTATTTATTATTTCCTATCATCTACTTTTACAATATACGATCGATTAAAAAATGCATGTCGGGATTTTTTTTAAAAGAATGCAAATTTGATTTCGATGTTAAAGTATTCGGTACTCGAAAACGACTTCTCGATTGCGAGATTCTTGTGCTAAGGCTAAAGTTGCCAAATTACCGTTAGTCAGAACATTTAAAGTATTTAACACACATGCCCTTCTACGTCTACTCTTTACTCTCTGGGTCTATTTTCAAATTCAAATCTTTATTTACGTGATTGCAGGTTAACAAATTTGATCTTATAATAAAAAATAACAAGTTACGTGCTACAATCTGCCATTCTTGGCATGCAAATTATAACAACACCTTAATTATAAAATTATTTTTCCAATTTATACAAAATGTCAGAAAATTAAGGTATCATAAATTGTGAAGTTAAATTACAATTAAATAATGTAAAGTAAACCAAAATATAAACCTAGAAATACAATAATTTAAGCCTTTAATTTTAGATATTCGTCTACTGAATAAAATTGACGAAGCATGAGCCATTAAATAATTTTAATCTTAAATTTGGGCAGAGGTAAGTCAATTAAAGTTTTTGGTAATTTGTTATAAATTGTAATTGCTATACAATAAACATTTCTTTTATATAGAGTGAGGTTTTCGTCCTCTATTGCCTGACGGGGCCTCATCTGCATATAGATTTAAGGTTAAGTTAATACTTTTTCAATCTCTTGATGTACATACATGTAAACGAGTGAATAAATGAATCAAACTTGTAACGTAACTGTTACTCAAATTGTTACTTTTCTTTCAGAGGCTGTATCGTGTCTGCTGAAAGCGATTGAAATCTACACAGACATGGGAAGATTTACTGTAGCCGCTAAACAACATCAGGTATGAAATATGCTATATCTAATTTTGTCTCGAAATTGTGCTTAATATGGATTTGACAGCAGTATCGTATTGGCCCCAGAATGTACCTAAAAATTCAGTCCTGCCAACAAATAATCTTATCCATACGAATATTATAAATGTGAATGTAAGTTTGTTTGTTACGCTTCCACGCAAAAACTACTGAAGCGATCTTTATGAAACTTTTTATACATATTCTTGGAGGTATTAGAAATAATATACTATATATACTTTTCATTGAAAAAAAAATTACGTAAGAAAAAAAACGTTTGTGAAAAATCTCAAAATCTCAAATATGACTATAGGTGTAGACTATGTAGCAGTACGCTGCCTCCCAAAATTACGCGGGCGAAGCCGCAGGGCACATCTAGTATACTAATATATGAAGCTGAGTAGTTTGTTTGTTTACTTGAACGCGACGGTCTCAGAAACTACTGGTGCGACTTGAAAAAATATTTTAGTTATGGATAGCCGATTTATCGAGGAAAGCTAATTATCATGTCATATATGCTAAGACCAATAGCAGCATGGCACCAATGAAGAATGTTTCAAAATCTGTTTTATTTTTCTTTTTTAGAGCTTCCGCTTCGTGCGCTGTTTAAACGGTTAAAGTTTCGATAAAATCATGTATGACTAAGTCGTTCCCCTTTAAAAGTTCAAAAAAAATCGCGACAGCTTATGTCTGTCTTTTAAGGTTGACTTATACGAGGACGAAGTCGCGAGGGACCGCTAGTATAGCTATATACAATTTTGCTTAAATCTATAACAACACTTTTCTTTAATCTGTCGTTTAATATAAACTTTAAACCTTTTCGAGAGAATTCTCTAAGTATTTAAGTTTTAAAGGTCAAATTACAGGTTCTTTTTTTGATTGTTTCATCATTATTTATGAATTATGAAAATTTAGCGTAATTTGCTATACTCGGCGAAAAAAAAGCAGGAGAATGTGTTATCGATAATTTCTTCAATCTTTTTACTCCACACCAAATAGTTCCTCGGCAATGGACCCTCTGCAAACGTTTCGCTCCGAAACCGGAGCATCCTCAGGCGATGTTGACTTTACAATGAATAATTGTTAACAACAGTTAACTCTTGAGGATGCTCCGGTTTCGGAGCGAAACGTGCGTAGAGTGTCATTGCCGAATATCTGTTTGGTGTGGAGTATTAGGATTGAAGAAATTATAAATAACACCATACACATTATCCTGTTTTTAAATTATTAATTACAGCATAAAGATTCTACTGCTTTTCGCGGAGTATAGCAAATTAAGCTTAATTTTTTATGCCCGCTTCTATCCAAAGTTCACTTATGAATGCCAATCATAACCAATGTACGTCTCTCATAGAACATAGCGGAACTTTACGAAACGGAGTGCGTCGACTTAGCCCGTGCGATGCAACACTACGAACAGGCGGCCGACTACTTCCGCGGAGAAGAATCCACTTCTTCGGCCAACAAGTGCATGCTGAAGTTAGCGCAGTACGCTGCGCAACTTGAGCATTACGACAAAGCTATACAGATCTATGAGCAGGTTGGTATAGTTTCATCTTTTCATCTTGTCATCAATCTGTGCGCCTTTTTTTTTGCATGAACCTATACGCGTCCTTTATCTACTGCTAGAAATCTGTACGTTTTCACTAAACCGAAGTATCGCCTAAATCGAATGCCTAACGATTTAAATAAATAAATAAGTATACTACGACAATACACACATCGCCATCCAGCCCCAAAGTAAGCATAGCTTTTGTTATGGGTACGAAAATTACTGATGAATATTTTTAGGAATAATATACCTAAATACTAAGAATATACATATAAACCACCCAGACACTGAACAGCATTCATGCTCATCACACGAACATTTTCCAGTCGTGGGAATCGAACCCACGGCCTTGGACTCAGAAAGCAGGGTCACTGCCCACTGCGCCACCCGGCTCTCAAAACAATGGACTACTTCAGGACGCTTGTGTCTCCTTCAAACAAATCGGCCGTCTATAGAAAAAAAACGTTTCACCAACTGTTGTGGTTGAAGACGTTTGTTTTCTCAAAATAAATTACAATTTCACTCAATGGGAATGTTTACAACTTATTTTTTATGTAGGTAATATTAAAACTACAAACAACGGCACGTACAAAACAATATGAAATTATATAACAAACTTGAGGGTACATTTATAAATACTTCATACTGTCATACATAGGACCTCACTCAGGTTTTGTCAAAGACTAAGTTGTTCTTACAAAAATTTAAATTTTGTTCTATTTTAATATCTTTAGGTATTTATGTATATCTATATATATATAAAAGAGAATGTGTGTGGGTGTGTTCCGTATAGGCTCCGAAACGGCTGGACCGATTTCAATGAAACTTTCAGGGAATCTCCGGATTTACCTTGCGAGTAATCCTGTAAAGTTTGGTGACGATCGGAGCACTCCTATTTTTGAACTGTCAAACTGTCAAATACAGCTATGATTTGTTGGGTGTAGATAATGATCTTCACCCGCTCGATCAGAATAAAAGAGATTGTATACGGAGATAAATAAATGATTTAATATATTATGAGACTTAAATTAAAAATTTAATGATGTAAGTTTATTGTTTAAATAAAATAAAGAAAAATCTAGCCCGGCGAATCGGGCTGGGTACGCTAGTGTAAGGTAAAAAAGAACATGGTACGTTTTCCAGATCGCGAAGTCGTCGCTGGACAACAGCCTGCTGAAGTACAGCGCCAAGGAGTACATGTTCCGCGCCGCGCTTTGCCACCTGTGCGTCGACATCCTCAACGCACAGCACGCGTTGGAGAAATACTGCGGCCTGTACCCCGCCTTCACCGACACCCGGGAGTGCAAGCTCATCAAGGTGAGAGCTCGCTGATTGGAGATGGCAGTGGGATGCATAAAGGATATGCACTGGGTATATACTAAGCGGGCAGTAGATATAAGATGAAAAATATCTCCAGTATAGTGAGTGAGAGTTATAAAGAACTTAACCTTAACGTTTTTATTCCTCGTACTTGGGATTTTCTCCAGTTTATATCATCTTCCCGCTTAGTGCATACCCTGTGTGCACGCCACTGACAACTAGGTAAGCATTACAGATGAATAAACTAAAACAAACAGATTCTAAGTTTAGGTTATAAATAGGTTACTTAAGGCTACATTTTAATAAAATATCCCGCGTGAGTGGAACTTTATGGAAGGAAAAAATGCATTATATCAATCAATCATCAATCATCAATCTATAATTTATATCAGCCCACTGTTGGACTAAAGGCGTTTCCCAATGGGAGGGTTTGCCTATAATGACTAGCGTGCGTGCGTACATGCGAACGTACGTGTGCGTGCTAACGTGCGTGATTGTGGTGTATTTATTAATGGAACTAACTATTTTCAATAAACTTTATATTCTTGCGGAACAAATGTAATTTTACTCTCTTACTTTGTATTTATATCTATGTAACTACTTTTTTTTTCTTTGGTGTACAATAAAAGTGTATTTATTATCATTCATCCCCAGGAGCTGATCGAACACCTGGAAGACCAGAACGTTGACGCCTACACCGAGGCGGTGAAGACTTACGACAGCATATCCCGCCTCGACCAGTGGTACACCACCATGCTCGTTCGCATCAAGAAGCAGATCAACGACAACCCGGACCTGCGCTGAATTCACCCCGCCGCGCCGCCCGTCTCCGTGAGTCGCCCTGTTGTCTGTGGTTAAGAGATATTGCAAAAAAAAAACGCTCATTCATGTTGAGGCATTTTGTTTTTAATTTAGTTCATCCTAAATACCCTTAAGTATGTATTGTTTGCGTAATTAACTGACGTCGATCTAAAAACAGGTTCTTATGTGCCGGTCTAATTTAAGTTTAAATTTAAAAATGTTTTTTTTAATTTAGACCTTCTCGAAGGCAATTATGAAGCGTTCATACATTTAACATGTTAACACTAATGTTAGGTGATGATACATCAGTTTACTTAAAACTAAAGCTAGGAGGGTTCCAAACGCGCCCTGGTCTAAGAAGAGCCCACAAAAAACTTAGCCAGGTTTTTTTTTGTTGTCACGCATTTAGCGTGTTGTTAAAAGGTCAATGCTAGCTTTAGATATATATAGTTCTTCACAGCTAAAAAAAAAGGTAATTCTTGACCATAATTCGGGATAAGGGCCCGAATACACGAGCGGCGCGATGTCAACGATATAAGTAATTGAAACCGTTGACTTATAGCGACGCTTACGGTTGTTTTTTATAAACTCTTTATTGCACAACACAAAAAAAACGGTTTACAAAAGGCGGTCCTACTAAAGCATTATCTATCAACTAACCTTTGGACTTTGAGCGCGCTGTCGTGTATTTGAGTCCTAAATTGTTACGCTTTACACGATTATTACAAGAATAAAATTTTCTCAACCATAAAATATTTCAAATTTACCTCTTACGTATATGTGCGGCACAGTTTTCTTCTAGAGGCCTAAAATCGTTAATAAGGGGGAAAAAAAATGAGCACAGAGTGGCCACGTAATTTATTGTCCAGCACGCTCTTCGGACCAATCTTGACAACGTGTTCTTAGCTCGATGTCGGTTAATTTAAATTTGATCGCTCGCAACCGTAGTGGCGTTATCGAGTATCGATACAATAAGTCAAAGTAAAATGGTCTTAATGTTATTAGATATACAGTTGCAAATTCTGTTTTTCTTTTTATGTCATAAACGTTTCATGAAGAGATCTGGCTGTCGAAGTGTGCACGAATTTTAGCTTAAGAGCTATGTGTGTGTGTGTGTATATATGTACAAAAGATAATTTCTTTATGGCCGATTGGCGCAGTGGGCAACCCTGTGTCATTTTAAATCAAAGGCTATGGGTTCGATTCCCACATCTGGAGGATGTTTGTGTGATGAATATCTATATATATCCATGTATCTGGATGTTAAACTGCTTGGTGCAGCTTCACGCGGACAAGCGCATGAGTGACAACCCCGAATAGATCCAGAACCAGACTTGGCTAAAACCAGCGAACGATTTTAGCAGAACGTTGGTAACATAAAAATCAAACATTTTACTTTGACGCTGTAGTATTTCGATAATCTGAAACTACCACGATTGCGTACGAGCATATCGTATACAAGAAGAACTCCGCAAACAAAGCCGAGAACACATGAAACACGACACCTACGTGACGCCACGCATGTTAACACTAAATCTTAGAATTTCGTGACCCCTCTGTCATCACTCGACATCACATTGTGGCTGATTTTTGTATTGTATTTTCATTATGATCGTAAATAATACTATGCTTAGTTTTTACTTAACACGCGGGGCGCGGTGTGGTTTTATAATGACAGACACATGTACAGCATAAAATCTTCCTTGAATCAGACAGGTGGCGTGTTATGAATGTGTTCCCGGCCTTATAATACTACTTTGACCAAAACATTAGCAACATTTCGCTTTGATATATAAAGTTACTATAACCTTCAATATGTATCAAAATAAAGTAAAGCAATATTGTAATATAATTAATTGATCTGTGTTAATAAAGTAGTGATGGGTACATTAGCAATCACAAGTTTGCGAACAATTATTTAGCATCTAAGAAAAGAATTGTGAAATTTTAAATAAATATTTCGGTAATGCCGCGTGCACTATCTCTAACAGCGGTGGCAATACTAAATTTAATTTATATGTTTAAATCGTAACTGTTTTATTGTTTAGCAAATAGCATAGCGACATGCTAAGAATCGAGAATTCGCAGGCTAATGAAATTAAGGAAAAAATATCAGTAATAACTAGGACCATTGTGGAGACGGTGTGGCTAATATAATTTCCATTTCAACTCTTGTAGCATATTTATTGCCTATTACATTACATTTGATTGTATAGGTTAGGCAGGCGGTTACACTACCGGCCAGAAAAATTAACTGCTATTCGCAATGGCTGTTTGATTAGACAAGTGATAGAACATGATTTACAAGCGCTTATTAAACTAAGCTTCTACTCTTAATACGATTATTGTAGGAACTATATAATACAACGAAACAGTTCACCTAGTCTGAGCGTAGCATAAATTATTAATTTTAATGTATCAGTTAGCTGGAAGATCTATTACAGATCAAGAACAGGCTGAGAATGTTTATAAAGAATTAATCAGTGAACCGTTTTGCTGGCCGGTTGTGTAGCCCAAGGATCTAGTATTCGAGAATTAGTTATTACAATGTAGTGGTTAAGTCGAGGGTTTTCTAAGGATCATGATTAATAAGCGATGATGCACTGCAAAAAATATTCCATAAATGTATAAGTACACTAGAATTATATAATAACAATCTTACATTATGGCAACACTATATGCATTTTTTAGGCTTAAAGGACCTAATTTCAAAGTCTTAAAATAAACTTTAAGATTATAATAATTTTTTTCTCTCTTTTTTTAATGTGATTTTGTTCATTAATGTTCAAACTTGAAATGCTACAATCAACCCGGATTAAAGGTTTTATAATAATTGACTAAAGTTTATTTTTCATGTTAAGAATTTATTTCTCAATCTCCAAAAATTATTTGTTACCAGAGAATAAATTTGACGTTTCGATATTCGTTGTCAAAAAATGACAAATTCATTTCTCAGGCCTCTATCTACTGATTAAAAATCAAACCTATATAAAGTTTTTTCCAAATTGTAACTAAGCGTCTACCTAAAAGTTAGGTCGCGTTAACTGCTTTGACAATTTAGCTTTTAAAAGATCTTTTCAATAATTGAATAGTCAAAAATGTATCTCATTTGGTAACGATCTATCTTCTACTGATAAAATTTGTATAAAAAAAACTATTATATTGTTTTTGTCATACATGGGTAGTTTTTTTCATTATAGTAAAATTGTTACCAAAATAGTAGTTTTTAATGACGTTGATAAATAATCTTCATAACCTCTTAGATATAAAGATATTTTAATTATGTTTAACTGTACAAATCCTACTAAAGTATTTATGGATTTTATGTATTTAATTAATTTGTATTAACTTTCAATAGTCCTACTTAAACCCGGATGTGACTTTTAACTTAAAATTTTTAATTAATTCTATGTTTACATATTGTATTATGGTAGAATTCTTTCTTTTCAAACGAATTAAATATCAAAGCTGAGATCTAGATATCCTACATCTTCCTAGGATTAAAGTTGTAAAATTATTAATTCGTTGTTGTAAATATGTATGTTAGTTTCTATTAATGATTTAATGAACGTGTTTCGTTATGGATTAAATATATTTTTTGTTTAAATTTTGTTTTTGTTTTATGTTTCTTTGCCTATACTTTTTCAATTATCCTGTGTTATTATGTGCATGGTGCTTATATTATGTGTTGGACATTCAATGGGAATTGGTTATCAGCGATCAGTAGTTTGATGCAAACAAAGCTCAGATGAAGCTCGCATAGCGTTGTCGCAAGCGCGTATTTTTGTGATAACACGAACTGTAATTGCGTCGTAGAGCATTCATCTTGGAACTTGCAATAATCCTGCAACCTTTCGATTCCCACACCTATCCAATATTAGAGTAGCCTATTCGTAACTTACCATATGTTTTTTTTAATTAAACGAAAAATATATGTTCATGTATATAGTGAGTCAACTTTGCCGCTGGAAAGGGGAACGAATGCCTTGTGTGCGGAGTCTGCGTCACCTGCATTCTTTGCGAGCCCTTATTGTTATGAGTATACAAACAAATTTATGACTCACTACATGCTTTTAAACTCCACTTTGCTTACCAATATTAGTTTTTACTATTACTATTCCATTAAAGATCTCATTGCAATTTATGTAGGTATAATCGCCACCGGTTGAATAAAGTGTACCTACTTTGTTCACACAGTGGTTAACTTATTGCATATCTGTTTTCAACCCTGGTATACATATTTGATCTTTAATGTTACGTACTGTAATGCGGTTACAATGTGCTATCTAAATTTTGTAAAATAAAAGAAATAATAACAATAGAAGTTTAGCTTGAAAGAGGAGTTAATATTTCATAACATTTAATGTCAAATTATGATAAAATTCAAACGAGTAATTTTTCGCAATATAAAAAAAAAAAAATAGAAGTTTAGCTAAAAAGAGGAGTTAATATTTAATAACATTTACTGTCAAATCATGATAAAATTCAAACAAGTAATTTTAAAAATCATAAAATGTATGTAATTGTAATCCGTAATTCTATTTTTGTTTATATTTGTGAGTTAGCCTGTTTGTGCCTGTATTTATAGTAATAATTATAATAAAGATTACCAGCAATTACCTAGCCGTGTAATTATTAAGTCACCGCTATTTGGAAGTCTGTAAGAATGACATCTTGCTTCGTATATGAATCCTAGGTATATTCTGGAAGTTTCGATCGCATACGATATCCACTCGACTGAATCAAAAGTATTGGAATGAAATCAATGTGAACATCAAAGCTCAAAGATAGACTAGGTCTGACTTCGGAATGCAGTACACTGCAATGCAAGCAAAGAAGCGTGACCATCAAAAGTAATCTCCTCCTTCAATCTTTCGAGTTCTAATGGTTCAAATGAAACCATTACAACTCGAAAGATTTTTTGGTTCAACTAGATTTTCGGTTTTCCAACAGTGGCGTGCATAGAGGGTATGCACAGGGTATGCAGATGATATAAAATGAAGGAAATCTCCAGTACGAGTTATAAATACTTAATTTTTATAACTCTTACAATGCCTATCCTTAAGTTTGTTATAAATGGTACTGGAGATTTCCTTCATTTTATTTCATCAGCATACCCTCTATGCATGCCACTGGTATCCATCTAAAGAATTTTATAAAAAAACTAACACACTTTCCCTAAGCCAGTTGTATAAATAAAAAACATGCAGTACTAGTTAGACAAATTATCTTTAAAACTAAATTACGTGTAAATACAAGAAATAGGTATAAATTAAAATAACATAAGAGTAGAACCAAGTATCGCAAAAAGTTATATACATAGGCTGAGGGCACTACTATATCCCCGGGGAGATATTTGTCTCCTGCCCATGCTAGCCGGGCAGGAGAGATATTATGTCACAGCTTTATCAACTTTCAGAGCACTGGCGCACTAGTGGAAATAATATCTGTTCTGTCCTCTATATCCAACCACAGTTTGGGCAAAATTAAACACATACTATAACCTCTAAAGTACAAAAATAATTATTTAAATCGGTTATAATTTGTCGGAGTTATGGTGTAAAATACACCATAAGTAAAAAACACTTTCATCCCCTCTCTCAAAGGAACCGAGCTTAATGTCGGTATTAAAAGTATCGTATAGAAGTATTTCTAATACCTTCAAGAATATGTATAAAAAGGTTCATGAAGATCGGTTCAGTAGATTTCGCGTGAAAGCGTAACAAACAAACTTACATTCACATTTATAATATTATTAGGGAAGTAAGATTGTGCGCATGCATTCGATCGTTGTCCCATATGCCTTGCGACTCGCGACTATCTGTTTTTTTTTTTTTATACTACGACAATACACACATCGCCATCTTGCCCCCAAAGTAAGCGTAGCTTGTGTTATGGGTACTGAGAAAGCTGATGAATATTTTTTTATGAATATAATACACATAAATACTTAATCTGTTAAGATTTATGTCCTTTATCTCCGACAATATTTATCAGATCTTCATTAAAATTACACAACACATGCTTGATAGTATACACTTTCAAATAAAAAAAGGATTGTTTAAATCGGTTCAAATTTAACGGATCTATAAAGTAAAATTGATAAAAATTTTCATCTTCAGTATATATATAGTCGGACGGCCCATTGGCGCAGTGGGCATTGACCCAGCTTGTTGAGATTGAGTCCAAGGCTGTGGGCGCGATTCCCACAACTGAAAAATGTTTTTCAGCGTCTTGGTATTTATCTATATATTATAAGTATTAATAGAAATTAATTATAAAAATATTCCTCAGTCGTCTTAGTACCCATAACACAAGCTACGCTTACTTTGGAGCTAGATGGCGATGTGTGTATTGTAGATATAATATATTAAATAAAAATGGTTAAAACAATAATATTATTGTGACGTCTCTCGTAAATCAGGTAAGAAACAGCTGTATCTAGATTCATATCGCCAATTAGCAAAAATAACGTCCAACATCCACGGCCACGGAGGCGTAACGGACGTCCTATAAACCCAAAATACCCGTTGTCGTGGACGAAAGGATGGACGTTGGGGTCCCAAGGTGCTGGAATGGCAGCCCCGAACTGTAAACGCAGCGTTGGACGACCCCCAACGAGGTGGACAGACGACATTAAGCGCGTCGCAGGTAGCCGCTGGATCCAAGCGGCTCAGAACCGTGGAATTATGAACTCCCTACAAAAGACCTATGTCCAGCAGTGGACGTCTATCGGTTGATGTGATGATGATGACCCGTTGTCACCCTAATTCAAATTAAAATTCAAAATTCATATATTTCAAGTAGGCCTAATATAAGCACTTTTGAAACGACTCTACCACTTGTTCAGAAGGCAAATTCTATCGAGAAGAAGCCAGCAAGAAACTCAGCAGTTGCTCTTTTCCAACATAAACAAATTATCATTTTAACATTCACTTTTCTATCTTGTGAAACACGAAAGCGGAGCCGGATGCTTCCAAGCAACCTTGTTATTAAGAAATTCATCGATTGTATAGTAACGCTGTAATACTCGTAAATGTGTTTTAACATATTCTTTAAACTTATGCATTGGTAGGTTTAGGTTTTTGTGACAGGGCTCGTCCGGGGAAGTACGCCATGCTTATTCTGCCGCTAAGCAGCATTGTTGCAATGCTGTGTTCCGGTCTGAAGGGCGTGGTTGCCGGTGTGATTAAAGACACATGAGGCTTAACACCTATGCCTCAAATTGATGGACACAGGGCGGCATGTTGAAGGACGTGCTCCTTGCATGCCTTGCGAAGTGTTTCTCTGTTTGTAGGAGATGGTTTTCCACTTAGGTACCATCAGGTGGGCCGTTAGGGATTGCCTTAATCGAATGCCTAATAATTCAAGCGATGACTATAGGAAAAAAAACGATTCAGCAACTCTTAGGTGATAACTATTAGTCAAAGGTAGATGTTTGCCTAGCAATATCCTTAGATTAGGTGTTACTTATAAGGCCTTGTTCGTTATTAGTGAAATTAGTTGGTCAAAATAAACCAGGTTTTAAAAAACATTAACAAAATCTACCTGAGCCAAAGTCTTCAAATGACATTGAATTTAGTACGTGGTTTTGGCATAAGGACGTTTTTGTTGTAGTCATAATTATAATCGGATGGATAGTAGAAAACACAGAACATTAATTGAACATTGGCGCCACTGACGCGCGCACTCCGTACCCTCAATGTGATAGCCAAGAAGACGGATTTATTTTGTTGCACTCTGAGTGAACTCACAAATATACCGATTTGGATTTTATCATATACACTATAGTTATATATATTATTAAAATTTACATAACATGCTGCATTGTCGTATTAGGATAACTTTTTCCTGTAATGACAAAAATGTAAGATGGGAATAAATAAATAAATAAATAAACACTGGAAAAACAGAGCAACACTTCCCCCAGCAATCAGACCCTTCAGACCGACAGGGTAATTACGTATCTCTGCATTCAGAAAAAAGATTCTCTGCAATCTTTGCTCAGCAAAAGTGACGTTTGCTGAGCAAAGATTGCTTTGCTGTAAGATTTGAAAGACCTGAGCGTTTCGTGAGATACGTAATCACCCTGCGGAACACAGAAGTTCTGTTTCGTGGCAGTACTTCTCGGGACGAGATATTATATAAAAAAAATCTACTGCTACCTTGTGCCTACTACTCGATTAGATGGATTTTAGAAACATTGATGACATGCAGCGTTATCACATCATTTATCAAGAAGTGAGATGGCAGTCACCGGCTAACGTGTAGTTAAATGAAAAAATAAAGATTGACATAATTGTTTTGCGGTTTTTCTAGCTAAGCTATATGTTCCCGCCACACAACGACCCACCATTGATATACGAGTGTAAACCGCGAGAGTGAATAGGCAACTAAAAATTAAGTATTAAACTATATTCAGATATAAATGGATTAGCTAGAGTTTTTCGATTATGAACGTATTGACAGTAGGCAGTGGTTACTTATGAATCGGCACTCATGTACTTTACTGTACGATCATATTTATCAGTTTTTTTTCTATCTGCGTTAAACCTCCCCTTCGCTAGCTCTGAAGCTACTCGGTCTCAGCTCTATATTCCTTACCGTCTTACGTATAAGAAAACCGTTTGCTGTGTGGTGATGGCAGATCGGAATACTATTATCACCACCTCTCCTCCTTCCGCGGATGTCGAGGCGACGAAGGGAATATAACGCGAGAACTCTGCTGCTCGTTCTCTGTGCTACTACTACCATATGCTGTGGTCATACCGCCTGCTTAGCGTGAAGGGCAAACCCTTCCGTTGGAAGAGGCCATTAGTCCTCAAGTAAACTGTCTTAGGCTAATGTTTTTGAGTGTCTGGGTGTTTATACGTACCTATATTCTAAGTATTTATGTAACCTAACCACCTACCTCTTTTCTCTTTTTTTCCTTTTATGCTTTTGGTTGCCTGGACGAAATCGCTATGTAGTGATACGACCAAAGGGTAATCTGTTGCTCTAACAATATCTCTGTACCTCCTTTTTTTCTTTGGCGTACATTAAAAGTGTATTCATTCATTCATTATTGATAAAAATATCCATCAGTTATCTTAGTACCCATAACGCAAGCTACGCTTACTTTTGGGCTAGATCATAGATGGCGAAGTGTATATTGTAGTAGTATATTTATTTATTTTATTGGCGATAATCTGGTATAAACTATACGTAATTTAGCGAAAAGGAACTACCCACTCAAAAATATTTTCAGTTATTTACATAAGGCCATTTTATGTAAAAAAAATTGAATGTAATACCTACAACACTTATTGTTTATGACATAACCAACAATGAATCCTTACTTGACTCCTTTGCTAACGGAAGTCCTCATTGGAACATTTTATACCAATAACTCGTTCTTGTTTTTTCTTACTTAGGTGTAAATACCAGAAGAATACTGAAAATCGGATGTACCTAGAGCGGGAACGCATAGCGGCAAATAACGTAGGTATTTAGGTCCGATAATAATTATTTGATTAAGATTTTGCTCTACCGATTCAAACTTAAAATTGAATTTGTTAAGTTTTTCTCAAGTAGCCCGTCATTATGAGCCTATTAAAACTTACATTATTTTTAATGGTTTATTTCATTTTCAATTACATTTCTAACTATCCGCTTATACGTAGGTGTTTAAGTGTTAAATTACGAATAAATTATTGGAAAATGCTACTTCTACTATGTACTCGTAAGTATTAGAACTATTTAGTGGCCTGACAAATAAACGTGAAATATAGGTATTCAATGTTGTATCACGCTCTGGCATTTATAAGGTGCTCTTAGCGTGATAGTCGTTATTTATGCAAGTGTTGTATGATAAGAGGTATTAAAACACGAACGCGGGTTTACCACACGAGGCGAAGCAGAGTGACCGACACCGGAGCATCCTCAGAAGCGTGTGTTAGGAAATAGGGAATTACAGCACTTTATCTATGATAAACCAGATGATTATATTAAATATATGAACAAATCATAGTTTGTATACTCATTGATAATGTATTGAAAATAGAATAATGGACTTTTTGACAAGATATAATTTTGGCGGGAAAGAAAAGTTAGCACGGAAAAAAATGAATTAATTGAGAAAAGGAGATTAAGTGATTTATAATGGTTGTGGCGAAACAAGTCGTATGTACTGTGGAGTTGTTAAAAGTTGTTGGTACTATGGTTGTACCTGATGTTGCATCAGATAAGTATATCTCATCCTTTGGATTATTTATTGGTATCATATATGGAGCCCTAGCGTAATTTTATACCGACAGTTTATATAGCAGAGGTTGCTCCTATACAAACAACTTGTTCCAAAAGTCCTGATGTTATAAGTGATAATAGTAGTTATGTTTGACCTGCCTTAAAATATGTCTTGTATCAAAGGGCCTAGCGTTATTACATATGACAATGTTGTAATTGTGTTTATAAGTTGTTTTAATTGATTGAATAAAAGAGCAACGGTAGAGTTTCATGCCAGGGGTCTTCTCTGCCGAAGACAGCATTCCGAACTGGTAGTAGAGTCATTTGAAGGTAACAAGTAATATGAATTATAGAGAAGCTTAATATACAGTATAAGAGTCAGTCCAGTTGTTTTATTTCACTCAATGGGAAGTCAGGTTTATAGAATACAGACCCACAATACTGCTCTAAAGCAGGTTGGTGGGCTTTAATGATTTCTTTTATAAAATGAATACTTTAATAGAAAGGAAGAATAATAGTCATGAGAATAAATGATTACTGCTAATAAACTAGGTATTTAGCTTCAATAGTACTGTTGATTAATGAAAGATCTAAGTGCCATCCTGAACATTGTGGGTATTATAGTTAATATCGAAATACCTACCATCCATCTCCTTATATTTATTTAGCACATTCATACATTTTGACATGTTAACACTAATGTTAGGTTTTGGCATAACGGCAACTAAAGCTAGGAGCCCACAACCAACTTAGCCAGGTATTTTTTTTGTTATCACCATCATTTATTTGCGTATTTATATAGTTATTTATTTAATACTAAAGTATAAAATCTATCCTATTGAATATATTTTTTTAACACGTGCGTAAAGTGACACTGCCGAAGATCTTCTAGATGGAGTATGAAGATTGAAGAAATTTTAAATTACACCGTATTGATTATCCTTGCGACTAGTTTAGACGTTATACTAATTATTAGGCTGCTAGTAGGTAAATAAGTTCATTATTATAAGCGTTTAGATATTAAGATTTCCTGTTTGGTAACTTGAAGAGCCAATTATTTAGTAATACGAATAGATTCTGTAAGAATTATTATTTAATAGAGTCCCCGAAAGGTTTTATTGGCGGTCGGACACATTCACGCTCGGTATTTCACGACGAGTTATCGACTGAGAATTTGATTTAAATAGGCCACTGGCCCGGGGCTTTGCAACTAGAAGCATCTCAGAAGTCTTTTATTGCGAAGAAAATCCTGCAACCTGAAAAATGGTGTCGCTACCCCCACCACGGGCTGCGATGACCTGAACGAGGTCGAAGAGTACGACTGGAGAGCATCGCAGACGGGCGCCGACCAGCGCACGAGACAGAGCTCCAACTCTGTCTCAGAACATAAGGCAGGGTTCTTATACCTGCCTTATTTCGCGTCTCGTCACCCAGTGGGACACGTTCCCTTGGCGTTGTTTAGCAATTCGATGGAGCCGGCTGCACGCACAAAAAACATGACGTATGCGGCGTTACCTCGCTCTGAGGCGTTCCATTCAAGGCTTGAAGTGCAAGCGAGAGCGCGGAACGAGCGACAAAGAGGCACAGTCGGCCTCCGCGTTCGACATCTGTCTCTCTCCTACTTGAGTGAGCGATGCGTCCGGACAGTTTCTATACAATAATACATTTACATGTTTTCGGAAAGGATGAAGTGCAGCGAAAAGTGAATGCGGTGTCAATGTTTATAGCGACTATAATATCTATCAAACATGCAACAGTTTATCAGTATTTTCTTACGACGTTGTCACGTTCAACTATCGTCAGTAAGCCGACTTTACAGACAACCAATTTTTATTTTAGGTAGGTACCTTACTTTACCTATCATTCCAGTGCTGCCAGCAATATCCCATCAGTACACAATAAAAGTTCAAGGAACAGTCGAGATGGGTGAACAGGTCGCCAGTATGTTGAAGGCGCTCTATAACCACCTACCCCCGGACGTCCAAAGCCTCGCTTCGCTCATCCAGAATACCGACTTCGTCCGCAACATGCAATCTACAGTACAAACAAAACCGTATTTGGACGAAGTAATGGAGAGTAATGCTGTAGGTCACATCTATGGGCGCCATGATGAAAAGGAGAAAAGGAATCTGAAGGAAATCAATAATGTACATATTTGATTACCCAGTAAATAAAACCTATACCTACAGCTTTTCATTTTATTCAAAGTCAAAGTCAAAGTCAAAGTCAAAAATATCTTTATTCAAGTAGGCCCATAGATGGCACTTTTGATGCGTTCATAAGAATTACACGGTATTATTAAATTCAAATTCAAAATTCATTTATTTAGGTAGGCCTACTCTATAAGCAGCTTTGGAACGTCAAGTCTGTCTGTTTGTTGTGACTCTACTACCAGTTCGGAAGGCGAGAAGAAGCCGGCAAGAAACTCAGCAGTTGCTCTTTTCCAACATCAACGATTTACAATTAAATATTAATTTGTTCCCAAAGGTGTGTGAAGTTCACCATTCCGCACTGGGCCAGCGTGGTGGACTACGGCCTTAACCCTTTCTTACCGTGGGAGGAGACCTGTTCCCTGTAGTGGTCCGGTAATGGGTTGATATGACTAGAAATTTTCTATATTGTGAGAGATGAGCGATGTCGGACGCTTCCAAGCCTTGTCAGTAAGAAATTCATCAATTGTGTATTAGAAGCGGCGATAGTTTAGTGGTTAGGACTTCGGCTTCATTATCGGAGTGACCGGATACGATCCCCGACTCTAATTTTTCGAAGTTATTTTCGTTATTTATTTAAGCTAACACTTGGTATAACGGTTCTAGTAAGTCGGTGGCTTAACTTTATTATCATAAGGACTCTTGTTTTGTCTTGCAAATACCATATTATTAAATATAAATATTAAATTTCTACTATTTTCTATTTCTATTTTCTAGTAGTACTATTTCTGTGTATTTTTCACCATTTTGATGACCTATTGGACATAGACCTCCTTCATTGATCTGGAAGCCTGGTATTCTTCAACTATTGGTAATACCAGATCCGGATTTTTGCCGCGCGTATGCAATTTCGACGCCGTCAATTATGGTGCCGTGTGGTGACGGCAGATAAGAATGAAGTTGTCACCACCCCTCTTCTTCCCGCGGGTGTCGTACGAGGCGACTAATGGAATATAACGGAGAGCGGGCAGGAGCGTCCCCTGTGCTACTACTACCATCTTCTGCGATCACCAACCCGTCTGCCTTGAGTCCAGCAGTGGACTGTAAAAAGCTGTCAATAATGATTATAAGCAATTTGTGGAAAAACCTCTATCTACAGTGTTCCTTCAAAACAACGATTTATGGTCCTTCGAGGGGATAAACAGATTTCGTAAAAACAGGCAATTTAGCCTTTACCCACTTGCTCGTTTTCCCGGTATTCATATGAGAAATAACAAAGCCAAAAATATCTTTATTCAAGTATATAAATAAATAAATATACTTCGACAATACACACATCGCCATCTAGCCCCAAAGTAAGCGTAGCTTGTGTTATGGGTACTAAGATGACTGATGAATAATTATATGAATAATATACGTAAATACTTATGATGTATAGAAAAACACCCAGACACTGAAAAACATTCAAATTCAAATTCACATCCAAAATTTCTTTATTCACGAGGCCTATCACAGGCACTTATGAAGCGTTCATACATATAATGTTTACATAATTGTAAGGGGATGGTGATAACTTCGTTCGCCAACTTAAACCTTCTTGACACTTCAAAAAGCATTCGGCGACCTGGGCGGCCTGCTCAGCTTCTGGAGTGGCCTCGGCTGGCTGGAGTGACCCAGCGGGGAGCCGCATCCGTACAACGGATGGTTCAGGCCAACCAAGTAAGAAAACAGGCCCAGGAAAAAAAAAATCTAATGTTACAGCGGAAAATCCGACGAAACCTGTTTCTATTATATTCTCTAAAGGAGTGTGACCGGCCGGCGTGGTACAGCTTTAAACCCTTTCCGTTCTGAGAGGAGACCCATGTCCTGTAGAGGGCCGGTAATAGGATGATAACGATGGTAATATATAGGTAATCTAAAAGCGTTTTCCTAAAACAATCTTCTACTTCTTTGTATGGAAACATACTTATATGTAGTTAATAGATACTGTACACGGACAAAGAAGCGAGCAACCACTAGATTGTAATCAGTGAAGTTTTCTATGAGTCTATGTTAAATCAATGTTTTCAGGGTTCCGTACTTTAAAATCACTTCTTGAAAAAAAATAGAAGGTACTGCTCGTATTCAAAGGATTCCAAGAAAAAATTGCTATCAAAATCTGGTTTTTTTTTGCAAATCATGCAGTCTAAGATGGTAACGGGCTAACGTTAGGTGTATGGTAGTTATATTAAAGCCATAAACCTAATGGGTGACATCATCGTACCAGAACGCTAAAACGCATCGTTGCACGTCTTTGCCGATAGGGTCGTTACTAGCCACGGCTGTCGGTTGAAGCCCTGCACCAAAACTGACCAGGGAAAATGGTGGGGATGGAATTCGGCACCTCCAACTTAAAACAAGATCACATATATATTTATGTATAAATATATACGTATAATGTATACTAGCTGACCCGTGCAACCTTTTTGCACCCAATCGGTTATTACCGGAAAACACGAATAAAATTCATTTTCAGACATTTTCTTTAAATGCTAGCTAGATCGATTTATCGCCTCCGAAACCCTCTGTATACTAAATATCATGAAAATCGTTGGAGCCGATTTCGAGATTCCAATTATATGTATATAAAAGAATTGCTCGTTTAAAGATATAAGATATTTTAATATATATTTATAAATAAATTGTTTATTGTTATTAGGTTCACAAAACAGGTAATAACTAAAAGTAGATCGAAATATAAGTAAGTAATAACAAGTTTTGTTCTAAGCTACAACCCGAAGTATGTGTAGTTGGAATTAAATTAAACAAAAGGTAAAGTATAAAAATAAATTAAATTATTTATGGTGGTGCATCCACCTACCTAATGATGTAATGATGATGAGGTACGGAATCCGTTCAAGGCACGCGCCGTTTCTGCGCCTCGCCTCTGAAGAAGTCGAAGGAAAAAAAAATTTCAGTGTGTGCAGTTCATACATAATTCACTGGGATCGGAGGTGCCTCATTCACATTCATAACACACGGGAACACGAACAATAATGAATACGTAAGCCATGTTGCACTATTTAATGTTAACACCACTGTAAAACAGAGCGGACGTCTGTAAAGTTTAATATTAGTAAGTAGACAGCGCTCTTATACAGCTTTTAGTTTTCACTACGACCATTATGAAACTATAACAGACCTTAACTTGTGGGTTACGTTAATTAATTATAATATATATATTTTTTGGTAACTATGACCCAATTTCAATATCTCAACTATCTCTAAATTAATATAAAGATTTAGTTTTAATAATGTATATTATTAATTTAGTTTATGATTATTCTTTATATTTAATAAAGATTTAAATATAAAGAATAATCATAATATACATTAGACATTAATATTAAATTTAAATAGTACAATATTTACAAAATATAGTTTCATTTGTTGTACAATTTATAGAAGTACTTAAAGTTGTTAAAGTTTAGGGTTAAAGTACAAAACCTTTGGGTGATGTAAAGCGTCTCAAAATTTAGAAGAAACTATAAATTTCAACTAATGTGTTATTCTGACGGAAACATAAATAGTTCTTCTTGGGTGCTCACATCTCAGTAGATTCAAAAGGGTCTTGAAAAATAGAGAAACCATGTATTGTTGCATCCATAAAAACAGTCATTTAATATTTAAGGTATGTCTTAACAGTTAATTGGTTTTTCAGAATCAGGAAGTCAGTGAGTTAGTAAAATGAGTCGGAGCACGGAAACGGAAATGAAGGCGAAGATGGACAAGAAAAAGTTTGAAACGTCCATCAGTGAGCTGAAAACCAGGACGTTTGTGACCCCTGCCGACATGGCGCATTATGGTGAGATTGTTTTTTTATAACTACTCTTTATTTTCGAGAACAAACCTAGTATGTTGCGCTATATCTAAGTGCTTAAAATAGAACAGACAATAGAGGCAGTCATTTTAATTCCCGAAAAACGACAGGGTAGGTACCAGCCACGTGCACGCACCTACAACTTTTCTAAGTTATGTGTGTTTTAAGCAATTAAAATATCACTTGCTGCAACGGTGAAGGAAACTCACATTGTGAGGAAACCTTAATGCCTGGGAGTTCTACAAAACGTTCTCAGAGGTATGTGGCCCAGTGCTAATTGGTGGACAATGGACAATAGCCAATGGCCAATAGCCAATGGCCAGCGTGGTGGACTACGGCCTTAATCGCTTCTCATTGTGGGAGGCCGGTAGGGGGTAATTGGTTGATATGATGACGATGATGATGATGATAAAAGGTAGGTCATCTGCTTTTTTCCAACGACCTGTTCTCGATCATTTCGCGGAGCTTTTGAAACAACGGGAAATACTGGTCACCTAAACAATGTGCGTTCGATTACATAAGATTAGAGTACAAACTCTTGATCGCTTTGATGTAAAAAGGCAAACATTTTGCATGCAATCTCACCTGCAGGCTGATTATGTATTTCAGTTGACACCAAATTTAGTTAGCCACTGTTGAAAGTTGCTATCGAATAACGCGCAAACCATTACTATACAGTACGTTATTGTAATGAACTCGGAAACTTGGTTTTTATAATGCAATGAATCGATTAATTGTGACGAAGTGATGCCGTTTCTGTGTGTCAGTTGACACAAAAGTTTGCCATCAAATAACGCTCAATAATTACGCAATTGTATCTGCCAACCGAGTTGAAATGAATTCAGATGGAAACCTATGGATTTTAAAATGCAGCATATGTTTTATTTAGCGGCACTGTATTTTTATGTAACGTAAATGTTTTTGCAGTGCAATCAAGGTTTTTGTAATGCATATTATTCACTGAATATGCTTTTGTTTGGGTTTATCGTAGGAGGATGTGTGTTTGTTTTTCATTTTCCGAAAAATTAGGAGGAAAAATTGGGAGGATTTTTATGAAAATTATAGCATGAGGTACGTACACCAAACTTCTAAGCAGTTTCTTATATATACACGGCTGATTGACACTGTGGGTAGCGACTGCTTTCTGAGTCCAAGGCTGTGGGTTCGATGTGTGATGAACATGATTGTTTCTCAGTGTCTGGGTGTTCATCTATATATTGTATATTAATCAAGTATTTATGTATATTAACAATAAAAATATTTATCAGTCACCTTAGTGCCCATAACACAAGCTACGCTTACTTTGGGGCTAGATGGCGATGTGTGTGTTGTCGTGATATATTTATTATTTATTTATTTATATATGTGAAGCGGTGATAGCGCATTGGGAGGGAGCTCGACTTCACTCCACTTTCGGGAGGCCGAGTTCGAATCCCAGCACGCACCTCTAACTTTTCGGAGTTATGTGCGTTTTTAAGTAATGAAAATATAACTTGCTTCAACGGTGAAGGAAAACATCGTGAGGAAACCTGCATGCCAGAGAGTTCTACGTAATTAACTCAAAGGTGTGAGTCCGGTGAAGGAAAGCATGAGAAAATGCATCACCAATCCGCACTGGGCCAGCCGCGTGGTGGAATACAGTGTATAGAGTACAGTGTGTGTATTCATTCATTCATTCATTCATTATATTATTAACTCATTATAGGCCCACTACAGAACACTGGTCCACTCTTACAATGAGAAGGGGTTAAGGCCGTATGCATCACCATGGGCCGCTGGCCCAGTGCGGATTGGTGATGCATTTTCTCATGCTTTCCTCGGTTTCACGGTTAAAGCAAGTGATGGTTATAATAAAAACGCACATAGCTTCTAAAAGTTAGAGTATCTCGTGTCCCTGAAAAAAACGAAGTCTTGCCCACTAGGCTATCACGGCTTAAGGTTTTCCCCAATTTCCAAAATCTAAGACAAACAAACAAATTATATTTTAGATTTTGATTTAATTAGTAGGTACACAGAACTAAGAACATGCACCGCCCCCCCCCCCCCCCCCCGACTTTAGTGGTGTTTCTCGAATAGACGGTTAGTCACTTCATACCATTTAGCAGTTGACAGTGATTATTTTACTTCTAATGTACTAAACGTTTGCCAAAATGGCGAAAATGGAAAATGTTTGTGAGCTAGCAACCTTCCGCGGGTGTGAAGTGAGACGTGCGCGGGGCGTTTTCACTGTTTTTGGGTACAATGCATTGCATGCAATAATTGCTGAATGAGGGTTCCGTATGTTCTTAATTCTATGGGTACTAAGAATGATGTCGTCGATCGTCAACGGAGACTTTATGCTGCTATTCATTGCAAAGTTACATTCTCTGTCTCTGATGATCTTCCTCAGATCAATAAAATATTAGAATCGACTAGACGTTAAGGCATTTTATTATGGGGTATTGCTGCTGATATAGATTCTATTTTCGTCCTGCAGAAAAGGGCTGTTCGTGCGATATATAAAATGGGTCCAAGAGAGTCATTACGGTACATATTTCAAAATTTAATTTATGTCCATAAAAATATAACAAAATTTAAAAAGAAAATGGACTGTAACAATATTAATATTGGAAGCAAAAATACACTCTTTGTGCAGTTTGCTAGGCTACACAAAATTGCTAATTCTTTCAAGGGCAATTGTATATAATTTTATAACAAATTACCAGATGAAATCTTTGAGATGTCTCTCAATAAGTTCAAAGTTTATATAAAACGTAAGCTTACAGAAAAATCCTATTATAATATTAAGGATTACTTAAACGATAAAAAGGCTTGGGTGTGAATTGCTCTAGCTTCATAGCTTAATATAAATTTACTGTGAGATGGTATTTACACAAAAAAAAATTAACCCGGCTAAGTTTGTTGTGGACTCTTCTTAGACCAGGACGCGTTTGGAACCCTCTTAGCTTTAGGTTTAAGTTGGCGAACGACGTTATCACCATCCCCTTACAATTATGTAAACATGTATGTATGAACGCTTCATAAGTGCCTGTGATAGGCCTACATGAATAAAGAAATTTTGAATTTGAATTTGGGTCAAAATATATAAATAGTCACCAAAATACGTTTACATTTCACGGATATATGAAGTAACATCGCCCAAAAATAGCTTGATAAATAACATCCTTTTTCAATAAATTCTTTGAAAATATATATGAAACCTAGTTATTGATATCTTCAATTTATGTCTAACGTAGATATAACAATAAGAACTAAGTAGGTACTCCATTGAAAACTATTATATTTTCCAAGGAAGTCATGCGATGGTCCGATTACGTATTTTTAGCTTCACAATAGGGAAGCATTGTTAAACAATTCAATAGTTTTCTTAAAGGATTTGGAAGATAAAGTGTCTATTGAAACTTTTTTGTTACATTAGTTGACGCACATCCTCTCGAGTATTCTTCATCTAATCTACATCAGCATCAGTGGCATTATAAGGGCATGGAGGCCTTATAATGCCACTGATGGACTTGGGTATGAATTGCTCTAACTTCATAGCTAAACATTAACTCGACTGTGAGATGGTGATAACAAAACAAAACCTGGCTAAGTTATCTGTGGGCTCCTGGGTTTGATCCTGTCGGTTCCGAAAATTTTATATGCATTTTAAATTTATAAAAAAGGAGCATTTATGTTCTAAAAGTTTATTAGCGCGTGTAGAAATAAATAAATAAATAATAATAAAATAAAAATGTATTTTAACTTTGCGGAAGCTTGAAAACATACTGGAAAGCATCCTGGAAATGCAGAGGGGTACACCCTCTGCATTAGCGTAGGGCCAAACAAATAGGCTAAACAAACATACCGATTTCTTAATAAACATTGTCAATCTTCCGAGGACCTGCCAAGTTCCTACGACTTACTAATAATCGGGACGTGTGTGACCTAGATGTAGCACCAAATAATGTATGTCTTTAGGACCAGCGTCTAGTCTAGGTTGTGCGTCGATTTTTTCGTCATATTTCATTCCTGATTTAATCCCTTTGGGGGTAAAATACATACACTGTAGTAGTCGGGTAGACTTTTAAAAATACTTAATTTTAAGAGCAGAAAAACAGAGTTTCGTACAAACTTTAAACCCCTTGGGGGTGGGTTTTCAAGAAAAATCTTTCTCAGTGCGCGGTTAGGTCATCACCAGAAACCTACTGTTCCAAGTTTCTAACCCCAGCTGCGCGTTGATTTTCAGTCAGTAAGGACTTTGAATTTTATATATTCTGTCTATATATCTTTTAAGTAGTTAGTAGTATTAGTTTTATATATCTTTTAAGTATTCTGTCTATTATTCGGACTTTGAATTTTATATATTCTGTCTATATATCTTTTAAGTAGTTAGTAGTATTAGTTTTATATATCTTTTAAGTATTCTGTCTATTATTCCAAGACGTGACTATTTTTTTTTATTGTTCAATACCATATTTCACTACAATCCGTTCAGCATGAAGTGGTTGATAGTACATTTTACTTTTAGTTTACGCACACCGAGTGATTCTCCAATTTAAAATGTCACTTTTTTTATTCTTTATTGCTTTTATAAGTGAATATCAATAGACTAATGTTGAGAAAAACACTATTTTTAACACTCATGATATTTTTAAATCTCTTTTTATTATTTAAACTTATTAAATTTTTTTTTTAAAAAGTTCTAACTTGGACGTCCGTGTGTCTGGATGTGCGGATCCCGTATCTTGTGGTCACGATAAAGAGCGAAATACTTCGCTCTTTATTCGAGATTTAATTTATATTTATATTCGAGATACTTTTTTCATAGGCTTCAGTATTTTGAGGAATAGAAGCCTATAACTTTTCACGGTATAATTAAATGTTGTTTAATTATTATTTAATAATATTTCTTTAATAATCTCAAGTTTATTGTAATGAATGAGATTATGAGCCGTTATCTTTTGGATTTTCCAACTATTTTTTTTAAACCAGATACTCGGGACGAGGAAATGTGAGTTCCGACCTGTGTATCCATTGACGTTTTAGCTTAAAAATGAAATAGCGACCGTTAGCTAAATTACTTTAAGTAAGACCGTCTGGTTGACTTCAATCTACAATCAAGGCGGATTTACGGTGACAAAAAGTATAACTTTTTGAAAAACTGTTTTTTTTTTAATTAGATGACGGGGCAGTCACAGAAGATTACCTAAAGGCGTACGCACACTCCTTGGAGCACCCCGAAAGCTTTTGGGCAGACATTGGTAAAGAATTGGAATGGACCCGACCATGGGACAAAGTTATTGACGCAAGCAACCCGCCTTTTACAAAATGGTGAGTAAATTTTACTATAATCCAAAGTAGTTAATTTTTTTACTACCTCCCTGGGGCATTGATCGTTATATAATTTCTGAATTTTCTGATGTCTGGTCTGGCTTTGGCCGTGATTTAGCGTTCCGGTATGATGTCGCGTAGAAACCGATTGGGTTTATGGGCATTGGCGTTCACAGGGTGTCTGTCCAGGGTAGGCATATGGCTTCAAATTGAAAATTCCTCCTCACAAACGACTTATATAAAATTTAAGGGCAGGGCATTTGTATATATATGAATTGCACGGTACTTACACGGGTATGGGTTACATATAACTGCCATACCACTAACAGCACTTTAGCCAAGGCTAGCTCGTTACCATCTTAACTGCTGGTTAGATTGCAGTTAAGGGCTAACTTGTAGTGGAATAAAAAGTGAAAATAATAAACCCATTTCTCCATTTAACAATTTAAATGTTCGGGCTTTCTCTAGAGTTTCTTACGCGTGTTTGTTTGACTTCTGTATTAAAAGCGACGATGAGTAAAAGGTAAAGAATAGAGCACAGAACTAGGAACATATATAATAGGGTGGCGCAAGAAAAACGTCTATTTTTTTAGTCTCACGTGAAAAAATATCGGTTTTCGATGTTTTATGAGCTGTCTCCAAAGGACAGCTCAAAAAATATTTTTTAAAAGGTCGCTCAGAATTTTTTTAAAATTTCAAAAATCATCAAAAATGAAATTTGGGTGTACACGGGGCTTTTACACTGTTTTGGGACACAATGCACTGCATTCAATAATGGCTGAATGAGGGTTCTGTATGTTCTAAATTCTCTGAAATAGAGTTTGCACTTCTGTCTTCTACTTGGCATCGTACTAAAACGCTAAATCGCTTGGCAGCACATCATTCGGTAAATCAGTACCTAACTAGCCACGACCGAAGCCTCCCGCCAGACAAATTACCAAGTCTTTACCATGCTCTATGATATTAGGTGGCTTGGAGGGGAGATGTCCGTGTGCCACAACGCGGTGGACCGCCACGTGGCGAGTGGTCACGGCGGCCAGGTCGCCCTGGTGTACGATTCACCTCTCACCGACACTGTGCAGAGGATAACGTACTCTGAATTACAGAATCAGGTAATTATTGACTGTCAGATATTTTATTAAATTAATTAACTTTTGCACAAATAATTTGATAGTAATATTTCAATTTAAAAAAAATTACAAATAAAAATGGTCCAGAGGTACGTACCGGGGATGGAACTCGGTCCGACCGAAAGGGAAGCCGAAGCCTTGCTCACTAGGCTATCGACGCTTTTGTGTGTTAATAAAAATATAAAATTTAATTTACTTATCATCACAGAATTAAAAACATACAGAAACCGTGTACACGACTAATACTGAAGCGTCTAAAACCACTCCACTTTAGATTGGTTTCTCTAAGAAACTGTTAGTCACTCCATACCATTTAGCAGTTGACAGTAATTATTTTACCACTAATGTTCTAAGCGTTCACCATAGAATTTGTGACCTACCAACATTCCGCGGGTGTAAAGTGGTCGTGACGTGCGCGGGGCTTTTTCACTGTTTTTGGACACAATGCACTGCTTACAATAATGGCTGAATGAGTATTCTGTATGTTCTTTATTCTATGCTCATCATAAACTAGATGACTACTAGAATGCTTCAAAAATTGCAAAACAAAAATGTCATGTCATGTCAAATGTCATGTTATCACTACATAGTATAAAACAAAGTCGCTTCCCACTGTCTGTCTATATATGCTTTTAACGGATTTTAATACTTTTTTTTAATAGATAAAGTGATTCAATAGGATGGATTGTATTTTAGTATTAAATAAATAAATATATAATTACGCAAATGAATGATGGTGATAACAAAAAAAATACCTGGCTAGGTTAGTTGTGGGCTCCTAGCTTTAGTGAAAGTTATGCCAACATCTAACATTAGTGTTAACATGTTAAAATGTATGAACGCTTCATAAGTGCCTGTGATAATGTCTCCATGAATAATATATTTTTGAATTTGAACACATTTTTTTCTCGCTGGACCCTACGAGATAGATCGAAATAATTTACTACAGTATTGTACACCCTAAAAACAAAAAATGTTTATATCAAAAAGGTAACCCACAGTAACAATTTTTACCTTTAACATTTTACGAAAGAATTATGGGTCATTTTAAACATGAATTTTCAATTATAATGAATTAAAAATTCCAATTAAATGCATTAGATACTTATGTTGTGATTTACACGTGGATAAAAATTGTATGATCAGAATATCTGAGAGGATATAAGGGATGGTTTAGAGAGGATGGCGGGCGCAAACTCATTCAAACTCCCGAAGTCCTAATTAGAAACTCCTTTTCATAAACACTTACATACATTGAACCCGTACGAAGCCGGAGCGGGTCGCTAGTTTGCAATAATTTATATAACCTAAAGGGCTATTACAATCGATAAACTTAGATCACGCGAATTCCTTTGTATAAAATTTATTAAAGAAATAGGTATACCTACTTAAAGTAGCTTCGAAGTTTTATTAACCGACTTCTAAAAGAAAGAGGTTTTCCATTCTTAAGGGTTATTAAAAAATCAACAATAATGTAACCCAAAGTAGCAATTTATTTTTTTGCTTTTTAGCTCCTGGGCATGTTGAAGTCGGTTTTTTTTTAAATTAAAAATAATCTTTTACCTATATAAAATTATACTAAAACAAAATATTAATATAAGTTACTTATAAGTTATATTATTATAAGTTTTTATCTACAGTTTGAGGAAATATAAAATTTACCGTTGATTTATTTAGTTGCTCTAGACTTATAAAAAAGGCTTAGTTATATTAATGACTGCCAATTGGCGCAGTTTGCAGCGACCCGACTTTCTTAGACCAAGGCCGTGGGTTCGATTCCCACCACTGGAATTTTTTTGGGTGATGAGCATGAATGTTTTTCAGTGTCTGGCTCAGTATGTATATTCTAAGTATTTATGTATATAATTCGTAAAAATATTCATCAGGCATATTAGTTTATTATTATTATTAATTTCTGCATCACGGTACAAGAACCGTAGCTTAGAGGCGAAGACTGGGCGGCTGCGAATGCTAGAGAGTCCCAGGTTCAAATATTTTTATATCACCATCATCAATGACCTTCAGTCCGCTACTGAACTAAAGGCGTCTCCCAACGGGAGGGTTTGCCCATAATCACCACGCTGGGCTGACAGACGGGCTGGGGATCGCAGTAGGTGTTAGTACCTAGTTGCACAGATGACGCTGCTGTCCGTTCTTAGTTATATTACCGCAGTCGCTACGTACGACAGCTTACTACCGACAATGTGTCCCAACAGCACACAAACACACAGCCAACACGGCGTCTTCACCAGCGAAGACGAGGGCCCCGATTTCTGACGTCATCCGGACGTGCATCCTTACCACGGTCACGGGGACGTTCGGGCTAAACAATGATCTGGCCAAAAGCCCACCAACACTCAGACTAACGTCGAACCGAGCCGAGGTCCGAGCCCTCGCAGGAGGCACCCTCGGGTCGGCGTCTTCCACTCTTCTCCCGATGTCGTCGAGCCCTGGGGCTATTCTCATGGCGAGCTTTCGCGCTCGCCCGACTCCCCCGGTGACGCCGTAACAACCCCTCAGGTGGTTATCGGCAAGTGTCCATCCGAAAATCGAAATCGTACGACAGCAATGGCACGGATTTTATAAACATTTTAAAAATTTATAAACTTGAGTAATCCTTAACAAAAAGTGGTTATTACCAGAAACGGACATAATTTAGTAATATCTGCATATTGTCTGACAAAAGTACATAAATCCTTTGTGCTTTTAGATTATGTAGGGGTAGGTATATGCATTTATAATATGATACCGAAGGTAATATTAGATTTACCTAGTTTGCCTAACTTTGAACAATGAGTGAATGAATGAATACACTTTTATTGTACACCGCAGAAAAAAGTAGTTACAGGGATATACACACAGAACAAGAGAGTACAATTTGATGGTTTTGTGGTTACATAGCGTTTTCTCCCAGGCAACCAAGGACGCAAAAAAAAAAAGTAAATAAATGAGAAATAAACTTTTTACAAATCTATAAATATAATATATTACTGTTTTATTTATTATTATACTATTCGATTATATATAGGTATATATATCACATATAAATACAAATAAGATATAAACAATGTATTTAATCAAAACGCATTTACTAAATCGTGGTTACTACACCATTGGAAGCTGACTATCTTGGCTTCTTCTCGGTGAAATAACCTTCAATTGTTTCAGACTTGTTTCAAATGTGCTTATAAGGCTTATTTTTTTGGACTTTGGCAGGTATCAAGGCTGGCGGGTAAGTTGTCTGCATTGGGCGTTGGTCGAGGCTCGCGCGTGGTCATCTACATGCCGTTGGTGCCGCAGGCGGTGGTCGCCATGCTGGCCACCAACAGGATCGGAGCTATACATTCCGTTGTATTTGGAGGTCAGTTCTCTATGTACTCCTTTTTTAACCCCCGACGTAAAAACGAAGACTTGTTATAAGTTTGATGTGTCTGTGGCATGGTATTCGATTTTTTCTAAAGATGAATTCGTCGGGATTGTTCTTAGCTATGTTCGATGAAAATCCAAGATGGCCGCCACCACAAAATGGCGAAAAACTATTTTTTTGCTCAATATTTCAGAAAAACTCTCGAAAATTTACTTTGAGAAGTCTATCCGACATCCCAACCCTCTCATAGATGCGACTTCTTGTTACTCATCCAACCTTAGCGCCAGTCTCTCAACAAGAGGAGGCCTAAACATATCCTTCACGAGCCTGACGATCAGATTACTACTGACAATGCTCCCTATCAGAACACACAATCAACCTATGCACAGCGTCTTCGCCGGCGAAGACGAGGTCCCCGACTTCTAACGTCATCCGGACGTGGGCTCGCACCACGTTCTCGAAAGCGTGCGTACTAATCACTGTACGTAACCCTTTCCAATCGTAGCCTGAGCCGAGGTTCGGCCTCACATGAGGCGCCCTCAGGCCGACGATCCCTTCGCTTCCTCGAGCCCTAGGGTTCAAACTCTGCCTGGCAGAGCCCCATTCCGAGGCTCGCCAACAAGCCCGCGTTACGCTGTTAAAATCATTAGGGTTAATAAATTAAAAAAAAAATGTTGCTCAACGAGCTCTGTTACGAAAAGTTCGATTTTCAAACGCATTTCAATATAGGTACTTAAGTAGTTCTTTTAGTGCCCTCTTTATCGGTTATCTCTATCTGTGTGCAAAAGATCAGAACATTGTTTTTATTTATTCCGCTACAAGTTCGCCCTTGACTGCATCTGACGAAATGTTAGTTATCTATTAGGGACAGAATACAGTAGGGGTGGCAGTTATAATAAGCCCATACCCGCAGGTATACCTTTTAGCCCAAGAAACTGAAATAAGTCATCAGTACAACTTCCTTGGTTTCTTCTTAGGATTTGCTGCAAGAGAACTAAGAACTAGAATCGAACACGCTGAACCAACCGTCATTATTGCGGCGAGCTGTGGCGTGGAACCAAATAAAATAGTCAGGTCTGGATTCACAGTATCCTTTATTTTTGATTTGCTGCGTAAGTATACTTTTCTTAACACCAAGGACTGTTAAGAAGTTCGTTGTTAAAATAAAAATATGTGCAATATTTACCTATATGTATGACATTAAACAACCATAGACATGTTGCAGTTATTACACTTAAATCGTGAATTTTTAACAATGTCCGGAAACATTTTTAATGCCCACTGATTTTTAATTTGGTTAATTTCTGCTTTTTTAAATATTACTTATCCTATGAAATAAATATTTACTACAATATTTACGTGAGTTTAGTTAGTTTTGTGGTGCCGACGCATAACCATAATGATAAAGCCATAGATAGTAATCCACTCTTTCTCTCTCTCTCTCTTAAAATAATAGTTATATAATTAATTCTCTTAATATAAAATTGGAGAGAGATGGAGAGAGATCTTATATGACAAGATTACTCGCCATACCAGTGATCACGATCCTCAGTCATGAGGGAGCGACTAAAGAGAGAGAGAGAGAATATAAAATTACGCAGCTAGGACGTGAAATGATATAAAATGTTTGGTGAGCAAATTTTTTAACTCTTTAAATATTTATAGGTATAAAGACATTCTAGACGAGGCTCTCTGTCAGAGCTCACACCAGCCCGTCAAGTGTATAATATACCAGCGGAGGCGCGTGCTTGAGTGCAGCCTGGTCAAGGCCAGAGACATATGCTGGGATGAGGCGATGCAGGCCGATCCGGTCCCGTGCGTGTCTACTGAGGCTAACGATCCGATGTACATTCTTTACACATCTGGTAAATATAGCTGGTAAAAATACAAACACATACCACGATAATTATTAGATTTTTTCCTTGAGTTGATATTTACACTACGGACGGACAGCTTTTATTTTAATTTAATTTCCGCAAAATTTGATTAAATCACATTCGATTTATTGTAATTTAAAGCAAGCAGTTTTGTTTTTTTTTCAACGTGATAAACCACCACCAATATTCAAAACAGTCTACTACTGGACGGTAGGGTTCGGCCATAATCACTAAGCTGGTCAGATGGGTGGGTGATCGCAGTAGATGTAGTAGTAGCACAGAGGACGCTGATGCCCGTTCTCAGTTATATTTCCTTAGTCGCCTCGTCTGAAAACCGCGGGAATGTTGATAACTGTATTCTGATCTGCCGTCACTACACATGAGACAACCATTTGGCTTCAAAATGGCCCATTTTTTTTATTTAAAAAAGGTTAAGCTCTAGTTATCTGTGTCTTAAAGAATATTAAACAGCATTAACCAATAGGAGGGTCCAATATACAATAATTAGCTGCGGCTGTGGATTTCCATAAGCCCAGACTAAAGTTTACTAAATTTTGAAAATTTGCCCCGATAATAGAACTTGCAAACATTTAAATATAGCGTTATCTGTTCGTCAGTGAGGTCGACGTCTCACATTTGTTCATTGTCATTAAAAAAACTTAAGGACTCGGGTTTTATGTTATTGTTAATCGTAGATAAAAAATTATTCAATCGTATCAGTGTAATCATAAAATTCAAATTTCATACATAATTTATTCAAATATTCTTTTAAAAGCTCTTTTGAATTGCCAGATATCAACATTAACAAATCTGCCGTCACGTCAGTGCCAAATGTTTTGTTATGTCTGCTGAAAAGAATCTTGGTCATAGATATTTTAGGATTCCTTTCATTGCAGTCACATAACATGTATTTAAAAAATAATGTTCTGAAAATAAAGTAAGAAGTGTTAGTGTTTCTCAAATGAGTGGTAACTTTTTTATGTAGGTACAACGGATGATCCAAAAGGCATACAACGTCCATGCAGCCATGCAGCTACGCTATGTTGGACAATGCATACTGTTTATGGGTTAAAAAGGGGTGTTTGGTGGGCAGCATCAGATCTTGGCTGGGTGGTTGGTCATTCGTATATATGCTACGGACCATTACTGGCTGGTCTAACAACTGTGCTGTATGAAGGAAAACCAGATAGAACTCCGGATCCTGGGCAGTACTTCAGGTATTTTAGATTTTAACTTGGTAATCGATCATCATCATCATCATCATGTCAACCACTCGACGTCCACAGCTAGACATAGGTCTTTTGTAGGGAGTTCCACAATACACGGTCCTGGGCCGCTTGCCTCCAGCGGCTCCCAGCGACTCGCCTGATGTCATCTGTTCACCTCGTTGGGAGCCGACCTACGCAATGCTTACCAGTGCGGGGTCGCCATTCCAGCACATTAAGACCCCAACGGTTCTCCGAGCTATGTGCCCTGCCCATTGCCACTTCAGCTTAGCGACTCGCTGAGCTATGTTGGTAACTCAAGTTCTCCTACGGATCTCTTCATTTCTGATTTGATCACGTAGAGATACTTCTAGCATAGCTCTCTTCATCGCCCGCTGAGTGACTCCGAGCCTTCTTATGAAGCCCATAGTTAGCGACCATGTCTTCTAGCGGTAATTGATAATAGTATCCATTAGTTTGTATCGTGGCTTCTATTTCGACTTACAAATCCGTTCAGAACGTCTTTTCTCGTCTTTATCTTTAGGTTGGTACCTTTTCTAAGATCAAATTTATTATAAGATTATTTTTTTACATAGGATCATTGAGCAACATCGCGTAAACGCACTGTTCACGATTCCAACTGCGTTGCGCGTTCTGAAAAGGGCTGATCCTACGGGAAAGTATGCTAGAAGATATTGCGGAAAATCCCTAAAAACTATTTTTATCGCTGGCGAACATTGTGACCAAGAATCAAGGGTAAGAACCTTATTATAGCTACCCATACCTACTAATTCATATTCAACTACGCTTTATATTTTCATATTTAACTACGTTTAGTGTATAAATATTTAACTAAGTGTGACAAGGTAAAAGTAAAGAGTACATAGCTTCCACAACCTAGAAATTCAAGACGTCTTACGTTTTCGTGACGTCATATTGCAGTCACGTCGTCAATTAGGTATGACGTCAAATAGGTATACGTACGGTAGCTTAACAATATATTTATAACAATTTCAAAATTGCTTATAAAACGCCTAGTATATTCAAAATTCATTTATTTCAAGTAGGCTCACTTGCAATAAATGAAGTTTGGATATACTAGGCTACATGAAATTGGTAATTTATTCAAGGAAAATTGTATATTATTTGGATTTTAATTTGATACCTTCCCAAAACTCTAAATAGATATATATTGTGGGAACCTCGAATGGGGTCTTAAATCGCTCTATTTAGCTACTATTAATTATTGTAATGAGGCTGTAATGTAAATAACGCAAATCAATGAGTTGTTAACTTTTAATATAGATGTACTTGTTACTTAGTTAACAAGTGTAATTAAACTTTAAAATTACTTAAATTAACAAGACACATGAATTAGTCATGAATGTGTATTTTAATCAGCTATAGTTCAAATAAACGTAACTGATTTCAACTTTTATTGTTTTTGGTTTAAATGTTAATAATAGACCTTCCAAAAATAATTATACAAGTATGTTACTATTCAGGTAAACATCGCAAAAGGGTAAAATTAAATGTGAGGAGAACTTAAAGGAGAAAGAACAGCTTTGAACTACTTGAGACATGTTCAGAGGAAGGTGCTGAACTGTATAGGGAAATGGGGTAGAGGCTATGGCTGTGTATATCCCAGTGAAAATCGCTTTACAGACGAGAGCCTTGCCAAAAATATCATCAAGAGAATCCATCCCATTGCAACGACGTTTCGGATGCTTCTAGTTGTATAAGATTGATTTCCGGTTCGGGCTAATTTTGGGAAAATATTTTTTCTAAATTTGTTCTGGTCTGGCCTGATGAAAGGTCTTGCACGTGGCCAGTCACATAACTCCCAGAAAAGCCATAACGCCCAGGTCTGTGCATACACTAATGGACTTATTGCAATCATAATCATCATCAAATGCACCACCTATCTTTCCCCCAGTGGCGTGCATAGAGGGTATGCAGATACTGGAGATTTCCTTCATTTTATATAATCTGCGTGCATAGAGGGTACGCTGCTTTCTCCTCTTCCATAAGATAAAGGGATATAGAGAACCAAGCTGTCAAAGCGTTAGTAAAGTAGCTTTGTCATTAACCTCCTAGATTAGCGTTCTTTCAGTACTTATTAACTGCAATACGTATAAACATCAAGATAAATAGCGGTCCAACGAAACAAAGCGAATAAAGATGTTGCTGATATCAAATCGAAAACGGTCTACGCTTTTATGACGAGCACTTTATCATCTTGTTAATTGCAGCACTGGGGTGAAAAGATATTCGGCGTCCCAGTATTAAACCACTGGTGGCAGACGGAGACCGGTTCACCGATTTGCTCGGCCTTTCTTGGATACGGTGTGAAGGGTGTAAGACCTCACTCAACTGGGTACCCTGTTCCTGGATACGATTGTAAGTGGCTTATTTTTTTAAATAAAAAGATGATTCACAACCATTATGCAATTATTGAAGCTAAAAGATCACTGATGTTACTATCTAAAAAATTTAAGCCACTTATGTAAAGCGTTATTTTATTTTCATTACAGTAAGAGCTTTGAGGGAGGATGGGTCTGAATGCCATTCAGGAGAAGTAGGGCGTCTGGTGGCCAAACTGCCCTTGCCACCCGGCTTTGCTTCTACATTGTGGCAATCGGATGAAAGATTCAAGAAAGTATATTTTGATACATATCCGGTAAGTACCACCTATTTTACTAGCGTAGCGGCGTAATTACTGGTGGTCAGTTACTTTTCTGTCAGTTGCTAGCCGTCCTGTCAACACCACTCATTATCCAACTAGCTGTTCCCCGCAGTTTTACCCACGTCAACTACGTTCGAGAGGTTATGTTGTTTTGGTCATGCGGATACCTTACTCATAGACCTTTCCCGTACCGGGACGTAATTAGAATTTTTCATTTTCTGCTAAACAATGCGACATTACATTTTTGTTTAGATTTTAGATAGTTTAGCCAAAACTGACTTCACTTAGCCAGCGCACGCGGATAAAGTAGTCTTGTGCACTTATTAGCTTAGTTTAAATGTAGCGATTTGTGTACAACAGAATTAGCACTGTTGAAATTGATTAATTAATTAAAATAGTATCTGAGTAGTAGATTTATCCAATCTAAATTTTTTTTGTGTTGAAGAAGGTATGGGAGGTATGTGCTGAAGATTATGGGTGATTTTTAGGGCTTCTACGACACACAAGATGTAGGATGGATTAGCGCTGAAAACGCAGTGTGGGTGGTAGCTAGAGCGGATGACGTCATCAACGTAGCTGGCCACCGTCTGTCGACAGCTGCCATTGAGGATGTTGTACTTAAACATGCCAGAGTAGCTGATGCTGTTGTGGTCGGAGCTCCGGACCCAACGAAGGGAGACGTGCCCTTATGTCTGTATGTGATGCGACCTCCCCAGGATGGTAAGCTTTGGACTGTTTTGTGAGAATAACCATCACTTTCTTTTGGTTTTTCCTTTGTAGTTGAAATTCCAAAACTTGTAGAGTAGAATTATTAATTCATTTATTTCAAGTAGTCTAACATAAGCACTTGAAAAGTCAAGTAGGTATGTATGTTTGTAGTGATTCTACCTCCAGATCTCAAAGCAAATTTTGTCAAGGAGAAGCCGGCTCAGCTTTTGCTCATTTTCAATATCAAAATTGAATTTGTCTTGCGAGAGATGGAATCGGAGCGGTGTACATGCGAACAAATTTCTCTATAAGAAATTCATCAAATGAACCTGTAGTCACTTCGCTGTAACAGACGTTGTGTTTTAACACATTGTAGGTTTTGGCAGGCCAATGGTACTGGTCACCTTTTGTACATACTCTACTTTTTCGTTTGAGTTACTTTTCTCTATAGATTAGTTCCAATATTTATCTTTTATTAGTTCGTTAATGGTTGTTTACAAAAACTAAAAGTTCCCCTCAAAATAATTGCGGGATTTGACCAATCTCAAGGATTTTGATCCGAGCTTATGTTTTCAGATGAAGAAATCGTAGCCGAAAGTACAGTAACGCAAGAATTGATTGCACTGGTCCGACATCTGATTGGTCCCATTGCAGCATTCAGAAAAGCGGTTGCAGTGCCTGCTTTGCCGCGTACACGTTCAGGAAAAACATTACGTAAAGCCATTTCCAATATGGCGCGTAGTCAACGCGTTAAACTACCAGCAACTATAGAAGACCCTAGTGTGTTTGGCGAAATAAAGATTGCTTTACAAAAATTTGGCTATGCTGTTGATGCACCTGATCCGGAAATGTAATTATTTAAGTTGATATCCCAGTGTAATCCTATATTTCCAACAGTGTTTAAATGAGGTAATAAACCCCCGTGGTAACCACTTCCCGTGAATATTTTTTTCCAGACGTGTCTTTGCTCGTGGTAGAGCCCGGAAATTTTCATTTTAATTTAATTAGATCTTTTTTTAACAATATTACTCGATAATTTTATACAGGAGAAAGGAATATAAAGCTTGTTGATGTCTTTCATCTGAAACTTGTAAGTCTGCACAATATTTTTGGATGTATGATATTTGGTGAAGATATTAGGAAGATCTTCGGAGATCAAACTTTTGAACGGGCAACAAGTCTCTCGATATACATAATACTTAAATGAAATAGTGTAAGGACATTTATATCTTATTTAGTATTACCTACATTAACTTATATGATATTGAAACTGTTCTTTTATTCCTAGAATTGTTGACTAGAAGTCATATTTTGTGTATAAATTACTGATCGGACAAATATGATGTTTAACGATCGTTAAAATTAATTTACACTTAATTGTGTAGCCGTTAAGTAGAAAAGTAGTATGGTAAATTAAAAGTAGTGCTTTAAGTAAAATAGAGTGATTAAATTAATTAATAATATTTGTTATTAAGTAAAGACAATTTGGGTTATTTTGCTTTTCAGTTATTACTTATTACTATTATTTCAAAGTAACCAATAATTTTCCTTTTTTCCTGCTTGAGTTTTAATGAAAAGCCAACTTTCCCAAACTGATGATAACGATAGTTATTTTATATATTAAACATGCTAATGGGTAGAAAATAAAAAAATAAAAGTATTAAAATCCCTAGTTTTATTTATTATTCGTAGCTAGTTAAACATTCGTATTTTACTATACAAAATTAAGTTAAGCTATGTAAAAAACCAACTTATTAAGATTGAAAATCAATATTTTAAAATATTAGAGCAACGCTTGAATCAATAAAACCTGATCACAGAACGTGAATTCTATGATGATGAGAAACGAAGCCAATGGTGAAGCGCTTTTACATTGATAATGCCGAAGATGACTATATCCTTGGAAATTTACAAGCGGACACTTTTAAGATTTTAGTTGCAGTTTGTTTATTTTCATTTAAATTCTAATTTGTGCTGCAACATGCGAGTCATAGACAATTTGTTAAAGTCTCAGCATTTCCGCTATAACAAAATGTCAAGTGTGTGTCACTTGCCAACTGTCAATGTCAGTGTTAACAGTTTATGTGACGCATCGGCGAATGGTGATAGTGAAATTGCTGATTATTGTATTTTGCTATCTAAATAAAGCCTAACCAAGCCCTTTCTGGTGATAAAACACAATTCATAAATTGTGTATTACGTATTCGAATGTTTGAAGTCAGTTTTGTGTTATTTTTCGCTCTTTTCACGAAACTCGTCTGCACGTAAAAAACAAATACTTTTTCTCGTGAATTTTAATCGGAAACCGGCTAAGGTAAGGTATTTTTCATTTTCACTTCCATTCTTTCAAACGAATATGTTCCGTAACATTGATTGAATTTGTAGAAAACTTGATAAATTACGACTCTTCCTTCAGACTATTTCACGACTGATTGTGCGTTCCTATTAAATGTTTTATGTTTGTTTACGCAATATTCCATTAATATCAGCAGCAAATAGAATGGAATTGAAGATTACATTTGACTTTGTTCGAAAATTTTACTTTGAGGTTTGTGGTACTCATAAGATTTATTAGTACATAACTGTTTTGACAAAAATAACAGGTTTGTCACTTTCGTAAGTAAGCTCTGATTTTCTTTACGACTCACCGCTAGGAGAAGAATATTTTAACGCATGTCATATGAAAGACAAAAAATGTTGGTTCAACATTCAACTCCTGCACCAACATTGAATGTTAGATTTTGGGGGACTGATTACCTATCAACTATGAACTTGAAATTATAATGATTTTCCTAACCAAATCAAACCATTACTGGCCCACTTCAGAGCACAGGTTTCCTCCCACAATCAGAAGGGGTTGAAGCTATAGTCCACTATGCTGGCCCAGTGCTGATTGGTGGATTCCACACTCCTTTGACAACATTAGGATAGAATTCCAGGCATGCCAGTTTCCTCACGATGTCTTCCTTCACTGTTGAAGCAAGTGATATTTTAATTGCTTAAAATGCACACCCAATCACCGCTATCACCCCTTATTATATTTTATGATGTTATAATAACTCCTTTCTTTGCCCATGACCTTTTAATGTTTAAAGTAAGTAAGACTAGTCAAAAATGAAAATGATTTAAATACAATTTTCAGGAATTCAACCAATTTTAATACAGTTTTCAGCAGTAGATAGTGAAGAATGAAGATGAGGTTAGGTTAGGTTACATAGGTTTATATATGTAGTATAAATGCATATGGTTAAAGAAGAGAAAAGTCAATGTAATGTTTGTAATGCGATGTCATAACAAATTTAAGCCCCACATTAGTATGTATATTGCAATATAGTGCAGGCACGCAGGTCGCTAGTAATTTATAAAAAAAAACATATCTTTGTTTATTCCTTCTCCAGATGTGGAAAGCATCAATGGATGTAACAGCTCCAGAACCAGCAGAGGCTGATGACTGGGAAACAGATCCTGACTTCGTGAATGATGTGACAGAGCAGGAACAACGCTGGGGACCTGGAGGCAGACATGTGGAGGCTATTGAGTGAGGATTTTATTTTTTATCGTTTAAATAATCCTTAATGTTATAATAGGATAGGTACTTTTGAAATGTCAAATATGTCTGTTTGTAGTGACTCTACCACCAGTTCAGAAGGCAGATTATACTGTGAAGAAGCCGGCAAGTAACTCAGCAGTTGCTCTTTTCCAACATCAACAATTTTCATTTTACATTTTAACATTCATTTTTCTATCTTGTGAGAGATGAATGCGGAGCCGGATGTTTCCAAGCAACTTTGTCCTTTAGAAATTCATCCTCCAGGTAGTAAGCTATGTTCATGTGTTCATGCAAAATTTCAAAGATTTAGGTAAGTAGGTATACAAAATTGGAATTTCCTTACAATTGTTTCAAATTACATGTTGATACCTAAATTGGTTGGGAGAGCAACAACCTTGTTTATTTATAATTCACATAAGGAAATTGTGGGTGTATCAATGCATATGACTTATACTACTGCAGTTCAATACATAATAATGTTTATATTTTCTTTAAATAATCATGAACATGAAAGCAAAAATGTGTTTTTCTGGAAGATACAATTGCTTCCTATATACGAGACGTACTGTACTTGCATAAAAGACACTTCCTTCCTGTATATGAGACTAAAGAAGCTTGAATAACAACTCTTTCACCCTTCATACGAGATATACTAAACTTGCATAAAAGACACTTCCGACCTGTATATGAAACGTACTATACTTGCAAAAAGGAGCATGTTGAATATTAAGCTGAAAGACAAGTGGAGCATAAGGAAAATTAGGAAGGCCACAGGAGTAACGGATGTCCCCAGAAAGATTAAGAGGCTAAAATGGCGCTGGACTGGCCATGTAGTTAGATCCTCGAAAGAAAAATGGACTAAAGAAATTATATCTTGGTACCCTAGAGATGGCAAGAGAAAAAAAGGAAGGCCACAAAAAAGGTGGGAAGATGACCTGCCAAAAGGATGGCGCAGAATAGCCAGAGACAGAGCACACTGGAGTATTCTAGAGGAGGCCTATGTCCAAGGACAGCCTGACTAAGCGCGCTGGTGTTACAATTTTTTTAGGAATAAATATAACTTAATTAAATAATAGATTTAGTAACTAGTAGTGTATAAGCAAAAATGTATTTAGTCAGAGAATAAAGGCTATTTTTATTTATTTTATTTATTTATTATACTTGCAAAAACTACACTTGCTTCCTGTATGCGAGACTAAAGAAGCTTGAATAACGACTCTTGCGCCCTTCATACAAGACGTACAAAACTTACATAAAAGATATTTGCGACCTGTATATGAAACGTACTATACTTGCAACAACAACACTTGCTTCCTGTATACGAGACTAAAGAAGCTTGAAAAAGGACACTTGCGACCTATATACAAGACGTACTAAACTTGATACGCCACTTTCTTTCTGTATATGAGAAGTACTATACTTGCATACACGAAACTTGCTTTCTGTATATGAGCCATACAATATTAGTATTTGATAGTCATCATCTTCATCTTTATAAACCCATTTCTGGCCCACAACTAGACACAGGTGTAATCTTGAAATGCGAAGGGCTTAGGCTGTAACAAACCTTAACATAAGAACATCTTTAAAGCAAGTTATATTTAATAATTTAGCATAAATTAGAGCCGCAAATTGCTCTGAAAAGTTGGAGGTGCTTTCTGAGGACGAACTTGGTCTCTTCAAAAGGGAGCCTGAATCTAAAACCACTGTGTTTTAATAGTGGTATATTCAAAATAGAAGTTAGTAAGTTCAACTGTTAAAAAGTTAAGTTAAAATACCTAAGAAATGGGAATCAGTTGTAAAAAAAATCTTATGTTGTTATTATATAATGCAGTTACTGAATTTAATGTTTCAGCATGGCGAAACTCAGGGAAGAGGTTTTTGAAGCTGACAAACATAGCAAGAAACAACAATATGAGGCTGGGCCTAAACCATCTTTTGGGTAAGTGTACACATATATTCAAAATTTGTGATGGATTGAGTATGCGTTATTACTCAATACTAGCTCTTGACTACAATTTCATCTGGTGGTAAGTTATGATGCAGTAAAAGATAGCGGGCTAACCTGTTTGGGAGCATGGCAGTTATATTGAACCCATAACCCTAATTACTGCATACTTTATTGTTGTAACGAGATACGAGACATACTAAACTTTCATAAAAGGCACGGGCTTCCTGTATACGAAACGTACTAAACTTACATAAATGACTTTTGCGACCTTTATACGAGACGTACTAAACTTGTATAAAAGAGGAGGTCTTGTATGATGTGGAAATTGAACCGGCAGCCTTGGACGTAGAAAGCAGGTCCACTGCGCCAATCGACTGTCATAATGGATCTGTTGTATATATAGGTATCCCACAGGGTTCGTTATTAAGACCTTTTCTATACCTTGTTTACATAAATAACCTTCCTTAACAATCACGGGATAGTATTTTGTGCTGACAGTACATTTTTAAATTAATCGACGTTAATTGATTAGCTATCATGTATCTATATTAATAAAACCTTTTTGAATTTGAATTTGCTTTTGACAATGTACGCAACTCGCTCGTCATAGCAGTACAGTGGTTTGAAGCTAATTATTTGGTTTAAATGGGAAAAAGACTAAACACCATTTTCCATTTCAAATTGTGTTTTAAAGTGCAGAACAAATAAATGTGTTTTAATTCTTTCTTTCTGAAATAAACTGATGCTAAGAAAGATTTTTTTTTGTGCATCTAGATATGGTGGAAAATTTGGTGTGCAGTCAGACAGAATGGACAAGTCGGCAGTGGGACACGACTACGTCGGGAAGACGGAGAAACATGTCTCGCAAAAGGATTATGCACAAGGTATTTTACTGTTTCTTACAGCTGTTTCATACGCGACTTGTTTGGCGTACAACTTTTGCTGAGGAAGAGTGAAGCCATCGTCAGCAATTCTTTGCAGGGCATGCAAGGTACACGTCACACTAATTGCCGCTCTGTTTCTATCCATGTTCCATCCATGTGCCTGTAATTTTAGACGGCCGATTGGCGCAGTTTGCAGCGACCCTGCTTTCTGAGTCCAAGGCCGATTCGATTCCCACAGCTGGAAAATGTGTGTGTGATTAGTGTTGTTCCACCGTGTTCAGGTAGTCGTAGCCCGTGGTGGGGGTAGCGACACCGTTTTTGTGTTCTTCGCAATAAAAGACGAGATGTATCTTGTTTGAATGCTCCGGGTCGACTGACTCGCATTAGGCCAGAGTAGCCTATTTATGTCAAATTCTCGGTCGAGAACTCTGGGTGAGCTATCGAGCGTGAAAGTACTCGACCTGCACTATCTAACCGTATTACTAAATAATTGTCTAGTTAACATCTAAATAAAATCTATTCTACCTGAATATCTTAAATGTTAACTGCTTATAATAATAGTTTCAACTTCTTATGCTACTTATATTCATTATTACAATCTAAGCTAAAAGCTAGTCGCCGACAATTAGCATGAATGTTTTTCAGTGTCTGGGTGTTTATATCAGTGGCGTGCACTTCATACATGCACAAAAGCACTGCATACCCAAATTATTTTATATAACTCGTATTGGAGGGAATTCATTCCATTTTATTCCATCTACCTGCTTTATGCATACCCTGGTCGAATACCCTGTGCACGCCACTGGTTTATATATATATTCTAAGTATTTATGTATATCATTCATAATAATATTCATCAGTCATCTTAGTACCTATAACACAAGCTACGCTTACTTTGGGGCTATATGGCGATGTGTGTATTGTTGTACTATATTTATTTATTTAATTACACCGACAGCCACGCCCTTCAGCCTTCAGCATTGGAGAAGATAAAATTTTATTATATCCCGGGGCGAAAAATGTCCCCTGCCAGCCGTGCCATGTAGCGGGCTGGCAATGGGTTGATAATGAATGAATGAATGAATGAATACACTTTTATTGTACACCAAAATAATGATGATGATGATACTGCTGCTGCTGATGATAATTAAGATGATAATGACGATGATGATGACGACCACGACGACGACGACGACGACGACGGCGATTATGATGATGATGATTTAACGTATTTGACTGTATAGGTTTCGGAGGTAAATTCGGTGTGCAGACAGACCGGATGGACGCGAGCGCGGTGGGCCACGACTACGTGGGCAAGGTGGAGAAACACGCCTCGCAGACGGACGGCGCTAAGGGCTTCGGGGGCAAGTTCGGCGTACAGACCGACAGGGTGGACAAGGTGAATTAGTGGCATCTGCATATCTACGTGATCAAATCAGAAATGAGGAGATCCGTAGAAGAACTAGAGTTACCGATATAGCTCAGCGAGTCGCGAAGCTGAAGTGGCAATGGGCGGGGCACATAGCTCGGAGAACCGATGGACGTTGGGTTCTTAAGGTGCTGGAATGGCGACCCCGCACCGGTAAACGCAGCGTAGGTCGGCCTCCAACGCGGTGGACAGATGACATCAGGCGAGTCGCTGGAGGCAAGGGGACCGTTGAAGGTTGGTTGGAAGCATCCGGCTCCGCTTTCATCTCTCACAAGATACAAAAATGAATGTCATAATGTAAAATGTTAATTGTTTATGTTGGAAAAGAGTAACTGTTTCTTGCCGGCTTCTTCTCTGTAGAATCTGCCTTTCGAACCGGTGGTAGAGTCACTACAAACAGACACTAGACATTTCAAAAGTGCTTATATTTCCCGGATGCTTCCAAGCAACCTTGTCATTAAGAAATTCATCAATTGTATAGTCGTTTGTGAAAACTCGCATTAATGTTGACTGTGTATTATGGACTTTCCCGAAGTAACACAAAAGTAACAAAGTCAAATACAAAGTCTAAAAATATCTTTATTCAAGTATAGTGGCCCATAGTTGGCACTTTTGATGCGTACCTTACATGAGAATTACACGGTAGTGAGATGATGGCGATAACCATATTCGTAAACTTCGTATATTCGTAAACTAAAGCTACGAGGGTTCCAAACGCGTCCTGGTCTAAGAAAAAGCCCAGAACAAACTTAGCCGGGTGTTTTCTTTTGTTATCACCATCTCACATTGTTGTTTAAAATTATTAGAAGAGCAACCTGGTTAGAGCATTCACACCCAAGCTTTTTTATCGATTACGTAGTCCTTTATACTATAATAGGACTTTTCTATAAGCTTACGTTTAATACAAACTTTTTAAGAGACTTCTCCTGCTATATATCAACTGGTAATTTATTGTAAAATTATTTACAATTTCGTTTAAATTAATTACTTATTTTATGTAGTATAGTATATTGCACTGCAAGTTTATTTTTGCTTCTAATGTTCAAATTATTGCAGTCACATTTTCTCTTATAAGCTTACGTTTAATTCAAACTTGACAGCCGGTTGGCACAGTGGGCAGCGACGCTGCTTTGTGCGTCCAAGGAGTTGGGTTCGATTCCCACAACTAGAAAAATGTTTGTGTGATGAACATGAATGTTTTTCAGTGTCTAGGTGTTTATCTGTATATTATAAGTATTTATGTGTAATTCATAAAAATATTCTTCAGTCATCTTAGTACCCATAACACAAGCTACGCTTACTTTGGGGCTATATGGCGATGTGTGTATTGTCATAGTATATTTATTTATTATTTACTAGATGTGCCCTGCGGCTTTGCCCGCGTAATTTTTGGAGGCAGCGTACTGCTACATAGTCTACACCTATAGCCATATATGAGATTTTGAGATTTTTTTATCTAACGTAATTTTTTATTTTCAATGAAAAGTATACTATATTATTTGTAATACCTCCAAGAATATGTGTAAAAAGTTTCATGAAGATCGGTACAGTAGTTTTCGCGTGAAAGCGTAACAAACAAACTTACAATCACATTTATGATATTAGCAGGGATATTTAAACTTTGAACTTTTTAAGACATCTCCAAGATGTAGTAGGGTAGTTTATCGTGGAATTATATGCAATAGTTACGTTTATCCGACCAGAGCGCGGCCGGCTGGGAGCACAAAGAGCAGGTAGTGAAACATTCCTCGCAGAAGGACTATTCGGTGGGCTTCGGCGGCAAATTCGGCGTACAGTCCGACAGACAAGACGCTTCCGCGGCCGGCTGGGACCACCACGAGGCACACCACACGCACGAGTCGCAGACAGGTTTCTTTTATTCAATTATTAAATTACTAGCTGTTGCCCGCGACTTCGTCTGCTTTTGATTTTGTTTTTTGATGTGGCATTCAATTTAATTGTAGATCTAAAAAAAAAAAGTATGTAGTATCGCTAGGCCTTAAATGAGGGGTTTGCTGCTGTCCGCTGAGGAGTTCTGTCCTCTATCTCGAACCACATTCATCAGATCTACACAAAGTTTGGTCACAATGTAAACACATATTATAACCTTTATAGTACAAAAATAATTATTTAAATCGGTTATAATTTGTCGGAGTTATGGTGTAAAATCGTTCAACACTTTCATCCCCTCTCCCAAAGGAACCGAGCTTAGTGCCGGAATAAAAAGTATCCTATATTACTTCTAACACTTCCAAGAATATGTGTACAATGTTTCATGAGGATCGGTTAAGTAGTTTTTGCGTGAAAGCGTAACAAACAAACTTACATTGACATTTATAATATTAGAAGGGATAGGGATAGTAGGGATATATGTATATGTATATGTGGATGATATATGTCCCCCCTCACCCTTTTAGCATCGAACCGCGATCCACCGTAAGGATCTGCATCCCTACGTGTCGATATACCGCGACGCATACGAGGCTATGCGTCTTCTTTTTATGATTCGTACCGCAAAGGATCTGGAATACCCTTCCAGCTTCCATTTTCCCCAGTACCTACATATGAGTACCTTCAAATCAAGAGTAAATAGGAAAGCGCGCTCCACCTTAGGCTGCATCATCACTCACCATCAGGTGTGATTGCAGTCAAGCGCTCGCCTATATACATAAAAATTGCTACCTTTAAAAGTCCATTGTCTGAACAAAGTGTGCACGTGGATATGTGTAAATTGTGGGTTCGTTTACAGATTACAAAGAAGGTTTCGGCGGTAAGTTCGGCGTGCAGACAGACAGACAGGACGCGTCGGCGGTCGGCTGGGACCACCAGGAAAAGACTCCCGCGCACGCCAGCCAAGTCGATCACAAAAAGGTAGGATTTGTGTCTCATATCAACCAATTACTGACCCATTAAAGGGCACCGATAGCCTTACGTTTTTCGCTACAAAGGAAATGAAAATGGGCTGATCACGTGGCTAGATATAACGATGATAGATACACTATACAATATGACCAGTTGGACCATTGTCCACGATGGACAATAAGACCAGTTACTTGGTCCGGACCAAGAGGTGAAATAGTAGCGATAGCGGGTCGGAGATAGCTAGCCACAGCTACGAATAGAGACCAGTGGAATGCCTTGGAGGAGCCTTTTACGGAGGGTCCATAAAAGAATAACAATTTACAATTATAATACACGAAACAATTTTATCTTTAATCAACATTTTTTATAGACTCTCATTATTGTTCGTTTTAATTATTATTATTATTCTCTATCATTTATTCTTTTTCTTAATTTATTTTTAAATTATTAACAATGCTTAAAAATAAAATAAAAAACACTATTAAAAATTTATAAAAAAAAAAAAACTTTCACCCTCCGCTTGCGGGGCTTTCGAATGCCCAAGCAACCGGCGGTCAGGGCTCCAGAGTGAGGAACCTCCTCACAATACGCGCCGTTTCAAGGACTACTGCCTTCTGTATCCGACACTTGATCCAACAACCAAGCGAAAGCTTCTTAAGATGTTGGTACAAGCTTTTCGTGAGAAGACCATCGACTGAAACGACGATCGGTACAATAACGGTCGACTCAAAATTCCACATGGCGGTAATCTCTAGAGCAAGGTCCAAGTATTTAGATACTTTTTCCTTTTCAGCTTTCACCAGATTATCGTCATGTGGAATAGTAATGTCAACAATTATTGCACAGCGCACTGATCGATCGACTAGCACTACATCAGGTCTATTAGCTGTAATATACCTGTCAGTGATAATCGTTCGATCCCAGTAGAGCAATGCACCAATTAATTATTTTTTATTATGGAGCACCGGCCTATTGTCGGAATAATAAAAATAATAATAAATATACTACGACATTAAACACATCGCCCCATCTAGCCCCAAAGTAAGCTTAGCTTGTGTTATGGGAACTGAGACGACTGATGAATATTTTTATGAGTAATATACATAAACACTTGGATATGCATATAAACACCCAGACACTGAAAAATATTCACGCTCATCACACAAACATTTTCCAGAAAGCAGGGTCGCTGCGAACTGCGCCAATCGGCCGTCATGAGAATATTTTAGGTCATAGTCATCCACGCTGACAAAGTGCGTTTTGGTGGACTTCACCTTTGTAAACATTATGGAGAACACTCAGGCATGCAGGTTTCCTCACGACGTTCCCCTTCACCGTTGAAGAGTGAAGATTTAAACTAACCTAAATAAGAGAAGTTACGTGTCGGAGCTAGTTTGTCGGTCCCAGAAAGTGGAAGCCGAAGTCCTACTTCTACTAGTTTATCACCAGTGGCGTGCACAGGGTCTCTAGCCAGGGTATGCATAAAGCAGATACATGGCATAAAATTAAAAAATTCCCCTGCAAAACGAGCTACATAAAATAATTTGGATAGGCAGTGCTTTTGTGCGTGTATGAAGTGTATGGAACTTGTAGTATTTGTAACTAAATAAATGTCAATAGCCTAGTGGTAGCGTAACCCAGAACGCACCGCTTTCGTAATTTATGTGCGTTTTAAGTAATTAAAATATCGCTTGCTTCGACGATGAAGGAAAACGTCGCGAAAAAACTGGCATGCGTGAGAGTTGCCCATAATGTTCTCAAAGGCGTATGGAGTCCACCAATCCGCACTGGTCTGTCGTGGTGGACAACAACCTAAACCCTTCTCATTGTGGGAGAACCCGTGCCCTGTATTGGGTCGGTAATGGGAGGACATGATGATGATATAAATGCCAGTGCTTTAGGGCCTTATTAGTAAACATGGCATAACGACGCAATACCGTACAGATCCTTAGCTACACAGCATAGCACTCTGGTGGAAACATTCACATATTCAAGTTCAATAATATTCAGTTGCATCTTCCAGGGTTTTGGCGGCAAATTCGGCATCCAAACGGACAGAGTGGACAAATGCGCGCACCGTTTCGACGAGGTGGGGAAGGTGGGCACCAACTACACCAAGCAGCGGCCCGACATAGGCGCTGCCAAGCCCTCCTCGATACGGGCTAAGTTTGAGAACATGGCCAAGGAGAAAGAACAGGTGGGTAGTTGTAGTTTTTTCAATTTGCCGAGGTGTTAAGGACCTTAATTATAAAGATTTAAAGTTCATATTCACTCGTGACAACTTAGATAGTGTGGACATAGAGTAGCTATGTCAACAGCTGTACAAGAGATCCGTTGCTTTCTAAGGTGATACCACAACCTGCTAATATTTTCCAAGGATGGCCACATCTTCCCATAGGTTACGGCTACCTTTGAAGAACTTTCCATCCCCTCGAAAAGAAAAAAAAAGTTATGTCAACAAACGAATGCTGGGAATTACGTTACTAAATATTAACCGATTGACGTACACAGCTTGATATTGGTCTTGTGAAGGGAGTTCTAAAATGTATTCCACGAATATTCATAAATAAAAATGACTCTAGAACTCTTGTTTACGATTTCCTTCCAGAACTTTTAAATTTATGTTCGAGACCTCGAATAAAGGCTGCTGATCACAAGTAAATAAACAAATATACTACGACAATACACACATCGCCATCTAGCCCCGAAGTAAGCATAGCCTGTTTTAGGGATACTAAGATGACTGATGAATATTTTTATTACATACACATGTGTATTATAAGTTTATATAAACACCCATACATTGAAAACATTCATGTTCTTCACACAAAAAAATTCCAGACGTGGGAATCGAACCCACGGCCTTGGACTAAGCCAGCAGGATCGCTGCCCACTGCACTGGCGTTCGAAGTAGTTATAATATACGAGGGTAAACTTCTTCTATTCCCTACCGTGCTTTGGACAGGTAGACACGTATATTTTATCCTTTGTCTGGGCATTAGTAAAATTAGAAATATAGCGATATAAAAAATTACAGGAAGCACAGCAGTCAGTCCAAAGGATAAGGCAAGAGAGACAACAGACGGACAAAAGCCTATCAGATAAGGTAAGAAAGTAATATTGTTTTTATTTTACTCAAAATGTTACTAATGTTAAATATTATTTAAGGCAAGTAAGTTAATAGATAATATTATTACGTAGTCATGTCTCGTTTTATGTCTATGGCAACACAAACTTTACCCATGTTATGTTTTGCATTAGAAACACCCTACAACAATTGCGAGTGATGCGTAGCGTTGTAATTCACTCTTTAGCTAAAAAATATTTGAATACGTATTTAATTCGATAATGGGATATGTCTTATAGGAAAAGGAACGCGTGGAAAAAGAAGAAGTACCAGAGAAAGATGAACAACAAAACCAACCGTCGCAACCGAAACAAGAAGAAATAAACAAATTTAACATTCCCACGAGCACAAATGTGAATGCACATGTCAACACAATCCAAAAGACTGAAGAAAAGGTAGACGCAGTGGCCGCTACGCCAGAAGTGCCAAAGAGTCCGGTGCAAGAAGTGAAACAGATCATATTACCTGACGTCACTTTGGTAGGAGATGCTAAGGAAGAAGAGAAAGTAGAGAGCAAAGAAGCAAAGGAAGAAGTAAGTCTTTAATTTCATTTTCCTTTTATTAGTGCACAATTTTTTAAGTTAATAATAAATTTGTTATGTTTACAAAATAACTTACGCGGTATTGTTTCAAATGGTTTTGAATTCATCAACTATATGTACATTAGTTTGTCGATCTGTGTATTTTAATTAATCTTGATTCCAATCCATAAGATCTATGATCAGATAATATATTAAGATCAATGGTTGTTACCGCGTATTTATCTATGAAAGCGTTGTACAGTCCCTTCCCTGAAAGGATTGATCCCAGAAAATTTTGGAAATAATAGTTTTTTATTATCATGTGGTAACTTCTGTTTACCACAACTGTTTACTTATATATTTCTTAAACACTTTTGCACTTAAAAGTGTTGGGAAGAGTAAACAACTCACTACCATCTACATTTTGTACTCATCAAACGAATAGCAAACCAAGAAATATTTGACCTTGACTTTTACTTTGAGTGTAATGCCCTTTTTGTCTAGTAATTTAATTAGTACCTAGTGAAAACTAAACCAATTCGGCGGATCGTAAAGTTCAGGGGACGCGTAAACCTACTCTTGACAGATGAAAAAATACTACACCTTGTGGCAAGACCAATCGTTCTCTATTTTTCTAAGCTGGAGAATATGTGTGGTTAAATTCTCAATTTCTTAAATTTTTATAGACCACATCAAACAGATCTCCACACCGAACAGAAGTTATTAGCCAAATGTGTTCGCCAAACCATCATTCATTTTAAAGTCAACATCTCCTTAGGATGATCCGGTGTCGGAGCAAAACTTGCGTAGAGGATACATTGCCGAAGATCTGTTTGGTGTGGAGTATAAAGATTGGAGAAATTATAAATTATACCATACAGATTCTCCCGCTTTTCGCGGAGTATAGAAAATAATTGTATGTATCATATTTATGGAAAATTAATAGAGTAAAAAAAATAAAATAATTTATTTATAGAAAAAATTTAAAATTTTATATTGAATTTAGTATTGTATAAGAAGTTTGAAATAATTGAAAATTAATTATTAAAAAAGAAAATTTTATTTATTGTATGTATGGCGGTTATATTACACTCATACCCCCAATCAGTTTCTACGCGATATCGTACCGGAACGCTAAATCGCTTGGAAGCCTAAAACTAAGTCTCGTTTTGCTCCAGATAACCCGCCAGCCCACGATAGTGGTGTCACCCGTGGGCTGGGAGAGCGAGATGGGTGCGGATGCGGACGCAGATGACGAGGACGGGTATACTGCGCGCGCGCTCTACGACTACCAGGCCGCCGCGCCCGACGAGATCTCCTTCGACCCCGACGACCTCATCACCAACATCGTCATGGTAAGTGCGGGCTGTACAAGTCGCCTAGCGGCCGCGTGCAATCTTTAAAGGCATAAAAGCACTGCATACCTATGGCAGAGAATTTGAGTAAAATTTGATAGCGGAATTCTACTAAATACCTATGTCCAGCAGTGGGCGTTAATTGCCTGACGTGATGTTGATGATGAGGTTGAATATTAAAAAGGCGAATGTTTGTATGTAAGTGTGTTTGTATTATATTTTACTCCTTCACCCATCAACTACTGAAACAATTTGGCTGAAAATTGGAAGCTTATATAATTATCATAAAAATCATAGTTTTTATATCTAATCTTTTCTGATATCTAATCCCATCTCGTTACGAGCACAACGTTACTATTTCCACAGATCGACGAAGGCTGGTGGCAAGGACTATGTAAGGGCGCATACGGACTGTTCCCGGCGAACTACGTGCAACTGCAAGACAAATAACTGGCTTCACACTCTACATTCCTTAGGTATATGCGTGTATATGTGTCAAAGGCATCGATCAACTGATACTAGATACAACACTTGCTTAAATTCATACCCGTATTCAATTACTTTTTTTTTTTTTTTGGCTTGGTGGAAAAGCTTTATTGCAACCTCCGTCCCTTGGGCAGGACGAGGTTATTTGGGACTCCGCCCTGTAAAGGGGTATACCCAAACTAAAAACCACCACGGCATGTCCCCTGGCCTTGTTAGACGCCCGGGGAACCCGTTGTATAGTTAAAGAATCCATGGTTTTTGCCGGGCATATTTGGTCTTGTTAGGGTTCCGTACCCAGTTGCGCGCACTACATACATGCACAAAAGCACTGCATAACCTTAAATGGATATATATGTCGCATCGGAGGAGGATGTCGGAAATTTTAAGCAATCTACCTGCTGTATACATACCCTGGTAAATAACCTAGTGTACGCCACTATCTGTACCCAAAGGGTAAAATGGGACTCTATTACTAAGACTTTGCTTTCCATCCGTTTGTCTGTCTGTCCGTCTGTCACCGGGCTGTCTCATGAGCGATGACAGTAAGACAGTTGAAATTTTCACAGATGATGTATTTCTATTGCCGCTATAACAAGAAATAATAATAAACAATAAAATAAATATTTGAGGGGGCTCTCATACAACAGACATGATGTCTTTGAGTATTCTAAGAGATGGCGCTATTTTATTTGTTAGTTGAACTTGCGTACAATGTTTTTTCAAACTATCATATCCATTAATTTTTACTGATATTCATAGCCTAAATGCGTCTATATTTGCCACAACCCTAGATCATTTACACTAATCATTTCTCAAAAACCAACCATTTTGCTTATGTGTTACGTTTCAATTTTCAATGCGGAATATACGACAAAGTGTCAACTGTTTCATACCCAATGCACAAAAGTTTTAGCAATTCTTTCTTGCCATTTCTTTACGCGTCGATTTTGTATCTTAGTGTTAGTTGATCGATTAATAAATGTTATAATATTTTGGACAAAAATATATGTGACTGTTTCATAAGAAAATCATTTGAACCTAAGTTAATATAAATAACTGTTATAAAATTGAATGAAAACTGTTACATAGCCGAATAAATTGTAAATAAACATTAAAGAGAGATTGTTACGCCGAATAAATTTTAATACCGGCCAAAAATTGTTGCATAACCGAGTAAATACTGGCCGAAATATTGTTGTGTTAGTCGAATAGTTGTTATTTTTTTAAATCGATGACGTAATTGTGGTAATTTATCGCTTAATGCGCGATTAATTAAATCATTTGTTAAATAGTAACATTGATCAAGTGTATTTAAACTATAAACATTGCTAAATGCATTTAAATCGCTATTAAATATTTTCATTTGATTAAAAGCATATTTAAGCGAATTTATTTTAATAAAGTATAAGAAGACCGTATTTCCATCATCATTAGCTTAAAGAATGTCCCACTAGTGGGCAAAGACCTCACGCATATGGGGAAGAGTTATATGGAGCTTTAACCCAACAGGCTAAAGTAGTTGTGGTCTCTGAGCTCAGTTATTAATAATTTGCTTTAGTTCATGAAAACGAACTTCAAATGATTTTGCAAAATAGTAAGCCAATGGATGATAACATTTTTGATTATCTATCTAGCTATTTTGAGACTAAATGTATTTTTAGTTCTATATCATTTATTTATTTATATTTTTTCCCAACAACTTATGAATAAAATAGGAATAATAATTCATAAAAAAATTTCGGACTATAAGTGACTTTTTATAAACCTACCGGGAAAATAATTGTGCTAATCTAAAAAAATCTTATAATAAATAATAAATTTTAGGAAGTGAAAGATGTGTATAAAAAATTATATATTCTTAATGTTGATGTAGCCGAGACTATTATAGGTTATACGATATACAGTATTTTTTTTTATATCCTACCAATTGAAGTTTTAAGATCAAATTACATTTTTAAGTCGAAGCGTATTAGCTCATATCTTTTTATTTAAAAGGCTACCATACAGTTTGTATTAAAATTGGTGAAGATCTGATTAAGATCTTCCAATAAAGAATGAAACTGGTCAAAAGCAAATTACTTTTCTTCGCAAATAATACAATCTTTTGCTCAAGCCATGGAAGTAAATCTTCTGGTTCTAATTAATAATTAGCATAAAACCACAAAAATATCTTATTTCCACCAAATATGTCTTGAAGAACTGAGGAATTGTTATAAAGTAAAAGATTTTTTTTAGCTAAGTTTTAAGAGTTCCATTTTTTTTGTAAACATTAAAATAATTAATCACTCAATTATTGTAGTTCACGTTACTCAATTTTGTTTACTTCTAGTCGTTTGGTGCCTCGAAATAAAGGTAACCTAAATAGTTTTGCTAGAGTTTCAGAAATATTTTATTTCTTTTTACCGCTTGGTCCATTATTTTTATCAGATCAACCGCACGTCGTCCAAGGCATAGGTCTTTTGTAGGAATTTACAGCATTTGTCCAACGGTTCTCTTTGACTCTTTTTATTTCGTCTCTCCGCGATCGTCGATCCACCTAGTGGGGCACATACAAACGTTGCGTTTATAAAATAATAAACGGTTAAATACTTTGCGTCCGTTTTTAAAACGTAACATTATTGATTCCTTGAAGCTGAATAAGACGGAAAGATGGGAGAAAACTGTTTTTGGGCGCCATTTTCCAAGATGGTGAGCAGTAAACTAAAAAAGAGCTCGAGAGTTGTAAAGAAGCTCCTCCCGAAGAACGTTCCGCATAAGAACTATGGGCCTCATAAGAAGGCTCAGAGTCACTCAGCGAGCGATGGAAAGAGCTATGTTAGGACTATCTCTACGTGATCTAATAAAAAAAATGAGGAGATCCGTAGAAGAACTAGTTACCGACATAGCTCAACGAGTCGCAAAGCTGTAGTGGCAATGGGTGGGGCACATAGCTCGGAGAACCGATGGACGTTGGGTCCCGAGGCGACCCCACACCGGTAAAAGCAGCGTTGTTCGACCCCCATCTGGTGACCAGACGACATCAAACGCGGGGAGCCGCTGGAAACAAGTGGCCCAGATTCGTGGAGTTCGGAACTCCTTACAAAAGACCTATGCCCATTAGTGGACGTCAATTGATTGAAGTGATCTTTCCTGGTTAAATAATCAAATGGCTGGACTAAAATCGTCTTGAATTTTTACGAAACTAGCTTTAAGTTGCAAATGTAAGATTGCTATAAGGAGATAGTATGCTTTCAGCATTTTTGTGTATATTTGATTATTTTTAGTATTATAATTATAATAATATCTGGATGCAGTTTAATAGAAAGGACGCGACTGACTCAATGTCAATTTCGAGTTTTTGGTCACTGAAACGTAGTGAGTAAGACTTCGGCCGACACTTTGAGGGGACAGAGCACGTACGTCTAACTTTTCGGCGTTATATGCGTTTTAAGCAATTATATATCACTTGCTTTAACGGTGAAGGAAAACAACGTGAGGAAACCTTCATGCCTGAGTGTTCTCCATTTTGTATTCAAAAGTGTGTGAAGTCTACCAATTTGCACTTGGCCAGCGTGTTAGACTACGCATGCTCATTCTGTGAGGAGATAATGGGATTCGGTTTCCCAGTCATTAAAAACATATTAACTTAGTATATTTTTCGATCTTTTTCGCTGAACAAACGTCGTTGCTTACTCGACACAATAACTCTTTCTTGAAGCCTTTCTGCTAAACTACGTCTAAGTAACAATAATATCAACTGTGTTTGAAACATTACTATGAATTGTCTCAGTATCTCATAATCTAGTTTCTTAAACGCACATAACTTCTAAAAGTGCGTGAAGAATGAGTGCGTCGAACTCGGTACTAACGGAAGGCAGGGCGAAGTGCTAGCCACTAGTCCTAACGTCGCATTATTCGGACCAGTATCAGAATTTATTTCATAAATTTATTTGTATAGGGGTAACCACGACGATAACACTGATGCAGAAAAAAACTCTTTGCAACGTTATTTTGATATACAAGTGCAGTCTGCTCAGTCTGACGTTCGAAAACTTGTTTGAGAACAATAGCCCTGATCAGTAGATTACCGTGGGTCAGGATGCACTGTTACGTTTCATAGTAATGTCTGTGATACGGCTGTATGTTCAGATCCAGTCTCTTTTGTACATGCTACGTGGTGCAGAGTGTTTGTAAAAAATATAAATACTTTATATATTTTAAGGATGATTTAGGCTAGATCGTAGCGGGACAGAGCCGTGCCTTCTCCAGTAAAAGTTAGTATAATTTTGGGGTAGGGTTTTTATACCTCTAACAATGCCTATCCTTATGTTTTGTATAACCTGTACTGGAGATTTTTTTAGGTTATTCATTTCATATAAAATGTTCGTGATGTCTAGAATCCGTATCTCGTACGGGCCACGGTCTAGCATAAATCATCCTTGATCTGGTGTTTTAATATTTTTTCTATATCCATGGTGGATAATAGCATATTGAGCTTTATTTCCAATGTAATAAATGAATAAATCAAATAGCATTTAAGTTGATTCAAACTCACGCACACAGACCCACGTTCATGTATGAGTGAACTTTCTATAATCTTATGACAAAACATATGAAATGTAACCTCATTTTAAGGAATTAAAGATAAATGAATATTATGTATTAATCTATATGTAATATAACGGGATATAACCTGTCTGAAGATGGTAGTAAATGTAAGTCTTTAGACAGCTAAAGACAATTGGAGACATGTTGGGTTATATCAAGTAAGGTCGTGTAGGGCTTAGGACGCCTCTTATAAAGGTAGACGCTGTGATTGGCGATATAGACATATACTAGCACCCGCGCGACTTCGTCCAATATAAATGAATCTTAGCTAGATCGATTTATTGCCCCCTAAACCCCCTGTGTACTAAATTTCATGGAAATCGTTGGAGCCGATTCCGAGATTCCAATTATATATATACAAGAATTGCCCATTTAAAGATATAAGATAATAATAATATACTAATGGATTAGAAGTAGGTGATACACCTGATTGTAAGAGGATCCATCGCGTATAAACAGAGCAATACTTCGCAGAGCATACAAGAAACACGTCCTACAAACTGCCGCCCAGTGTCCGTAGACCTGAGGTGTCGGTGTTAAGCCTCACGAACCACTCCCTTCAGACCGGAACACTGAAATGCTGCTTTATCGGTAGATATTTGTAGAGCTTTTTGTGACGATCTCTGTCACAAAAATCTCTACTATGTCTCTGCGTGACAGCCACAAAGACTTTTGTCACAAAGATGATAGACCTCTTGAGCCAGGTTAGGTCCCGACAAATATGATATAATGTAATGTACTTTATTGTATTGCCTAAATGTAAGTATTTTACGGACAATTTATTTTATTAAGACATTTAAATGCTGTTTTAAAAAACATTTTATAAAATCAATATAAAATATTATGAATTAATAAAACGTTGGTAATGTTTAATGGTTCGTTTGTTATTTCTTTATACCTTTGTTTGCATTATATTAGCTGTTAACCGCAGTTTCACTCGCGTTTAGTAAAGGACGTAACGTAATGTTGCATTGGACACGCGGATACTCATAGACGTAAACTCCTCCCGTACGTCTCGTTATTTGAATCATTCATAAACTCCTAAACTATGCGACCAAATAACATGCTGTTAAGGGCAAGGTTTATCTACAAATATCGTCTTGATAATGAAATGACTATTTTTCCAGATAAAAAAGCATGGCTCTAAAAATGGAAACTAGTTATAAAATGATTTTTCTTTCTTTCTATTTAAGTAGTTGTTCACCTAGGAAGAAAGAGACTTGAATTGAAATAAGTGATATATTAAAATTAAGAATGTAATCGTCAAAAAATTACAACCAACTGTCACAGAATTTCCTGCATTCCCAGCTATCCAATCTTTGAACGCCGAAACCCTTGTGTAAATAGACGTCTTGTCGAAATTCTTCCCGCTCACCACCCCGACTAACAAATCCCTGTTGGGTTTTTCCTTGGGGTCCATAGTGCCTTTGCAAACTAAAGGCCCCCCGGAATCTCCCCTGGCCACATCCGTAACCGAGGAGTCTGAACAGATGAACGAGTCCATATTCATCTCCCACACCAGAGAACACTTCCATAACGTCAAAGTATTGATTCTCGCTATAAGCAAGACAGGCGAAACGGCGCTGTTTAATTCGTGCCCAGTCCTTCCGAACCCCGCGGAAATACACGTATGTGGATAATCTGTATTTAATGAAGCTGTGATGACGTAATCGACGTTATTAGAAAAATTTAAGGGTACATATAAAACCGCAACGGCTATGTCGTTTGTGGGGAAATTGTATCGGGGATGCAATATCATTTTCTTGATTTTCCTCCACTGGGTGAACTCGTTGGTTTCAGTGTCGCCTGAGTGGGTTATCTCTGTGCGAAGGTTACCGGCCACGAGGCGGAGAATGGATGGATTTTTCTTGTAGAAGTAGTTGTTGCCATCGAAACAGTGCGCAGCTGTAAGGACCTAGAATAGAAAAGTTTTCGTATTGGAAACATTTTTATCGCAGTTTTTAGTGTCGTAGGATCTATTTTAGAAGCATTTCAAAGGTCAAAGGACCTAGAGTAGACAATGAATTACAGTGTCAAATGACCAAAAATAGAGAAATGAATTAGTGTCAAAGGACCAAGAATAGGAGCATCTTTATAGTTTTGACGGATCGAGAATGGAAGCATTTCTAGAGTTGCAAAGGATCTTAAATAAAAGGTGCATATTTATAATGTCAAAGGAGCTGGAATAGAAGTATTTTTATAGTGTCAGAGGGCCTTGAATATAAGCATTTTTATAACGTCAAAACTGACTTCGCGTACTTTGCATGGCTCATTTTGCAGTGCCCTTGGGTCAGGTCAGACCATGGGAAATTGCCCGGGCAATTTACTGGCTCCATAGGAAATTAAATAACTATCCCATGTCCAACTGCGGGAAGCAAGCTACACGTTTGCTAAATTTCATCAAGATCCGTTTATCGGTTTAGCCGAAAATCGGTAGAGCACTAACAAACAAACAGACAGTTAAAAATCTTACTAAACGCGATTAGCTAGTATAAGCGACGCTAAGTCACCTTAAGCTCAGAAATGATGCTGCCGCCGCATAGGTTTTTCCATACAACTCTTACATTGCTGAATCTTAGCACGGGCTCTTTGATGGATACCAGGTAAGGCACCTGCCCCGTCTCCGCAGGCTCCCCGCGGACGATGGTGGGCTTCACGTAATAATTGGAATACTTCAACGTGGTGAGCACTCTTCGATCCGGCTCGCATGCCGATTGTGCCAGTATCACGATAATTACAAGCAATTTAGAAAACATCTGAAACTTGGGTTTAGGACTATAATAATCCGTCAGTTGGGATTTTGACAGTAACGTACGGAGAGGAATCTCAAATACGGATAGTGTTTATATCCTCTTTAACAAGAGAAGTATCCATCTAGAGAATAAAAGTTGAATTTTTATTATTACTATTTTAAATAGATACAATAAAAATTAAACTATTATAATCCTTTGAATTTTTGATGGATTGCGGGAACAGTATGGAAACTAAGGTCAAATATGAATCATAAAGAGGTGCCGGATTGGGGTGACGCTTATTTGTTCAAGTTTTATGAACAGCATCATTAGTCTTCTTTTTTTAATCCAAAGACTAGCGCTAGGCTACAATCACATCTGAATTTAAGTTCTAGGCCAGCGCGTGCATGACTACACGCATTCTATGCCTAATATAGATACTTCGGTCATGTCTAGTGAAAGACGTAAATCTATGCGATATAGTCTTCCGGTACCCAAGACGTCGATAACGAGTAAAGAATGATTTGAGGTATGGGTTTAATATAACTGTATTGCAGTAGCTTTGCCCGCTCTTCATCATAATCGACCCATTTCAGGCCCACAGTTTAGCTCCTAGTAAACTATACTGGCCTATATCGGATTGATAGACTTTAGACACCTTCGAGAACTGTCTGGCATGCACGATGTTTCCTTCACCGTTAAAGAAAATGATATTTATAATGCTTAATACCAGGTAAATTGCAGAAATATATGATGCTTATATTAGAATTCAAAAATTACCATTTATAATTATAGCTAAACCTATAAAGGAAAAGTTCAGAGTATCTTATACTATTGAGATACCATTAATTAGCGGCCCAAGCAATAAAAGGCTTTGAGATGAAAGTTATTTGCAAACAAATAAGACGATCGTCAAAGGTGATTGAGACAAGTTTTAAATCAGAATACAGTCAAACCTGGATAAGCGAGAGTTCAAGGGAGCACAATCTCATTCTCGCTTATAGAGGTTTCTCACTAACCCGAGTTTCTCGCTAATGCTGTACATGGGTAGCGTTTCTCTCTTATAGAGGTACGCAGCAATAACAAGACATATTCATGCACTATGTAATTTTATTTTATTTAGAACATATTTACATTTAAAAAAATCCGTGAATTTCGTTTGGGTTTCTGTTTTTGTATTTTGAATGTTTTTCTCTAACTCATACATTTTGTCGAATATTGCTTGCTCGACTGTCCCTTATAGAGGTATAGATAAGTAGCAGTCTCACTTACGGAGGTCCGTGTGGGAAAAACGACTCTCTCTTACAAAGGTTTCTGTTTCTCGCTAATAGAGGTTTTGGGAGCTTAAAATGACGGGTCCTGGCTATTAATCTCACTTATAGAGTTTTCTCACTTATCCAGTTCTCACTTACCCAGGTTTGACTTTATTATCATTCACCCTTTTACCTCGTAGTAATATAACTTAGCGTGATTGACTATGGCTCATGGACATCAAATTCAAAAATTCAAATTCAATACTTCTTTATTCATGTAGGCCTATCACAGGCACTTATGAAGCGTTCATACCTATAATATGTTTACATAATTTCCCACATCTTATTAACTAAGCCGACGAAAGTGATGATGTTACCCTTTCCAAGTAAGCAAGCCTCCATCTTAGGCTGAAATACAGTAGGCTGCATAACCGAATTCCGAAGTACTGTTGAACGGTGCATAAGTCTATTTCATAAGCAACAGCCCTGTAAGGCTGCCAGTCCACCGGAGCGGAGCCGAGAAACGGATTAATATTAACCAATAGGAAAGGAACCAGACACAGTACGCAACTGCGCTCCGCATTAGTCCGTTTCTCGGCTCCTCTGCCTCGCTCCGCCCCGGTGGACGGGCAGCCTAAAAATTCTAAGTGTTAATTTATGACAACCCTATTAATGATAAAAGACCGACAAGCGCATATTACGCAACGCCTCACCTAATAAAGTGACCGGAGTCATATGCATCTCTCATCGCAGGAGTACCTCCTGCTTGGTGTTTGAACTTTTATTTATTGCCTAGTTAACTTAACTTGTAACTTAATTGTAACAAAGATATATGCATGGTATTTAAACAGCTTGCTTTCAGGAGCAAAGGAAATTTCTTTCTTTCTTTCTTCAAAAATCGACACAGTGCAAAAAGTTCTATGATTCTATGCATTACTGCGGGGGCCGACATTATGACTTTTCCTTTGAAATGAATTTAAAATTCATTAGTTCTGTTCAGTACTGTTGACACAAGCTAAATGCGTTTTTCTTTTATAAACTTAGAAATGAAATAATAACGTTTTCCTGACCTACTACAACTGTACAGGGTTTATAATAATAATATAAATGTAATAAAGGTAAATGTATGTAAGAAAACTTAATAAATAAAATAAAATAAAATAAAAGTGCGAAAAATTACAGTAATTTATGGGATTGAGTATAGGCTTTTATAATATGATTCCTAAGGTAATTTTGGACCTACCAATGCATAGGTTTAAAGAATACATTTATTACAGCGACAAGGTTGCTTGGAAGCTCCGTCTCCGCTTTCGTCTCGCACAAGATAGAAAAATTAGTGTTAAAATTTAAAATGTAAGTAATTGATGTTGGAAAAGAGCAACTGTTGAGTTTCTTGCCGGCTTCTTTTCGGTAGAATCTGCCTTCCGAACCGGTGGTAGAGTCACTACAAACAGAAAGACTTGACGTTTCAAAAGTATATTAGGCATACTTGAAATAAATGAATTTTGAATTTTTTTAACTAGTGTGTAGCACTGAACGCCTTGTTTCTATGTCGCCTACCGGGTTAATAAATTACAAGATGTTTTCATTTCCCGCGGTCCATGTACAGGACTATTAAATAAATGAGAAAAACAGATTGTTTAGAGCACATAGCTACCATGCCGCTCCAATTATTTAACGACTATTATTGCAAGTTAGTGATAATAACGTCTTCTAACTACTCAATCGAAACATGCTACCACGTTATGCTAACATTTTAGGTTATGTAGGCAGTTTCGTGCAACAACGTTTCAGCTACGTGATATTAAATTTTACGAAGCTGCTGACGTCACTGCTTTTCCGATTACTTATAACATGCAAATATACTCTTTGCCTTTAAAGTGACCGCTTTTCCTGCCTGATTTAAAGAGCGACAGCACACGTGGTGACAAGTAGGTTAGTTGTTTTTATCTATAAAGTTCCGGTTTGCGTTAAGACATTTTTATAGGTGTTCGTAAAAAAAGGGGTATTTTTGTATTACTAAATAAATAATAAATAAATTACTATGACAACACACACATCGCCATCTAGCCCTAAAGTAAGCGTAGCTTGTGTTATGGGTACTAAGGTGACTGGTGAATATTTTTATGAATAGTAGACATAAACACTTATAATATACATATAAACACCCAGAGACTAAAAAAAAAATCATATTCATCTCACCAAAATTCTCCTGCTGGGAATCGAACCCATGGCCTTGGACTCAGAAAGCAGGGTAGCTGCCCACTGCCCCAATCGGCCGTCAACTAGACTGTCCTGTCCGTCCGTATGTTACTAGGCTGTGTCTCTTGAACCGTAATGATTAGACGGTTGAAATTTTCACAGATAATGGATTTCTGTTGATGCTATAACAACAAATACAAAAACAATAAAATAAAAATGAAATGGGTTTCCATACGACAGACATATATTTTTGGCCGTTTTTATAGATAATGGTACGGAAACCTTCGTGCGCGAGTCTGAATTGCACTTGGCTGGTTATTTTATAATGATTGTCAAAAGCAGGGCTGATAATAACTCGAAATCCATCGCAGGACATTCAACAGACAACATGGGCGTACTCTGGGGGGGTAGGGAAGAGAAAACTCGCAAAAAACTTATGAACTCTCTTAAAAAATACAGGAATGAAAATACACAGTTTTGGCTTTAGTATAGACTATAGAGGGCAAATAAAAGAAATTACCCGAAACAGCCCGGGTCGATCTGACCTAAACAAAAACTTGCACACACTCACAATAAGAGGAAAAAACGCGCCAGGTGAAAACAACATTGAGATTTTTGGTGTAGTCTGAATGAGCCCTTATACATAAATGGAATAGGTATACGAAGCCACACATGCACGATTACACAAACAAATTGTTTTGAATATTTTTGTATATAGATAAAGTATTTGTGATACATTACATTTTGGGATTAAACAAGTAAAATGCTGAGAAGAACTGCTTATATATATATATGAACATATATATATAAACATATATATATATATATATATAGGAAGCAGTCCCACTTTAAATTCTTTTCTTTTGTCCACTAGCCTTTGAAAGCTACTTTACCTGGTGTTAAGTGAAGATGCGGCAGAAAATGGTAACGGTCACACCTGTTATTCATAAGGCAGTAGTATTAACCCTGTAACTGCCTTTAGTCCTTTTCATCGTACCGGAACGCTAAACGGGTTAAATGTAAATACTATAATTCTAAGTGCTACCATCTAACGACTATAGCAGCACTCACCACCAGTGATTGTAGTCAAGGACAACTGTGTAGAGGAAAAAATAAAAATCATATACGTACACAATTATATACACAATTTTGATATTACATAATACTGTTTACTTAGGTACTCTTTCATGTTAAAATGAGACGGATGAAATTTATAAGGTATTAAGGTTTTTAGGTAAATTATTATTAGCTTTCGGAATAAACCTTTCCTTTTCAGTTTTTTGATTAAAACAGTATCCTATAGAACCTAGTGGGTAGGAATATAAACAATTCGTTCATCTCAAGTAGGCCTACTTTATAAGCATTTTTGAAACGCCATGTCGGTCTGTTTTAAGTGACTACCATCGGAAGGCAAAATCACAGAATTATGAATATGTAGAACTCATTCGTCATTATTGGATGCAGTGCATTGTGTCCAAAAACAGTGAAAACGCCCCGCGCGCGTCTCAATTACATTCGCGGAATGTTGCTAGCTCTTAAACTTTTTCCATTTTCCCCATTATATGGTAAACGTTTAGAACATTAGAGGTAAAATAATTACTGTCAACTGCTAAATGGTGTGAGTGCCTCTTCGTGAAATAGTAGTAAAGAGGAATGGTTTTTGATTCTATTCACGAAGAGGCACTCACACCATTTAGCAGTTGACAGTAATTATTGTACCTCTTATGTTCTAAACGTTTACCATAAAATGGGAAAAATGGGAAAGTTTGAGAGCTAGCAACATTCCGCGGCTTTGAAGTGCACTGCAATAATATTAATAAATAATAATAAATAAATTAAGATAATACACACATCGCCATCGAGCCCTAAAGTAAGCGTAGCGTTAGTAGTTATGGGGACTAAGATGACCGATGAATATTTTCATGAATAATATACATAAATGCTTATAAAATACAAATGAACACCCAGAACAAAAACATTAATGTTCATCGCACCAACATTTTCTACCTGTGGGAATCGAAACCACGGCCTTGGACTCAGAAAGCAGGGTCGCTACCCACTGCGCCAATCGTCCATCAATTAATGATTGAAGATTCTGTAGGTTTTTAATTCAGCCTTACGTTTATATTAAATTCTTTATAGCAAGGTGTTATCTGAATCTCGTGTACCCAAGCAACAATATCAAAAGGTATTTAATATTCCCGATAGAAATATTTATATTTCAAACGCACCGATTCGCGCTATGAACTAGGTGAGAATGTCGCCAATAACGTAGGACGAATATTGCGTTACAAAGTAGCACTCGATATAATATAAAAGTGCATTCTTGTTAAATGCTTTTGACGACCTCCCTTGCACAATGAGCGCCGTGTTCTTATCAGTGGGAGATACCAGGTTCGATCCTCGGGAGGGGCACTTTTGGGATTTATTATTTCTTAATTTTCTCTGGTCTGGTCTGATCTGATGGGAAACTCTTAGGCTGTGGCTAGTTACCAGCCTACCCTAGGTTACTATACATTTGATGAATTTCTTAATAACAAGGTTGCTTAGAAGCATACGGCTCCGCTTTCATGTCTCACGAGATAGTAAAATGAATGTTAAAATGTAAAATGTAAATTGTTGAAAAAAAAGATACTTACTCTAGGCTCACTCGTAGTGGATGAAAAAAAAAGAAAAAAATACTGTTTCGTACGTTAGGCATACTTACGTTGGTTTTAACTAGTCAATAGCTGGACTGACTCTCTTATCAAATTTATCTGCCATTTTGGAATTAAGTATACATAGATTGTAAATCCATACTTATTCATTGGCCCGACCCGCGGATAGAACCCAGGACTTCCTTACCTACACTCACCACTAGACCCTCGACACTATTCTCTTACACTGTTCTTTTATATGAAAATTGTTTTTTTTTTATAAGAAAATATCCAAGAACCGATCCGTCCGAAGTCCGTCACATCTATTGGCTGCATCTATTCACATGCGTGTGGTAGAGAATGGCTAGTTTTTTTTTTATTGGTTGTTGTTCTTATGTTTATGTTTTGTCATGATCTGTTTTGTGTGTTAAATAAATAAATAAAAAAAAAGACCCGTTGGTCTTTTTTTTTTATTTATTTATTTTGCGTCGTTACGCATTCACGCTTACAAACAATTAATGATAACAATTACCAGGTGCTTCTCATTATCCGCGAGTAATGGAATAGTGACACTGACATGTCGAGTGGGATGTCACTGGAGCGAGCTACACGCGCGAGTGGAAAACTTTCGTTTCCTGTGATAACTAGTAAATAGCTTTTCGACCTCGTAGAGATTTCCCAGAATAAAAAGCAGGCTATTACGAAAAACGAAATATTATTATTATATTAATCTTAATATTAATAAATAGTATTGTACCGACAGTCGTTTCAGTCAATGGTCTTCTCGCGAAAAGCTTCGAACAACATCTTAGAAGCTTCCGCTTGGTTGTTGGATCAAGGGTCGGATACAGAAGGCAGTAGTCCTTGAGCACCGGTTTCTTGGGCATTCAAAAGCCCCGCAAGCGGTGGGTGTTTTTTTAAAATAAATTTTAAATAGTGTTGTTTTTATTACAGTTAAGAATTAAAAAAATATGACAATCAATAAATGATAGAGAAAAATTAATAACTAGCGTTGCTTGCGACTTCGTCTGCGTATAAGTCAACCTTAAAAGTCATACATGTTTTTGTCGCGATTTTCAAACATTCTTCGTTGGTGCTATGCTCCTATTGCTCTTAGCGTGACGATATATAGCCTAGCCTTCCTCTATAAATGGGCTATCCAATACCGAAATAACTTTTTCAAATCCGACTAGCAGTTCCTGAGATCATCGCGTTCAAGTAAAAAAACAAACAAACTGGCACCAATTTTATATAATTTATCTTAAATACAGTTTTCTTTATCATTATCATTGATGCAAAATATATTGATGAAATGTCAAAATATTTTCTTCTTCAAATTGAATATAGCTTATAACTTCTTTGCTGCTTTGGCATATGGATAAGTAAATTTTATCCCTTGTATTATTTGGATATCGGGGGTAATTTTTTTGTTTCCAGCCTATGCTTAAAAGCAAAACCGATCTTGACAACATTTTGCCTAGAGTGAAGTTTTATAGCTTGACGGGCGGTTTTAGTTGTTCTAATTATGCAGTTTAGTTGGACAAAGTGTAATTTTGTTTGTACGTATTAAATTAAAGCACATTGCTATGCATTAGGTCAACCCTGTGGTGCTATTCTAAACTTATCCAGCCGAACGTGCCGTATTTCATAAACTAGATGTATAACTAATTACTGTAACGAATAATTTATTTATTTTGAAACCTAGAGAAACTTTCATCATCATCTTCATATCGGCCCATTACTTTCACATTTTTCATTTCGTTTCAGATAAAATTCTGAAGTCCACGCAGTCGTCTGCGTGGACTTCAGAATTTTTGCGGTTGCGGGCAGAAGCTAGTTAGTACATAGTATGGTACACGTACCATATAGTAGGCCAGTAATAGGTTGATAATGATGCTGATGCCCAAGTCCGACAATCCGCACTGGGCTAGCGTGGTGGACTGCGGCCTTTTGACGGCCGACTGGCGCAGTGAGCAGCGACCCTGCTTTCTGAGTCCTAGGCCGTGGGTTCGATTCACACGATTAGACACACGACGGAAAATGTTTGTTTGATGAGAATGATTGTTTTTCATTGCCTGCGTGTTTATCTGTATAATTTAAATATTGGATAGAAGCAGGCGTTACTTTGCGGAAATCCATGATATATATAATCAAAATTAAGTAGTATTAATTTTGTTTATAATTTAATTTCTATTAGGTGTACAATAAAGTGTATTTTCATTTCATTTCATTTTCATTTAAGCTTAATTTGCTATACTCCGCGATAAGCAGGAGAATCTGTGTGGTGTAATTTATAATTTTTAACTTTTTTAACTTTACAATGAATAATTGTAAAGTCAACATCTCCTGAGGATAGTCCGGTTTCGGAGCGAAACCTGCGTAGAGGGTATATTGCCGAAGATCTGTTTGGTGTGGAGTATAAGGATTGAAGAAATTATAAATTACACCACACAGATACGCGGATTAAAGCAAATTAAGCTTAATTTTGATTATACTGTATAATTTAAGTATTTATGTGTATTATATTCATAAAATTATTCAAAAGCTATCTTAGTACCCATAACACAAGCTACGCTTACTTTGGGGCTAGATGGCGATATGTGTATTGTCCCCCCCCCCCCACTTCCCCCTTCTCATTCTGAGAGGAAACCCGTGCCCTGTTGTGGGCCGGTAATGGGTTGGTGTTGATGATGAGTCTTTCACTAGGTTTTTTATTATTCCACTTCAAGACAATCCTTAACAACATAATAGAACTTTAAAGTCAAGGTAACTAGTGTTTCTTGTTAACGACCCCTTTATAACAATCCAAAATAACAGTGCGGTACCTAAATCGCTTTGAGGTAAACCCTCAGCCTTAATTATAAAGGGGACGATTATTTCTCAAGAAATACCCTTAGAACGTATTACATAGGTATCTTAAAGAACTTCGTCTAGACTTTAAAATATAAAATAATATTAAAGGACCGGTAAGTATTTTTTTTATAGTATTAACTAGCTATTACCCGCGGCTTCGCTCGCTTGGTAATTCGAATAACTTTGCCAGGAGGAATGGAACACCGATCATGAATACAGAATTTTTTTTTAATTTTTTTTAATAAATATACTACGTCAATACGCACATCGCCATCTAGCTCCAAAGTAAGCGTAGCTTGTGTTTTGGGTACTAGGATAGCTGATGAATACCTTTATGAATATAATACACATAAATACTTATAATATACAGATAAACGATATTCGTCGCTCTAAATCCCTAGCTATTTTCAAAAGCCGTGTTAGACATCACTATTTGTCATTATAATTTTGTTGTTCGTATATGTGTACTTATGTATCTATAGTCAATATATATAAATATTTGTTATTGTATATATATATATATATATATATATATATATATATATTTATTTATATCTTATTTTATTTATCTCTTTTAATAATTTATTATATTAGTTATTAGTAGTATGTACTTAAGTGTGTAAATTTATGTACCTATTGTTTATTTTAATTGCGATTTCCCGTCTCTCATGTTTTGTTGTGTACTATCGGTAAGGTTACCTGGCAGAGATCACTTTTAGTGATAAGGTCGCCTTTTGCTTTTAATTTTTTGTTTAACTATATTTGTAATTTCTCCTTTATTACGCAATAAAGATGTTTAAATAAAAAAAAAAAAAAGTAAACACCCAGACACTGAAAACAATTCACGTTCATCACACAAACATTTTTCCAGTTGTGGGAATCGAACCCACGGCCTTGGACGCGGAAAGCAGGGTCAGTGCCCACTGCGCCAACCGGCTGTCAAAACAATGGACTATTTAAGGACGCTTGTGTCTTTATTCTGCGTCCTTTCAAATATTTCTATGCAAAAAATATAATCGTTTGGTTTCTTTGTTAGGACGTGAATGAAGGACGATTTTTCAGGTTTTCTTAATATTCCTGTAAACCACGGAATTAGATGTTTTTCCAGACCAAAAGAAGCTCATGTCACTGTCCGGCCCATAAACTATCTCTATGCTAAAATTCACATCAATCCGTTGCTGTGTTGCTGCGTTATTGATGGACAGACAAACACACTTTCGCATTTATAATATTATTTATTTATTTATTTATACTCTTTATTTGTACACCGATCAGAAAAATGAGACAAAAAAAAGAACAAACACATGAAGAATGAAGCAGGATACAAAAGGCGGCTAATCGCTAAGTAGCGATAATATTAAGTATGGAAAGTATGGATTGCCTGACTAAGCAGATGACCCTCCTAATGATAAGCGAAAACCCATCGCCTATGATCAGAGCAACGCTTCGCAGGGTATGCAACACGTCCTGCAAAGTGCCGCGCTGTAAGACCTGTTTGTTTTACCTACATAATATAATTTTTTAAACAAGGATGTAATAGGTGATGAAATGAAAAACGAAAATTGGAATCGAAATTGAAATATAAAAAATATAAATATACTCCAGCAATACACACATCGCCATCTAGCCCCTAAGTAAGCGTAGCTTGCGTTATGGGTACTAAGATGACTGATGAATATTATTATGAATAATACTTATAATAAACAGAAAAACACACAGACACTGTAAAACATTCATTCGGACGAAGTCACAGGCAACAGCTATAATCGTCAATATAAAGTATCAAATAGGCAATGTATCAAATAGGTTATATTTTTAATTTCACCATTTAAACTTCTCTATCCTTGTTCCACTGCGACTGTTTTTAAATCCCCAAAATAGAATAAGCGGCAACTTGTTCAGTCGTCACACCACCCAAACACCACCTGTTGACCACCCACACACCAACCCACCCAACCTTTAGGGGCTCAAAAGATCCCCAACGAATGAAACGGAGGCTCTGCTTCAAAATGAATCCAAATTGAAATAAATGGTGGCCACGTGTTGAATTGACTCCGAGCTATTGTATTGTATAATTTACTCTTTATTTACGAGTAGGGTGTGCTGCAATTAAAATGTAGGAACACTCTAATCACTTTTCTTTATTCGAAAAAGCCACTTTCTAAACGCTTATTCTCGGACTATTAATTATAACATTTTTATTATTATTTAACTCTTTATTTGTACACCAGTATCATCATCATCATCATTTCAACCAATCGACGTCCACTGCTGGACATAGGTTATTTGTAGGGAGTTCCAAAATCCACGGTCCTGGGCCGCTTGCCTCCAGCGGCTCCCAGCGACTCGCCTGATGTCATCTTCCACCTCGTTGGGGGCCAATTCGAGCAACTTAAGACCCCAACGTCTATCGGTTCTCCAAGCTACGTGTCCTGCCCATTGCCACTTTATCTTCGAAACTCGCTGAGGTATCTCTAGTTCTCCTACGGATATCTCTCTCTCTCTTTCTCTCATTTCTGATTTGTTCACGTAGATATACTCGTAGCGTAGCTCCATCGCCCGCTGAGTGACTCTGAGCCAAGTATGAAGTTAGGGAAATAAAAGAATAATAAAAATACATAGACGGAAGTAGGGTACAAAAGGCGGCCTTTTCGCTTAGTAGCTATCTCTGCCAGGCAATCTTAGGATTAGGACAACATTTACGAAAGCGGTCAGGTGGCGTAAAATTACTATAAACCTACATTCAAATAGGTAAATACAAATACATTAAAAGAATTGCACAAATATGAATAATATAATAAGTAAATATAAAATAATAAAGTAATATATACTCAATCATATAAAAATTCACACATGCATTCGATTTTGTTATTATTCGTATAGGTATATCATTTATTATATCATACATTTTTAGTAAACTACAAACTTAAAAATTAATAACAGTAAAGAAATAGCCTAAAGAAATATATAATGAAGCCTTGATAGCCCAGTGGGTAGGAGCTCGCCTTCACTTTCGGGGGGGGGCGAGTTCTTATCCCAGCACGCACCTCCAACTTTTCTAACTTACTTTCTACGTTACACTTGCTTCAACGGTGAAGGAAAACATCGTGAGGAAACCTGCATGCCTGAGAGTTCTACATAATGTTCTCAAAGGTGTGTGGAGTCTACCAATACGCACTGAGCCAGATTGGCTACGGCCTTAACCCCTTCTTATTGTGGGAGAAAACCCGTGCCCTGTAATGGGTTGTTATGATGATAATGATAATGTACAACGAAAATACCTGCGCGCGATCTTATTCGCCCTCACAGACAATGCCCCCTCTATATCTGCATCAAGTCAAAGGATATCACTGCGAAACTCTCCTAATAATATCGCTCGTCTCACAATATGAAACGAAGATTAGAACAACAGAAAACCATGCTGCGTTATGTCTACATTTAATAAAATACGAGTATGTAGAATATTATTGGCCTAATAGCTCCACGATGTGAAATAAATGAGAACTATCGAGAATTAATTGGTTCCTCCAATCTTTTGCCTTTTTTATTTATTCTTCTACGATATAGCTCTTGATTCTAATAACATCCTACTTGATGGTACACGATAGTGTAGTTTAGATCAATATATCAACTTAAACTACGCGAATGCCTCCGTGCGAAATTTAAAAAAGTTGGTTTACTTACTGTAGGTTCACAACATATTTATAATTATACTAGCGGACCCCAGCACAATCTGTCGGGCTGATTTGTGAATCTAAACTATCCAGGGTGCCACCCAAAAGCATACAAAAAAATTAATTTAAATCGGTCCAGCTGTTTAGGAGGAGTTCAGTGACATACACGCGCACACAAGTAATATATATAAAGATAGTATTTGTAAGACAAAGTATTAGTCTTTATAAAAAAAGTGGATCTAATCTAGTGTTGCCCAAATTCAGTCTTGGTCTTGCAGTCTTGGTCTTGTTCTTGCGTTTTTGCAAGACCAAGACCAAGAACAAGACCGCGTATTTTTAGCAAGACCAAGACCAAGACTGACCGTGCAAGACTTGAGCAAGAACAAGACATAGCCTGCAAGACTCTTGCGTCTTGCAGCTAGGACTTAGCGCTATTTCACGGAGTAGTTAGGTGTAACAGTTCGGTGTTTAGGTAGGTAGGTACGCTTAGGAATTCTATGAGACGCAAAAAACTATATCAAAGAATATGAAAAACTGGACCTATGCGCATTACGACTAATACCATAAACATAGCGAATAAAAAAATATCTATTAAAATCAAACTGAGTGCATGCATAGTTATGTTTTAACCATCGGCACTTTGATAATGCGGCATCAAAGGTTTTGTACTTACTTCTTAAAGAAATTTGCCGCTTTTCGGAAGTACATGGTTATGATACACGCGCCGGCGGCTTCTTTTGAAATCTAAAACAATCGTTGCCGCCGCGCCGAAATCATAACATTTGACACTATTCATGCAAAATAATTTCGAATTTTAAGAGTACCTACAGGTGTTCCAAAGAATAAATAAGTTTCAGATTGGTGATTTTAGATTGGTGGAGGACGCATGAGACAGAGTATCCGATTTTATCGAAAATGGCCCGTGATTTTCTCTCAATACCTGCAACTTCAGTACCTGCTGAGAGGTTATTTTCTAAAGCATCATTAGTAATTAGAAAACATAGAAATAGGTTAAGTGATGAGTCAGCCAGATGGTTACTTTGTATTAATTCTTGGTCAAAAGAATTGATATAAAGTATCATAACCTAATGATAAAGCTGTTGATTTGTGTTGTATTTTATTTTTTATTCAAATAAATGATAAATCGTAAAACTCTTTTATTAAATTTCTTATAAGTTGAGGGTTCAATCTCTTTCTAGACAGATAAGTATTGTTCTTTAAAATACAGTCAAGTTATTGTAATTAATTTGTTTTTTTACATGTTTTAGCAAATGTAAGCTTATAAATCATAAATGTTTATTAAGAAACAGTTACTTCCATGGAAAACGACATATAGGTCAGTTGATTTTTCAAATTTCTTATCAAATCTTCAGTTATTTATTAATCTGCTTGATCTTTACTATGGCTATGTTAATTCAAGCTCACAATGTTCCAATTCTAATACGTTTTTCTAAGATTTAAAGTAAACTTTAATAAATAGTAATAGACTAATAGGTAATTGCAAGACTTGCAAGACTCTTGCTGCAAGACCAAGACCAAGACCAAGACTGGGAGCGCAAGACCAAGACCAAGACCAAGACCAGGTGTATTGGCGCAAGACCAAGACCAAGACTGGCTAAGTCTCGTCTTGTTCTTGCATTTGGGCAACACTAATCTAATCAATCGACTTACAAGAAATGGTCATAAATTAGTGACATCTGCATATCGTCTGCGAAAGGTACAGAAATCATTTGTGCAATCCTTTTATATCATGATTCCTAAGGTAATTTTTTACCTACCAAAAGCATAACTTTAAATAATATGTTAAAACACATTTTACAGCGAGATTATTATACAATTGATGAATTTCTTAACGACAAGATCACTTGGAATCACAATGAATCACAATGAAAGCGTAGCGCGGATGCTCGGCTACGCTTTCATTTCTCACAAGATAGAAAAATGAATGTTAAAATAGTAAATTGTTGATATTGGAAAAGAGCAATAGCTGAGTAAGGCATAGAGAGTGACGAGGGGTGGGCGGACGAAGAGGGCTTAGGTCCAGATGTGGTAGTGTTTTTAGGCGTCAGCAGTCCGCAGGCTGAAATTATAATGATGACGAAATTGCCCTTACCAGGAATCAAATCTGGGACCTATCACTTATACCACCACTACCAATACTCCAGTGAGGACAACAACGAACTTTTTACAGTTAATTTTCAACTTCAAATCTCTAAACTCCGTAAAGTTAGAGGTGAATGTTGGAAATCGAACTTGGCCACCTTGCGTGGGAGGCCAAAGCCTTAACCCCTTAGGCTATCACCGGCTGAAATTCCAGATAATAATCACGTATTATCTGGGCGGGCCCTAACTGTTGGGCGGGCCGATCCGCCCTGCATATAAGCCGTGGTATCACGCGCTACGCCGTATTCGGTCCCGAAGCGTCGTAGCGAACGATCGTAGAACACTGTAGCAATGGCATTCGGGTAAGTCGTAGACGTACAAAGTTTTTTTTTTCTTATTTAATATTTAAAGCCGCTCAGGTCTGATCAACCCCGTGTTTTATAATTTAAACGGAAATAGGATTTATGTGATTTTACCGTAGTTGTACTTTGCAACTGGAAATCTTTTTCGAAATTGTTGAGAAAATTTTTTATTTCAAATTTAACGCTTGGAATCTATTTAAGAAGGAAGACTGCGATTTAAAAAAAAAAATCTGTAACCTCTGTGACTTTTTCATGTTCCTTCGCTTTCGAAACTTGAAAAGTTACAACCACAATTGAATTTTGGTATGGTTAAATATCGTTATATACCTTCTTTTATTGACCGTTTCATTGGGTCTGAATTAAAAGGCATTTTTTAGTAAATAAATAAATTACCTTGTCAGGTGTATCGAAAAACAACAATTACTAAATCAAAGTCATCTAGTATGTAGTGAAAGTTCTCAATTTATTCTTATAAAAATATTTAAAAACCATTGAAATTAACTCTTTAGAACACTCAATTTTTATTATGAGTTTTATGCCAAAATAAATAAAACTAAGTAGCAATAGAAAAGCAAAATCAAAGAAGTAGTGAAAGTTCTAAAATCATATTAAAAAAAAAAAAATTACTACAAAATGTTTTATCTGTGAATTATCAAATACTCTTTTATTAAACCCCACAGAAAAAATAAAGTTAGAATACAATAAAGTTTAAGTGAATTAGCAAACCTGTTTGGTAAACTTAGTGTATTTATTTTAAAGCTTTCCTTTTTGGATCGTTCTAGAAGTAATACACTTTATTTAGTTAGTCGATGTACGACCGTTAAATGATATTTACGTACGTATTTATGACCTAGCCTAGCCAAGCCGCTTTTAAATATTTAATTTTTTCATCAGTGCTGCCTAAACTTTTAAAAATTAATTTTACTAAAAAACAAAAATAACGAATATCACAAGGAATAGAACCTTGTCAGATAAACTCTGTGTGGTTTGAGTTGAGGTGAGTTAGCTAGTTGTCGTAGTAGATCAATAAAAAAAAAATTATTGTGTGTGTGTAAGTATCATTTTAATCGTGTATGCAGCACAAATTAAGCTTGTTTTTAAATACATTCGATCCCCATTGAAATTAAATCTGTAGAACACTGAATTTTTATTATGAGTTTTATGATAATCAAACAAAGTAGCAATAGAAAAGCATAGTCGTCTAAGTTGTGAAGATATGTCAAACTTTCTATTTTTTTGTTAAATTTTTTTAACGAAATATGCCCCAATTCTATTTTTTTGGCGTTATATAATCTTGTTACAGTTATACTTAGAGCAAGTCATAAAATAGAGCAACTTTTATTAAAAACCATTTTCTTCGATACAGTTAATTTGGTACACTAGTAATTAATAAAGAATGATTTAATAAGCAAATGCTTATCGCTTAAAATACACAAATGATATATTTAAAAAAAAGAACTTATTGTGTTTCTAAGCATGCTTACACATAGTTCACTATTACAGTAAACCTCAAAATTTTGATACTCAGAAGATGTTGGATACTCATAGTTTTGGTACTAAATAACTAACCTACATAGTTTCGTTAAAAATGTTCCTAATAAAACCAAAGCGTTATGACCCCCTTGGCGCAGCGGTGAACGCTGTGGTCTGAGTGTGAGGTCTCTGGTTCAATCGCCAGCAGTGGCAATTTTGGGAATTTTTAATTTATATCTTTCTTCTGGTTTGGTCTGGTGAGAGGCTTCGGCCGTGACTAGTGACCGCCCTAGCGACTAAGACGTTCCGCTAAGCTATTCAGATTTACAGACCGACAGTTTAGCCCATTGCTATCTTAGGCTGCATCATGACTTACCAGCAGGTGGAATTGCAGTGAAAAGCTTACTGTTAGTGAAATAAAAAAAAAACAAAAGGTATTAAATCATATGGAAGCTTGTAGAATACGTACAAAAAAGAAAAGTCGTAACTTATCCCAAATCTTATTAGAAACAGAGCCGTTTCTTCAGCATTTATAACATATTACCCGTTTTCGTATAATCAGATTAAAAAGGTAAAAGCAGTGAGCTTTGAAAAACATCTCAAATCAATGGAGAAAAGTGAAAATATTCGATTCAAATTCGAACCGAACCGAATTTGACATTTCAATATCAATTTGATATCACAATTTCACATACAAAAAACATTTCAATAATAAAAGCGACATGGTTTGCCGTTTGGCAATTTCCTCGCTACGAGGAGTAAGTTATATTAAATCATAGCATGATTTCTTTTACCTTACTAATTTTTTTTTAATTCTACCACGTAAGATTGCCCACGACTGCGATCGCACCATATGTAGGTGGTGGTGGTACCACCATATTGTGATGCAGTGTAATTTGGTAGTGGGCTACGGTTAGGCAGTTAGGGGTATGTTACATATACACTATATGTGTACATGTTTATTAAACCAATAGCAACCGGCTCCGCTTTCATCTCTAGAGACATATAGAGAAATGAATGTTAAAATTAAAAATTTAAACAGTTGATAATGTTAAAGAGCAATTACCTAGTTTCTTGCCGCCTCCTTCTCGGTAAACTAGGTGGTAGAATCACTACAAACAGACAGACTTGACGTTTCAAAAGTGCTTATATCAGACCTACTTTAAAAAAATGAATTTTGAATTTTGAATACCCCTAATCGGTTCTCGGGACTAACATAACCGGAACGCGATATTGCTTAGTGGTGCATCAAAGGCGGCAGGGTCGTAACTAGCCACGGCCTAAGCCTCAAACAAGATCAGACCCGAGAAAATTAAAAAAATAAGAAATTTCAAAATTGTCCCTACCGAGAATCGAATCCGGAACCTTCGCTTATAGGACCACCCACTTACCTGTGCTATCAGGTCGTCCAAACTTACTTATTTCATGTTATTCAGATTAACAACATTGTTGTTTATTTTTGAATGTAATGTTTCAATTTCTTCGTGGTTTTTTCTTCAAAGTAAACCAAAAATTAATACTTTTATATCAATCATAGCATAATATATCAATATATGGCGTTTAGATTTAGTTAAAATATTTACTTTGGCTGCCAAGGTTCGGAGTTAACAACTTATGCCACCGTGAGTTAAAGCTCCTGAGGCTAATGCGAAAATAAATTAAAGCGACACATGAGATTGTAAACAATTTCGTGTTTATTTAAATTTTCAAAAAAAAAAACGCTCGTCGCAAAAACAAAAACAAACGTCGGTGTACAGTTGAATAGGGGATGAAAGTTTGTATTGGAAAAATTTACGTATCAGTACGTTGACGAAGTTGCGAGTTACTGGTAGTATTTTAAATTTGTTTTATGTAACTTTTATGACCTTCCCATTCTAATTAATTACTTCCTTTATTCAAATAGACCTAGGTTTTATTCCAATAGACCTTTATTCTATAGGACATAACGAATGTAATAAAATTTTGGTATGTTCAAACCTCGTAAGTTTAGTAGTATTATTTGTACAGCTTTTTGTGACAGAGCTCGTCAGAGGACCACCAAGTCCAAGAGTGGAGTACCAAGATCTTAATGCTTATTGGTTCTTCTCTTACTAACTGGGAGCCATAATTGATGCTTCAAGAAGATTGGCCATCTGTTTGCTCCGTTAATATCCACTGCAATAAAAAAAAATGTGCGAGCCGTGTGATAAGACGCCTGGCAGATGTGATACATGGATATTTACAGCCGGTTGGCGCAATGGGCAGTGACCCTGCTTTCTGCGTCCAAGGCCGTGGGTTCGATTTCCACCACTGGAAAAATGTTTGTGTGATGAACATGAACGTTTTTCAGTGTCTGGGTGTTTATCTGTATAAGTATTTATGTGTATTATATTCATAACAATATTCATCAGCTATGATAGTACCCATAACACAAGCTACGCTTATATTAGGGCTAGATGGAGATGTGTGTAGTGATGTAGTATATTTATTTTTATTTATTTTATTTTTTTATATTCATATGCATAATAGTTATATGCATAAAATAGCAGATTACGACAGGAATCAGATATGTCGTAATGAAAAGATGATTACAAATTTGTTCCATAAAATAATCACTATTACATAAATATGCATTTTTTTTCATGCATCAAATACAAAAATTGCAAATTTAGAAATTTATTTGAAATCGCGACAGCATACCTACATATAACACCTACATATATTCCATCAAGTATCTTAATTGTTGGCACAGCCTCTATGCCATGCCAACAATCAGGTTTACCCTCTAAAAATCACACACTCATCATCACAATCTCACATCAAAAAGGTTAAACGATTGTTGTATAAATTATTGAAAGTAGGTTGTTTAAGCTACCAGCGATAAAGTCGGGTTAAATAAGAGTGGCAATATACGCCCCAGTTTGTAATTTACTGTAATCGTTTAATTTTGGAACTCTCACTATATTTTGTCGTGGAATCTCAATAATCCACAAACAATCTCCATCTTGGGAACAAAGGCACTGTGGCGGGGTAAATACATTACCACAGTCCTGGTAGTATTTACAACGGTTATCAATTTCGACGGCCGACTGGCGCAGTGGGCAGCGACCCTGCTTTCTGAGACTTGACTCCAAAGCCTATTCTATTCCCACAACTGGAAAATGTGTGTGTGATGTTCCTTTATGTATATTATTATACTGTATTATTTATAAAATTAATTGCTTCTGCCGCGTCTGCCGTATTGGGTCTGAAGCTTCGCTCGTTAACAATTTTTAATCCTACCACGGGAAATATTTAAGAGATCGGTATAGAAAGTACATGTCCTTTGCCATTGCATAGGTGACAAATTTCAGAACTGTCTGCCCGCGGCTTAGCTCGTAAACAATTTTCAATTTTCCCTCGGGAACTACTTAAGGAATTGGGATAAAAAGTAGCTTATGTTCTTTTCCATGTCAAAGGCTACATGCATGCCAAATTTCATCCAAATCTGTTCATCCATTTTTGCCTGATTGAGTAACATCCATAGTTTCACATTTATAGTTGGTGGATCAGTCATCTTAGTACTCATAAAACAAGCTCCGCTTACTTTGGGTCTAGATGGCGGTGTGTGTATTGTCGTAGTGTACTTGGGTCGTTAGCAGAAATATTGGTACTTAAAGTACAATTTGTAAAGTTGTCAATAGACTTAGTTACAACACCTGTAACTGTAACATACATGTAAATCTTAATATTACAATAGGATTTTTCGTTTTATATAAACTTTGAACTTATTTAGAGGCATCTTAAGGATTCCATCTGGTAATTTGAATTCAAAAATTCAAAATTCATTTATTTCAAGTAGTCCTCATATAAGCACTTTTGAAACGTCAAGTCTGTCTGTGTGTGTCTCTACCACCGGTTCGGAAGGCGGATTCTACCGAGAAGAAGCCGGCAAGAAACTCAGCAGTTGCTCTTTTCCAACATCAACAATTTACATTTTACATTTTAAAATTCATTTTTCTATCTTGCGAGAGATAAAAGCGGAGCCGGATGTTTCCAAGCACCTTTTCATTGATAAATTCATCAATTGTATAGTAACCCTGCTGTAATAAATGTGTTTTAACACATTCTTTAAACTTATGCATTGTTAGGTCCAAAATTACCTTATTATAAAAGCGTCATAGAATCATATTATAAAAGCGTATACTCAACCCGACAAATGACTTCTGCACCTTTCGCAGACGATATGCAGATGTCACCAATATATGACTATTTCTTGTAAGTCGACTGTTTATGTCCACTTTTTGTTTATATAGACCAATATTTTGTCTAACAAATACAATTATACGATTTCTTATAAAATGATATACAATTACCTTTAAATTAATTACTAATTTCATTCAGCCTAGAAAACTGCACTACGAGTTTAATTTTACTTCTAATATTAACATTGTTACAGCCCCAGTTCTTCTTAACTTTTGTTGTTTTATATTTGGATGTACATAAATTAAAATTAAAAGCGACCAAGTGATATAGTGTTTCTGTTGATATATACTTAAGATATGGGCACCCTTAAGTTTTTTACGTAGGTTTATAAAGGTGCCTGTGCACACTGCCTGTGCCACCTGTGCCCACCTGTGGGATATTAATAAGGCTGAATATGATAATGTTAACGCATTCTTCTAATAAACGGAAAATTACGGCCGATTGGCGCAGTGAGCAGCGACCCTGCTTTCTGAGTCCAAGGCCGTGGGTTCGATTCCCACAACTGGACAATATTTGTGTGATGAACATTGTTGTTTTTCAGTGTCTGGGTGTTTATCTATATATTATAAGTATTTATTTACATTATTCCCAAAAAATATTCATCAGTTATCTTAGTACCCAAAACGCAAGCTACGCTTACTTTGGGACTAGATGGCGATGTGTGTATTGAAAAAAAAAAAAAAACTAACGGAGAGAACACTTTTCATAACAAACCGCATAACACATTTTGGCTGCAGGGTATAGATGAAATTTGAATGGCATCCAGATGAAATTATAACTATTTGATATTTATTCTAAAAACATGGTGGATGTTCGCCAATTAATTTTAAACCTCGTCGTCTGAATTCTTTATGTACATACATGACAGTACTTGTTATTTAATCTATTACTGGCCTACTACAAGGCACGGGTCTCCTCCCACAATGTGAAGGGGTTAAAGCCGTACTAGCCCAGTTCGGCCCAGAGCGGACTGGCGGACTTTACACACTTTTAAGAACATTATGGAGAACTCTTGAAGAAGATATGCAGGTTTCCTCACGATGTTTTCCCGTTTCACCGTTGAAGCATTATCTATTATTGATATTATTACACTGCCATAGTTTTTACTAAAATAAATCAGATACAGCCTTAACATCACATGTGTTAAAGTCATGTGACTCCTGCCCCTGAAGATTGAAAATCCTCCTGAGGTTTGAGACAAATACGTAACCGACGAACAAACAAACGTTTTAACTTTTTTAAAGTGAAACTTCTTTAGAATCGTTGCGATTGGAACTCGGTAAAACGAAAATGCGTCACGATAAAGAAACAAATACATAATTGTAAAGGATTAGGGCGGCGAGAGAATGAGATAGAGTAAATTACACATTTTGAGACTTATATATCTTTGGATCGGTTGAACTCGGAAGTCGTTTAAAAATGTATTTGATTTTCATGTTTTTTTCGTCCATTAATCAAAGAAACATACAACCCAAGTTGCAAGGAAAAGAAATTATTGTCCTATAGATATCAAAATTTACCTTTTTTTAATCTAAGAAAGTAAATAGCGAAACAATGTGTGCTTTCAAACGATTCGATTCGAAATGATTATGCTTACAGATGATTAACTGTTGACTCTTGCCCCCCCCTGGGAAATCCCCTCCGGGTTTGTTCTCTAGTAAAAACTGGATTTTTCTCGGAAAACCTTCGATTGCTTGCTCTTGCCTGTAGTCGAAAGGTTTCCAATTAATCTTTTGAACAGATGAAAGGGTAACATAATTTTATCGTCGTTCAATTTCTACCAATTGTTTTTTTTTATCAAGAATGTCGCGATCTTCAATATTGTATAGGTAAAATAAAGCCAGTCGAACACGAGTCAGTGTCTCACGCACTGATGGTTATGTGCCTTACGTACCTTGTTTAAATATTTTATTTAAACATACAGTGTACATAATTAATGGTACAGATACGTCATGAGGTCTTAGCACAGTAAATACTTATATAAGCTAAAGTATATTTACTGTGTTGGGCACGGGTTAGCACTTCCCAGAACGCGTTACTTTATTTCCATTTGATACCCGTATTGAGGCAGTTGTGAGAACAAAAAATGTAATGCAACATTTTTAGTCGGCGGCCATCTTGGATTTCAAATTTATCGCAAGAGGGAAATCGGTACGTAAGCTACGACACGTAAAATGTATAACCCAAAACGGAATAGACCCTCTGATCTTAAATGATGCTACTTAACAATAGAACAACGAAGTAGCTTTCACTTAGGCAAGCCTACGTGCAAATCATCACGCAATATGTAGCAATAACTATAACGACTCACATTGATTTAAACTCATTAATGAGCTTATTGTCCCTCTAAAACAAAAGGCTCGGTCAATAAAGAGATAATGACTTTATTACACATATCGGTGTATTGTTATAAAGTCCCATATCGGTTTTAAATAGATGGTTTTGTCAGTAAAATACTTTTTAATTAATTTCAATCGGACATTTAATTCAGAAGTTATCGCGAGTTTACAAAACGTGTGTACTTATGTACACGCGTTAGAAGTTATACTTCTTTGGTGTAACAAGATAAAAATCTTTTCAAAATTGTTATCTATCGCCTTATTCTAAGTTTGTAGAAAAAACGACACTAACAATAGAAAAAAGGTATTGTTTAAATTATTGAAAGTAAACTGTCAAACCGTTTTTAGAAAACTAAAATGGTGACTATAGCTAACTTCATGGTGTCGGTTTTTTGTGACGGTGTGCGCGCGCATCCTACAATTTTTTCCCTAACGCTCCAAAAGAAGTATAACTTTAAAAATTTAGGGACTACAGGGATTGTTTTTATCTATTTTTTGCATCCGCGACCGCGAAACTACAGTTTTTATTTACGATCGATGTACCATTGAACGCGCCATCTGCCGAAAGCAAGAAAACACTCGCTGACATACGTAATGTATTCTTTGTTTTGTTTCTCATTTCTCAACTATTCCATAAAAATGTGCCACAGCGAAGCGACTATTTTGTTACACAGTTATAATGGACTGATGCTTAAACTAGGTAAAACCTGTCTCAAGCCACCAGGCCCTTCCCCCATGAAAAAATAAACAAGGATGAATATAATATAGTTGAAGTAATGTTATAATTACAGTTATTCGATAATATTTAAATTTAAGCAATAGAATCTTTAATGTTTAATATTTTTAATAATAATATTACAAAAATATACAAAAAATACCATTAAAATTAAACTATTCACTCAAGATACAGATTGATCTGTATACTGTACTTATTCAATTCGGATCGGAAATCAACCTTCACGCTTCTTTTGAGATTAAAGGGTGCGGGACTCGTTAACATTTGAACTTTTTGTATATCGACCTGCCCTTTTCGCACTATGAATACGAGAAGTATAACCTAATAGGTAACTTCTCGAACGCATTCAGTCAATAAGAGGATATTGGTTTGAATCCCAACTGTGCTTTAATACGTAGGGAAATAAGGGTAGATATTGTACTGAAATGAAATCATTTTAACGAATTTATGGAATTTAAGGACGTATGACATGCCATTACATTTACACCGCGATTTGTATTGTTTGCAAAGAATGCGACATTTGGCATACTGGCAAGTTTAAACAGGTGTGCAGAATTCTAATATTTATATATATATATAACTGGCGTTGTCGTGTCTTTCGGGGACCGAGTTCGAGCCCCAGAACGCACCTCTAACATTTCGGAGCTATGTGCGTCTTAATTTAGCCAATTAAATAACACTTGCTGTAACGGTGGAGGATAGCAACACGAGGAAACCTGCATGCTTGAGAGTTCTTCATAATGTTCTCAAAGGAGTGTGAAGTCCACCAATCCAAAATTGGCTAGCGTGGTGGACAACGGCTTAAACCCTTCTTATTCTGTGAGACCGATGCCCTATATATATGGGTTTATAATGATGATGATGATCATAGCTGAGCCCGCGGCTGCACCCTTATATGTTTTTTAAAATATTTTTATTTTCGGGATTTCTCTGTTAAAAGTAAGTATTTTTAAGTATTTTTTGTTCGAATTCACGATGCATTCTATCTCTGTACTAAATTGCGTTAAGTTCATTGGTTGAAAAAACTATAGGTAACATAACATACCTACTTAGGTACTCCAAAACAAATGTTAGTGTTTATTTCCATCAGTAACAAACAAACACACAAAAACTTTCACATTTATAACATTAGTATGGTCATTCGTTGGCGATTATGGAAAATAAATCCCAATCTCGCTTAGAATATAAATATTAATTTTATATCATTAGATATTATAATACAATATTTTAGAGATTCTTTGTTACTGTCATCATGTCTCTTCTACCAATATGTCATTATTTGGAGACCATTGTTGGCGCCCAATTTCGTCGTTTAAAGATTTTTCCTCTTTATTTTTCTGAAAGATCCTGTTTAGTTAAAATCAATTGTAGTGATATAAATAGTTAGAACTCATTGCTTATTCTACTGAAGCATCAAGCAGCTGAGTACTGTTTCCAACTGGCAACTTATTTACATATTTATTTGGCGCTGTAATTAGCTCCGGAGTTGTAATTAACAAGGCAGAGCGGCCGTGTCGCGGCATAATGGCCGACGTCCACTATCCATCATGGCCGCACGTCAACTGTCACTTTTTGCAGTTCGCGCCAACTTTTAATCAAATTTTCGGACATTTGTAACACAAGTGAAATGCGCGCCGTGGTTAGAGCTAATTATAATGCAAGTGCAGTGGATTTTGGGTGCATAGTCTTAATTTTCGACGTGATTGTTTTGGGCAGAGATTAAAAAAAAAAAGAGAAAAGAGTAAAGTAACAAAGAGGATGTAAACATAACGTGTATATAACTGCATATTAATGTAGAATTATTCCACCAAGCAATTAAGCGTTTCGGTACGTTGCCATGTAGAAACCAATCAAATGGATGAGTTTTATCTGCCATATTTCTAACAGCTAGCCCGCGAGGTTATCTGATACTCTGTCATCACTTCCCACCAGGTGAGATTGCAGTCAGGGACTAACTTGTAGTCTCCGGAAAATCTCTGGAAAACCCCCAGATATGTCGAGCAATGATATCGAGGCTGACACAATATACTTTTCTCAAAGATGTCGCATGAAAATTTTTGCGTTTACAGCCATCACAAGGTTGTACCACCTCTGCGAAGCCGAGGTATCGCTATTACTTTATTAAGACTTTTTTGAATGTATATATCGCACGCATCCATTTTGCCCTTTGATCCCTCCCGAGCGATAAAGGGCAGGAAGTAAAGGTGGAAAAGGTTACATACAACCACACATGTACATTCTATTCAAAATTCTTGGAAAGGAAAAAATCGGTAATACCCAATTAATTCTATACCCTTCACCTGACAATAAAGATTAATCAGAAATTTCAAACAGGACCCTTCGTTATTTTTTCAATTTTTACTACATTAGCTTGTTAGTTGTTAAGAATCACTTATTTAACGGTAGGTAGTACTATCTTCGCGTAAGGCAGTAGGTATCTATTACATATTATTTATTTGACAGCCGAGTGGCGCAGTGGGCAGTGACCCTGCTTTCCGCGTCCAAGGCCGTAGGTTCGATTTCCACAACTGGAAAAATGTTTGTGTGATGAACATGAATGTTTTTCAGTGCCTGGGTGTTTATTCATAAAAAAATATTCATCATCTCAGTACCCATAACACAAGCTACAGGCTAGATAGCAATGTGCGTACTGTCGTAGCATATTTATTTATTAATTATTTATTTAATCGACTTGGTTTTTAGCATAAAGTTAGTTGGAGGGACGGAGAGTAACATTCTTACTAGGCTACTTTTTATCCAAGAAAAACAAACGGTTGATACGGAATTAGTAAAAAACCGTATTTCGAATTATATCCAATGTCTTCTCATCGCCTAAAATCTCCTATCACTAATGCGTTGCGTACAATTTTCCTCGCCTAGTGCAAATATCCGGCACATTGTTATTTACGGACGCTATTCGCTCCAGGATATTGTCCAAATTTGTCCTCATCTATCTGCTTGCGTCACTTGAGAAAATACACTCTAAGCTTTGCCTCAGTTTATTTTCTCAATTACTTTTCAGATCGCTTGATAAATGAATGAATGAAAAAACTTTTATTGTAGATAAAACAAAAATACAGGAAAATTTTAAATAATTTCACACAATGTATTTGGCGGAAGGTCTACATAATGTTCTCGCAGGTGTGAGGAGCCCACCAATCTGCACTGGGCCAGCGTGGTGGACTACGGCCTTAAGCCCTTCTCATTGTAGGAGGAGACCCGTGCTCTGTAGTGGGCCGGTAATGGGTTGACGTGATGATGACGGAAAAACATTTATGATTTGTTGCATAGTTAAAAGCCGCCCAATGTAATATTATAAATATATTTACACATTTTAGTATAGTTAGGATCTTCAATGATCTGTACTAATTGTATAGTTTAAATATTTTTCTATATTATATAAAACTAGCGGACCCCAGCGCGATCTGTCGGGCTAATTTGTGAATCTAAACCATCCAGAGTGCCACCCAAACGTATACCAAAAAATTCATTCAAATCGGTCCAGCCGTCTAGGAGGAGTTCAGTGACATACCCACGCACACAAGGAATATATATATAAAGATTAAGGCTTTAAACAAATATGTTGTATCTACGTTAAATTAAATCCGCCATTCTTTTTCATTTACGATCATGAAAATTATTCTCACTGCATTATTTAGAATAGCTGTTATTGCACTTTTTATGGGTATTTTTTTAATAATCCCTCGGGAACCGATTCCCGGGATAAAATACACCTAAGATACACTTCTTAGGTTGCAAGATTTCGTCAAGATCGATTTAACTTGAAGCCGTAAAAATGTATCAAAGTTTACTAAATTTCCTGGGAACGTTGTTAGCCTGGTACTTTTCCGGGATAAAAGTATCCTGTGTCGATCTGAAGGATGCAAGGTGTGCCAAGATCAGTACAGTGGTTGAGCCAAATATAGGAAGCAAACAAGCAAAAAAACGGAGCATTTATAATATTAGTATTATACTAATAGTATCGGTGATAGCCTGATAAGGCTTCCCTTTCGGAGAACCGAGTTCGAGCCCCGACTAGCACCTCTAACTTTTGGGAGCTATCCCAGGTGCTAGCCGGTGACCCTGCTTTCTGAGTCCAAGGACGTGGGTTCGATTCCCACAACTGGAAAATGTTTTCTGGGTGTTTATATGTATTTTATAAGTATTTATGTATATTATTCATAAAAATATGCATTAGTCCTCAGTGCCCACAACACAAGCTACGCTTACTTTGGGGCTAGAAGGCGATGTGTGTATTGTCGTAGTATATTTATTTATTATTCATTCAAGAGTTTAATGATTTTGAGTTTACTATTGTAGCACTGAACCTGTAACTCAGGGACTCTTACCACTGCTCTACAACGGCTATTAATAAAGAGAAGATTAAGCTTACACCTAGTAAGACGCAGCCACAATAAATGTTGAACGGGGGATATAATAGCGAGAACAAAAGAAAGCAGTAAATTAGTCTGGCCTTTGCAGTTATGTTTTATACATACCTACTAGAGATAGTATATGTTAGGAATGCTCTAGGGTCTTGTTTTATGTATTTAAGGAGGCTCTTTCTTTGTAAACTAAATTCTGTTCTCGGTGCTATATGGGTCGAAAAGAAAATTAATGTATGAATACCTCATAGAAATATGGGGAAGTGCATATGATACAAACCTCAAAATTAATAAAATTTCTCAAAACAAAGTCTTGAAAACCTTGTTCCAACTAGATTATCGTTATCCAGCTAAAGAACTTTATAAAAAAACTAACATACTTTCCATTAGCCAGCTGTATAAATACAAAACATGCATACTAGTTAGAAAAATACTTACCGAAGTCATACATACACAAATTACTTTTAAACTAAATCACATCTAAATACAAAAAAATAGGCATAAATTAAGATTACCCAAGACTAGAACTAAGTTTGGCAGTAAAACTATACAGGTTGAGGGAGCACTACTATAAATAGTCTACCCAGAGATTTTTTGCGAGAAATCTTTTAAATCATTCAAAAACAAGTTAAAAAAGCATTGTTTAAATATTTTATAAAAGCGCCACGTTTTGTATTTTTGTGTTTGTTTTGTTTTTGTATTACACTAAACTAAATATATTACCACTTCTTTATGTTAATTTTTAATTTCTCATTAAGTGAAACTGTTTCTTTTGAGAATAAATGTCTTTAAACCTAACCTAATACAACTTTACTCATCATCATCATCATCATCTCAACCAATTGACGTCCACTGCTGGACATAGGTCTTTTGTAGGGAGTTCCACAATACACGGTCCTGGGCCGCTTGCCTCCAGGAGCCCCAGCTACTTGCCTGATGTCGTTGGGGGCCGACCTACGTTGCGTTTATCAATGCGGGGTCGCCATTCCAGCACTTTAAGACCCCAACGTCCATCGGTTCTCCGAGCTATGTGCCCCGCCCATTGCCACTTAAGCTTCGTGACTCGCTGAGCTATGTCGGTAACTCTAGTTCTTCTACGGATCTCCTCATTTCTGATTTGATCACTTAGAGATACTCCTAACATAGCTCTCTCCATCGCCCGCTGAGTGACTCTGACTCAGAGTCAACTTTACTGTACAGTCTTAATACAGTCTATTGGTAGAGGAGCTTTTTGACATCGCTCGTCCGGGGAAGTACTTCTTCTTAGTCGTTTCAGTCTTAACAGACTGGTCGTGGTCGTCATCTGGGTGTTGTGGCTCGCTTGACAATACTTCGCCACTCTTCTCAAACGGTTGCCTTTCTTGCGCATTCATGTAGAGGAGCCTCGATTGTAGCCTTCACTTGGTCCGTCCATCTCATCGGTGATCTTCCGCGTGCTCTGGTACCTTCTACTTTACCTTGAACCACAAGTCGCTCAATGGACACGTCATTACGCCTGGACACGTGACCGAAGAAACTAAGAATTCGCACTTGAACTGCAAAAGAAAGGCGCTGTTTGATGCTGATGGGGAAGTGCTATCGCCATCCATATTTCTGCTGCAAAAGAGCATTGTTTTGTTCCGGTCTGAAGGGCGTGGTTGCCAGTGTAATTACAGGCACTTGAGCCTCAAATTAATGGACACAGACGCCAAACGTTTTTGTGGGAAATATAAAAAAATATATCATTTACAATTTATATCAACAAAACTATTGTTTCTCCAAAAATAAGATATTCTTTGCATATCAGGGTAAAATTAGTTCATCCCTATTGTCAGGTGCAGGGTTAGTCATTATTATTTGGGCAACTATTGGTTATGTGGTAGGGAGTCCACTTGCTTGTTTCAACAAAAATATTACTATGAATATAAAAATAGAATGGAAGTAAAAGCTTACAAATTCCTGGAGTTCTTCGTCAAATTTGCATGGGATATTACCTAAGGGGTGCCGGCTCGAGTTCATAAAGATGAACGCTATTAGGGGTAGCCTAATTATACGCTTCATATTTCCAACTGTTTTCGCCAAAATAACTCGTATTGTTGTAACTTTAAACGTACTATTATTTTTTATGTACAGCTTCTTATTTCATAAATTCTTTATTCATTTACATTTTTTTTAAAGTACCGCAGACTCATTATATACCTAGGTGGTCACCTGTAGTGACAACTAATGTATATGATGTGTATGTGATACTTTAAGAAAAAATTCTTAAAGTATCACATACACAAAACTACTTTTAAAATAAATTTAAAAAAAAACTGAGATATTTAGTGATAGTGGCCGGTTTATTTTCAAAATTCGAACAATTACTTATTACCTTATTTTTTTTATTTCTCTACAAGTTAGTCCTGTACCTACTGTGCCGCCTCACCCGTTACCAGTAGGGCTAGCACGGGCTGGAGAAATAAATTATATCCCCCGATTTTATCCACCTAATTAAAAACGGGAACATGGAATAGGACAAGTCTACCCCCGTTTATTATTAGACATATACTAGTGGATATTATTTCCACTTGTTCGCCAATGCTCTGAGAGTTGATAAAGCTGTGGTAGACGATAAATTTGTATCCTTTCCCCGGGGAGATCTCCTGCCCGTGTTAGCAGTGCTGGGGTTAAGTGACGATATAATTTACGATGATAGCGGGTTGTCCTGTTAGTCGTATGGCCATACACCTAATAGGTTTCTACGCGGTTATCGTACGGAACCGACAAAGACGGTAAGGCCATAACGCTATAGCCTCCTGCTGGAATGATTAAAAATTAGAAATTTCCAAATTACCTCTGCTTGGGATCGACTTATACGGATGGACGGGAGTTATAAGGATATAAGACCACATTACCCACATGTTACACTAATGTTAGTGATGGTGATACTCGAAACTGCGTTCGTTAACTTAAAACTAAAGCTAGGAGGGTTCCAAACGCGCCCTGGTTTAAGAAGAGCCCACAACAAACTTAGCTTAAAGGTTTTTTTTTGTTATCACCATCTCACAGTCCAGTTAATGTTGAGCTATGAAGTAGGAGTAATTCATACCCAAGCATTTTTATCATACATGTCATCTTTAAGATTATAATCGGTAGTATAGTTCGGTGGGTGAAATAAAAAAAAATACACTTCAGTTGTGTTTATTTATGTAGCAAGAAGAAATGTCGCCTTGCTAGCATATTAGCACACGCTGTTAATTGTAAAGCCATTTTTTTCTTGACGGTCTTAAAATAAAAACTATCTTTTCGTTACTAAAACGTAACGTAACGTAGTGTAAAGTTTATTTCAAAAATAACACTTACATAAAAAAAAACTCTTTTTATTTTCGCTTTTAATTTTAATCGCACTTGTTTTTCTCATATACAAAAACCGTACTACAAAAAGTAATCAAAAGTTTGTTTTCATTATAATACAAGTGAGAAAAAGTGGAGTGTAAGCCATTGTCTGTGTCTATAAATAGATAAGTGAATAAAGCTCTGTACTATTCGATGAATCAGTTCCACCATTTTATTTGCACTATACTTAGTAAACATTAAAAAGAGAATCAAAACAAATCGCATTCAAATCCACACGACTGAATGAGTAGGGCCTCCAACTATTATTATTTGCTGAGGATTGGCTTGATTGATACCGCTTTGTTATTTTAATAATTGTTTCGTAATTATTTAACCAAACCATCAATCAAAAATACTTTATTGCACACAAGAAAAAAAAAAATAAAAGATAACAAAGGTACAAGTCAATTAAATTTGTGTAACAAAGGCGGCTTTATCACTTATAGTGATATCTTCCAGGCAACCATTATGAGGAATTGGCTCACACATGAATCCTTATAGCGGTGCGCAAAACTCTAAGAATATACATACATATTAATAATTACAAAAACATTTCATATATAAAATAAAACAAAAACTACATGGTAAAATAAATAATACTAAAACGGTACAGAAAGTAAATCTAATTATATTTTGGAATAATATGAAAAAAATGCTATTTATGATTACTTTTGATCTATATAATTTTGTTAAGGCAACTAAACAATCGCAAAAAATATAAAGATCAACCACGTAGAATTTTAAATCGCCATTAAGTTTGCAACGTTCTGAGATCGAATCCGGTCATGTTAAGCTCAAAGCTGCCATTAAAGCTATACTTAATATTATTAATGCTAGTTTAATTATTACTAAATATATTTATACTGGTATGTGTACATATTATACATGTACCAGTTACCTATTCTATATAAATATACTACGACAATACACACATCGCCATCTAGCCCCAAAGTAAGCGAAGCTTGTGTTATGGGTACTAAGATGACTGATCAATATTTTTATGAATTATATATACTTAGAATATACATATAAACACCCAGACACTGACCCATACACCCAGTCGCTGCAAACTGCGCCAGTCGGCCGTCAAATATGTTGCCTGGAAAATATCGCGTATGTAACTATAAGGCTGCTAAATTCGGTACACTGTGCTATGATTAATTTTCTGTTGTATGTATTTTATGATCTACAATAAAATAGTTTTCATTCATTCATTTAACATGATGCTTAACACCTACGCTTCAGGTCGATGGACACAGGACGACACTTTGGTGACAAGCCCTGAGAGGGGTTGCTCTTTATAAAGGCGATAGTTATCCAACTACAACCGGTGGGATTATGTGCACGATACACCATCAATTATCACCAGATCAATCCGCAGCCTGATAACGTATCACACAACAAATACAAAAGTGACGTTTGACAGCAAAGATTTCAACATTTACGCCTATCGCAAGCCTGTCGTGAGATACGTAACCCACCCTGCCGTACTTGGCCTGCGTGGTGGACCAGACTATTAATATTCTTCATTTACAGACATTACATTTATTTATAAAAAATCAAATTGAAAAATTGAAAACAGAAATCTTTTAAATAATTTAAATATAAGCTAAAAAAGCGTTGTTTACATCTTTATATATATATTTCTTGTGTGCGTGTGTATGTCACTGAACTCCTCCTAAACGGCTGGACCGATTTCAGTGAATTTTTTGGTATGATTTTGGGTGGCACCCTGGATGGTTTAGATGCACAAATCAGCCCGACAGGTGGCGCTGGGGTCCGCTAGTTTCTTATAAATCCACCACCTTTTATTTCATTTTACTACTAAAAGCTGTTATATTAGTTTAAGCTGCTAGTATTTTATCACACTAACTGGATAATATATTAACACTTCTTTATATTTTTTATTATTTTTATTATCTTAATTTCTCATTAAGTGATACTGTTTCTTGAGTATACATGTCTTTAAACCTAAAATAATTTAAAATTGCAATATGAAATGCCTATAAGCTATATCAGTATGCTATTTGGCATACCTTTGGCTTAAAAAATTATCACTTATCTATGTAATTGTATTATGTAAGTTTATAATAGCATAAATATATATCATATATATCTATTATAGTATATATAAATTTATATCGGTATTTGTGCAGTTAATATGTAAATGTAGTATGTATGTTCATGTAAGTTTATTTTATTTTTTTGTAACATACTTTATGCACCATCCACTTTCCACTTTTTTATACGCTCAGGTTGCCTTTAAAATATCACTTTTAGTGATAAGGCCGCCTTTGCACCCTAGCACTAAGTACTATTCCTTGTATTTTTCCTATTGTGTTGTGTTGCAATAAAGTTTTTCTATTCTATTCTATTCTATTCTACCTTCCATTTACAGAGCACTGAGAGCCCTTTTTATTTTGAGAAGCGACCCGTGCTCAGTAAATAAAACACTGTCCTGGTTTGTAACAGTCTTCGATGGTGCGACTACAGCACTATATTCAGCCAGTACCCAGTAGTTATATCGGGCCGGGACTCGGGTGTCGCACGGACCGACGCGCGACGGTAATTTGTAACAATTACAGTTGTACAGGTGTCTGTTTACATGCTACGGGCACGTGAGACTTTATATTACAACTTTCCCGGGGTGCACCTTCGCCGTGTGCTTAGGTACGAACTAATAAAAGATCCAATTTAGTTAGGGGCATTCGTGGGAGGGAAATGCTATACAATACCTTTCAACACCTTCCTTTGATAGTTTGGTTAGGAATTCTACATATCGTGGGAAGGACCAAGTTCGATTGAGTGCATTTGCAAAAATTACACGAATAACTTATAGATGCAGCCTGGGTATTATACTATTAAAGGATTAAAGGAGGCTGATAAGTAAGCAATGGAATTTAATTTTTAACCAAGGTGGCGCATCGGTGAGCGCCGTGAATTCAAGTAGGAGGTCACATGTTCGATTCCCGACAGGAGCAATTTGGGAATAAATAATTTCTGAATTTACTCTGGTCTGGTCTGGCTTTGGCCGTGGGTAGCTACGACCCTACCGAGAAGGACGTTCCGCTACGCGATTAAGTGTTCCGGTGTTATGTCGCGTACAAACCGATTAGGGGTATGGTTACCATACTCCCAAACAGGTTAGCCTGCTATAATCTTAGACAACTTCTTACTACCAGGTGAGATTGCAGTCTACGGCTAACTAGTAGTAGACCAAAAAAATAATTGTATTCTTATTTTTTTTTTTTTTTTTGCATGTCTTTACGCGGCGTAAAACTTTCCCTGCAAACTTTAAAATAACGTAACGTAACGTTACAAGATACGTAAAGCTAAAAGACGCCATTTTTTATTTATTTAAATGCTAATCAGTTTAGTTATTTCGGCCCTTTCACCGGAGGGCTGGCAGTAATTGCGACCTAACTTGTGATATGAAGGGATTTACATATCAAACGTTTTTTTATTCTGCCAACAATTTAACTTGGAAGCTTTCTTAAACGCCCTACTTATTTTTTTGGGACTTAATAAGGAAAAATGTACATCGTTCCTTAAGGGCCTATCTTTGAAGCAAAGTTTGAATAGGATTAGCTTTATCGTTTTCGTGTAGAAAGAGAGCGATAATGCAAATAGGCTCTAATACAAATAAAAATAAAAGCAATTGATCATTTTGATTATGTATTTCAACATCTTTATTACGGAATATGAGAAAACATACACACGAAATACTTTATTGCATGCAAAAGTTGCCCTTATCACTTAAACAGATTTCTTCCAGGCTATCCAAATTAATGAACTATGGCAATGAGAGTCGGGGAAACGCAATTAAATACAAATATTTACACTCTAAGTATTAATATTCTTTAGATAAGAAGTAATGAAAAAATGAATAAAAATGTTTCATAGCGAAAGATATATTATATTATCATGATTATCTACAAAATATAAACGCGCTCTACAAAAAAATTAAAGCGCAAATCAGTGTTCGATCTAATAGAAAAAATATATAAGTAAATATTACTAAGACTAATAAATCTAATAATTTACAGGATACAATACATCACAACTGTTGCTATTTCGGTGTTGTCTGCCGGAACAGTTGGTTTAACGTAAACGTGAAAGAACAACTGCTAGACACGACCATCATATAGTTATTACTAAATCAAAGTCGTTATCCAATGACAGTTTCACTTTATTGTTTAACAAGTCATACAAATGGCTTAGAAAGGCCCTTAACTGTACGTAGTTAACCTGAGCACGTAATTTTAAAGGTTAATTTTGTTTGTCCTTAGATGTACGATATCGCTTGCTTTAAATATTTAGATAGACATTTATGGAAGGGCGAAAATGCGAATTCCTATTTATACCTTTTATCTGATGTTCTTTAACACAAAAATATCTTTATTCATAGAGTAAAACATCTTAAAAAAGGATTCTCGTGTGCAGTGCAATGGCCGCGTTGGCCAAATGATTAGTATTTTCAACTACAGTTGGACCTCTGTCCACGAGCACTCACACCCGCTTGGACGAAGTTCTTACTATTTAGAGCATCACCATAGCTCCTGTATTACTATTAAAAACAACAGAGTCTACCTACACAAATCCATTTTTAATATTATAAATGCGAAAGTATTGTTTGTCCTTTCATCACGCCCCAGTCAACCCGATTTTTGGCATAGAGCTAGTTGCAAGTACGGAGAGTAATCTGTAATAAACGCGGACGAAGGACGCGTGCAACAGGTATAACATCAGAAGAGTCTTTAACTTAAGCTTTGTTAAATCTTTGCAATATTTGACAGTGTTTATGCTGAATAAACGATAAGTTTGATAAGTTTATTAAATGTACGAGTAAGTTGTCGAACATTTTTATCGATATCTACCTGCGGTTACGAGACGCTATAACGCTCCCTAAACACAATGGATTTATTATTTCTATTTGGGTAAATAAATGGATGCGAGTGATTTATTGCCCGACAACCCAGTACATAACACACTAAATTTTGGATATAAATTAAAACTCAGTTTCCCTGTTCTGAATGTGAATTCATAATGCACTCTGCATCATCATCGTCCCAATATTATTCCCTACCAGAAAATATCAGTACAATTTATACGGGTATCTATTTATTTCAAACTACCCTGCGGCATCGCTATCGCTTTAACACTCATTTTTAACTCTCCGTATTAGTTGAACCTACTTAAGTATCTGAACTAACTAACTTTGCGCATGAAGCAGTTTTAATCTCAACTGCGGGATGCTAATCCACGCTAAAGAAAAAAACTCCTATTACTTCTCGCGCTTTTAAGTTCTTGTTTACAGGAGGTGTTAGCGGACTTAAACTGCGTTTTATAATCTTGTACATCAAGTGTAAAACAGAATCAGACGGCAAAAAAAAGCGTGTGCGTGTAAACTTTTACTATTATTTATTGATGAAAGAGTTAAATGTTTCTGGGACTCCGCCATTTCATTTTATATTCACTATTTCATTAATTGTTTTATAAATATAACCTAAAATAAACTATACTACTATTTCATTTTATATTCTATTTTAAATTCATTTTAAATAGAATACATTTACATTTTATAAATAATTTCATTTGTTAAATAGAATAATTGAGGGTAGAAAATTGAAGATTAGATCAGCACATGTTAATATAACAAATATTGTCATTGAATATTATAAAAATTCGCAATCCTCAGAAAATTAACAATTTATTTATTACAAAATTAATAAACAAACAAGTATATTTAGAGACTTAAAAAAACTTTGCAATTTAAACTTTTTTTTTTAAACTGTAGAATTTTTATTCACTTTGCAATTTACAACTGATCCGTTTGGAAATATTGGAAATAAATAATCCTAATAGATCATAATCATTATTTGCCACTAGCTGGCGTATAAGTCAAGGAGCGTGGAGTATATGACATATACTTACGACCAATCCAAATTATTATTTTTAAATAGAGGAAACAAGACAGACGTCTGACGTAAGCGTTACTTCCGTCAGAAAAAAATCTGAGTTACTCCCTAGTCGCTCCTTAAGAAGTTTAACTTCAAAAATATAAATTTTTGTGATACCATCATCATCAATTACCTGTTGCCTATGACAGTCCACTGCTGGGCTAAAGGTATCTGATGGTAGTACAGTAGTCACTGATGACCGTTCTCCGATATATTCCTACAGTCGCCTCTTACGACATCTGTATTCTAGACTGCCGTCACCACACCGCCACCAGCCAAAACGGTTCGTTTACAGCGGTAACCGACCAAGTCAATAAGCGACAAAGACGTGTGCTAAACTGCGATACTTCCAATAGGTTAGCTCGTTACGATCTTAAACTGCGTCATCATTTACCAGCCGCTGAGATTGCAGTCAAGGGCTAGCTTGTAGTGGAACAAAAAAGGTAAATCCTAATTCAAAAGGAATTTAACAACTAACAATATCACCGTTTTACTGTCTCGCAATCGGTTTGTACGTCTAGTTTAAATAATAAAATATTCTATAACTGTAAAAAGCTGTGTTTTAGCTGACTGACGGACAACATACCGCCCGAAAAAGGCTGATTCGGAATTTGAGATCCGAAACGTTGTATTAAAAAGATTTTTTTTTTAATTCCATCCTTAAAGGTAACGGAAACAGGGACGAAAAATTTTAATGAAAGTCTGATATTTTTCAAATTATTCCTATGAAACGTGCATTTTTTTTGGGCTTTTGGTTAAAAATAAAGAAGTACATTAACCCTATCGTTGATCTAATAAATGGTTAGAGTTCTAGGAACAAAACTATTTGAAAATTAATATCTTCGAGATAAATCAAATTATATAATAATTTAAAAAATCGTGCCGGATTAATGTGGGCCCTTAAATTACATTTTATTCTTAAATAGATCGCATGCTTGAGAATCATACGAAATTAACCTTTTCAATTCAAGCCGTACAGTTGAAAATAAAATAAAAAAATAAGCTTTAACTACACCCATTTTAATAACTAACTTATTGCAAGTGATTAAAGTCTATAATTGATTAGTTTTTCACTGGTTCTTCATGAGGTTAAAATAGTGGTGTAGCAATGCATTGTGCGTTTATGTGTTAATGCATTGCGTGCGAAATCGCACGTACGCACGCATTAGTGATGTTTGATATCGATATAGCTACTGCTAAGGATTGCAGTTTGAAGTTCTAAAAATGCGTCAAAATCATACTATTTTTGGTCGAGCTAAGAGTAGGATTAAAATAAACATCTTTTTGGTATTTTGTCAAAAATTACTCAGTATTTACTAGACCTGAATAGGAAATTGTAAAAATCTTATAACTACTTATAAGCACTTGTATATAAGTACTACAAAAGTAGGCACACACGCTATTCTCGACAGTGAAACGGAGACGTTATATGCGCTAAATTATAGATTTAGAGGTAATGTTCATACTTTTGTTTATTACCATGTTCCTGGAAAGTACCGTAGCAATTCTTATTGAGAGGTTTTTACACCAGTACATACCTACCAGTTTATCGCTTGTGAGCAGGTTCCTTTAAGTTTTACAGTAGGCGATAAGGGAGAGTTAAAGTTGTGTTAGAAGTTTGTTACTATATTACCAATTCTCTAATAGGCCGGGTTTAATGCAGTTTTTGGCTTTCATTTACGTCAGCGCAGATTATTTTCTAAGATATTTTAAGGATATACGCCACTAGAAGATACCGCAACAGTAAAAAAATTACAAAATAACTTGTATGCATGATATTATATTGTATGCTCAGAACTACTCGATTCAGTCATCATCTCCTTCCCACCGTCAAATTGCAAGGTGTTGAACGGGTCTGCACGTTACGTTGTTTATTTATATTTATCCTATAAACGACAACATTCTCTTCATAATACAAATTGCAAAGATTTGAAATGCCCTTCCTTTTAATTCTTTTAGGTAACCTAAAATATGAGTTCCACCATATCAAAACAAAAAATGTATCTAGGCGTAATTTATCCAAGGAAAAAGCCCAAAAACTAAAATTGCTTAGATAATTCACTCACCCAAGTTGGCAATAAACAATTTGGGTTAAATCGAAACCACCAACCTGATTAGAACGGTTTAACACGGTTTATTTTTTACGTAAGCAAAGACGTTATAAAACAAAATGTTAAAAGCAGTTTAGCATGAAATTATTGTAATTATCTTTTTAATACCATCAAGGACGACAGAAATTAAAAAAAGCCATTATTTCCCGCTAAGCGCTGCGGAATTTGGCTCGTGTCCTAAATAAATAAAGTATATTAATTATATTTCGTTCAACTTATAATTTTTACTTTTGAGATGTAAAATTATAAATTCATTTTATTAAACTTATCGTTATAGTCTTTTGTTCCTATTAAAGCTTTTAATAAACTTTTAAAAACAATTTTGCACTGACTAGTGTATGGTATCAGTCAGATAATGGGAAATATTCCTCGTGTTTTTTTTATTGTCCAAATTATATTTTTTTCAAACATTTTAATATATAAACAGTCATCTTCTCAGAGACTTAACGTTTACGTATCTTCTTCAGCAAAGGGAGGAGAGAGCTCCTTTGTGCAGAATATTGACCTTAAATCCAATTAAACATGCGGTATCGCTGCTACGTTGCTGCAAATTAGAAAACTTAATGTAATAACTCCTCCGATAACTTTGACTTTTTTACTAATGTCAAATGAAATTGTGATAAAGAATATAGATCATGCTTAATTTACATAATTTATTATACCGGCGTATCGCTAAGATCGCATCTTCAATAGCAAAACGTGCATCCCTAAAATACGGGCGCTGACGTTAAAGATAAATGGATACGGGTCCCGGAGTCAGCCCCGTGCGTCCCGTCGATGCGCACGCGCTGTTAAAATCGCAAAAAAAATCAATCAATGCACATCTAAAAATAGCGCCGGACATCACTATTTATTTTGATGTTTACAGACTTATTTTAATATAACAAAAAAAAAAAATTCTTAGATTTAAATTAATGTTATTTTAAGAATAATTCTTCTAAATAATTCTTTTAAATAATTAATATTATTTTAAAAGTGTAACAGTTTAATTCGTTTAAGTTTAATTTAATATACAATAAAATGAAAAGTGAGTTTGGTATTACCAAAAAGTGTTACATTTTTCGATGTTTGCTCGGAAAAGGACTAAGTTATTCATGAGTGTGTTTAGGTAAGAAAGTTGAATTATTTATATAATGTTATAATTAAGTTTTGGTATAAAATGCAAATTTTATACATTTTCTTATTTTAACGCCAAGTTGGGGCTGTAATGTAAGAAAGGAAATATTATCTTGGCTGTTCAAGGGAATGTTTTCGGGATTTCACTAAGACTTCGCTCATTTTTTAAATATGTTTGGTGTTAGAAGATCATACTTACTAATATTATAAGTACAAAGGTGTTTGTTGGTTAATTCTCCTTTTACGCAGTAATGGAGCAACAGATAACAGTGATAGTAAGTTAGGGTTGTTAAATAATGTTGTCATATTATTACGCAACTTTTTATGAAGTCGCGAGCAACAAAAACTCAGCAATAATAAAATAGTACTTCTATAAGGGATGGTAGTAACCCTTGTTACATACCTAGTTTACGATTGGCTATTTTAAGTATCTACGTAACCTTTTATTTGACCAATCATTATACTATAACTCTGATTTTGCCTTGTTACCTATTAATATTAATTTATGCTTATACGAGAATAATTATCACTTAATGATTTATTTACGATGCTTTCATCCTAAATAGTGTTTTTTATAGCTAGCATTTTCCCCCGACTTCATCCACACACAATTTTATATAACTTATATCTTTTTTTACGCTAGATAATACTTCCTAGGATAGGTACTTATAGATACATAAGGGTGTTTAAAAGTTGTCAAACAACTCACTGGCCGTTTATTTTTAAACTATTACTTAATATAATTGATGATTTCGGTACATGTCTATAACTTAAAATTAATTTGAAACATATATCCTTACATTCACTATTTAAAAAGGGAAAATTAAGTGAAATATTTGTACCCCTAATTTGAAATAACATGGTACTTTCATAGCATCATTTTTAGAGCCTTTAAAAACTCCCATTTAGGTATCATCCCGTTCCTATTTCTTTTCCAAAATTGGTTCTGGCATCAATTAAAAACACGTGGGTTTCGTTCAAAAAGTCACATGAGCTTAAGATACAGTTATTTTGCAAACAGACTGACCGACGGAATTTGTATGTACAGATGTCATACTTCAATCAATTACTGAGTTGATCGCGTAAATATATCGTTGTTTACGAGATCATTTAATTATGAAATTGAACTAAGTTTATCATCAAATTCAAATTCAAAAGTCATTTATTTCAAGTAGGCCTAATTTTTAAGCACTTCTGAAACGTCATTTCAGTCTGTTTGTAGTGACTCTACCACCGGTTCGGAAGGCAGATTCCACTGAGAAGAGCCGGCAAGAATTCTTCTGTTTTGTGAGAGCGGAGTGGCCTGCTTCCAAGCAGCCTTTTCGTTAAGGAATTCATCAATCGTTCAGTAACCACGAAAGGTTTATTTATTTATTGCCTTTTCAACAATCTTATCTTACTGATTATTTACTTATCGAGACACCGGTTACGCTTGATTGTCTTGCTTTAGCATAGGCCCACGATTTGTAAAATGTGTTTTAATATATTGCTTAAACTTAGGTTAAGGTAGATCTAATATTACCTTGCTAATTATGACATAGGTACCGAAGTATCAAAGTCATAATCGACAACGAAATCCCACAAAATCACGCTTGAAGCAACATATTCATGTGGAACTTTATAAAAGTATTAAATGTCACTTAAGTATTTCCGGTTTTCGAATTTCAAATCAATTTTAAATAACATTTTTTTTGGCCCCTAAAAAAGTTCTGTTTGCGTTTAAATAATGACAGTTATGTTATTAAGTAAATTTTTAAACTCAGTCCTCAGTTTTAGTCAGTCCTCATCTCAAATAGGTCTCTATAATGACTAACAGCGATTCTCGGGCTTACTCGAAAGTTCTGGGAAATTATTATAAGGGCTCGGTCTCACTAGCCTTCCAATTTGCGGCTGACGACGTGAACACTACGAGGACTTGCTAGACATATATTGCTAGTTCTCTTTTTGTATTAAAGCTATTTATGATCAAGAAGATATGTACAATAATTGCTCCGAACATGAAAACAAATAAAGTGACACACTTCCGAAGTGGGAGTTAAAGTTGGGCTGAATTTAGCCGAATTCGTCCGAAGGTTTAACTTAGTCTTAATACATTTTATTATAGTTTTCCATGATACAGGGTTGCCGTGTGGGTATCATAAGAAATCGTATCATCGTTCATTTTCAATTATACGCTTATATATTCATTAATTCATGTTTTGACGGCCGATTGGCGCAGAGGGCAGCGACCTTTCTGAGACCAAGGCCGTGGGTTCTATTACCACAACATGAATATTCAGTCATCTTAGTACCCATAACACAAGCTACGCTTATTTTGGGGCTAGATGGCGATGTGTGTACTGTCGTAGTATATTTATTTAATTACATAAATGGCCATTAATTATTATTCATTACATTAAAAAAATGCATTCGTGGTAGTTAGACGTTGGCGATAACTCAATTTTTAAACTTAAAACTAGAGCTTAGCTGCAGTGAGATCGTGCCCTAAGTGTGCACATATTTCAAGATGTATTCACCTGTCGAATTGTGGTCGAACAAGTTCCGCTGGTGCCAGCCTAATTGGCGACCAACAATGACCAATCTGTATGAACTCTACTAGCTGCTGCCCCGACTTTGTCCGCGTTTTTTTCCCACTACTCGTTAGCCCTTGACTACAATCTCACCAGTTTATAGTGGTGACAAAGCGCTGATAGCACAGTGGGTAGGACTTCTCTTTCGCGGGGCAGAGTTCGAAACCCAAAACGCACTTCTAACTTTTCTTAGTTATGTGTGTGTAAGCAATTCGAAATTCATTTATTTCAAGTAGGCCTAATATAAGCACTTTTGAAAGTCTGTCTGTTTGTAGTGACTCTACCACCGGTTCGGAAGGCAGATTCTACCGAGAAGAAGCCGGCAAGAAACTCAGCAGTTGCTCTTTTCCAACATCAACAATTTACATTTTACATTTTAACATTCATTTTTCTATCTTGTGAGAGATGAAAGCGGAGCCGGATGCTTCAAGCAACCTTGTCAATAAGAAATTCATCAATTCATTAATATTTGCTTAGGTACACAGGCTTACTTTCTCAAAGGAGTGATAAATATAGTGCTAAGATCCACCACATTTTTCCAATGAGGGTTGCCGGGCTCAGGTACCATAAAGTTATAACCAAATCTAAGTGCAGTCTGTTTTTTTACGGCAGTTATTTGGGCCAATTACGTGTCTTTGTTTTTGTTTTATTATTTCATAGCGATGACAGTAATGAAATTCCAGTTTTATGTTTATACTTCATGTCATTACATTAATTGATTAGTTGCAACTTACAGGTATTTTTTTGTTTTTATTCAGATTAATAGAATCGTTTTCCACAATACTGCGTGTTTTAAAAACAAATACTTTACGACCTAAATTTTTTTTTATTTTATTTATTCTGCGGCACGTCTATTATCCATTTTCTATATTGCATCTTTCCATAAGCTATATATTCATTACTTAACAACGTTATTATTGTAAAAAATATCCATACAATTTTAATAAATAACAAATTTTCTAAGAAACTTATCAACAGAATACGAATAGATTGAACATATATTACGGACGCATGTCGTGATACGCTACGCCTAACCACGGCCGAAGCCTTCGACCAGATCAGACCATATAAAATTCAGAAATTAAAAATTCGCCATTATCTTCTGCCGGGGATTGAACCTGGGACCTCCACCAGGAACATACACAGTGCTCACCACTCCGCCAGGGAGGTTATCAAATCTGCGCCCCTGTAATAAGTCTCTCGCCTAATGCCATATTCTCTACTACGGAATGATCTATCGTGATGTTCGTTCGTAGATGTATGTTCAACGACCTCCCAGCGGCGAGTGCTGTGGTTTTAAGAAGGAAGTCCCAGTTTTGATCCCCCGCTGGGCCCTTAATAGCCTATAGCAGTCCACTGCTGTACTAAAGACCTCTCCCAACGGGAGGGTTTGCCCGTAATCACCACGCTGGGCAGAAGGGTTGGTAATCGAAGGGTTAGTATTAGCACACAGGACGCGTAGGGCCCATAGGACTAAGGGAATATAACGGAGGGGTAATTTGGGAATTCATATTTTTTGAAATTTTTGGCAGGCTTTGACCGTTGCTGGTTACCACCCTACCCGGTGAGGGTGTCGGACGTGCTAGATACGATTGGATTTAGATGGGTTGGATTACAGCCTTAACCCCTCCTCATTGTGGGAGGTGACCCGGTAATGGGTTGATAAAATGATGGGGTTAATATAAATGAGTAACTCCTAATACTATCTTTTTTTTTTCTTTTACATCATTTACCTCCAGGTTAACAAGTAGTGGAAATTAAGAGAAAAAATGTCAGTGACGCAGATACCTCCAAGGATATCACGTATCCGATTTGATCACGTAACATAACCATGGCTCTCTCCATGGCTCGCTGAGTTACTCTCAGCTTTCTTATCTCAAGTCGGCGGATCACGTTTACTATTATTAAGATGGTTCCGTCAATCAATCGCCAAAAACGTGCCCCACCGCGAAAAATAAAGCCTTTATTGCTGAAGCACAAGTGCTCAATCAGGTATCACAGTTTGGTTCACTTTATTGTTGAAGAAAATTGTATATATCTTATACGTCCAAGGAATTTCTCGTTACATTTTAGTTTGGATACATTTTATATTTGTAGGGAGTTCCAAATTCCACAGTTTTGTGCCGCATGCGTCCAGGAACTCCCTGAGACGCGCATGATGTCATCTGTCCTCCTCGTTGGGGGTCGACCAACGCTGTACTTACCAGTTGCCATTCCAGCAACTTGGGACCCCAACATCCATCCGTTCTCCGAGCTATGTGCCATGGCCACTTCAGCTTTGCAACTCGTTGAGCTATGTCGGTAACCGGTTCTTCTGCGGATCTCCTCAATTCTGATTAGATCACATTCTATATTAATCCTATCTTATACAAGTTTCTCTGACTACACATAAATCTTAAACTACAACAATTTGAGAGAATCACCAACGAAACTATAAAGTTTCATAGCCGAAATGCTCAACGGTTTGCTAATAATAAAGTTAAAAATGCCAATGTTCATAAAATTAATATTCAGTTCAAAGGTTTTCTCGCAAGCTGTGATTCCGAACACACGCCATTATTAGGTGCAAAACATCATCTACCTCACCACATACATTACAATTCGGAGAATCAACTTTCCTCATTAGATGTTTGAACTTGCCCTTAGCTCGTAGCTTTAGTTATAAGTTTACGAATGATCGCCATCATCTAACTACAATGTACCTACACTTTTTATACGTAATGTACGCACCAAAATTGCATATTTGTATAAAGAAATATTTGACTTTGACTTTGATATTATATTACCTTACTCAAACGGGTTATATAATTATTTTTCCTCATAAACTAAATACCCAACGAGTCACGTAACATCAAGTAAATTAAGTAGATACTTTTTTCGTGCGGTTTTGGTGACTTGGTTTTTGGTAGTAGGTATTTCTTAATATGTTCGCCTTGTACACATGGTATCGAAGGAGCGTTATCTGGTTTCAATACTCTACTCGTATATATCAATACTATAATGATACGATATAAACCGTAGTTAATATTCACGAACCGGTGATAGCGCATTGGGTAAGAGCTCAACTTCACATTCGGGGGGCCGAGTTCGAATCCCAGCACGCACCTCAAACTTTTCTCTACCTCTAAGTTAGTTGCGTGTTAAGTAATTAAAATATCCCTTGCTTCAACGGTGAAGGAAAACATCGTGAGGAAACCTGCATGCCTGAGAGTTCTTCATAATGTTCTCAAAGGTGTGTGAGGTCCACCAATCCACACTGGGCTAGCGTGTTGGACTACGGCCTTAATCCCTTCTTATTGTGGAAGGAGACCAGTACTCTGTCGTGGTAATGAGTTGATGTGATGATGATGAACATTCACGCGATCGAATTAATAAACATAGGTAGAAATTCCATTTCCAAACTTAGTACTCTAGAGAAATCGGCTAAATAATACGCGCGGAAACCTTAACTAAAGCGGCTAGAAGTTTAAGAGTAAAGAATGCGTGTTATCGCCTCTGTGTAACCCGAGCGCGGATCGAATTTGTTCATCGAGATTTTTCGTAATCTGAATATTATTGCCTCCCCGAAGGAATAGTCGAATATTTGTGCAAATAAACCGAATACTCTTTGCGTATCCGGTGACATGTTCTGTGGCTCTTATCGGAGGTATTCTTTGATTTAGAAAAGTAGCTTTTCTTTATTTATTGCCTATGAAAGTGGCGATATAATATGGTCATATCATCGACATTATTCTCAGACTATTAGGAAGCTGTTTACCACTGCATTAGAGGACGTCTTTAAGCTTCTGGATTGGAACGGGCTTGGCATCAACATTAATGGCGAGTACATCACTCAACTTCGGTTTGCCGACGATGTATTCATAATGGCAGAGACTCTGGGAGACCTTAATGCGATGCTCAATGACCTCAGCAGAGTTTCTCAACAGGTGGGCATATGTATGAACAGAGCAAGACGAAAAATTATGTCTAACGCTCATGTGCACTCGAAATTGTAGACGAGTACATATACCTAGAACACACGATCCAGTTAGGTAAGTCCAATTTTGAGAAAGAGGTAAACCGCCGAATCCAACTCGGATGGGCAGCGTTCGGGAAACTTCGAGACATCTTTTCGTGTGTTGCCAGTGATTACTTACGGATCCGAAAAGTGGTCGCTTACAATGGTCCTCATAAGAAGGATCAGAATCACTCAGCGGGCGATGGAGAGCGCAATGTTGGGAGTAACTCTACGTGATCAAATCAAGAATAAGGAGATCCGTAGAAAACCCAGAGTTACCGACATAGCTCAGAGGGTAGCAAAGCTGAAGTGGAAATGGGTGCGGCACATATCTCAAAGAACCGATGGATGTTGGGCAACTCTACAGTGGTAAATGCAGCGTAGGTAGACAAACGAAATCAGACGGGTCAACAGACAAGACGGAAACAAGCGGCCTGGGACCGTGGATTTTGGACTTCAATCCTGCTGGATAGCTGATGATGATACACATGTGACGATTTATAATAAAGAACCTGCAAATTTTATTAAAATCTAGCCGGACTAAGTCACAGTATGGAATATTTATGAATCCTTACGACAGTAGCACGCTGTTTCTTCGCTGCCATATGAAACTGCAAACGGAATACATATCTTTCTTAATGCAGTCTCCTCATACAGTTAAATATTCATAAGTACTGAGACAAAGTTCCACTCGAATATTCCACTCGTTACGTGTTAACTTTTGGCTCAAATATTAGCTGTAACGTACCGTCAACATATCATACTGACTATTAAATTAACGTCCGATCCCAGTGGGACAATAATTGAATATAGTCAGTATCCTTGAGATGTCTCTCAGTTTATATAAAACGTAAGCTTAAAGAAAAATCCTATTATAATATTAAGGATTACATGTGTGATAAAAAAATGGGTATGAATGCTCTAACTTCATAGCTAGACTGTGAGATAACATAAAAAAAACCTGGCTAAGTTTGTTGTTGTCATCTTCTTAGACCAGGGCGCGTTTGGAACCCTCCTAGCTTTAGTTATAAGTTAACGAATGCAGTTATCACCATCACTAACAATAGTGTAACATTTTAAATGTATGAACGCTTCATAAGTGCCTGTGATAAGGTCTACATGAATAAAACATTTTTGAATTCGAACTCCATTAGCAAGTATCAGTATTTTAATTTCTTTTTGAGTATTTATTACAACGAACGAAGTAGCAATAGCAGAGTGGTTATGGTTTCGTCTTCCCGTTTGAGGGGACTGACGATTCCATTCTCGCATCTCTAACTTAGGAGTGTGAGCGATTTAAATATCACTTAAGGAAAACATAGTGAGGAAACCTGCATGCTAGACAGTTTCCCATAACGTTCTCAAAGGAGTACGAATTCTACCAATCTCCACTTGACCAGCGTGTTGGTTAGCGGCCTAAACATAGCGGTCTCCGCATTACAGAACTAGATGGCGCTACAAAAATCCTGCATCGCGCTAGCGAAGTATTCACGAAGAATGCCTATATATACAACTTCCAAAAATGAATTTTCGGACCTCGGTCCCCGAACACGATCACCCGCTCGGAGGAATATCTTCCTATTGTTACGGTCGAGCCTATCACCATAGCTCCCGTACACCCTTCTCATTCTGAGGGGAGACCAGCTACCATCTTAGACTGCATCATCACTTACCACCAGGTGAGATTACAGTCAAAGAGTAACTTGTAGAGGAAAAAAAATTAAAAAGGATTGCTGTGAAGATGATAGAGTTTAAATGGCAAATTTCAATTAGCAATTTTCTCAAATATATTTCTTATAGTGTCTCTACAACAGTTAAATCGTAAAGTTCATAGTGATACCTATCTTTTAAAACAAATACTTTTTACTTTGTAGGTTATAGGTACCTACTTACTTTTTTAAGCTTCATTTTGAATTATATGTATAAGTAAATATACTACGATAATACACACATCGCCATCTAGCCCCATAGTAAGCATAGCTTATGGTATGGGTACTAATATGACTGATGAATATTTGTATGAACAATAGGTTAGAACATAAATACTTATAACATACAGATAAACAACCAGACACATAAACACAGACACAAACATTTTCCAGTTGTGGGAAGCGAACCTTTGACTTGGAACGAAGGGTCGCTGCCCACTGCGCCAAACGACCGTCCGTATATATCAGTATATAATGTATATAACTGGCAAATAGATTGGTCATAAATATGCTTAAAATATACCAGCAAAAATTACAACCGACATTTTAAATTGTGGGAAGCCGTCTTTGTGTCTTATAATTGAAATCAGAGCAGTCACAGCTTATTGTAGGTGGTCGAACGAGCCTTGGAATTCGGAATGAGCGCAAAAACTGAACCAACAGTCTCTCTAAAAGTTTGCTCGCTCTCATTAGTATTTAAGCTTGATTTATACAAAAAGTATTTACTTTATAGTAAGTACAAAATTTTTGTATATTAATCAATTATTTATTTAATTATTTATTTATTTAATTAATTATTTATTTATATTAATTAATTATTTTAGGTTATAGTTATGTATTAATAAAAATTATATTTTAGAGATAATCAAGTACAAAATGAAAAGCTAAAATTAAAAAAAAATTAAGCGGTGATAGCCTAGTTGGTAGGACTTCGACTACACTTTTAGGGGGCCCGCACCTCTAACTTTTCTAAGTTATGTGCGTTTGTTTTTTTTTTATTAACATATATTAATTTGGCGTATGTAACGGTTGTGTAACATTGCAATATTTACAGGCAACACACTGTACCCTAAACCAATATGTAAAACCATGTATTTTGCAATAAATTGTATATAATATTATTAATCGTTAACACAGGCGAAACTACATAGTCTCCAGCACCGACGCAATGTTGCCTGTTTATCGGTTTTTTACCGATACTTCGGTGAGTGTGCTCAGGAACTTCACAATTTTGTTCCTCCTTCCCCGTTCTATCACAGAATAGCGAGACACCGTGAGCGGTGGCATCCTTATGTGGTTGATATTCCATCAACACGCACGAAACGTTTTTTATCCAAGTTTCTGATACGTGCCGCTAAGATGTGGAACGCCCTGCCTGCAACTGTGTTTCCTGCCACGTCTTATTTGAATACCTTCAAGGCTAGAGTGAATAGGCTTTGCGTGCTCCAACCTAGACCTCATCATTGCTTTCTAACGGGCATGATTGTCGTCAAACGATGGCCTATCGTTAAAAAAATATATATTATAAGCAATTAAAATATCACTTGCTTCAACGGTGAAGGAAAACATCGTTAGAAAACCTGCATACCTGAGATTTCAATACAATTTTCACAAAGGTTTGTAAAGTCCTCCAATCAGCACTGGGCCAGTGTAGTGGACTACGTTCTTAACCCCTTCTCATTCTGAGAGCCGTGCCCTGTGTTGATGATCATGAAGGTATACATTTTTAAGTCGAAATATTTGTTGAAAATTTTATTAGATCGTTCATAAAAAACAAACTACGTAGAAACTAGGTTAAACTATACCTGCAAGTCGGTAAGCATATAAAAAATTTCGGTGGTTATAAAAAAGCTTATTTCCGCTCATTGTTGAACACAAATTAAGCTGCAGTATGTAACAAGCTTTTAGCTCAGCAAACTTAAGGCCTTAATTCGGGCCGATGTTATTAAGCCGCGTACACAGGGGTTTCGGACCGATTACCCGCGGATTTCACAGATTACTCACAGATTCCACGGATTTCGGAGATTTCGCGGATTTCGCCCGGCCTTGTTTGTCGCAACTTCGTCAAACGCTTTGCTTACGCCCTGTCCAATAAGAGGATAATATTGGCGGAGAGCGTAGGCGTTCTCGGATAAAATAAGTACTTAGGGTTTAGAAGAAGAAACACTTTATTGCACGTATAACATACAGGAGAAGAAACAGTAAGGAGTATCCAGTACACAATGTAGACATGCAAAGGCAAAAGGTTTAGGTACCTAGCTTAAATAAAGGTTATTGTCAGCTTATACACCTATATTTGCACATCAGCATACACCCACTACCGGCCCACTGCAACGCACGGGTCTCATCTCAAAGTGAGAAGTGTTTAGTCTGTAGTTTACCCCGCTGGCCAAGTGTGCGTTAGACTTCACACGCATTGAGAACATTATGGAGAACTCTCAGGCATGCAGGTTTCCTCACGATGTTTTCCTTCACCGTTTATAGCGAGTGATATTTAAATAGCTTAAATTAAAAACGCACATAACTCCGAAAAGTGTGTGGTGCGCCCGGGATTCGAACACGGTTTCCCCGAAAGCCAATAGGCTATCACCGCCAACTATTGTCGCTTTATTTGCAAGCCTTACTCGAAATGAACATAAGTTTGTGGGATTGAGTTTATGCTTTTATGAATGAATTAATGAATGAATTAATGAATACACTTTTATTGTGCACCAAAGAAAAAAAGTAGTTACAGAGACATAAACACATAGCAAGAGAGTACAATTTGGTGGCCTTATCGCTACATAGCGATTGCTTCCAGGCAAACAATGCGTAAAAGGAAAAAACAGAAAAGAGGTAGGTGGTGCAATAAATAAGATTGATAAATTATACAAATATATAAATAAAATATGTATATATATATGATTCACAAGGTAATTTTGGATCTGCCAATGCATTAGTTTAAATAATGTGTTAAAACGCTTTTACATGCATACGATTGATAAATTTGTCAGCGACAAGGCTGCTTGGAAGTAGGCTCCGCTCTCATCTGTCACAAGATAGTAAATTCTAAAGATGTAAACTGTACAATGATGATGAAAAAGAGCAGTCTACTTAGTTTCTTGCCGGCTCTCCTCGGTAGAACCGGCCTTCCGAACCGGTGGCAGAATCACCACATACTCGTAAGACTGACTTCACGTTTCAAAGTTGCTTATAAACTAGGCCTACTAGAAATAAGTGAATTTTGAATTATGATTTTTCTTAATTTTTTATGGCTTTTGGAAATGAAGAGTGACCCGCAGTGACGCACTGGCAAGCCCCGATCCGAGGAAGGACCCGGGTTCGATTTCCGGCAGGAGCTATTTGGGAATTTATAATATCAGATTTTTGCCCTGCCTGGTTCGGTGAGACGTTGCTAGTTTTTTTTATTCCATTACAATTTACAAGTAAGCCCTGGAATGGAATCACCATATTTTAAATAGAGAGATAAATTTCAAGATTTTAAAATAATGACAGTCTACAGTCAATACATGTTATATATGTTCACTCGCAGCAGCGGCTTTGAATATATTTACTGCGGATTTGTATACATTTGTAATCCACTTTTCCCCATAGTTTCTTTTCGGGAATCACTTTGAAACATCCTCGAATTCTTAGCAGAGTGATCTTGTTAGCGCGTTGTAATACGAGAGATGTGATACAAAGGGAAAGGAAACTATTAAAGAACAAAATAATATTCTATCCCATACTTTATATCCGTATTTTCACTACATTATATCCCTAAAGCTATAAGCGCATTATATTGCGGGTCAGTTTCCAATTTTTCTTAAATTCTTGATGTCTTGATGGAAAATATGGTTGAGATACATATTTATTGCATATATCATCATCATCATTATATCAACACTACAGGGCACTGGTCTCCTCCCACAATGAGAAGCTGCCACCACGCTGACCCAGTGCGAATTGGTGGACTCCACACACCTTTGAGAACATTATGTAGACAAAGACGTGCCGTTAAACGATATAGCCGATTGGCGCGGTGGGCAGCGACCCTGTTTTCTGAGTCTAACCGTGGCCTGGGTCCGATTCCCGCAACTGGAATTTTCCAGTTGGTGTGATGAGCATTAATGTTTTTCAATTCAAATTCAAATTCAAAATTCATTTATTTCAAGTAGGCCTAATATAAGCACTTTTGAAACGTCAAGTATGTAGTGACTCTACCACCGGTTCGAAAATTTTATAGAGATTTAAAATAAAATTGTGAATGCAGTGCTTTCGTGCAAGTATAAAGTGCACGCCGCTGCTGGTTGTTCTTAACTTTGTAAATAAATCAAAAACCCCTATCTCAAACTCTACTGATACCTATTACCAACATAACTCTGACTCCTGTTACAATAAAACCTCTGAAACGTAATACACGCGCAAAAACATGTCCCAATATCGGAATACCGGGGCGCGCGGGATATATTAAAGTTTTTGTATTCCTTAAACTGAGTGGCACGGACCGCCCGATATGAAATAGTTCGGCACTCATGCCCTTTCTAACTAAACGTTACAATACGCGATCGTTCATTTATATGAAACAAAATGTATTTGGTTTGTTATTGGTTTTGTTTAACCCGAAGGTACTTTTTTATATTGTACATACATAACTACTTCAGTTATCATCATCTTTCTCATGTCAATCAATGGTTGTCCACTGATCATAGTCATTTTAGTCATCATATCAACCCATTACTGGCCCACTACCAGTGGCGTGCACTTCATACATGCACAAAAGTACTGCATACCCTAAAATTGAAATGTAGCTCGTATAGGAGGATTTTTTCCATTCTATGCAATTTTCCTGCTGCATGCATACCCTGGTAAGAAACCGAGAAGAAGAATGAGAAGGGGCTAAGGTCGTAGCCCACCACGCTGGCTCACAGCGGGTTGGTGGACTTCACACACCTTTGAAATTCAAATTCAAATTAAAAAATGTTTTATTCACGTTTTATACATATGCACGTTTTATGCAAGGTTACATTGTGACGAAGGGAAAGTTTGCTTTTACGGCAAATCATCGGATAAAGACCACCCATCACACTCGCAGCCTCGTTGCGGGCCTTGCGAATGTGCGCGGTGAATCTCATTTTATGATCGAACGTTACTGCCAGGTATGTGACCTTGTCTTGCCAAGGTATAGGACGCCCGTAGAGGGTGACCTCTGCGGGGTTTACCGTGAAGCGGCCTCTCGGTTTGCCCGTGAAGAGCACAGCTGCGCTCTTCTCGGGGTTCACTTCGATCCTCCAAAGGCGGCACCACTAGCTGAAGTGCATTGAAAATGCAGTCGTATTTAAATCAAAATACTCAATGTCATGAACATTGGTTGTTAATCAAATATAATTTCAATTGTTTCCTGAAAACTATCTATTAACTAAATAATAATTATTAGTGTATTTGTAAAAATCCTAATCAATTTAATAAAATATCTGACAAATATGAATTTATAGTTGCAAAAGTTTGATTATTACTTTATAATTTTACTGTTACAAATGTCTCATACTACATAAATAGAATCTGGTCGTATCACGCTCTTAAGTAGTCGATCGTAAAGGACCCAAATAAATAGCAATGACTAGCGCCAACGCGATCGGTTATCAGACAATGGAGTACCATAACCGATTGATCTTAATTCGTTTGTGACCCAATTGGTTTGATTGCGTCTGTATTTAAGTATCGGCTATTATCCATTATTGTTGATTCGGTAATCGACGATACTTTGAACTTAACACTCCTCTACGCAGCGGTGGAGGGTTCAATTCAAGACTCAGATAAATTTGTGACTTTAAATCTTTTTATTATATCAAGTCAGGGCTAATTATGATGGCAGTTGGCGATTGGGGAATTTATCGAATTTCTCAAACTGGTCTGGGGGAAGGCTTCTTCGGTGCCTAGTTACCACCACGACGACAAGACTAGGCCTCTAAGCGATGTAACGTCCTCTAACCGGCACAATAGGCATGATTGCATAACAATGAATCGCTTAAATATTGTATTTATCCGATGATCATTATGATAAACGTATTTTTATTTATATTGGAAGTGAGATTGGTATTTATCTTATATATAAAGTTAAAGTTGTGTTAAATACACCATTTATAACTGAAGAACAGCTGGGACCAATTTTTATGATATTTGTTTTTATAGATTTCTCTTAGACCGTAATAAGATAATAAATTTTAAAATATAACATTCATAAATTTTAAAATATACTCGCATAAAAAGAAATGATTCGCGGTACGAAGTTCGCCGGGACATCTAGTTTTTAATAAACTACTAAAATAAAACTGTGAAACGCCGAATTCATAATTATGACGTCACGTCTACATAGCTCTGCGTATAACAAACATTGTGTGATTTCAAACTATCAGTTGCAAAGTTTTTTTTATCAAAGGCAAAAAAAAAATCTTTATCTACGGAACAAGGATTTGCTAGAACTCATTTGCCTATGACGTCACGAGAATACTACTGCCATATTAAACCCGGCAAGCATTTTTGCGGGTAATAATTTTTTTTATGATAACTAGTCACGGGCAAAAACAAATCCTGTCCTGAATAGACCTCTACTACTTTATGGAAACCACCCATGGTTACTGCGTCATGCCATGCTTGAATTCGCGCGGGACTTGCTGTGGCTAGGCCTGTGACGGCACGGCAGCCCTATCTCGCAATTCGGAATCCGCTAGAATTTTTAGGGTTTGGATTTTTAGGGGAATTTTTAGGTACGTATCTAACGTCACATTCGTCGTCGACTGGCGTAAATCTTGCAATCTTTGCTGCCAAAGGCTATGTGTAATAATAAAAAGAGGTAAACTTCTCCTATGTGTATCTCCTAAATGTTCCCTTGCTTTAGCAGGTGGACACGTTAATAAATCTCCTGTGAGGGGATATTATTTTTATTTCCTGCCTGTGCTAGCCCTGCTGCTGTGAGATACGTAATCACCCTATCAGACCTCACCTTCTGTATGTCTGTCTGTCTATCTGTCACCAGGCTGTCATGAACCGCAATAGTTGGACAGTTGAAATTTTCAAAGAAGATGTATTTCTGTTGCCGCTCTAACAACAAATACTAAAAACAAAATGAAATAAATATTTTAGAGGGCTCCCACACAACAGACATTATTTTTTCTTTCGTTCGCGAGTCCGACTCGCAATTGGCTGGTTTTTTATTAGTATGATGTGGTTTGTCTCCAGAAACGTAGAAGCATGTCGCGCGGCGCTGTGGCTGGCGCTTGTGTGGTGGTGTGCGAGCGCGCACGCCGCCCCGGCGCAGCTGTGCACGGCGGGCGCGGAGGACGACCCTCGCGCCGCGCGATTTTGCCAGGCGCTCAACACCTTCCTCGAGCTGTACGCGGAAGCGGCCGGTGAGCAGGTGCCAGAATATCAAGGTACGCAAACTGTCATTATATTTTAGTTTGTATTCGGTGGCACATTAGCAATTCGGCAGTATGAATTTAGAAAAGGGACATAACGACACGGTTGCTTGGAAGCATCCGGCTCTGCTTGCATCTCTCACAAGATATAAAAATGAATGTTAAAATGTAAATAGAAATGTTGGAAAAGGTCAACTACTGAGCTTCTTGCCGGCTTCTTCTCGCTAGAATCTGCCTTCCGAAGTTCATTTTGAGAGAGTTCCGAATACCAGTCTTGTGCCGCTTGAGTGTAGCGGCTTAAAGCGACTCGCTTGATGTCATCCGTCCACCTCGTTGGAGGTTCAACACTGCGTTTACGGATACGAGGTCGCTATTCCAGCACTTCTTGACCGCAACATCCGTGGGTTCCCCGAGCTTTGTGTCCCATTGCCACATCACGAGTAGCTTCGCTTCTCTGAGCTGTGTCGGTAACTCTGGTTTTTCTGCCTTCTCATTACTGATCATGTATATAGTCCAAGCATATCTCTAACTAAAAGTTCTCTCACAATCCCTTTTCAAAATTCAAAATTAATTTACTTTAAGTACGCCTACTTTATAAGCACTGTTGAAACGCAAGTAGGTATGTCTGTTTATAGTGACTTTATCACGTCCGGTTCGGGAAGAAGATTCTACCGAGAAGAGCCGGCAAGAAACTCAATAGTTGCTCTTTTGCAATATCAACATTTACAATCATTTTTCCGTATTTGTAGGAGACTTAACATGTCGTCACTCTGTTATTTAAGTATATTTGAAGTGCACTACCCACGCCCTTAATATTAAATAAAAAGCTTTTTTCCAGCTCTTGTCCGGGACTACCCTCAGCTCCTCGACTCCGGCATGAAGCGGCAGGACGTAGTTCACTCGTTCCTGCGATTCGGGCGCCGCTGACCTGCGCACGCCACAGACCATCAACACAGATTAACCCGCACCGTAAACCACTGAATGTATTATATCGCCTTAGAGTATAATATTATGTAATCATAGACCTTACTTAAACACTTTGTCCAAAGCATTGTTTTATAGAACGTGGACGTAGCCAGCTGTTTATCAAAGGGTGGGTATTGGGACAGCTAAATATAGCTATGTTATGTTGTATTTCAAAACACCCCGCTTTTACTCGGTCATACTGAAAATGGCATAGATGCGTTATTTATTATACTAACCTACTAACTTGCACTATTAAAACTTATACATAAAATTGCTGCTAGACACTAATGAGTAAAATCTTTGTCTACAAATCTCTGAAATTCAATTGAGAGGTCTAAAAGTTGTGCGAGTTTCATTAATTTAGACTCTGTGTCTTGATATCTGAATTCAATATAACCAAAATTTAATTGAACTGTTTTTTTAAATCTCTTCTCTATTAAAAGTTATCTTATGCGACATTAGTAGATTTTATTATCACACCCCAGATTTATATTAACAACCCCCCTATGAAAACCCTCCTGGTTACGCCCACGTTAGAGTTCCTTATTATTAATAATTATTAGTAGGAATAGGTAAGATTATCCAAACACTGCGAAATAAAATACACCCCCTCCCCTTTAGGCTATAGGCGTTCTTATCCCTAAAGTATTAGTAGTCGTAAGATGTAACTAATAACTATTAATATAATGCTATCTTGTTGTCAGCATTTCGCGTTTCGTTGGATAAGTGCAGAATATTTAATATTATATTATTGTAATGTTTTAAATAAATATGTATTTGTGAGATGCTGAGAGATTTTTTTATGAGTACCACCCTCCTTCCTGAACTCTTCTAACGAACTTAAAAATCTGTACTTTTAGCAATCAGCAAGGCTCGCATGGGCAGGAGACAATTATCTACCCGGGGAAAGGATAAAAATTTACCTACTTCCACAGCTTTATCAACTCTCAGAGCATTGGCGTACAAGTGGAAATATTATCCAAATAATACATGCGTATTAATAAACGGGGGTAAACTTCTCCTATTCCATGTTCCCGTGCTTTAGCAGATGGACACGTTAATTATATCCCCTGTCAGGGGATATAATCGTGGGTTATAATATTTTTCTCCTGCCTGTGGTAGCCCTGCATGAGGGAAACTTATTAAAAGATGAAGATGATTCGACAGAATCTCACACTGATCGGCTTAATTTTTACTCAGAAAACAAACAATATGCACAAAATAAATAATTTACGAACTAATCACAAGATGGCCGCGCAACATTCGACGATAGACGACAAAATGACCCCAAACCATCTTTTCTTTTTCAAAGTCAAAGTCAAAAATATCTTTATTCAAGTAGGCCCATAGGTGGCACTTTTGATGCGTACATAAGAATTACACGGTAGTGAGATGATGGCGATAACCACATTCGTACTAAAGTTACGAGGGTTCCAAACGCGTTTTGGTCTAAGAAGAAGCCCATAACAAACTTAGCCGGGTGGTTTTTTTTTGTTATCACCATCTCACAATGTCATTTTAAATTATTAGAAGAGCAACCTTTTATTAGAAGAGCAACCGGTTAGAGCAATAATTTACACCCAAGCTTTTTTATCGATTACGTAGTCCTTTATACTATAATAGGACACTTGCTTTCGGATTGACACTTGCCGATGACCACCTGAGGGTTTGCTACGGGGTCACCGGGGGAGTGGAGCGAGCGCTAGAGCTCACTATGAGAAGTCAGGTTAGGTCAGGTCTCGACAACATCGGGGGGAAACAAATGCTAAACAAATCTGACAATTGCCTTTATAGGAAAATTGCATCCCCTTTGTTTCTAGGTTGGAATTAATCGCTAACAGTACTATTATTATAAATGCGCCTCAATTGTTGAACCTGTCTTGATGGGCGCACATTGTAGCCTTGCATCCCAGTGCTGCTGGACAAAATGCTAAAATGGTACTGCCGCGAAACAGCAGTAGTGATCTGATCCGGTCTGAAGGGCGTGGTTGCCGGTATAGTTACACAGACACAGGTCTGCGCTCTGTAGAACTTATTCCTTGTATGCCCTGCGAAGTATTACTCTGTTAAAAGACGACAATTTTCTATTTATCCATCCACCATCTGCTTGGTCTGCCAATTCTTACTAATATTATTTTGTAATTAAGTAATGGAAAAATAAATATTTCAAACTTTGTTCAAGTTGATGTTCTAAAAAAGTAATAGGATATCTACAGGTAATGTAAAGAAAAAACATTGCATTGTCTGTTTTTATTTATATACATCCAACGCATTCATAGATTAAAAATAGAAAAAAAGCATCAGATAAATTGTACAAAAATCTTTCTATTTCTGGGGCCTTATTAATAAACGAGGCATAACGTCGAAATAATTATACAGTGTGTTTAATTATTTCCATCCTCTACCCTCTAGAGATTTACGTTCTGTGATTATCAAGGTTCTATAGTTGAATAGTGATTTAACACGTAATTATTCCAACGTTATGCCACGTTAATAATAAGGCACTTAAGTATAGCCTATACAGGGTAATATTTTGGAAGCGACCAGTAAAACTGAAACTACGAGAGTGAGAAATTTTGTAACGGAACTGTTTGAAATGTTCAATATTTAATATGTATAATATAAATGTAATAATATTTTCAACTCACGCCCGCGCACACATACAAGATTATTGTCATTTTTTAAATATTGACAGTAATATTAACTTTGTCCGAGGCTATCTGAAGGATTCAATTAAATTATTGGCAATACTTACTTTATTTCTTATTATAATTAGTGATTTCACGTACACTTGGAGGAATTATCAATTTAATAAATTATAAAAAAAACAATATTTCATTACTTTGTTTTAAACGTGAAAAAGTATATCCAAACTACAATGTATCCTACTAGATGGCGCTTAAAGTCGTTATAGGACTAATATAAAAGACATGTACACAATTTCGGCGGTAGGAGAGCCGTAGCTTAGTGGTTAAAGAGCTCAGGCCGCGATTGCCAGAGAGTCGCAGGTTCAAATCCTGTCAGTCTCGAAAAAAATTATATGCAATTAAATTATAGCCCTTGACTGCAATTATTTATTTTGACAATAATATTGTATGTTCCTAATTATTGCGAAGAGGCCAATATGACTGTTTTGCCGTGCGAATGTAAGACAGACACAAGACACGTCAGTTTGAGTACGAGGTAGCGATTTATTTATTTAGCAACACACCCCGTGAAGACGTTACATTTGCCCAATTCGTCTCCCCGAGGCTTCAAAAAGACTATAACAATACTTATAAAATAAAGTTGTGTTAGATACACCATTTATAACTCAAGAACGGCTGGACCAATTTTTATGATATTTGGTTTTTTTGGATTATTCTCAGTCCGGAATAGGATAAAAATTCAAGCCTCGTTTGACATCTTTGTGTGGCCTTTGGGCTAGCTGCCAAATGAAAATCTTCAAAATACTCACCCTGTTTAAGCATCTTAAAACATAGCAAATTGTTCACCCATAGACTTAGAAAACCTCCTAAATAACATTTAAACAAAAAGAATTGAGCCTGAACAGAAATATCATTTATTGAATCATTAATTAAGTTTCAGACTTGCGCAGTTACTAGGAAATTGTAATTGACAATACATGATAAGTTATCAAGAAACAAGAAGTAGATGTTTCGGGATGAAAACTTGCTGTCCTGAATGTTTCTGACAGGTCCGGATTAAATGGACGATGCAAATATTGGATAGAAGCATGCATAACATTGCGGAATTCTTAGTAGTAGCTTAGTTTGTCATACTCCGCGAAAAACAGGAGCTAACCAATTGTTTATGGTCAACATCTCCTGAGGATGCTCCGGTGTCGCATTGCAGTTTCAATCTACTTGTCACACATGGACTGCTTCCTAACATTCATAAATACGGTACATGCGGCCTTTACGCAACAGGTATGTTAATTACATCACTCGTAATTTCTCATTTATTTAATGACTAACATGAAACCCTACACTTGTCGTATTTGAATAGTAATTTGTTTTTTTTTTTTGTTTGATAAAATAGAATAAAACTTTAATGAAGTCAACATTTTTTTTTCTTTTTTTCTCTTTTTTTTCAGCTTTACATTTGGTAGGTACACTATTTTATTTTATTTCCCATTTTATGTTATATCTTGTTTCAAACGTGTCTAATTGTAATATGGACCTTTGAAAAAGCAGAGGTACCGAAAATTCTTATATGCATTTGAAATTTTTAAAATTGATTTTTCCTCCAAGTGTAGGTAAAAGCACTAAAAAAATATATAAAACTACACCGTACAGATTCTTCTGCTTTTCGCCGCGTATAGCAAGTTAAGCTTCATGTTCATTGGACAATGTATCTTTGTCCATCTAAGTTATAATATTGGTATTACTTTCACACCTACCAGCCTCTTTAGAACATAGTTTAGTAATCATACAGTTATGTAGGTGGTAAATATACGTATTGGCAAACTCACTTAAGACAATCGAATAGTATGGGTCATACTTGAGTATTACCAGTGGGGTGCATAGAGGGTATGCACAAGGTATGTAGATAAAATATAATCAAGAAAATCTCCAGTCAGAGTTTAAAAAAAACTTAAGGATAGACTTTGTAAGAGTGACTAAAAGCCTACCTTTAAATATTTATAACTCGTACGGGAGATTTTCTTCATTTTATATTATCTGCATACCCTGTGCATACCCTCTATGCAAGCTGAGTATTACCTTATGCAAAATAGATAAGATTATTATTTCTAGATATGGTATGGACTCGTGAAGTCATATTGGATCGATTAGATGCAACCCGGATTATTATAATCAATATTTAATAGTATTAGAGCTTTTTGTGACAGAGCTCATGCGGGGAAGTCATACAGGCATATAAGGCTTATGGACACAGGGCGGCACTTTGTATGATGTGTTCCTTGCATGCACCGAAAAGTCTTGCTCTGTATTTAGGCGATGGTTTTCCGCATACCATCAGGTGGGCCATCTACTCGGTCCGGCTATTATACCTATAAAAAAATGTATTGTCTGTAATTTTACGCGATGACGTCATTAGAAAACATGCGTCACAAGCCGATAGTGCCACTCTATCGCATGTTCTGCCCTCTCGCTTGCACGCTCTGCTCAGGCGGAACGGTACAGTGACTTTTTAGTGCGTGCAGACGGCGTTCATCTATTTATATATTATCACGCCCAAAACATATCGACCATATTTTATATCCTGATGTATAGGTTAAATTCTCCAAGGATAGTATTTAACTTGCGAGATTTATTATTCTTAAACAATATTTTATACGTTATTAGATACTACTCCAACTGTACTGTAATGATTGCTAAACTGTAATTACAGTTTTTTGTGATGAGATCCTAATTCTATGAGTTATTTTGTGTCAATCTCTGATATGTTAAGAATAAGTGAAATAGTTTTATTTCCTTAGCACCAAAGTCCATACATTTGAACTCACGTAGATAGCTAAAATTGTATTATATATATAAAAACTGAATTTGAGGTGTTAAAAAATAAAATTTGAAATAAACTACAGTGCAAGGAAAATTACCAAAGTTTCGGTACATCCAAAAACTACAGCTTAGCATATTATGCAAAATCTATTCATAATAAACCCAATAAAATGCTAAGAAAAAACCTTAAATTATATTAGATTCGCAAAACGATTTTTTTGTTTATTTATAAAAGTTTATTCATTGTTTCTCCTAGAAACTTTTCTATTTATAATTTAACAACGTGAGTTATTATATTTGAATGTATTAAATTAAAAAGCTAAAGTTACATCCAAATGTAAACATTATAATAAAAATGACAATATATATTTTTAAAAAATCTAAATATTTTAAAGCATTGGTGATTATTACGTTGTACACAAATCCTAACCAAACATAACCACAAAATAATAAAAATATACTATTCTACTAGACAATCCATATCATTTGATAGCATGTTGAGGGAAGTCTGAACATAAAAATGTATTTTGTCACTCTTGTAGCGGCCATCTTGTATTTGAAAGTTGTCATAGTGTATAGTATTCTACAAGTCAGACCTTTTCATTTGAAAACCATACTGATCCCTCAGTATGGGTACAGAAAAAGTATGTAATTTGCCATTCTGTGGCGGTGGCCATCTTGTGCCTATTTTCATCAAACATAGCTAAGAATATTCCCGACTAATTCGCCTCTCAAACAAAAAAAACAAAATCAAAATCGGTTCATCCGTTCGGGAAATACGACACACACACACACATACAGACACGTTAAACTTATAACACCCAGGCGTATTTACGTCGGGGGTTACCAAATAATTTTAACTTATGTTATTCAACAGTCTTGCGATACCATAACTGGTAAACGCGCGTACAATGCCCGGTGTATACAGGCTTTTAGTATAGAATTCAATTACAAACAAATTACCATATTTAAATTTTAAATTTAAGGCAAGATAATGGCTAAAACTGTAATCAAAAAACTCTAAAATGTATGCAATATTTGTTCAAGAGCCTAGCGAAAATTAATGTCAGATTTTTTTTGTATTCTTTTTGTATTTTCTTTCTTGTCCTTTTTACGAGTATGTTCTTTCTTTTTTTATTCCCCTACAAGTTACCCCTTGAACGCAATCTCACCTAGTGGCATGTTATGATCCATTCTAAGATGGTAGCGGGCTAACCTGTAAGGCAGTATGGCAGTTATATTAAAACGACATCGCACCGGAACACTAAATCGCTTAGCGGCACGTCTTTGTCTGTAAGGTGGTAAATAGCCACGACGGAAGCCTCCCACATACCAGACCAGAGGAGATTCTGAAATTATAAATTCCCAAGTTGCCCCTGCCGGAAACCGAACACGGGACTTCAAGCTTGAAAACACAGCGTTCAGCGTAGTAAAGTCAGAGTTTGTAAACCTCCATAGCGCAGCGCGCTATGGAGGTTTACAAACTGTGAACTTACTTTACGATGATAAGTGTTCCAAAATTGTACTGCCGGGATCGAAGCCATCGAAGCCGGGCCTTCTCACTAAGAACACAGCACTCACAACTGCGCCAGTGAGTAGCGGGTTAGCCCGCTACCATCATCACTTGCCACCAGGTGAGACTGCAGTGAAGTGTTTGTAATTGTAGTGGAATAAAAAAAGTAAATAATGAACAATGATTACACAAGTACAAATAAAACCTTATTGCTATAGATTTTTATGTCACAATACTTTAAAACAATATGACTTAGTATTCCATCGGCAGTTTTAGGATATTTTTTGTAACTTAAATATTTAAATACAACATATTTTTAATTGAATAATTCGTAAATGATTTTTAATTCTTTAAAGTAGACAATAACTGTAGTATTTTTAGTGAAAACATTTGTCGCTTACGTTTATACATATTTATACATAACATATACATAAGTTATATACAACGTGTAAATGAAAACCAAAATAGTACTTCACAGGCTTTAGAGGTACATTATGTATTGTCTCTGAGACTTATCTGTGAAACCGAAAACCTAATAGGTTTAGAGTAAACCGCTGCCATAGTTTTTAAAGAAAGAAATCAGATACAGCCATGCAAAATGCAAAATTAAAATCGTGTAACTCCTGTCACTTTATTAGGTACACGTCGCGTTGCATACGTACTATGCGCGTGTCGGTCTTTGAAGTATGGAAAAATAAATAAGCTTCCATTGATTTAATATTTTACAGGGTGACTCTTTATGAATTATACCCATGCATTTTATTGTTTTTTTTTTTATTTGAAATTTAATCATTGTTTTTATTTGTCTCTGTTTAATTGACTTACTTGGCTCTATTTTTTTTATAGGCATTTACTGTGTTCTTCTTTTGTTTTATTGGTATTGGAGGTGGGCGTTACTTGTTGCGAAAGTTTATACTATTGGAACAGCTATCGCGCCATCATGTTTATTGTGTCAATTCTGTATCCTTACCAATATTCTGAATGAATAAATAAATAAAAATCTTTCAACATTGTATCGTAATTCGGTTACACGTTGTATAAGTATCGGGTACTTACAATTATATTGAAAAACGTATGCTACATTCATCCGTAATACACTCGGGGATAAACACCATTTAATAATTCCACAATTTAATTTTCATCTTTGCGCACTTGTAGCATAATGCACTATTAATAATGTTTCACTGAATGCCTCTCCCAGCGGGCGGTTTTGCCCATAATCAATACGCTGGGCAGACGGTGGTGATATCAGTAGATGGTAGTATATCAGAAATAGCGCTGGTGACTGCTCTCCGTTATATTTCCTTAGTCGCCTCGTACGACATCCGCGGGAAGAGCACGGGTGGTGACAGCTGTATTTTGATCTGCCGTCACCACTCGGAGACACATTACGAGATGTAATAAAACATATCAACTATATTAATAAGTTATATGAACTACGTCACCGCCTACGGAGAGAAGACACTGCCCCTGAAAAAGAAGTAAAATTTATTAAAAAAGGAAAATATTTTTTTATTTTTTAATAAATAAATATACTACGACAGACATCGGTTAGGGGTATGACTATCATAATCCCTAACAGGTTAGCCCGCTACCATCTTAGACTGCATAATAAAGTAACACCAGGTGAGATTTCAGCCAAGGGCTAACTTGTAGTGAAATAAAAAAAAAATTATTATGTTCTTTTGACATAATAGATCAGTATAATAGCACCAGGAGTGAGCGCGTGCGTTATAAGTTACGCACCTGGTTTTTGTGCCCGTTATGATGTAACAACAGGTGCGCGAGGTAGAGTGACGTCAAAGCGTTACCACCCAAAGCAGTCGTGTACGCGCGGACTATCGCCAGTACCTGAAAAACATATAATCGATTATTTAGATCCTCTTCACAATGTTTCACGCACGCACGCACGCACGCACGCACGCACGCACGCACGCAGACACACAAGTACGTACATTAACCCATCTTACGCCAGGATAAAAAACATATAACGCTTACCTCACAAGTGAACGTGTGTAGAAAGCCGCTGAGTCCACCCAACTCTCTGACTGCGGTGGTTTCTCTTACGAATAACAAACGCAAAGAGCAGACACGCCGGGCTACCTTAGTGCCTTCCACCGTGCTTAGAGTCGTTAGGGATACTAGGCCGGCCGCCTGTGGAGAAACGTTAAGACGCTGATTAATCTTCGCTAGTGACCCAAGAGGACTAGGGGCAGCGTTGTGGGTTTTTGTCCTAAAACCTGATCTCCTATGAGCGACGAGGCACGCGCCCACAAGTGGGACGTTAGTAGGCTGCGGATTTTGATTGGAGTGATTAATAGTACACATTGTTTAGCCAGCGTTTACAATGTAAGAAGCCAAAAATACATAATAATAATAAATATCACCGCTTTCCCCTCCTGTAACACCTTTCTCCACTTCATTGGATATCCCACTTCTGAAATATATATTAGCAGAAGTCAACTTACCGGTCCACTATTCTTATCCTCCGCTTCTGGCGACGGTTTCGCTTGTTGCTCTTCATCGAGAGCGAAGATGTCGTCGTCTCCCTCTAATACACCTTCCTTTTCTACTCCATTGGTGTGTTCCACTTTAGAAGGGTCGTGTAGAGGGATGGCTGTGCCCGACACTACTAACTGGATTTCATCCTGTTTAGAAAATGATGCAATATTACATTTTAATATCCAAAAAGGTACAACCGTATACCATACAGATACGCATACGCTACCATGTATTCAAGATAGATCTAAAACGAAAATATTTTTTGCTATCGCACCATATTTAACGTTCGAAACATCTATTATCTGGTATGGTGTAATTTATATTTTCTTCAATCGCTATACTCCACAAAAAACATATTCGGCAATGTATCCTACTACGCACGTTTCGCTCCGAAACTTGAGCATCCTCAGGAGCTGTTGACTTTACAATGAATAATTGTTAACATTTAAAGCAATTTAAATATATCATGGATTACCGCAAAATAACGCCTGCTTCTACCCAATGTTCTAAACATCTTCATCTGCTTTTTGACGTCAACCAATGGACGTCCACTGCTGGAAATAGGTCCTTGAAGAGAGTTCCAAACATTACGGTCTTGTGCCGCGTAAGTCCAGCGGCTCCCTGTGACTCGATGGATGTCATCCGTCCACCTCGTGGGTCGGGTGGAGTTCGCCATTCCAGCATCTTGGGACTCCAACGTCCATCGGTTCAACGCCCACCGCCACTTTAGCTTTCGCTTACTCTTTGAGGTACGGTAGTAACTCTGGATTTTCTACGGATCTCCTCATTCCCGATTTGATCACGTAGTACTCCAAGCCATAGCTCTCATTCGTATGAGAACCATACGAATCTCATCTCAAAGTTAGCGACCACGTTTCACGTTTTCGACTTATGGCTTTGAAGCGTGAAACATGGTACGTACACGCCACGTTATAAACAAGAAAGTTGTTGTCCAAAAGTAAAGCAGCCTGAATTTTACTACGGTTAACAATTGTTTTTATTAATTGTAGTAAGATTAATGCTTTCTCACGAATGAATATTGTCGATATTTTATTATTCAACGACTTCTTCCTGACCTGATCCCACATTACGTTGGGTCGTAACTTTTCTTCTTCCTCGAATATAGACTTGTTGTATCGGTTTTGTCATATTTTTAACGCCACTAAAGCCGGTTTTCACTAAACCTAAGAAAAGCCTTAATCAGATGCCTAGTGATTTCGGTGATTACTAGAGAAAAAGAAAGTTTCACGAACTCTTGTGTGATAACTAACGACACAAGGCGACATCTAAAGTTACGACACCGATTCTTCGGATCCTAAAGTTTAGGGGAGTGGGGGTTTTTTCCGATGGCCTTATATACATACGAAGAATAAAAAAAATGATAATACAAACATAGACACACAAACATAAAATAACCTTTTGGCAAGAACCTTAGACAAGTTAGGTAACACGAGTTGCCTAGTGAAATCGATTGGTGAAAGGCTTTGATTAGACGTTACTTACTTGGGCATTGCCTTGGCGTTCGTTAGTGGAAACGAGAATTATACTCTGAATACTTTCTTTCACAAATTGACAGATGAAAAACTGGGTTAGGAGCTCGACTTAATTTTCGGAGAGCCAAATTCGAATTCCAGCACGCACCTCCAACTTTTCTCAGTTATGTGCGTTTTAAGTAATTAAAATATCACTTGCTTCAACGGAGAAGGATAACATCGTGAGGCAATCTGCATGCCTGAGAGTTCTCCATAATGTTCTCAAAGTTGTGTGGAGTCCACCAGCGTGGTGGACTACGGCCTAAAGTCCTTCTCACTGTGGGACTCCTCCCACAGTGAGAACGGATCATCATCCGTGCACTGTGGTGGGCCGGTAATGGGTAGATATGATGATTGAAAGTTAATGATAAAATACAGTTTTATAGTCAGTTTAGTGCTTATATAACTCACCTCAGGCAGTTCCAAGTGGAAGGATGGTGCGGCGAGGGCCGCTGGCTGTAACCTCCTCAACTTGTATGCGGCCCCGGTCAAAGCGCTCGCAACTAGCCTTTCTGCTCCGGACCCTTGGGATCCTAGGCGTGCTCGCCAAACCTGGGGATGGTAACAATCACAGAATTCAGAACACACGACTTATATTGAAGCATCGAAAACCACTCCACTTTAGAATGGTTGCTCGAACAAACGGCTAGTCACTTCATACCATTTATAGCAGTTGACAGTAATTATTTTACCTCTAATGTTCTAAACGTTCACCATAATTCTTACGTACGGCTGCCAAACTTAGGCACTCACTCATGCACAAAATAAGAAACTGGAGACCTGTCAGACAGCAATGGAGAGGAGCATGCTGAATATTAAGAAATCGGACATAATATATAACAAAACCATCAGAGAACTTTCAAAAATAGAAGATGTTACAACTAGAATTAAAAAAAAAACTTGTGTTCCCAGTTTCCCACCACCCCTCTACCCGCAGGTGTCGTACGAGGCAGCTAAGAGAATATAACGGAGACCGGGCAGCCTCCTCTATACTACTACTACGATCTACTGCGATCACCAACCGGTCTGCCCAGCGTGCTGATTATGAGCAAACCCTCCCGCTGGGAGAGGATTTTGGTCCAGCAGTGGACTGTGCGTCCAACAGTGAATACGTACTTGCATGAAGGCGTGCGGCGGCGCGGCGAGTGCTGGTCGCAGCATGTTGGTGAACACCTGCATGTGATTGCGACGGATGGCCAGCGCTTTGGCTGTCTCCACCTGCAAATGTATACATTTTTAATTCAACCGGTTACTCTTAGTTTGTAGTTATAATGACAAGATTCAAGTTTAATTATATCTTTTTATGTATATTTCCTGTGCGTGTGTATGTTACTGAACTCCTCCTAGACGGCTGGACCGATTTGAATGAATTTTTCAGTATGCGTTTGGGTGGCACCCTGGATGGTTTAGATTCACAAATCAGCCCGACGACAGATGGCGCTGGGGTCCGCTAGTTTTATATATAATTTTATATTTATTTTAACTGACAGATATTATAATTATTTTTATATTGTTCAGAATTTTAATAATTGCACTAAACGAAAAAGTTAATTTAAATATGAAAATTGTAACTACAATTACGATTACCAGCCTTACCTGCGATTTTTTTTTTTTTTTTTTGGTTAAATGAGCCATACCTAGCTTAGGGACAATTGATTTCTGTATATTCAAGTACATAAATAGATATGTAACTTGTATAGATATAATACATGTTATATACCTATTGTCAGTGGCGTGCACTTCATACATGCACAAAAGCACTGCATACCCAAATTATTTTATAAAACTCGTATTGGAGGGGAATTTTTCCATGTGTCTGCTTTATGCATACCCTAGTCAAAAACCCTGTGCACGCCACTGCCTATTGTGCAGATGTAATGTAACCTGTACCTATGTTTTATTGAACAATAAACTAGAACTAAATCAGTGGGAGTAGATAAAGTCTTATAGTCGATAATTAAGTATTAAAACACTCATGCGATACTATTATTTATACGTCTTTTTATACCCCTTACTCTACAACAGTTGCATAAATAACTATAATTATGGTTAAAAAATATAAATTTTTGTTATTTACAAACAGTTGCATAAATAACTATTATTTAAAAAATAATACAATACAATAATGATGTAGTCACTCACATCTTCCGCCTCGTCCAACTCTAGAACACACGCATCTTTGTCCGCGCAGAGATCTAGTACTGGAGCTTCTTCGCCTTCTATTTCTGGTAGCACTCCGTTTGTGCTGTACTCCTGTGAACCTGGTGCAAATACTAATATTATAAATGTGAAAGTGCGTTTGTTTGTTAGAAAACCGATTAGCGCAGTGGCCAGTGACCCTGCTCGTTGAGTCCAAGGCTGTGGATTCGATTCCAACAACTGAAATGACTGTGAAGATGAACATGAATAAAAAAATTCATCAGACATCTCAGTACACAAAACACAAGCTGCGCTTACTTTGGGGCTAGATGGCGATGAGTGTATTGTCGATATTTATTTATTAATTAATTTGTTTGTTTGCCCTTACTTTACGCCCTAAAGTAAGCAACCAATTGACGTGATTTAAGGCGGTGATAGCGCATCGGGCGGGATCTCGACTTCCCTTTCGGGGGACCGAGTTTGAATCCCGGCACGCACCATTAACTTTTCTAAGTTTTGTGCGTTTTAAGTACTTAAAATATCAGTGGCTTCAACGCTGAAGGAAAACATCGTGAAGAAGCCTGAGTTCTACATAATGTTCTCAAAGGTGTGTGGAGTCCACCAATCCGCACTGGGCCAGCGTGGTGGACTACGGCCGTAACCTTTTCTCATTGTGGGAGGAGATCCGTGCTCTGTAGTGGGCCGGTAGTGGGTTGATGTGATGATGATAATGAAGGCGGTAATTTAAAAGGACGGAGGGTGAAATCGGCTACTTTTTATGCCAGTGATTTGTAAAAAAAAAACATAAAAAATGCGGGCAACAGCTAGTTCGAAAATAAAGCTCACCCATGTCGTAGCCATTCGCTGACTTGTTAGCAGTGAACGCTTCCCACAGAGACTTTTGGATCTCTATTGCGTTCTTGTCTTTCTCTGAGGCCTGCAAGAAAGATGCTGCATTTAAAAGTATGTTTAACGAGAAATGGTCAAAACACCCACCCCACCAAAATCATAAAAGTTTAGGTAGAGATTACATTTCTGATGGTTTTGTAATGTTTAACTTTTATAAGGGTGACATAATATCAGTGTCTGACTGTCTGTGTCTTTATGTTATATGTGTTATATTTATGTATCTAAAGATAATCTTAAGATAGTTATTTATATAATCGAATTGCTATATTTGTTAATTTTATGTGTTTTAATATGAGCCTAGCTGCCTGAATGAAAAAAATAATAATCAAGATGTGTCCCTTTAAATAAACAACATTTTAAAAACAAATTCTTCAAAAACTTACAACTTTTTTTTATCTTTCTTCAACCAAAGTCTAACCTAGTCAATTTGATTTATTTTCTTATCGATGCTATTTCATGTCTCCAGCTAATCTAAGCGAATATCGGGGCAGAAAAAAAAATTGGTGACGGAGCCCATAAAAGGTGGAGGAAGGGCACCCCAGGTTGTTGCAGACGCAGGTTAAAGGTAGGTAAGCAATCCTTGGTCTCCGTATGGCGTAGTCGGCCCTTTGGGTATTCGGGCCTCCTCTCAGCGAGTCGCACATACCCTTGAGAAAACTGGTAAGTTTTTTTTTACCCTGCGTCCGGGAGGGTAACGTAAAGTCATATAACAGCGTTAAAAAAGGAGCTCCTCAATACAACATAAAATCACATGAAAAGGACAGAACTACTTCTATAACTAACAATTTAGATAGGTAGGTAGATAGATAAACACTTTATTGCACACAAATTCGTCAGAATCAACACAAATGACATACAATAGTAAATTTATGCTAATATAGTGTCAATGTTTGTATGAATTTATTATCGAAGGCGGTCATATTTAGTTGAGTGATTTTTGGATGTGATAATTTAATAAAGGTAAGCGAGAAAAGCTAATTAATTAATATGGAAGAAAATTCATTCTTCTTGTTTACCTTTATCCTGGGCGGCACGGGCGGCGGCAAGGCCCCCAATCGCACCGCAGTTCCGCTCGCCAGCGCCATGACGCATCTTTCACCTATTGCGATTTGCGTTTGCAGTGCGAATATTGCGTTTGCGCCCTGGAATTGTGAGCTTGTGTGAGTGCGTCACTCAAGGTCATTAGGTATACTAGAACTGCTAGCGTGATTATCAACTCTATGAGCATAGCGGTTATAGCCGTTATAAATTAACAAGTGTACTAATTTGTGATTCTTTATTACGACGTAATGAAACCGAACCATTTTTGAAGAAGCTGATACCTGGTGATGATAAGTGGATCATGTACGAGAAGAACGTGCGAAAAAGGTTGTGGTCAAAGGCCGGACAGGTTTCACAGACTGTGACGAAACCCGGGTTAACTCGCAACAAGGTGATGCTGTGTGTGTGTCGGGATTGGAAGGGCATTATTCATTATCAGCTGTTACCACCAGGCAGGACCATCGATTCTGAACTCTACTTCGAACAACTGATAAGATTAAAGCAAGAAGTTGAGAGAAAGCGGCCGGAATTAATCAACAGAAGGAGTGTGGTTTTTCATCATGATAAAGCTAGACCTCACACTTCTTTAGCCATTCAGCAAAAATTAAGATAGTTTGGCTGGGAGGTTGTTATGCATCCGCCGTATAGTCCTGACCTTGCACCTTCAGATTTCCACCCGTTTCGGTATCTTCAGAATTCTTTAGGCAGTGTCAAGCCTAACATCACGAGAGGACTGCCAAAACTACTTGTCGCGGTATTTTGATCAGAAGCCCCAAAATTTCTATAGCAATGAGCTTATGTCCCTACCTACAAGATGGCAAAAAGTTATCGAACAAAATGGTACCTACATACTCTAGTTAAATGTAAATAAACTATGTTAAAGAAAGTTTTGAATTTTCATAAACATTGCGAAGTAACTTTTTCCCCAATCTAATATCATGACGCTAAGATCAATAAGAGCATAGAACCCATGAAGAATGCTTCAAAATCGGACGTCTTTTTTCCTTTTGAGAGGAAGAGGCGCATGTAGCGCTGCGTAATCGGATAAAGTTTCAATAAAATCATAAATCACTAAGTTTTTTCCGTTCAAAACTTCTATAAAATTGAAGAAGCGTCTCAGTTTCATCATGGGTTTTTTTGGTATATACCATTTTTTTGTTAATTTTGTCATAAAGATAGGTGACTTGCATGATACAATCTCGAGCAAAAGCAGTCCTGAGTCAAACATTGCGCAACTTCCCTGGCGCAACGGTGAGCGCTGTTAATTTAAGTAAGAGGTTTGACTCCCGCCAGGTTAATTTGGGAATTTACAATTTCTGAATTTTCGCTGGTCTGGTATGGTGGGAGGCTTTGGCCGTGGCTAGTTACCACTCTACCGTCAAAGACATGTCGCTAAGCGATTTAGTGTTCCGGTGCGATATTGCGTAGAAACCGATTAGGGGTATGACTACCATACTCACTAACAGGTTAGCCCGCTACCATCTTAGACTAGCATCACCACTTACCACCAGGTGAGATTGCAGTCAAATACTAACAAATGCTAACTAGGCTAGTAGAATATAAAAAAAAACAAACTGCATTGCGTCAAAATGTATCGTTTACCTGCATTCTCAACTTGGCTAGCAACAGCTTGTGCAGTTCGTACTCCAGGAAGGGCAACTGGTCTGACAGGTCCCTGGCACCCGCTTCCGCCCCTACGGCCCTACGGCAGCGAGCCGCTAAAACAAAGGGAGAACAGGCATTGATATGCTACGTGGTTTTAGAGACCATTTTTAAACACTACTTTCTGAAGCATAATTTTGCTCGCAAACAGTAAATGAGCGAAGAATAACTATTTTGTAAGTAATATTTAAATCAATTAAAAAACAGAATTACAATCAGTTTAGGTCCCTTTTTGGAACTACCATGCACACACAAGCACGCGCACACACATGCACGCACACACGCACGCCCGCACGCACGCAGCAACGCATGCACGCTCGCAATAAACCAAACCAACACTTTATAAAATTAATATTGATAGGTATTAATAACAGTTTATTCGTTTTTTTCTAACAATCGTTTTTCATTCGCAACCTACCGACCGCAGTAATAGTGACGGCTTTGGCATAAGAAATCAGTCGGCTGGGTTTCGCGCACGTCGCTAGAAGCACGGTGGGTACGCGGGCCCTCCTGCAACAAATTATAATAAGGATAATAATAATAAATATACTACGAGAATCCACACATCACAATCTAGCCCCAGAGTAAGCGTAGCTTGTGTTGTGGGTGCTAAGATGACTGATGAATATATTTATGAATAATATACATAAATATTTATAATATACAAATAAACACCCAGTCACTGAAAAACACACATGTTCATCACATACGACATTTTCCAGTTCTAGAAATCGAGCCCACAGCCTTGGCTCAGAAAACAGTGTCGCTGCCCACTGCGCCAATCGGACGTCAGATTATATGCGAATAGCGAGTATTCATCCAACTTTAACCAAAAAACTATAAAACGAACTTACTCCTTCTTCTATAAACTATATAACGAACCTTAATAAATTAAACTATATATTATACCTTAATAATGTAATCCATGTAGCAGATGAAGGTACACTGCATTTCTTCTAACTTGGCTTATAATGTAAATAATCTTATGATTTATTTTTAGTGAAAATATTTCTTTTAATAAAAACAAACACAATAGTAAGATATTTGCTTTTTGCAAGTGTGTTTTTATTATTTTCTTTAAAAAGTAACACAAAGCCTGTTTAGATTATAAGACAAGTAAGAAAAAATTAACTATAGCAGGGCTTCCCAACCTGGTTGCTAAACTACAGAGGTTCGCTTACGTCAAAAAAATAATATTTTTTTGGCATAAATAGTATCAATGTTTGTTAAGATACTGGCATTAATTAGCATATCATAATTTACCTGCATCCACCACACATGGATAACTCCGCGCGGTATGGCCCGGCCCCTGGCGAGTAAGGTACGTGCGCGATAGAGCACGGTTCTATTTCACACTCATCCAAAGCATTTTTGGAACCCGTCGTCACTATACACACAACATAACAAAAAAAACAACATTAAGGATTTTAATGAAAACATTTAATATAATCTATACAAAAATGGTAGTATAGTAGTATTAGAGCTTTCTGTGGCAGATCTCGTCCGGGAAGTACTACCGCCACCAGCCGGGGCGCCAGAAGACCGCTGTGTTAAGTGGTTTGATCCCCGGCTGGGTCAACTTGTGAATTTATAATTTCAAAATTTTCTCTAGTCCGGTCAGGTGGGACCACTCTACCGGCAAAGAAGTGCCGCTGAGCGATTTAGCGTTGCGATACGATATAGTGTAGATAAAACTGAGAACCTACAAGAGGTTTAACAGCGAAGGAAACCATGGTGAGACTGCCTGAGATTTCTTCGTAACGTTCTCAAAGGTGTGTGAAATGTCTCCAACAATCCGCACCTAGCCATTGTGGTGGACATAGGCCTAACCCCTTCTTATTCTGAGAGGAGACCCGTGCCATGTAGTGGGCCGGTAATGGGTTAACGATGTTGATGGATACTCACCCACTGTGGGTTCTTCGAGAGTGAAGTCGCAGTCCAGGTTGATGACGGCGGCAGTGCCAGACGCGGATAGCACGCAGACGTCCTCACTGTACATGAAACATTCCGAAAAGGCATGATGATTAATTTTGAAAAACTACCCTGTGATGTGCGGAAGTTTCTACTATAACCAAAAAATAACTCATTTTTGCAGCAATGATACTTCATTAATAATTAATAAAAAAAAAATTAAGGATTTTTTGATATGAATTAAAAATTATATCAGTGCGTGCACATGCTTCCTCTTTAAATGTACCGACTGAGAATGTTGTGGACTTACCGCACAGACGCGCGTTCGCTGTACGCCAGCACGGCGGTGCACCGCAAGGCGCGCGCGTGCGCACGCAACTCAGTACGCAGCTCCGCCCACCACGCCGCACGCGCCGCACTCTCCCCACCAGCATCCACCAGTTTTACTGACCGAGCGCAAACTGTGCCGCCTGTATTTCAATAGTCTTGTATATACTCACTATTTTTTTTTTATAAACGTTGACAGACTCTCTAGAAAAGACTTGTACAAAATACTAGACTCGATTTCCGAGATGAACTTCTAGTGAACACAGCCATAGCCACTATACTTAATTTTGTTGCCGTGCGCAAACCGCTTTATAATCTATAAGGTGCGTTATTTATTCTATTATGCGACTCGGTATGCGCGAGAAAGATACACGTATTGTTTGTCCAAATATTCGTTTGGACAAATTTAGAAACTTGGAAGCAGCTGATTAATTTAGGTACCTATTCAAAATAAAATTCTACTCCATAAAACCGCACCGCTGACACTCCAATACCAGACTATTAATAAATTATTCCTATTATTAATTTTTACGAATAAACAGTAGGGTAAGTCCGGGGTAGTTGGCCATAGTTTACTGTAAAGGCTGTTAAAAAAAATCTTACAGGTTGCAATAAAAATATTTATTTTGTAATTAAACTTTGAACATTCATTCGGGTCCAAGGTCGAACTTTTTATTCCTATCCGTCTCCCTGAGGGGACAAAGGGGACAGATAGGAATAATCCAGATTAACGGGGACACTGTACTATGAAAAGTCCACAATTATAAAATGCAATAGCCGTGCCATTTTTAATAGCAGTGAGTTTTCTGTGCTCGTCCGGGGAATTATTACTGCAAAGCTTATTTCTGTCTCTCATCATCACATCAACAAAAGGATGGCGTCTTTCGTAGGAATGTACAAAAAAGTCTTCTGCAAAAAGTTTTATACCACAACTTTGTAATAGGAAGAATAAAAACACTACTTACCAATATGGACAATAAATCCTGGTGGATATTCAGTCATTGTAAGGAACGGGTATTCGAGCATTTCCAAGTTATTGCTGTTCATTGAGGGCCTCAGTATTGCCCCGCCACCACTTCCTATTATTCCAACTGACGCGTTAAGAGAGCCGCCTTAAGTGGGAAAAAATATTTTTTATTTAGTAGTATTAATTAGTCGTATTAAAAGTTCGTCGAGACTATTAAAATGTTAAGAATGCAATGGGCAGGGCATGTGAAGGTACGAGAGCCCCAAGAAGGTTGATAGAGGGCACTTTGGAGGGGCGTAGAGTCCGAGGACGACCTAGGGGTCGGTGGAGTGATGGAGTTGAGAGGGATATGAGGGTTCTGGGAGTTCGGAGCTGGAAAGAAGCAGCTTCTGACCGAGTCAAATAGAGAAATATGCTTGACCAAGCCAAGGCCCACCCAGGGCTGTAGAGCTTTGATAATGATGATGAGTATTAATTAGTTATAAACAACATTTTATTAAACACAAAATTTGGACATGTTATATATATCTTCATTTATGCTTTTACGAGAATTAACTTTCTTGGATTAACGGTTAATTTTTTGACGTTTATTTAGCGTAAGTTTTCATGTAAAAATGTCGGGCCCAAACGTAAAAATTGTCAACTCCATCTAAGACCGGTAAAACGCGGTTATTTTTAAGTTGCGATAAAATTTTGCAGTTATTTTTATGTTACGGTAAAATGTCCCAATGACCTGTAAATTTAATTCCAAGAAATTCATGTTACTTAAATACTTTTATATAAACTAGGTTTAAATTTATGTTGTAAAAATGATCAAGCTTTTCGAAAGAACCACAGTTAATCCTAGTGAGTTAGCAATAGACGATCAAGTCAACTAATGGCTTGCATATTAATATACTACTCGAATTATTATTTGAAAATTAAATTGAAACATCAAGAACGTAATATCTAAAGCAATAATTACCTTTAGGTGTAACACTGAGATCGGAATCCGAAGATCGTCTATGTATACCCAAAGGAGTAGACGATGAATTTAGAGAAGCATTCTGTCCTGTAACACTTCCGACCGGCTCCCTTCCTCCATACGACTCATGTCTTGCGTGTCTTGGAGACCCTTTGTCCTTGTCGCACTTGTCCCGCTCCCTATCTCGCTCTCGGTCGCTCCTGTCAACATCGCACACTGCATGCGAGTTACAACACACGCTAACACTGTTAGTATCAACTCCCTCAGCATCTAAGCTCTCACTTCTATCTACACTGCTTTCCGGCAGCGATGGTATGGTCTCTAAGGGTGATCCACTAAGTATGGGATGGAAATGTTGCAGCATTGGCGCGTGGGTTAATTTGAATGGTGTGATTTTATTATTTGGATCTAATTCCTTGGACATTTTAGACGACGCCGTATCCTCCGTAGATCGGATACTGTCCTGACGAACTAATTTGCGTTCCTTCTTTTCGATTACTCTTTTATTTTTATCAGGGCTCTTAGAGTGTGTTTTCTCTTCGGTTCGTGATTTTACTTCGTTTTTGTCATCTGCTTCGAATAGCTTGTCTTTTTTAGTATCTATATTTTCTTCAACATCAGCTTGGACATTTTCTAATTCATTGAATTTCCTAATTTCAATATTAGTGTCATTTGTTTCAGGATAATTGCTGTGTGCCAGGTCTTCAGCCTTGAATTTTAAATTTTTTTCTTCAATCGCATCCTTGAAAAATTCTTTATCGCCAGTTTTAACGTCCTCGGGTGTTGCAGGCATCATTAGTGATTGCACTTTGTCAATTAACATTGTTTCCATAGCAGAATGCACAAGACCTTTAGATTCTATTATTTCCCTATCCACTTTTGTTTTAATAAGAACATCTTCAGAATGGGGTTTAGGTTTTGGATCGCCGAAAAATTTATTTTCGTCACCTCTTACAGCATCAGGCGTTGTTGGTAACAACAGAGATTCTATTTTATCAATTAACACTGTTTCTAAGGCAGAATGAATTAACCCTTTAGGTTTTATTTCAGCTCCCTGAACTTTTTCCAATTTTTCATTGACATCGTCGAAAAATTTTGTATTATCGGTTTTAAACGGATCTGGGCTTGTTGGTACCAACAACGATTCTACCTTGTCCATCAGTATAGTCTCCATGGCAGTATGAACAAGACCGGCAGGTTTAAGTTTAGTATGTTCTTTCTTAAAGGGTTTATGATCAATAAAATTATTTTCGTCCCTACTGAATGATGGGCCGCTTAAAGATGATCTTGAAACCGGTTCTGATCCTATGTACATGAAGGCCTTAGACGCGACATGCTCGTCGCTCTTATGGAGCTGGTTCATAGAGGTAAAACCTTGTTTATCTAGACTGAGCAAATCTGTATAGGATAAAAAAGGTGAACCTAACACTGTGTCACTAGGAACCTTAGATGTAACATCAGAAGCAGACCCAGGTTGGCTTATAGCAGTTTTAGGGTCGACGTGCTTTTTCTTGGGTAACAACGAATAATGCGATAAACTTTTAATCATGCTGTTCTTAGAAAATTTCGACAGCTGTCGCTTAATTTTTTTTGAAGATCGGTATATAAAACTGCTCTTTTCTACGGGAGAAGAAGGTGCGCTTATACTTTTTGATACCTTTTTATGTGCAAAGGGATTATGGAGTTTGATAGAATGAGAATTATTTGACTTTAAAGGTACACACGTTGGTTTATCTCCAGTCAATAACGATTGGGCATTGACTTCCAGCTCCTTCCCAGTAGTAAGAATGTTGGTTTTCGTTTCGGAATCTTTTAAATTTTGAACATTTGTAATTTTTTGATCATTGTTATTTTCAAGAGATGACATCTCTGAAGCGGTTTGTTTTCTGTCCATTTCAGTCATAAAGTTGACATTGCTAAGAACAGATTGAATAACAGAACTCGTTGTATCCATTTGTTCTACGTCGCTTTTCATATCATAACTTTCGTCATCTTCGTCTGAAGATGAATATATTTCTGAACTTTCAACCGAAAGAGCAGATGAAACGGAACCATAAAAATCATTATCTCCAGGCAATTTGAGAAGATTTTCATTTCTCGAAACAATGGGAGTTGTTGGACATGACTCTGATATTTTGCGTTCGCGTGGAGCAGTTTCGTTGCTCTTAATATTTTCTAATGAGCCGCAATGTATTTCTGGTATATTTTTTATGTCGTTTTCTGGTACATTTCCTGTACTCGATTGAGGTCGTGTTTTATCATCATCTGAAATGGTCACATTCGGCTCAGATTCACTAGTCCTTCTCAAGGTAGAGCTTGGGGAATTCTCAGAGTCTTGACTTTCCTTAATACAAGCGAGGCTAGTATGAGCGTGTATAACGGATCGAGCTAGTATAGAAGCCATACCCACACCGTCGTCTTCTGTTATTTCGGTTATAATCTTTGGCATTTTCAGTTTCTTTATCTTTTTAATCTCTTTTTTGATATCTGATATAGATATACGCGATGTGTCGGACGAAGTTGATTTAATAGATATTTGATCGTCTTGTATGTCTGGTTTAGACGAGCGTTTAGTGAACTTTTTCGAGAATAAATTGTTTTTTATCTTTTTGATTGTTTTTAGAGGGTTAATTGATTCTGGTGGTTCCGGCCTATTAAGTAATTTGTCGAGATCTATTTGATCTTCGGAAAGGTGTCTAAGGCTTTTTTGTGCAACGTAATTATCTTGGTAAATAGAGAGATCACCAGTGTAACTTTTTGATGGTGTTGTTGGTTTTGCTTGACCTTCGAGGCTTTTTTCATCATCGTCAAAAGTATCTGGGTCATCCAAAAGTAGTGGAGCTTGAGGATTCAAGATGCTTATTATTCTCATCAACTCTTCTTGATGAGATTGATAATATTCTTGCAAGTCTGTTATACTTTCCTCGTCTGTCGCCAAAATGTCCAAGTATTTTTTTAATTGTCTAATAAATTAGTTTTTAGGGGGGTGACAATGAAAGAGCAACAACGCAAACCATGCAAACATTTATTCATGAGTATATTTTGTTAAACTTTTATAAATTTCGTGTTATAATAAAAACAACAGTGGACAACATCAAGTCAGTTTAAAAAAAATTAAATTAATTTAAATAACATTGTAGTGTAAACAAAAATTATATTCGATATCAAGTTAGCACTTTGCAAAGTGTCGATGTCATTTAAGATTGTGTCTTGTTTAACAGGAAGGTATAAGACAGTTTATTAAGCCCATAAACCTTTCGAGAACCATTTAATGGAATGGTTTTACCCGTACATTACGTAGTCAAAGCCTACCATCACACCAGACCCGAGCCAAACGCCAGGAATAGAAACCGAGACTCTCGAGACTCACCACTGCGCCAGAAGGTCGTCAAAATTTTTTTTTTCATCAAAATTTACTGAGCGATTATTAGTACAACAACGAGAGAACTATTTGATCAAGTTAGTTGATCCATTGTGCTCGATTCTCGAAAAATCCCTTTTTAGTGCTCTACTTACTATTATCGACATTAAAATATAATTTTGTATAAACCATAATCAATTTGTTATCAAAGTTTTAATATTTCCCCAATTTAACGGAAATTACTGTAACATTACTGAAAAGTATTTTTTTATACTCACTGTTGCGTGCAAGTGATGTTTAAGGGTACGCTCGGGGTAGGTAGCGGAGTTATGCTGACAGCGGTACCTTAATACAAAGTTTTGGGTTAATATTACGCCTTAAAAAGGTTTTAAAATACAATTTATATAAAATCATCATCATCAACATCGTCAACCTAGTAAACTAGCTAAATTTGTTGTCAACTGAGATACAGAATTGGCCTGCTGGTGTCTAAATTTATAAAACATTGTCTTGGTCGCAATTGAGGTCCTGGAGACCTCTTCCGAAAAGTTTTATTACTGAAACGGACAAAAATGGTTAAGTTGCTTTATCAAGAAATTCTCAATATCATACTACTCTGGTACTGCGGATGTTCATGCGCGGTGGTGATCACTACGCTCAATATATGCTCTCTCCCTAAAATGTGAGGGTATATTTTGTTCTAAGAGTAACGGTGCAGACTCTTTCTGTACCTCGTGATTCGATGGTAGAATGCTGTGTGATCCTATAGATAGTTTGACTCACCAATGGCCCGAGCCACCACACCTGCTTCCCCTTCCAAGTCGAAGTCCTGTTGGTAACCCACCACTGCGTTCGCTCCTAACTCTGCCGCCTTCAGTCCCACTAAGCGTTGTACCTAACGAGCAGAAATTACATATCATTATATATTATGAAAATTTAGCCTAATTTGTTATACTCCGCGAAAAGCAGGAGAATCTGTATTACGTAATTTACTATTTCTTCAATCCTTATACTCCACACCAAACAGATCCTCGGCAATGTATTATGCACCCTATACGCGTGTTTCGCTACGAAACCGGAGCATCCTCAGGAGATGTCGACTTTCAAAAAAAGTTAATCCGTTCGAAAAAAGGGTTCTAAGTTTTTGCATCACGTATTAATATATATATAGATACTCGTAAAACAACAAAGAACAAAAGTTCCGCAAGAATATTGTAAAACCGAAATTTTTCATAAAGGCTGTATATATGATAACTAATTTTAGTTACCTTAAAATGAAAAAAATAATAACAATTAAAATTAAAATAAAAAAAGACTGAAACAAAACTTATATAGTTTACAATAGCTCCCTCTCGCCTCCTATATCGCATGATATCACCGATGATTGACGGCCCATTAGCGCAGTGGGCAACGACCCTGCTTTCGGAGTCCAAGGCCGTGGGTTCGATTTCCACGACTGGAAAATGTTTGTGTGATGAACATGAATGTTTTTCAGTGTCTGGGTGTATATGATTATACGTATTTATGTATATTATTCATTAAAAAAATTCATCACTCATCTTAGTACATATAACACAAGCTACGCTTACTTTGGGGCTAGATGGCGATGTGTGTATTGTCGTAGTATATTTTTTTACTAGCTGACCCGTGAAACTTCTTTGCACCAAATCGGTTATTACCGGAAAACACAAATAAAATGACATTTTCTAAAAATGAATCCATTCACATCGATTTATATACCCCGAAACCCCCTGTATACTAAATTAAATGAAAATCGTTGGAGCCGATTCCGAGATTCCAATTATATATACAAGAATTGCTTGTTTAAAGATATTTTTTTTATTTATTTTATCCAGTCTCACCTGGTTGCTGAGGTTGATGAAGGCGACCTGCCTGGCCTCGTTGGAAGCTCGAGGAGTCCTTATCTTGTCGATCCACTGGTACTCCGGGTCGTCGTTCACGATCAACTCCTCGACGAAGCCGTGGATAGCCGTCGCGTTGTACCCGGGTGGTATCATTGGACCTGTGGATAAAAATTAGCATTTATTATTTTTTGTTTGGTCTTTTACGTTTTAATTATTTTTTTTTTGTAGTTTTCAGCAGCCGTATGTTCCCACAGTATAGGGCTCATAATAAGGCTCAGAGTCACTCAGCGGGCGATAGAGAGAGCTATGCTCGGAGTATCTCTACGCGATCGAATCAGAAATGTGGAGATTCGTAGATGAATCAGAGTTACCGACATATCTCAACGAGTCGCAAGCTGAAGTGGCAATGGGCCGGGCACATAGTTCGGAGAAAGGATGGACGTTGGGGTCCCGAGGTGCTGGAATGGCAGCCCCCAACTGGTAAGCGCAGCGTTGGTCAGACGGTGGTGGACAGACGACATTAAGCGCGTCGCAGGTAGCCACTGGATCCAAGCGGCACAGAACCGTGGAATTTGGAACTCCCTACAAAAGACCTTTGTCCAGCAGTGGACGTCTATCGGTTGATATGATGATGATGATGATGATGATGTTCCCACAGCGAGTGCAGCAGAATTATTTCGCCTCCTAAACATAGACAAGAATTTACGAAGCTGACTGCCAACCTTCCCTAGTCAGAGAGGCACCGCAAGAAGAAGAAGAAGAAGTATGTTCCCAACGGATTTGCATGCTTTGTTCGCTTCGAGAAGGCACAATTGTATATCATCATCATCATATCAACCCATCACCGGCCCACTATAGAGCACGGCTTTCCTCCCACAATGGAGTGGTTAAGGCCGTAGTCAACTACGCTGACCCAGTGCGTAATGGTGGAGAAAAAATAATAATTACAAATTAAAAGCGGTGATTCGACTTCAATTTTTGTGGGCCGAGTTCGAATTGCAGCATGCACCTCACCTCAACTTTTCTAAGTGATGTGCGTTTTTCAGCAATTAAAACATCACTTGCTTCAACGGTGAAAGAAAACATCGTGAGGGAACCTGCATGCCTGAGAGTTCTACATAATGTTCTCTAAGGTGTGGAGTCCACCGATCCGCACTGGGCCAGCGTAGTGTACTACGGCCTTAGCCTGAGATGAGACCCGTGCTTTGTACCAGTTGCCGCTAATGATGCTACTAAAATTAAATCCGGACATATAACCATCATAAGGTGGTTATAATATACACTCACAGTGAAAGAACTGCACTCCACAGCTGGACGTCTTGTACTTGTTGAAGTCTGAGAACAGCTCCACTTTGACAATCACGTTGAGCTCGCCTCGTATACCGTGCATGGTGTCGAACACCGGGATCCAGCCCGACATCACTGCACCTGTTGAAAGGCACCAAGATCTCAGTTCCACTGCTCGTCAGTTTTCTGTTTACCACCTATAAGCGGTGATAGCGCAGTGGGTAGGAGCTCGACTTAACTTTCGGGGGGCCGACTTCGAATCCCAGCTCTAACTTTCTAATTTATGTGCGTTTTGATTAAAAATGTCACTTGATTTGACGGTGAAGGAAAACATCGTGAGGAAACCTGCATGCCTAAGAGTTCTACATAATGTTCTCTAAGGTATGTGGAGGACTCCAAATACTTTTGAGAACATTATGTAGCAACCAGTACCAATCACAAAAAATACAAAAATGTCTGTACAGTAAAGATAACTATTCAAAATTCTTTATCGTGTCTCACTGGTTACCCTAAGCCAGCTCACCTCCAGGTAGCCCTGCCACTATTTAAAACCTTCATCTTCAAAAAAGTATGTACAGTAAAGAAAAATAACTATTTAAATTCATTATCGTGTCTGACCGGTTACTCTTTAGTAGGCCAGCTCAACTCTAGGTAACCCTGTAACTATTTAAATTATTTATCGTGTCTCACTGGTTACCCTTTTGTAGGCCAGCTCACCTCCAGGTAACACATCCACTATTTAAATCCTTCATCTTCAAAAAAGTCTGTACAGTAAAGAAAAATAACTATTGAAATTCATTATCGTGTCTGACTGGTTACTCTTTCGTAGGCCAGCTCAACTCGAGGTAGCCCTGCAACTATTTAAATTATTTATCCTGTCTCACTTCAAAAAAGTCTGTACAGTAAACAAAAATAACTATTTAAATTTTTTATCCTGTCTGACTGGTTACTCTTAAGTAGGCCAGCTCAACTCGAGGTAGCCCTGCAACTATTTAAATTATTTATCGTATCTCACTTCAAAAAAGTCTGTACAGTAAAGAAAAATAACTATTTAAATTCTTTATCGTGCCTGACTGGTTACTCTTAAGTAGGCCAGCTCAACTCGAGGTAGCCCTGCAACTATTTAAATTATTTATCGTGTCTCACTGGTTACACTTTAGTAGGCCAGCTCACCTCCAGGTAGCCCTGCCGCGCCGTTGGCATTATTGGCCTCCCGGGCCAGTAGCGGGGCGAGGCTGATGACCACCTTGCCAATGGCGTCGTTCGCAGAATACGTGTCGTGGTCCATAAGGCGCAGCTGAAGGGGCTCGTCTTGTAGTTCTGATTCGTCCACCTGAAGCAGGGAAGAATCTTATACTAATATACAAAGGTGAAGAGTTTGTTTATATACTTGAATGCAATGATCTCAGGAACTACTGATCAGGTGTGAAAATATTTCAGTGTTGGATAACTCATTTATCGAGGAAGGCTATATTATATATCATCACACTAAGACCAGTATGAGCAAAGCATCAATGAAGTATGTTTCATAATCGCGTTTTTTATTTTCCTTTTGAGAGCTTAAAGTTACGATAAAATACTATATGATAAAATGGTTCCCCTTTATAAATTCTAAAAAAATGTCCGCGACAGCATATGTCTATCTTTTAAGGTTGACTTATACGCGGATGAAGTCGCGAGGGACCGCTAGTCACTCAATAAAAAACAATCAATATGTTTTTAAACTTAACCACCAGAAACCTCTAAGCAACTTCTTTATAAATATATATACTACCTATATTTACAAATCCCACGGGATACATAAGTCATCCATGGGGTTACTTTGTAGGTGATAGTAAGTATTTCAATCATGTACCTAGTACATAACTTTTAGTTTTCTCAGTGCACGCCAAATAATGATTTTAATAAGCAACATTTTGCTGCTTTAGGTTATATTATTATATTATTGCTATTTTCTAAAGGAGTTCTATTTTTTTTTATAATGGCCTATGTTACTACGTGATAATTTAGATTTCTATTGGTAAAAAAATGTTTAAAATCGGTATAGTAGCTTCGGAGGGCATTGGGTACAAAAAAAGAAACAAGAAAATCTTTGGTCTTTATAATATGAGTATAGAGCATTCATCGAAATCTATGGATATGGATAGCATCTGTAACTTTCCGGGAGCTATACACGTTTTTATTCAAGAAATTAAAATATTAATAGCTTTAACGGTAACGGAAAACATAATGAGGAAACTGGCATGACTGAGTTTTCTTAACATTCTCAAAGTCTTCTGAAGTCTGCCAATCTGCATTTGGCCAGCGTTGTTGACTAAGCCGTAAATCCTTCTCATTCCGAGAAGAAACCAGTGCCCTGAAGTAAGCCAGTTACAGGTGGATAATCACAGAATTAAGAAAAATGCAGAACCCACATTTTCCTAACTCCAGGATAGGACCTAATTTCACTTTTATTTGAGACGCAGATGCTGTAGTTCTGATTTTGGTTTTGCAATTGTTCTGTCAAAAGCCAGATCAAGAATTGTAGGCAGATTTGAGCATGTGGTAAAGATCAACAACAATTTTTTTCTCTAGTAGGTCTCATTAAATCTTAACGATACAGGAAAACTGTAATCTAATATACATAAATACCTTAAATATATAAACTACTAGCTGTTGCCCGCGACTTCGTCTGCGTTTGATTTTGTTTTTAAAGTATTCAGTATTGTTAAGCCTTAAATGAGTATAGTAGTATATATCTGTATAACATGTGACTGTCAATTAATTAAAGACAAATAATTACAAATAAAATAAAATTGCGACTATAATTAAAGATCTAAGCTATCCTATCTCTTAAGTTGGAGCAGACTGCTCACTGTGTGCCAATTTAATTTAAAATCGGTTAAGTAGTTTAGGAGTCCATCGCGGACAAACATCGTGACAGGAGATTATAAATATATATTAAGATTATGAAGAATGAGCAATAATAACAAATTTTGATTACTGTCTACATCCTTAATGCTTTATATCTGGATATAAACATGTAGACAGTGGCCAGACAAAGTTTATTTTTAGCCTGCCTGTTCAGCATTATGAACTTGAAATATAGCCAAATGATGAATTTATGATTACCAAATTCAAAATATAATACAGTTGGCACAGTGTGAGGGATAGAATAAATGATGTAAAGAATGTTTCCACCATAACCTTTTTATTTTCATTTTTAAGTCATATCAAAATCTTAATATTTGGTTTATGGAAACTATATATCTGGTCAATAATGTTGTGTACTAACAATACACACGATAGGTCCTCCCCAGGCTTGTGATGGTAGTAACTTTAAACAAATAATTAGACATCATATCAGAATGCTAAATCGCTTTGTATTATGTCTCTGTTGGTAGGGTGGTAACAAGCCACGGTCGAAGTCTTCTACCAGACCAGACCAGAGAAAATTAAGAAATTTTAAATTTCCGCTGTCAGAAATCATACCCGGGAACTCCAAGTTTAAACTACAGCACTCTTTTTTTTGAGCTCCTTGGTCAGAAAAAGTTCAAAGTTATATTAAAGACATAAGCCTAATCGGTTTAATTGACCTAATAATAATAATGCTTATTTTCTTGCCCATTTTTTGTATGTTTTTTTGCAAATTTTTTTTACTACCAGTACCAGATTGCTTAATCTCTTGGTGGCATGTCTGCATTGTAGGGATGGTCACAAACCACAACTAAAACACAAGACCAGACCAGAGAAAATTCAGAAGTAGCGGTGGCAAGGTCCAAATGTCTCTAAATCCTTGTTTCTCCTATGAGAGACCAGGCTTTTGCCCACCAGTGGAACGTTAATGATGATGATGAATTTCTTAACAACAAGGCTGTTTGGAAGCAGGCTGTTCTGATCTCTTCTCTCACAAGAAAGAAAAATTCTAAAGATTGCTAACTGTAAAATGATGTTGAAAAAAAGCAATCTGCTGAGTTCTTTGCCAGCTTTTCTGTGTAGAACCTATCACTATCCATCACTATAAACAGACTGACTTAATGTTTCATAAGTAAATTTTGATGAATGATATCCTAACTAATATTATATGTGAAAGTGAGTTTGTTTAACCTTCCTTCAGATCCTAACTGAGCAACCAATCAACTTCATTAATTGGCATATATATGAGTTATTTGAAAGGACTCAGGAGTAACATAGGCTACTTTTGATGCCAGGTAAGCCAACTGTACCCACAGGATTTGTAAATAAACTATTATAAATGGAGATGTAGCATGTGGACTATAGCTAGTTATAACTATAATTGTATTCATTTGTAATAGTGGTTGGTTGGACTTTGTTTGGAATTTGTGTGCTAATTTGGTATGTATGTTATTCTCTTACCCCGAACTACCACTATGAATTCTGTGAAAAACAAATCTAAATCAATCCTACAGGAACCATAAATTGTTATGGGACAATAAGTACCATTGGTACCATTCCAGACTACACACTATCTCTATGTTCAATTTAACCTAGATTTGTTCAGCTATTTGGAACATAAATCCATCCAAACTTTTGAATATAGAGCATTACTTTCAACCCATCACCAGTCTACTACAGGTTGCAGGTGTCCTCTCAGAATGACAAGGCTGCAGTCCACAACACCAAGTGCATGTAGACTTAACAGAACTTTGAGAATATTGGGTAGTACTGTAGATTTTCTAACAATGTCTTCTTTCACTGTTAAAGCAAGTTTAATTTTTGTATAAAAAAATGTACATAACTAAGAAAATGTAGATATGTAAGTAGGGTATTGAGCTCAGAACCAAGAAAGGGAAATTCTAGCCACTAGGTTATTACTGCTTCACCCCTGGGCACAGGCAACCGCTATCATAAATAAGAAGGATTTTGAGTATAGGCCCAATGTGCACACATTGGAGTAACATTGCCAAGAAAATCGATCGATCGAAAATCGGTTAAAAAGTTTAACCCATACCTCAAATCTGTACCATTCGGTGCTATTCCACTGAGGGTTCAGTGACTTCCGGCAGACGTCGGTTTTATGCGTTATCCCACCGAACTTTATCTCCACGAAAGCATCGGTTGTATCACTGGCCCTATCCATAACAGGCAAGTTACGCCCCGCTAACACCTTAACTTTTATTTTCCCAGGCATTTCCGTATTTTAACACTTTACTACAACTACAAAAACAGTTAAACCGTTTGCATAATCGTCGTTTTAAAGAGATAAAATTAACACTGATAAAAGGTGTAATTAATAGGCGAAACAACCTTTGTACTACTAAGATTAATATTAGTGCACTGTGTCAATCGTTTTATTTGATAATAACACTTTAAAAATCGAAAATAAGCTAGTGTTTTGCTTTTTAAAACATGTTTTGCAACGCTCGAAACCAAAACAATGTCTGAGACGCCGAAAACATTTTAAACGCGTCGCATTTACGTACGTATTGGTTTTACACAATCATAATATCTTAACTATAAAGAAAGCGCGTTGTATGTTAATTTTACTAATGTTTATTTATAGAATTGAAAATTTATAAATAATTCTGAAACGTGAGCGACATCGACTGTCGACATTGCAAGCGACATTATTTTCGGTGCCCCGTGCCACAGAAAAAGCCAAAGAGTATAAAACAATTGTAAATAACTTTTCACCCAGCTGTTAAATATTTTATTATCTGGCTGAACAGCTTTGAGGATTAACACTGTTGGCTAAGATATATTTTATTGCCCATTTTTTTTGCACATTTTTTCACTACAGAAGTGACTGCAATCGTTGAGGAAAATTATGCATGGTAAATAAGGTCCGCGTGCTCGGTTGTGTTCTATAACAGATTCATTGTTTAAACTTTAAATTAAATTTTTAAAGCCAAAATTGACGCAAATTGAAAAAGATCATGCATGAAACTTACAGCTAATATATACCTGCTATAATATCGAAATGACCATAAAAGCGCGTAATCAATGAAGATTTGGTAACCAAAAGGGATTTAAAAAAAAAAAAACGTTGTATGCGATCACTGTATTACTGTTCATAAATACTAATTATTCATAAAAGGTTTCTTTATAAACTTGCCATCATCATTTCAGCCTGCGGACGTCCGTGTCTGCTTTCGCATGCGTAAAAACAAGATAGTCCATTCGCAGAGCGAGACCTGTGGCGTTTATTTATGCTTTGAGGCTTGTTGGGCCAATTGGCACTCGCTGGATACTTTCGAAGGAGTAAATCCAGTGTCAAAGGAGTGCCATAAAGAAATGTCCTTGCCGATAAAGATCCTAACCTAAAGATCTTGGAGACTGGATAGTTGGGGAGTTGGGAATTGCCGACCTGTTGATTGTTGCGTGATTCCGTTTAACAATATAAGATTTCGCTCATTTAAAATCAGGGGAAGTACTGTGCTGCTGGATGTGACAAAAATCTCTACCACTACTTATTATACTATATTCAATATTCTGTTATTTAATTTTTATTAAACATAATTCCATATGAAACATGTTAATAACAAAAACACACAATAGTTTATTATGTTTATTGTCTTAACAAAATCAGTCTTCAGTTTTATATTAACAATACATTAGAATTTATTTATACATTAAGTTAACACACTCACAGTTTGGTCTAGTTAAGTGTAAAGTCAATGCTGTTAACTCATCAAGTAAATAGAAATACTTTATATCATTACAATTTTGTCATTACAAAGCTGCTTAGCAGTATTTATACATAGGAGAATCACCAGTGACGTTAATACATTTCCATCAAATTTGGTCCAGCAATCCAAAAAAACCCAACCAAAATCAGAATTTTCGAAACTAAAATGTTTACAACTTTATAACTGACTTCCTTCAAAGTGGAGGTTTTTAACATAACTCGGAAAGGGTTTATTCAGAAATTGTGCCATTGAAATGTCATATAGTTCTGATGAAGAGTTCCAGACACAGACAACTTGTTTTCCTGGGATAAAAAGTAGCCCAAGGAACTCTCCGTCCTTTCACTAGCTTATGCCAAAAATCAAGTTGATTGGTTGCTATAAATGCTTTATTTTGCCTTAGTTAGGGCGTTAAGGAAGGACAAACAAACAAGCACTTCCGCGTTTATAATATTGAATTAAGGACGATTTATTGAAATTGGTAAGTATAACATTTGTTTTAGAAGTCGTTTCTTTTGTTAGAAAAAAATTCTATCTTGTCCTTTGACCGTGTCAAAGTTCGTATAACCTTATTATACGCCATACAAAAGACTAAACAAAGCCATAGCTTGAGCCGAATGCAATAAGAACTTGAAAGTCCTCTCGTACCGAAATACGTGAAATCAAATTAACGTGATCGGGGAAAAAAAATGGATATTTAAAAAAAAAAATCCACGCTCTATATTTGGCTTCTTTGTTTCAAATCTGTATATCGACAGATTAAATTATGCTTATCTACTTGTCTCTGATTTTCTCTAACATCTTTCCTATATCCTGACTCCCGACCGGGTTGGGTCGTTTCAACTTGTGTTTCGCTGAAAGCTTCGGTATGCAACTCTTGAAATTGGGTTTTGAGTTGGGCACTGGAAAGGTGTCCAGTTTCGAATGCCCGCCCAATCCGTCGTAGGAGATATTCAGTAGGGAGAGATTCGGGTCATTTTCTTGGGTGAAGTTGATTTTCGTCGGCTCCTTTTTTTGGAAAATACTTGTCGCTTGACTTTTGTTTGCTTCCGGTTTCTTTGTGATGGCATTTCTCACTGAGTTGAGGAGTGCGTATTCTGACGGCTGGGAATTAAAAAAATATTTATCTCTACAATGAATTATAGTCTGAGATCGTTTTTTTACGAATATCGACAACCGCTTTAGACTATTCAATCTACGATAACAATAAGCAGTATTGAAAATAATTGCTTAATAGTTATCACTCATAAAAAAAAATTAAACATGGGCATCAGGCAAAGATCATTGACCATACAGCCTATATGCAATAGACTAAGAACATAAACTCCGCAAGCTATGAGATGTCAAACACTTTACTTTTTGATCGTACATTTTTAATTCACATAATCTTTAATTGACAGCCGAGTGAGTCCGAAGCCTTGGGTTTGATTCCCACAATTGGAACATGTTTGTGTGATGAAAATGAATGTTTTTCAGTGTCTGGGTGTTTATCTGTTTATTATATGTAACTATGTATATCATATTTATAAAAAAAAATCAGCTATCTTATCATCTCACAAGCTATGCTTATTTTAGGGCTAGATGGCTATGTGTGTATTAATATTAATAATAATAATAATAATCTCTTTATTAAGACAACTAAGGTCCACCTTTGTTAGTAATACAACTTAAACGACTATGTTAGTATAAAATTAATTATATTATATTATAGGATAAATTCAAGACAGTTTGATTCACCGTACAAGCACCGACATGAAGTGTTGCAAGATATACTGTCGTAGTATATTTATTTATTTAATTATTAGACCAATCAACAATCTTTTAGTGTCTTTATGAATAATTAGAATCAAACAAAGAAAATAAACAATGTTGATTTGAATTTGATATCTTATAGCGTCCATGAGATAAGTTTTGTCATTGAAGACCAAAACAAATTGATAGCTGACTGTCTAGTGGTAAAGAGGTCAGTTTAATAATAAAGCATACCTTCAGGTTTTTATCCGACAAGGGTTTAGCGGGGTTCGCGTGTTGCGAGGCGAGGTTCAACGCGGAGAGTGCCAAGCTACTCTGCTGTAGACGCAAGTACGGCGATTCTGCGTTCTCTATCTTATCAACCATCGTGTTCTGTAACAAATTAACGCTATTGGGTTATTTCATTATCATCATCATCACACCAACCAATTACGGGCCCACTACAGGGCACGGGTCTCCTCCCATAATGAGAAGGGTTTAAGGCTGTAGTCCACCACGCTGCCCCAGTCCGGATTGGTGGGCTCAACACACCTTCTTAGAACATTATGTAGAACTCTCAGGCATGCTGGTTTTCTCACGATGTTTTCCTTCACCGTTGAAGCAAGTGATATTTTAATTGCTTAAAACGCAATCGCGACCCCAAAAGTTTATGAGCTAGCAACATTCCGGGGGTGTTAAGTGAGACTTGCGCGGACGTTTTCACTGTTTTTGGACACAATGCACTGCATGCAATAATGGCTGAATGAGGATTCTGTATGTTCTTAACTCTGTTGTATTTTCCATTAAATATTTGTCAGTACACGAAGCTCACGAGTTAGGAAATTGGCGGTGTCAAACAACGTGCCTCGGAGAACACGTCAGCCGCCGGTCCGGCTGTTATCACTTTGTGGTAATAGTTAAAGCCCACCAACCCGCAATTAAGCAGCGTGCTGGGTCTACGCTCTAAAACTGTCTCTTTTTTTATTCCACTACAAGTTAGCCCTTGACTGCCATCTCATCTGGTGGTACGTCATGATGCAGTCTAAGATGGAAGCGGGCTAACCTGTAATCTCCTAAGAGATATCCTGAGAGAGCCTATGCATAGCAGTGGGACGTTAATAGGCTGCGGATGATGATGATGACCTATGAAAGTGCTCTTAAAAAAAAAAAGTTCACTATTCATAAAACCTCATAACTACTAGTGCCATGTGAGCATTTCATGTTATTGTTAAATCACAAGTTCTATCTGTGCAAAACTTGTGATTTAACAATAACATGTGAAAAATAGGGTAGGCATTGCTTTTGTGCATGTATGAAGTGCGCGCCACTGGTACTCACGAAGCTGTTATTGCAGCTGTCGGTGAGGAGTACGGCCGCGTTGAGGTCCTGCCTCATCTTTTTCGCCGACGACGGAGACTCCTCGGCGAGGGAGCTCTCGAGGACGTCGGACTTGCGTTTCTGCTGCAGACCTCTGTACTTGCGGTGCAACAACGAGAGCTTCTCTTCCGCAGATCTGTGGCAAGAAGTAATCTATACAACGTGTAAATGAAAACCTAAATAATATGACCTCACAGAACACTATGTACTGTGAGTTTAGTGGTACACTATGTACTGTCTCTGAGAGTTATCTGAAGGCCGACTGGCGCAGTGGGTAGCGACCCTGCTTTCTGAGTCCTGCCGTGGGTTCGATTCCCACAACTGGAAAATGTTTGTGTGATGCACATGATTGTTTTTCAGTGTTTGGGTGCTTATATATATATTATAAGTTTTTCTGTGTATTATATTCATAAAATATTCATCGACTTTCTAAGTACCCATAACACAAGCTACGCTTACTTTGGGGCTAGATGGCGACGTGTGTATTGTCGTAGTATATTTATTTATTTATTTATCTGTGAAACCGAAAACCTAATAGTTTTTGAATAAACCAATGCAATAGTTTTAAAAAATCAGATACAAACATGCAAAACATCACATGCAAAATTAAAATCAAGTGACAGCCTGTCACTTGATTAGGTTTACGCCTATGCACGTGTTGGTCTTTAATATTCAATAGGGTTGTCAAAAGTAAACACTTAGAATGTTTTGAATTACTTTGTATGGAAAAAAAAATATGCTTCTTTTGATTTAATATTTTTACAAGGTGATTCCTTACGACATATACTTATGCACCCTTTAACATTATTTCGTAATTCGGTTACACGTTGTATATTCGATGAGCGACGGCTATTTGGCCGTACATACGACCGATGGCGCAGTGGGCAGTGAGTTCTTTCTGAGCCCATGTGGGTTCGATTCCCACAACTGTAAAATAATAAATAAATAATAATAAATATACTACGACAATACACACATCGCCACCTAGCCCCAAAGTAAGCGTAGCTTGTGTTATGGGTACTAAGATGACTGATGAATATTTTTATGAATTATATATACATAAATACTTAGAAAATACATATAAACACCCAGACACTGAAAAACACTTATTGCTCATCACACAAACATTTTCCATTTTTCAATGAATGTTTTTCAGTGTGTGGTTGTTTATCTGTATATTATAAGTATTTGAGTATAGACCGTGTATAGTGTATACATCGTGTGGTGATGACAGATCAGAATACAGTTGGCACCACCCCTACTCATCCCGGTGGTGTCGTACGAGGCGACTAAATGTATAAAACGGAGTCCGGGCAGCAGCTCTGTGCTACTACTACCGTCCATTTTGATCACCAACCCGTCTGCCAAGCGTGGTGATTATGGAGCTGGGGAGAGGACATTAGACCAGCAGTGGACTGAAGTAAATAGATTGTTGATGATGTATATCTTCTATCTATATATATAAAAGAGAAAGTGTGTGGGTATGTTCCGTATAGGCCTTGAAACGGCTGGACCGATTTCAATGAAACTTTCAGGGAATCTCCGGATTGACCTGGCGAGTAATCCTGTAAGTTTGGTCACGATCGCAGCACTCCTATTTTTAACCTGTCAAATACAGCTTTTATTTACTATGATGATATTCTATTGTTGGGTGTACATGGGTGTAGATAATGATCATCACCCGCTCGAGAAGTGAATGAATACGGCGACAAATAAATGATTTAATATATTATAAGACTTAAATTAAAAATTTAATGATGTAAGTTTATTGTTTAAATAAAATAAAGCAAAATCTAGCCCGGCGAAGCGGGCTGGGTACGCTAGTAATTCATAAAAATATTCATCAGTCATCTTAGTAACCATAACACAAGGTTAGATGGCGATGTGTGTAGTGTCGTAGTATATTTATTTATTTATATTAGCCTTCCCTTATTAGAGAATTCGGCTTCCCTTTCGCCGAGTTGGATTTCTGGCACGAACCTCTAGTTGAAAGGAATTCGAATGTTCGTTTTAATAAATTTTATACCACGGAGAACGAAAATAGCGTGACAAAACCAGCATGTCTCACGCCAGTTAGGACTGCAAGTCATTGACTGTAAATAAATACATCTAATTCGACGTAATTGAAATGCATATCTCACGCTAGTTTGGCCTGCAAGTCAGCAACGATGCTCTTCTCCGCTGCAAGTTTCTGCTTGGTCACTTGCAGTCTGTCTCGGGTGTCGTTCTTTTTGCTCTCCGACTCGCATAATGCGCTGGGAAATAACAAATAAATGTACGCCCACCAACCCTCTGTGAAGTTTAAGCTTTTTAACCCTATGCTATTAGCCTAGCTGTGGCACCCCAATGCGAGTTATAAAAAAACTTTAGGGTAGTTTTATGTATATATACAGTGTAGGCTAGTATCGTCATAAAATCATTATTCCATTTTTTTACCCTAGGTTAATAAGCCATTGGCTGCAATCTCACCTGGTGGTAAGTGATGATGATGTCTAAGATGGCAACAGGCAAATCCAGAAACTACAAATTTTCAATAAGAAAATACGATATTGATGATTTCTCTCTTTTAACCCGTTGTTGGAATATTGTACAACTTCAATTTTCATCCCCTCGATTCTTCTATGATTTCCATTTTTAAAATAAAATATTAGATTTTAAGTAATAATAATTAATAATGGTAATAAATACTTTTATTGCAGGCCCACATGACACCAGTTGTTGTATGTATGTAATAAAGATAAGCAAATAAAGACCCTGATAATATAACTTTTTAAAAATTAACATTAAACAAAAAAAAAATCTTAAAAATTGCATTAAAAAAAAATTAATACTAAATAAATATCAGGCTACAATTACAATTTTAAAAAACAAAAAATGCAACCAATGCCGAAAGGCGACATCCATCCAAGTGCTCTCAAGGAGAATCTCATTACTAGAGCGACGTAATCGTAAAAGCGTATGAATGAATGAATGAATGAATGAACTTTTATTGCACACCACAAAAAAGTACATAGAAAAAAAAATTAAGTGTATGTGACAAGATTAACAAGAAAAATTCATGTAACATACTACTTATTACTTATTACTTTACCGTTTCAGAGCAGTTGCGAATGTGGCGACAGTCCGAACATCCGAGTAGCCCTCCAACATTAGTTCCACTTCCTCACTTGTGGCGTTCAATACTTTCTGAAGACTGAAAGGCAAAATTATTTTAATAATAAAAAAATTGTGAGCCGTCACGGGACGCCTGTCAGATGTGAAACATCGAAATTATTTTGTACAGGGAATAGGAACAAAAGTACAGATTATGACAGGAACTAAATATGACATGATAAAAAAATACAATATTACGAATTTTCTCCAGAAAATTTCTTGATGTACAAAATGTTTTAATTCAAAAATTTCTTTAAAAAGGTGACAACTCAAGTATTTTCATCGACGTATAGTACATATATTCTACGATACAGCGTGGCGATTCGTCGCCACGGCCTGTGTCGCCACGCCAAAAATCAGGTTTACCCTCCGCCTATAGATATTTCACATGAAAAACATTATTAAAGATTTATAAAAAAAAACATCCACTCTCCGCTGGTGGGGCTTTTGAATGTACAAGCAACCGGCAGTCAGGGCTCCAGAGTGAGGAACCTTCTCACAGTACGCACCGTTTCAAGGAATACTACCTTCTGTATCCGACCCTTGATCTAACACGAAGACCTTGACCAAAGCGAAGCGAAAGCTTCTTAAGATTTTGGTCGAAGCTTTTCGTGAGAAGACCATTGAGTGAAACGACTAATTTATTATTATTACAGCTTTATAGTCCCACCCATTTACAATTGTTTAGTATACATTTAAAACTCAACACCCAACTGGGCCCGACCATTTTGTGATTTGATAACTCCTTGTCTTTGTACCTTGCCTGCCTTGTATATGTCCTACACATCTGCATCATCTTTTATGGTACATCTTTTGTGCATGTCATATGAACTCATAATAGGCCCACTACAGGGCACGGGTCTCCTCCCACAATGAAATGGGGTTAAGGCCGTAGTCCACCTCAATGGTCCAATGAGGATCAGTCTTGGAAAAATGGTCCTATGTAATAAACACTTCATAGGACCAATTCTATAGTAAGCTCTTCACAAGACTTATGTGACTTATGTGTTATGACGGCCGATTGGCGCACTGTGCAGCGATTCTGCTTTCTGAGTCCAAGGCCGTGGGTTCGATTCCCACAACTGGAAAATGTTTGTGTGATGAACATGAATGTTTTCAGTGTCTGGGTGTTTATTTATATGTTACTAGCGGACCCCAGCGCCATCTGTCGGGCTAATTTGTGAATCTAAACCATCAAGGGTGCCACCCAAACGTATACCAAAAACTTCATTAAAATCGGTCCAGCCGTCTAGGAGAAACACACAAGAAATATATATATATAAAGATAAGTATTTATGTAGGTATAATATTCATAAAATTATTAATCAGTTATCTTAGTACCCATAACACAAGCTACGCTTACTTTGGGACTAGATGTGTGTATTGTCGTAGTATATAAATATTTTTTTTATTAAGTATGTAAATGAAGGCAATTAATTGATAAATAAATAATTATAAAATAACAGCCTGTGAGTCACAAATCATTGATTCTAAATTCAAAAAAGCCCTTAAACAGTCTACTGTTTAGATTTTACCCGTATAGTATCTTTGAAGCATTCTCCTTTTTACCATTGAGTTAAGAACATACAGAATCCCCGATCAGCCATTATTGTATGCAGTGTATTGTCCAAAAACAGTGAAAACGCCCCGCGAACTTCTTACATTACACCCGCGGAATGTTGCTAGCTCAACTTTTTCCCATTTTATGTTGAACGTTTAGAAAGATTATAGGTATAATAATTACTCTCTCCCGACAACGAGGGGTGACCTCCCTGGCGCAACGGTGAGCATTGTAAATTAAAGTAGGAGGTTTTGGGAGGCAATTTTGGAATTTATAATTTCTGAATTATCTCTGGTCTGGTCTGGTGGCAGGCCGTGGCTAGTTACCACCCTACCGACCAAGCCGAGCCGCTAAGCGATTTAGTATTCCGGTGCGATGTCGCGAAAAAGCCGATTCGGGGTATGACTACCATACTCCCTAACAGGATAGCCCCAGATGAGATCAAGGGCTAACTTGTAGTGGAATAAAAAAAAAACACTCTCAACTCCTAAATGGTATGAAGTGACTAACAGTTTTTTTGAGGCACCATTCTAAAGTGGATTGGTTTTGGATGCTTCAATATAAGTTGTGTACACGGTTTCTGTATGTTCTAAATTCTGTGTATTTTTACCCGTTTAATGTTCTCATGTTTTTCTTTAAGCCTTCGTTCTCATCCTTTAAATTCTCGACCACTGTGATCTCCATCTTCAAATACTTGAGTTGTTCCTTCATTGCTGCGATGGCGGTTTCTCGGCTCTCCAGCTGCTTTTCAGATGTCTTTAACTGAGTCCTGAAATGGAATTTTTTCAGTTCTTTGACCTCATCTTTTTTTTTGTTATAATACCTGTTAAAGCTCTTACACTAAATGCTTTTATATGATATGTAATTTTTAGGAAAATATCCTAGAACGTAAGTCCGTCAAATCTATTGGCTGTATTTATCCATGCATGTCTAACAGGTTAGCCCGCTACCCTCTTAGACTGCATCATCACCTACCATCAGTAGCCTTAGTCCAAGATTTGCTCGCTGTCAATCCTGAGGTCGTTTTCGAGTATTAAACTCTGTATCGTTAAAGTATAATTCACCTTATTTTAATAGGCTTAGAGTCGCAAATTCTGTACTTTTGACTTGTTTTACAAACGTTTTGCCCGAGCAATTGCAAATAAAGGCAAATTTAAGCTTTAATAGAATGCGAAAAAGATGCATTTTATTCTGATGTTGCGAGCAAATTTAGTAGTAAGGCTACAGGTGAGATTGCAGTCAAGGGCTAACTAGACCTAGTAGTGGAATGGAATACTTACATTACTTTGGCCAGTTGCGCCTCCGCTTTTGCGCATTTTTCGACGTTTTCCTTGCAGGTGGCGTGAGACTGCCTAAGCTGCAGAAGTGCGTCATCCAGGCGGCTCTGAAGCGTTATGACGTCATCGACCTCGGTCTCGCTGGAGATGGTCGGAAACAGCCGGTACAAACCCGATTCTGTCACTTTGTTGCGGCATTGAGGGCACGACTTTGATCTGCAATGATCAACTAACTTTTTTCAGTTTTACGTGACTGTGTTAGTGGTGCGTGTGTGTGTGTTGTGTATGTTTGTGTGTGTGTGTGTGTCTGACTATGTAAAGCATTGTATTTCACGAACGGATGAAACGATTTTGATTTTACTTTTTTTGTTTGAAAGGTTCTTAGCTATGTTTGATGAAAATTGGCCAAGATGACCGCCGCAGCAAGATGTCTAATAACATGTTTTTTTTCACAACTCCATCAATATGGGTATCAAATAAAAGGACTTGACTAGTAGAATAATGTACCTACACTATATTGAAAGTGGAGGTTTTTAGAATTTTAAATTTATACATTTATTTTTGAGATGATTATGTCTTATAACTCGATGATAGCCGGTTGCAGGCACGAAAAAGCATGACTCACTGTCACGTTCCACCTGAGTCAAGCAATGGAAACGATCGGCCTAAGACACATCTATCTCTCGACTATTCAACATAATTATTGTATTGATACAATATATATATATATATCATGGAGATATGACTTGTAATTTAAAGTGCCAAAGTGTGCCTGTTTGTTTATTTGTTACGTATGTTGATCTGGCACCTCATTTGGCACATATTATATAGCTTGCACCCTGGAGATAGACATAGGGTACTATTTATCTCATGTTAAAATGATATTGTAAAAAAATTAATGCATTTTAGGTCACTTTCAGCCTGTACTGTAATGAAACTATAAATGTCATTAACATACAGCTTATATACCTTTCTATCCATTTTGATAGGCAGTTATGATGAAATATATGACCACATTTTGTTACAATTAAGTTATCTGCTTGATTCACCAGGTCACTGCAGATTGTGCATAGAATATGCATTATGCTGAAACAAGTATTAAATCATTTTAATTAAATTAATTTGGAATGTCAACTATTGTGAGTAAAGTTCATTTTTACTGTTTCATAGATGGCAGAACTCTCATTAATTTTCGTCAGAGATTCCCCAACTAGTTTGGAACCATTTGGGATCTTAGTCATGAGAGTATTATAGAGTATAATATGTCTATTTGACATAAATATGAGTATATTTAACAGCCGACTAGCGCAGTGGGCAACAACCCTGCTTTTTTGAGTCCCAGGCAGTGAGTTTGATTCCCACAACTGGAAAATGTTTGTGTGACGAACATGATTGTGTCCGGGTGTTTATCTGTATATAATAAGTATTTATGTGTTTTATATTCATGAAAATATTCAGCTATCTTGGTACCCATAACACAAGCTACGCTCATTTTGGGGCTAGATGGCGATGTGTGTATTGTCGTAGTATATATTTATTTATTTATTTAATATGTGAGTTCAGTCTTCTATGTGCAGTATAATATTCCAACGGTAACAATAACATTAAAAAAGGCAATCCTCAACATGTACTACATTGTGTTGCCAACTTTTAAAGAAATAGATTCATCTGATTTTAGATAGGTAAATGAGTAGGTAAAGAATTGTATTTTTTTCTATAGTAATAATTTGGCCCTCCCAATGGTAATTGTTAACCATCAACAGAGCAACACTTAAAAAGGCATGCAAGGAGCACATCCCGCAAAATGCTACCCTGTGTCAATCAATTTAATGTGTTGACGGCAAACAAATCCCTTGGCGTTTCAACAATGCTGCTTAGCTGTAGAAATAATCATGGCAGTAGAAGTAGTAGTAGTCTGTTTAATAATCTAAACATTCTTAATCTAGTTATAAACGAGTCTGATAGTGGAGAAACTTCTGATGCTTTAGAAGCAAAAAATTGTTGAAGAACATCAGTTTTTATCATTAAAGGCAAAGATTTATTGTTTCATGTTTTCTTTTTCCTATAGTCCGGTTGTATTTAGAACTTGGAAATAGTTTCAGAGTAATGAGAATTTTTAGGCAAAGAACCAAATACCTAACCATTTTTAACCCGACCTGGGAATTCAATTGAGAATCTCATTGGGCTACTTACTAAAAAAAGATCCATTAAGCCACTTAAATTATCAACTTGAGCCTTACCCTCAAATCGTTGATCCGATTTTTATCTATGATTGATAATATATTGATTAATATGTATTGTTTTACAACGTTTGATTATTTGCTTTATTTACGAGACATTGTAAAAAAAGTAAAATTCACAATGTTTCTTCTTCTTTTGATTTATGGCTTTTCGTAGTGCCAAAACAGCACAATGTACTTTGCCAGTGTCAAGTAGCTTGGAAAAGGCACGAACTAGAGTGGTCAGTAAAGAAAAAGAAATGTCTATTTCATAACTTCGACCTGCAATAGTAGTTGTTAGTGAAATGAACTAAGTACGCATGAATTTAAAAATCATTTGAAGATAAAATAGAATTCAAATTTTATATCCAAAATATAAAAATCATAGTTTTAATTTGTTAATTTTAATAAATTTGCATAGATATTTAACATACCGACTATACACTGACATTAACACACACTCGGCATTTAAGGGACGAGGAATTTTAGAAGGAAGTATATCATACAGATTAAAGGGTAATTTCGGGCTCACAATGTTTATGTACCGGTTTTTGTGTAGCCGTCAATGTAACTGTCAAAGTCAAAATTTCACCTCAGAAAATGTACAGGAAATAAATGTCACTGCCATAAAAAGCAATGCAAGTGCCATAGATTAAAGATCAGTCGTTATTGTAAGAAGATACTCACAATATTTTTAGTGTTAATATTCCCTTTCATTCATTGGGAGTATGGAGGGTAGAGGTAAGGAGAGTCATCTTATATGGGAGAAAAGTTGAAAAAGTGTCCAGTGTATGCGCTAAATAACAGTTCAGTTCAGTTCAAAAATCCTCCACAATGGCGCTGGTGGATGCACAGGGTATGGTATGAATGTAGCAATCGTAGATGAATTGAAGTATGCCGAGTTAAAAAATTTAATGTCATTATCGACTAAAGTAGTTAATTATTGAGAATTTCAACAACTTACGTTGTACAAAATATTGTAGTAAATATAACCTTACTTCCTTGTATCTCCATACTTCCTTGTTTATTTTTCAAGCCTACTCTAACAATATTTATATTTGGCGCTTCTTTTAAGAGTTACCCTGATGCAAATGTGGCGCCATCCTAATTTAATACATTTTGACGACACTTTTTCATATACACAGATGACTCTCCTTACCTCTACCCTCCATAATTGGGGGGCAAGAATTATTAATGTAAAAGACTTCATAGTTCATTTAAAATTTTTGCGTTATCTTACTTATAGTAATTAAACATTTTAAAATTTTAATGGTCTAAACATTTTGAGACCGCAATTTAAACTGAATTGTTCACGATTGACGAAATGTTAATTTGAGAAATGTACCTACCTAACTAACTACTTGTTCCTTCGAAGATTTAGTAAGTAGATAGCTACTTACTAAATCTTCGAATTTTCTTCGTTCAGTATAGACTAAGAGTAGTCATTATACGAATGTCAAATGACATTGTGAGATGGTGATAACAAAAAAAAAAAAACCCGGCTAAGTTGTGGGCTTCTTCTTAGACCAGGACGCGTTTGGAACCCTCGTAGCTTTAGTTTTATGTTTACGAATGTGGTTATCGCCATCATCTCACTACCGTGTAATTATTATGTACGCATCTTTGGGGTAATTCGGGATATTTTTCTTCTGAATTTTCTCTGGCATGACTAGAGTACCACTCTACCTATGGAGACGTGTCGCTAAACAATTTAGCATTCGGGTACGATGTCGCGTACAGACCCACTAGGGGTACCTATAGGTTTAATATAACTATCATACCTCTGAACAGGTTAGCCCATTAACAAATTAGTTTGCGTTATCACTAGGCGAGTTTGCAGTCAAGGGATAACTTGTAGTGGAATAATAAAATAAATCAACTCTGTGTGTGATTATATTCTGTTTATAAATGATACGATTCTGAGGTACGAGTAACTTATATACAAAAATACAACCGAATTGATACCGGCTCCATTTTTGTAAGTCGGTTAAAAAGCAGATCGTAGACTATGCATTACTGTATCTACCAACATGCTTTAAATCCCCTATAAAAGCTTCTAAAACAGTTCGCTTATTGTTACTATTAAAACACCCAATTTCCTAATAACCATTTTATCATCCGAGCAGATTTTCTAATGTTGTACTAAACTTCGTATTAATGTTAATAACACTACTTTATTCTGCGCAAAGTTTTTCTGTGCATTGTATATGTAAAAAAAGAACATTGTCATACACGCGCGTATCCTGCTGAACGCTGCGCGCAAATCCCTGCCATTTTTCTTCGATATATTTATTATTTTGTTAACAAAAAAATGAGCGATTAAAGTGGTAAATATAAATACTTCACCGAGTAGGTAGGTACATATGCATCGGAATCTTCCTACATATTCAAGTGAATTTGATAATTACACTATACAAAATAAATAATAATTATTTTATTAATACTTAGTTTATTTGTATAAATTTTTAATTTGGATAACATTAGGTAAACTATAGGACTGGCTGTTTTTAACGTTAAGCTAACTTGAAGCTAACTGTATTAGAACATTTTATACAATCTAAATTCCTCAGATTATTTATAATGTTCTCAAACGCGTGTTAAGTGTGCTAATCCGCACTTGGCCAGCATTGTGGACTACGGCCGGAAACCCAAAAAAAATCAGCCAAAAGCAGCGGAAAACGATTACATAAAACTACTACTAGAAACAATTTTATTTTGACTCAATGTCAATTTCATCCATCTTCATTTTCGCTGTCCTCAGTTCTTGAAGCAGGTCCTTCACTAGCGACTTGTCTATAATCAGGTTTGAAGTCTTTTGTTCCCCGGTGAATACCTCGTCGCAGATCAGCGACAGAGTGACCGTGTCGACTGTGCCCTCGGGGCCTGGGGCCGTCTTCACGTCGGTCAGTTTGTTTACTGGAAACCAAACATGAATTAGCAAACTGGCCAGCTTTATCCACAGTCGCATATTTGAGAGAATAGAACTACGTATAATCCTTAACTTCTACCAAGCAAATTGTAGCAATCCATGATCTTTGAATGACGATGAATCACGATGTGCTGATGTCTAGAAAACATCTCGCCCATTTTTTTGCGAGTGGGTTTCAATAACCAGTGGGTTTCAATACCCAAGCAGGTCTTTCCCTACTTTTATCCGCTGCAAGAAAACCTGGCGTGATATTTTCGAATATAAACGACCAAGTTATCACCTTACCTAACTGACTGGATGGAGTGTGGTTCCTATCATGGACTTCGTAGAGACTTCGTAGACTGCGCGGAGTCGGTACTGCCAATACAAACAGGTCTCTCACCAGCTCAATCTGCTGCAAGGATATATGGCAAGTCGGATGCAAGTAGCAATGGCCAAGTTATTACCTTACGTTACCAGCTGATTATGGCCACTCATCTGGTCTTTAGAAAGTCCCATTGCTTTCATCTGTGCCTCGGTAGTCTTTCTCTTGGCTAGATGAATGTGAGTAGAAACGACTAAGTTATCGTATTACCTTACTGTCCAGAATGTAGTTTAGTTGGACTTAGCATTACTATCTATTGATATACACCTATCTCTTCACCCAAAATTTCCTCATTAGTTAACGGAACACTTACCCATAAACCCATTGGTCTTGATCTGTGCCTCGTAAGCCTCCCTTCCGGTCTCCGCGGCGTCAGCCAGGGCAGAGGCGTGTGCTCGGGGCACTCCCAGCACGAGCAGATCTCTCGCAAGCTGGACGCCGCTGCAGCCACATCTGTGTGCCTGTTTCAACGTCCATCGGAGCACGGCGGCTGCGCGAGCGCATTCCTCGCGCGATGCTGGTGACAACGTTTTTACAATGAACTTTTTTCACTAGTTTAAAAGTGGTAATAGCCTAGTGGATAGGGCTCTGGCTCCCCCTTCTGGGGGACCCAGTGGAAACCTTACTTTTCGAAGGTCTGTGCGTTTCAAGCACGAAACATAGCGAGGAGGAACTTGAGAGTTCTCCATAATGTTATCAAAGGCTAGCGTGGTGGTAGTAACCTGATATGCTTGCTTGGTACCATCTTATAATGCACAGAAACAGGTGGGATTGCAGTGCAATGTTAACTTGTAGTGGAAAAATAAATACTTACATAAGCTGGTGTCCTTCAGTATTTCCATGATGCCATCATCCTGAAAAGTAAAAAAATCGGCTAAGTGCATATTGGACTTGCATAAAGAGGGTTCCGTACATAGGTGCCATATAAAAAATCCCATTATCATTAGTACGATTGTGAATCGAAAACGTAGCTTTGTTTTCGTTTTAATTTTCAACTTTTTTTAATTTAATTATTTGTTGAAGCGGTAGTAGACAAAAAGTTTAAGGTAAACGGCGTTACAATAAAATAATTCACAGACAAATCGTCCCGTCTAAACCACGGAGCAAAGTCGATTACTTATCCAGTTACCTAATTGGTTAAGAGTTGTCAAATCAGTAACGTTGCTATAACATCCTCTTCCTCAGCTAATTACTGGCCCACTACTGGCCACGAGTGTCCTCTTATAGGAGAGAGGCATTGGTGACGTTAAGCCATAGATGATAACCATCCCGCATTGCAGCAGCGTGGTGGGTTGTAGACCACCACCCTACAACCTCTTAAAATGTTCTATGACGTTGTCCATTAACATATTGTAGATGTGCATTCTTTACCCATTGAACTTTGTACAAATAAATAATAAAATATTTGCTCGTAATGTCAAGGTAAAAGCTTTTATTTTCTATGTATCTATGATAAAAAAAATCTTCCGTGCGTGTACCAAAATAAAACACATTTTTTAAATTATTGGGTATCTGTATTTTAGTCTTTGACATTAGCTGAATCACCGAAACTTCTGGATTTATTTTAAGGGGACTTTTACAGGGTTTAGCAAATTATGCTTCTGTTACTACGGAAAACTATCCCACAAGTGTCGAAATGACAGTTGAAAGAATGTATTAGAGTCATATGATTTCAAAGTTAGCGATATAAAAAAGAAGGTCTCTCTTAGTTTGTTGGTTTACACTAAGACAGAGTTTCTCTTAAATCTACAATTAAGGCTTAAACCGGGAATTAGAAGAAGAAATGTGAAAAATAATGAAAGAAAGTCCTATGTTTTTGAAGCCAGGGCCTTTAAACCAGCATAGTTTCAAAAAGCTTTTTTTTAAACCCTCTAGTCTAGACTACTATCTAGGTACTCTCTATAGGACATATCTTTATATATATATTTCTTGTGTGAGTGTGTATGTCACTGAACTCCTCCTAAACGGCTGGACCGATTTCAGTGAATTTTTTGGTATGCTTTTGGGTGGCACCCTGGATGATTTAGATGCACAAACCAGCCCGACAGATGGCGCTGGGGTCCGCTAGTAAGTTTATATTTATGAGAATACTAGTTGTACCCAGCCACGTTTCGTTGTGGCACATTTTTACGGAATGGTTGAGAAATGAGAAACAAAACAAAGAATACATTACATATAAGTTTAATATTGCAATATTTGTGGATATGCAATATTCTTTGTTTTTTTACAGTCTTTTACAGGTGCGTGGTGTCTTTATGTCTGCGTAGATATAAAGACCCGCGGATATGTGACTGATGCATAAAATATATAAAAACAATCCTTGATGCGGATATTATATAAACAGGGGTAGTGATACTTCTCTTAAAAGAAGGCTTCAGCGATATATTAATACCACTTTGTTTCTTACCGAAATAAACTATTTTTTTTTATATCATGCTAAAATTTCAGCTCGATCGGTGCATAACTTTTTGAGTTTTTGAAGCGTACACAAAGTCACAAACCAACATAACATTTTTATATATATAGATGTTACATATGATATTAAATTGTACACAAACCAAATCGCGCGTAACCGCTAGTCTAATATAGATTCGGTACAATGGAATCTTGTTACCCACTTACTATTCGCAAGACAAAAATGATTCCCTGGCTAGGCTTTTAGCGCGTCTTTGACGATAATCCAATCATAAGTAAACGAATAATGTTTTGTATTCACTTCTGTACCTACCTACTAGTTTACTTGTCCGGCTTTTGTGCGTTCTTAACTAATCTATTAATATCTATCTGATATCTTAAAACAAGGAATGATTTGTAGTCTAGGTTATGACTTCGGTCTGTTTTTCAGAAGGAACGAGTTTGAACCCTTCTTATTTGGCGAATATCATTTTTTTTTGTGAATTGCATCGATTTGATATTAAGATGAAGGTATATGTTGGTGGCGGAAACTGTGACAGCCTAGTGGTTAGGACGGGCTTTTCAATCGGGGGCCGAGTTCGAATCCCAGCACGCACCTCTAACTTTTCTAAGTTATGTGCGTTTTAGGCAATTAAAATATTACTTGCTTCAACGGTGAAGGCAAACATCGAACCTCCAAAACGAGAGTTCTTTTTTTGTTCTCAAAGGTGTGTGAAGTCATTCAATCAACAACTTCACTAGCGTGGTGGACTACGGCACGAACCCTGAGAATATCCTCTCTCTTTGGATCGTAAGCTTCAGTGAAATGTCTTTGTCTGTCTCTCAGCTCAGCTGCCTTCGCAGTCAGAGCAATGAAGTAGTTTGAAACAGATAGGCCTAGTAAAGGACTACGTAATCGGAAAAAAACCAGGTTGCTCTTCTAATAATTTAAAATGACATTGTGAGATGGTGATAACAAAAAAAAAACACCCAGCTAAGTTTGTTGTGGGCTTCTTATTAGACCAGGACGCGCTTGGAACCCTCGTAGCTTTAGTTTTAAGTTTACGAATGTGGTTATCACCATCATCTCACTACCGTGTAATTCTTATGTACGCATCAAAAGTGCCGCCTGTGGGCCGGGCCTACTTGAATAAAGATATTTTTGACTTTGACTTTGACATTGCAATCCAACTTATAGGTCAGCCCGCTACCATCTTACATTGCACCATCAGGTAAGATCGTAGTCAAGGGTCTGACTTGTTGGCAGAAAAATTGTACCTACTGTTTACGAAGTAGTTATATTAACTCTCGAATGACAATAAGAACAATCCGATTTGAACCACTGCTCTCAAAATTACGTCAAAACAATGCAAAAAGTATTTCTGAACGATTTACAAAACAACAACTTCGCTTATCCCGATGGAGACATTGCCAACTTTGAACAGTTTAAAAGTTAGTACCTGTCTAGATCAATATCCAAATTTAATTGCTGAATCTCAGAAGCGTAGGAGTTAGTTATAAATAATCTTAGAACAATACATTCGGCAGTCATTTCATAAAATCGCCATTGTAAATGGCAGCTACTTGATATTCAATTGAAATCCACCTAATTACCTATCCCCTTATCCGAGCCCATTGGTTCAACAAATCAAGAATTCAAAGAGTTTCAACATCGCCCTTGAAGTTTGTATACTTATTTCAACTTAATAAGTACTTAGGCAATAATTTCGTAACTTTTAAACTTCCACTAGGGGTAAAGTAATTGCGTAATTTTGTTTGATGTAAACTTAACGAGTTGGTTTCGACTATTGGCAATTTTTTATTTTCAAAGGCTTCTTTTCACGTGTTTACGCAAGTTTCCGTTTTCTAAAACATTTTATCGGTTTAGTAATACTTGCCTAACTACCTTTACTACTTAGCCATTATTAATAACGGTTCGTTTGTGCAATGGAATAAATTGTTCATGCGAGACAGAGATCATTCTAAAATGTGTTTTCAAACAGCATTTTTTTACTGTGAGATGGTGATAACAAAAAAAAATTTACCCGACTAAGTTTGTTGTGGGCTCTTCTTGGACCAGGGCGCGTTTGGAACCCTCGTAGCTTTAGGTTTAAGTTGGCGAACGAAGTTATCACCATCCCCTTACAACTAATCCATGAACCTGAGGCGTTGGCGTTGTGGCCGCGTACCTGTAAGTAAACCGGCAACTACGCCCTTCAGACCTGAACACAGCATTGCAACAATGCTGCGGAAGTAATAAGCATTGCGGTAGAAGGTACTTCCCCGGACGAGCTTTGGCACGGAAAGCTCTAACCAAACTTGGAATCCAAGCATCCACACTTCCGAAAACGCATTCAGTAGTCATCCAGATACTTATTTTACTCACAGGCTGCTCTTCCACGACCTGGCGCAGCAGGTTCTTGAAGGTCGGCGCTGGGAGACTGCCCAGGGCGTGCAGAGCAGCCAGAGCCCACAGTGGACAGTCGCCGTCGGAACAGAACTTGAATTTCTAGAATAAAAAGTCTTATTGTTTTTTATTTCACTATACCACAGTATAAGATGGCTGCGATAATCTCAATATCGTTGCTGTCAAAATCACTTTGAATTAAAAAAAATACAAATGTCACAAAAAAAAAGTGACGTTTGACAGCAAAAATTGCACGAAAAACTATGAAGGGTAGAGGTAAGGAGAGTCATCTTATATGGGAGAAAAGTTGAAAAAGTGTATGCGCTAAATAACAGTTCAAAAATCCTCCACAATGGCGCTGGTGGATGCACAGGGTATGGTATGAATGTAGCAATCGTAGATGAATTGAAGTATGCCGAGTTAAAAAATTTAATGTCATTATCGACTAAAGTAGTTAATTATTGAGAATTTCAACAACTTACGTTGTACAAAATATTGTGGTAAATATAACCTTACTTCCTTGTATCTCCATACTTAATTGTTTATTTTTCAAGCCTACTCTAACAATATTTATATTTGGCGCTTCTTTTAAGAGTTACCCTGATGCAAATGTGGCGCCATCCTAATTTAATACATTTTGACGACACTTTTTCATATATACAGATGACTCTCCTTACCATACCCTGTGCATCCACCAGCGCCATTGTGGAGGATTTTTGAACTGTTATTTAGCGCATACAACTGGACACTTTTTCAACTTTTCTCTCTCTCCTCTTTTGACTCTCCTTACCTCTACTTTCCATACTTCGAACGGAGCAACGGAGCATCGCTTTGACAGATTTTCGTAAATCGAAAACATGCCCTTGACATTACGGGGGCGTTCAAATTATCACTCACCATGGTTTAAACGTTTATCACCGAGTTTGAAGGCAGTGGCCTGAAACAAGGGGGTTATAAAATTAACATAGGAATTAGAGTCGATGGGCTATCATACGCATACGCTATACATGTTATAATAATGCACGGTCAATGAAGCCCCACTTATATATCGCAAATAGTGCTTGTGGTATGGTTGAAGTTATAGCGGATCATGAAGCGATAAAAAAAAAACTCATAACATTTATTTAAACTTGTTGCATTCAAAAACCTACAGCTATGATAGCTGTAGTTTTTTAATACAATCACAAGTTAGGGCGAGGACACGAGGAGTATAGTCGGCTGACAACTTGTGCACCAATTTTATATTTACGTTATGTTACAGTGACAGTTGTCATAAACACTGAAGACGCTTGTGTTCGGTGATATACCTCTGCCTTTTTCCTATGGGAAAGAATAAAAAAAAATGACAGCTGTCAATGTAACTGTCACTATATATCTGTGTATTCTACTCTTATCTAAGAACAATAAATAAATACAACGTGCCGATATGGCACACCTAAAAGACAAAAAAAGCAATAGAAGAAGAACAATTAATAATAAACTCATATACATACAACATCTTATGATTGGATACACCGGTGCCACACAGTATAATACTCATTTCATATACATAGGTACATAATAAACTATACTATATCTGTTTATGTATTTAAAACCCAACGTTTGAACAGATACATTTGTTAACGTTCCTTAGATTATAAGAAACCGTTGTAAAAGAGATAGGTAGGAAGAGATTTAGAAAATTATAAATTTTAATAACAAATTACGCTTAGTGTTCATTTTATTTTAATTTTTATTTACAATCGTTTTACGGGTGTTCATTTAAAATAGTTTAAAACAGTAGTTTTAAGTAGAACCGTATTATATTTCCTCACAATCAATGCCCCAGCGTTTCATAGGGCAGCCATGTTGAATGTTGACAGATTATACACGGACAAACTTAATATCGGCAATGTTGAGTTTAATGCTCCGATTAATACGTGAATATTGGACAAACACTATACCACTGGGGTTTGTTCCACAATATTGATCTTGTGACTAATGTCAATAATTTATTGAGGTTGAGCGTATATCTGTCCATCTAAAACCTTTAAACGAGCAATTCTTGTATAATTTGTAGCTTTATATATATAAATCTTCGGCTCTAACAATATTTATAAAGGAAAGTTCGTATAAAGGTATACAGGGGGTTCCGGGGGCGATGAATAGATCTAGCTAGATTTCATTTTAAGAAAATGTTGTTTCATCCATGTTTTCAGGCAACGAAAGACTGCTACAATATGATTAGAATACGAAGGTAAATTTCCCATAATCTACAAGGTTATTATAGCTTAGGTGGTAAATCCTAAATCAGGACACCCCGTTTCGAATTCAGATGATTATTTTTCTCCTTTTTTTGTTCGGTACTTTTACGGCGAACTACAAAAAAAAAATCAGTTAGGTACTGTTACCAGTATAATATAAATTATGTACCAGAATAAAAAGTACTTTTTATTTTCACATAACTCACTTTAGTTCAAAGATCTTGTCATTGTCATTTGTTAGTCAGTAATTTATGTTAGGATTAGCTGGTTGCACGCCATCTTTATCCGCGTTTATTATGTTTTGTTATAAATCCCGTGGGAACCGTTTGTTTTCCTGGTATATATATTAGGTATTTCATACCTACGAGCAGTGGCGTGCATAGAGGGTATGCATAAGGTATGCAGATGATATAAAATGAAGAATATCTCCTGTCTAAGTTATAAAAAACTTAAGGATAGACATTGTAAGAGTTATTAGAAGCCTACCTTTAAGTATTTATGCCACGTACTGGAGATTTTCTTCATTTCATATCATCTGCATACCCTGTGCATACCCTATATATGCACGCCACTGCCTACGAGTATGTTACACTCCTTGCTTTGACTAACTCTATGACAAAATCAATTAATAAAACAAAAGGTAATGCGAATGCAAAGATAAATATTAAGAATATAAGATAAATTTAATTAATATAAGATAAATATAATTAATATAAGATAAATATAATTAAATATTAAGTAATAAATGGGAAAATCCCTTTATGGAGCACTTGGTTAGTAGTTTGGTACACACTTATACACCACGTGCTCAAGAGGGAACTTACCTTTATTAGGAGGTATGTTTGGCCAATTGTAATTTATAAAATAGTTACTAAGATAATCTTTACAAGCTTTTATTATATTTTTGTCATCAAACCTGATCGTAAGTAGAGGACTTCGTAGGGAATACGTCCTGCAACGTGTTGCCTGTGGCCAGTGGCCTGGATCACAGCAGATCAAGCATGGCGGCTGAACTTCTTCTTGCGAGCTCCATTACAAAAAGCTCTACTTATTTAAACACTTACTTAATATTATAAATGCGGAATTGTGTTTGTTTGTCCTTTCTTCACGCCATAACTAAGCAACCAATCAATTCGATTTTTAGCATAGAGTTAGTTAAAAGACGGTGAGTTGGATCTAGGGATTTTTATTTCAGAAAAACAAACGGTTCTCACGGGATTTGTAAAACCCAGTATAAATAGGCACGAAGCCGTGGGTAACAGCTTATACGCTATATTTTCTACTCGCATCAAGTGTCAGCAATAAAGCAATTTAAATAAAGTTTAAGTTGACCTTCCCTATATCCTTCTAGCTTCCAAAATATGGTAAAAAAAGGTAATAATTTACGCGGGAATTTTGGGAGTCAATATTATAAAAACGTGCCATCAACTCTTGCAATATCTAATCTACCCACTCGAGTCTCGATCTCTCTCGAACGGAAGAACGTAAGTACGCAACGCATGTTTACATTCAATCAACGATAGGGCGGGCCCCAGGTGTTTTGTGTCAAAACTGCCTCTTTTATCGAATTAGCCAGGTCAATCGGTTTTAAGGAGACTTGAGTTCAGTTGTTCCCAAAGTTTCTAGCCCGTTGGATAATATTTAAGAAGCCTAGAAACATCCAACAGCCTTTTTTATGTTAGCTTTGTCATATTTCAGTTGTGCTCCCTTTTTCAATTTAGTGAAGATTGATTGGGGAGGGATAAAGAAAACTAAAAACTTTGATACGTTGATAATGAACGTGGATATTAAAATTGTTAAAGAAAATATTTCCTTCTTGCTTTTTAGTTTGCATCTTTTCTCAGTTACGTCTGCTTTAAGCAATTTAATACTACTTGAAACCTGCATGCCTTAGAGTTTTCCGTGTCGAGTCAGCCCGTTGGACTATGGCCACAGCTGTGTTTATTTCGAGAGGATAAAGAGGAGACTCGTACCCTGTAGTGGGCCGGTAATAAATTAAGCGTAAAGATGATAAAATGGTGATCTTTGAAATTTAAAACAACTGCTGATTTTTGCAGGCGTCTTGTAAGCGAAATCTACTTTCAGAACCGGTAATAGAGTCACGTGACGTTTCAAAAGTGCTTGTATACCAAACTAATTCTGAATTTAAATTTAAAATAAGACAAAGTGACGACGTTTGCGTGGAGTAAAATTTTCACAATTAGGCTCGTTCAACTTTGGGAAGCGATTTATAGGACCATTCGTAAATCGATTAAGATGACACAATGTTCGTTTATTACTTTAGCGAATGGCTTCTAGTAAAAACACTATTAAAAATTGCTTATTAACATTAAGATCCATTTATAATCGACTTTTAGAAAAGGTTATGATTCGGTGCGTTTTTTTATGTGTATCATCATGTCTACCGCACGATTTCCACTGCTGAACGTCGGTTTATTGTAAGCATTTCCAAACGTTACAGTTTACCGCTCGTATCCAGTGACTATTTGCGACTCTTCTTATGTTATATATTTATTTATTATACATCTTGATAGTACGGCAGGGCACTAACACTAAGTAAGTGGAACTATTGGATAGAAGCAGGCGTTACTTTGCGGAAATCCATGATATATTATGAAAATTAAGCTTAATTTGCTATACCTTCTCCGCGAAAAGCAGGAGCATCTGTATAATTTATAATTTCTTCAATCCTTATACTCCACACCAAACAGATCTTCGGCAATAAATAAATAATAAAGCCATCATTCTGCCAATACTTCTTTATGCTTCTGAAGTTTGGTGTTTGTACAAAACAGATATTAAGTGTCTGGATATTTTCCATCACAAATGCTTAAGATAAATAATGCGTGTAAAGTGGCAGGATAAAATCAAAAACTCTGAAATTCTGAGGAGATCGAGCATGGACGGCATGGAAGCTTTGATATTGAAAGGTCAACTCAGAGGGTGTAGACATTTGGCGCGCATGAATGACACCCTGCTACCGAAAGCAGTTTTTTACTCTGAGCTCAGTACTGGTAAACGAAAGTCTGGTGGTCAGTACTTGCGTTTTAAGGATGTTCTAAAACGTAATCTAACATCATGCAAAATACCATGGAGCAATTGGGAGCGAATTGCCGCGCAGAGGTCTACATGGCGCAAACTGATAAGTGACAAATGTAAAACCTTCGAAAAGAAACGTCTAGAACACCTTGCTTCAAAGCGCTACAACAGAAAAATTAGGACTAAGTCTTCCTATACATATAATTGTAATAACAGCGGTCAACTTTACTGCGGGTCATGCAATCGAATCTTTAAGACTAAATTTGGCTTCGCTAGTCATATCCGTGCACACTCGAGACTATAAAGCCAAGGTGTCGCCGTGGACGGATACGTCATGGAGGACATCATCATCATCAAAGGTGCCACGCTTCGTGCAACAGTGTTACAGGAAGGGACCACGAACAATTTTTTGACGTGACAACGTCTTATAATTCGATGGAGCCGGCTGCACGCACGAAAAAAACATGACGCATGCGGCGTTAACTCGCTCTGAGGCGTTCCATTCAAGGCTTGAAGTGCAAGCGAGAGCGCGGAACGAGCGACAAAGAGGCACAGTCGGCCTCCGCGTTCGACATCTGTCACTCTTCTACTTGAGTCAGCGATGCGTCCGCGTGGACAGCTTCTATACAATAATACATTTACATGTTTTCGGCAAGGATGAAGTGCAGTGAAAAGTGAATGTGGTGTCAATTGTTTATAGCAACGATAATATCTATCAAACGAATAAAATTTAAATTTTCTTTTGAAACCATTCCATCAGTATTTTCTTACGACGTTGTCACGTTCAACTATCGTCAGAAAGCCGACTTTACAGACAACCAATTTTTTTTTTGAAGGACGAATGTTATTGCCTTTTGGGGCACAATACAGTTGGTTATGAAGATCGTGCTATTTTTAGTTGGTCTCAAGTCCGTCTGACCTCCAGGGATTTTGAATCTTAAGCAGCCTAAAAGAAATTTGGTTGGGAACCGAGTGATCGATTTCGATTTTGTTTTTGATAGTATACTATAAACTATGATAAATTAAAAATCCAAGATGGCCGCCAGCACAAAATGCTGAATCACATATTTTTCCACAACTCCCTCAATATGGGTATCAAATGAAAGGGCTTAACTAGTAGAATACTGTACACGATATTGAAATTCGGTGGCATTTATAAATTTATACTGCTTATTAAAAATGTCGGTCAACCTCTACGTCCTGTTAAAATCGTGTAATCATGTGCGCGCGCATTTCGTTACATCGTATAATTTCAATCCCATGATTTTTTCCTGCCGCCGCTAAAGAAGTATAACTACAAAAGGTTTTAATTTATTTTAGTTTTGAACTGAAAGGACCCAAGCTCAATATGCATCCTTCTTACGGAATATGGAGAAGGCTTTTGATGATTGTAATACCTACTGATGATGGCTACACAGAAGTGAGTTTCGTGTTTCACGTCGGCACGTAAACTATTTTAACGTACTTCGCCTTGGTTCTTGGAGAAATCCATGTTGACAAACATATGGGATGGATGCTGAGCATAACTTGGTGTGTTGATTTTGTGAACAAAAGAACTGATTTATGTCATAATAGTTACATTTATCATCCTTATATTGCTTGTAACACAAGAGAGGTTTATAGAATCGCTTTTTTAAATTCCATTACAAGGTACTTTACTATAATCTCACCAGTCAAGGGTATGGCAGTATTAAGCCATTGCTATGCGACATCGTATCGGTACGCTAAATATCTAAGCGTCACGTCTTTGTAGTAGACTGGTAACTAGCCACAACCTGAGACCCTCCCCTAGATCCTAAAGAAAACATTCAGAAATTATACATTGATTTGACGACCTCCCTGGCGCAATGGTGAGCGCTTGTTAAGAGAGGTCCCGGGTTCGAATCCTTGTAGGGGCAATTTGGGAATTTATTATTTCAGAATTTTCTCTGGACTGGTCTAGTGGGAGAATTCGGCCGTGGCTAGCTACCACCCTACACACAAAGACATGACACTAAGCGATTTAGTGTTCCGGTGCGATTTCGCGTAGAAACCGACTACTACTCCCTAACAGGTTAACCCGGGACCTCCTCGGCTCCCGGAAAAACATTCCCGACTTGCCACAGACAGACACGTCAAACCCGTAACATCCCTTCATTTTTGCGTCTGGTATTAAAAATATAACATGTTGCATTAACGAAATAAGTGAGGGCACTTATGATTTTCGTTTGAAGAGAAAATGTTAATGTAATACAAATTTATTTTATTCCAAACAAGAAAAGCTCTCTTAAATCAAGCAATATAATGTACGATGTATATTTTAATTATTAATTAAATTAACATCTCGTTAATAAAACAGAAAACAACTTACTTAAGCGCTTTTAAAATCCCGTGGAATTCCCGTTATTTTGCCTCGGATGAAAGGCATAACGTTTGACGACCACCCTGGTGCCTTAGTGAACGTTGTGATCTTATAAGTTTGAGATGCCAGTTTCGGTCCCCGGTGGGGGATGTTTGGGAATATATAATTTTCTCTGGTCTGTTCTGGTGGGAAGATACATGGCCACCGAAAAAGGCGTGCCGCCAAGCTATTTTCAAAAAAAAATCAAAATTCATTTATAGTATATTTCAAGGCCTTTTGAAACTTCAAGTCTGTCTGAGTGTAGTGACTCTAACACCGGTTCGGCAGGCAGATTCTACCGAGAAGAAGCCGGCAAGAAACTCAGCACTTGCTCTTTTCAATATCAACAATTTACATTCACATTTTAAAATTCATTTTTCTCTCTGTGAGAGATGAAAGCGGAGCCGGATGCTTCTAAGAAACCTTTTCATTAAGTAATTAATTGTTGTGTATAGTAATGTCAATAGTATAGTAACCTAGCTGTAATAAATGTGTTTTAACACATTCTTTAAACTAAGCATTTAGGTAGGTCCAAACTTACCTTAGGAATCATATTATAAAATATTAAGCGGAACTTTTTTAAATTGATGCTGCCGCTGCTGGAAATCTCGCAGAAAATGTAAGGCGGCCAAGATTCAGAAAAAAATTAAAAATATCACTATCTGACCTGAAATATCTCGCTATGTCAGTCACAATCTCTCCCCCTAGACCTGAAGCCGGGTAAGCCCATGCTGCTATTTTGTATATACAAAGTAGATTATTATCTAAAGCCGTACCATTAATAATGGTATGGACACCCTGGACTGTAAATTTCGCAAACTGTTGACGGCTTACCGTATGCATCACCCACGTTCCTCTGTAATGTGGTTGTACATCCCACGCAAGTGAGGAGGACGTGGTCTTCTGAATGCCAAGAACCTTCATAATCGTGAGGTGTGCAATCTTAGAGATCATTTTCTTAGAATGAATGTGGGTATGTGTAAGGATGTAGTTGCAGTACCCCTAGGTCTTACTCCACTATTCCTTGGCAAAGAGAACTGGCGCAAGCCAAAAGTACTTAGCAACTCAGATCGTGTGGCGGTATGGAAGAGTAAGGAGTTGCATGGCAGATTCTACAAGGCCCTGTCGGGACCAGATGTAGATCAAATCGCATCGATATCCTGGTTACAGTTCGGTGACCTATTTGGGGAAACCGAGGGTTTTGTCTGTGCAATTATGGACGAAGTCATCAAGACGAGAAACTACCGGAAACACATTATGAAAGATGGCACTCTAGACATATGTCGAGCGTGTCATCGTCCTGGGGAGTCCCTCAGGCATATAGTTTCCGGGTGTTCTCATCTTGCTAACGGCGAATACTTGCACATAGCCAGGATAGTTCATCAACAACTTGCTCTTCGGTTTGGCCTTATCGATTTTGAGATGCTTTACTATAGGTACGACCCGGCGTCAGTTCTTGAAAATAGCAGTGCATTGCTCTACTGGGATCGAACGATTATCACTGACAGGTATATTACAGCTAATAGACCTGATATAGTGCTCGTCGATCGATCAGTGCGCCGTGCAATAATTGTTGACATAACTATTCCACATGACGATAATCTGGTGAAAGCTGAAAAGGAAAAAGTATCTAAATACTTGGACCTTGCTCACGACATTACCGCCATGTGGAATGTTGAGTCGACCGTTGTTGTTCCGATCGTCGTTTCAGTCAATGGTCTTCTCGCGAAAAGCTTCGACCAACATCTCAAGAAGCTTTCGCTTGGTTGTTGGATCAAGGGTCGGATACAGAAGGCAGTAGTCCTTGAAACGGCGCGTATTGTGAGGTTTCTTACTCTGGAGCCCTGACCACCGGTTGCTTGGGCATTCAAAAGCCCCGCAAGCGGAGGGTGGAAGTTTTATTTTTTTATAAATTTTTAATAGTGTTTTTTAATTTATTCTTAAGCATTGTTAATAATTTAAAAAAAAAAGAAAAATAATAAATGATAGAAATAATAATAATACCAGTTTAATGACAATATTTTTCATATGAATATCTGATTTCAATAAAACAGTTATAAATCTATAAAAGAAAGTTGTGTTTAGTTACACCATTTAAAACTCAAGAACGGCTGGACCAATTTATGATATTTGATTTTTTGGATTCCTCTTCGACCGGAATAGGATAATAAGTATTAAGATATAACATTCATAAAAAAAAATGATCCGCGGTTCGAAGTTCGCACCAATCAATATACCTACTAACCCATCTCTAAAATTTTTATATATTTTTTTATTTCCTTTCCTTTTATATAATTTTGCCTTTAAATGTCAAACGGTAGTGATTAGGTCCATAAATATAGGTAACACACCTATAATATGCCTTCACACTAATGAAATGTTTATTAATTTCTTAAACTTAAACTTATGTATATTAATTTCTTTTCTGATTAAGTGATACGGATTCTTCTAGGAATAAATTTCTTTATAATATACTAAAAAACAAACTCTTCAGATTTCCTCAACATTATATAGATGTTGTATAATAGGAAACGCAACAAAAGTATACAATGGGATGCGAAGAGTGCCATTTGAGGTAATGAATATGAAACAGTGGACTGAGATGTTGCACTGCAGAGATGGGGCGAAACAAGCCCTTTTGCAATTCAACAGGTGCAGGGAGCGACAGCAAATATCTTACTTGCAATATTTTCTACGCCATTTTTTTTTTTTTATTCTACTATAAGTTAGCCCTTGACTGCAATCTCATCTCGTGGTAAGTGTTTATGCAGTCTAAGATGGTAGCGGGCTAACCTGTTAGGGAAAAGTGGCACGTCGCCCCAGACCAGGAAAAATTAACAAATTATAAATCCTCAAATGGATCCTGCCGGGCTCAATCCGGGACCTTCTACTTAAATTCATAGCGCTCACCGCTGTGCCAGGGAGGTCGTTTTTCAATTTACATCCACAGCTACATCCGGTGTCAACTGAGATACAGATTAGCCCTGCCTCTCAGGCTCTCTGGACCTTTGGTTCCTCCACAGGCATAGTTAATGCTGATTGGAGGCCATTTTGGAATACACACGTACGATTATTCCTTAAAGTTCCTATTTTTATACTAAAACGTGTATGAAGTTCTTAAATAAACACTTTTGTTTAGACGTTTTTGAATTAATACAAATCAGCATTGTCTAAGATAATTTTTTATAGTTTTTTCTTCTTAATTTTTAATTATTAATGTTCTCATCTTATTTTTTAATTATTAATGTTTAATTATTTACTATCGTACTTTCGTGCTTTTTGGGTTTTTATCACAATAAAGAAATTATTATTATTACGATTATTATATGCGTCAGGTTTCAAAGATATTAGTGGTAGGCCAAATGGCAGGTACTCTAACGTTAAGAAGGCAGGAGGGGTTTTTAGTCGGTAGGAGTCCGGCACTATCTATAGGGATGTCCATGAGGATTTTCCCCTCCTAATTATAAAAAAAAGGTTACAAAGATATATGCCATCAAAGTTGTATCAAAGTTAACGCAACGAGTGATTAAGTATAACTAAAATAAAAGTCATAAATTCGCTGTAAAATATATTTTTTTAATAATTCAGGTCTAGTTTTTAAAGCTAGTATATCCAGTAGGTGATAATCCCGGAAAATATTTTATTGATTGTTGGCCGGAAGTACCTACGATTAATTTTAGTCCCACCTAGCCTTTATTGAAAAACCATCGCCTATAATACAGAGTAACACTTCAGAATGCCACATTTTGACTTTCAACTTAAAGTCAAAGTCAAAGTCAAAAATATCTTTATTTAAGTAGGCCCATAGGTGGCACTTTTGATGCGTACATAAAAATTACACGGTAGTGAGATGATGGCGATAACCACATTCGTAAACTTAAAACTAAAGCTACGAGGGTTCCAAACGCGTCCTGGTCTAAGAAGAAGCCCACAACAAACTTAGCCGGGTGTTTTTTTTGTTATCATCAATGTCATTTAAAATTATTAGAAGAGCAAGTTGGTTAGAGCAATAATTTACACTTAGAAGTCAAGCTTTATGAGCCTTTAATTACACCGGCATCATAACTCTTCAGACCAGGGTTACAGCAGTACTGCGTGACGAAAGAGAAAAAAATTTACTACTACTAATGTTTTTCTAGTTTTTTTTTTTCAAATCGCATTACAATGAATGCCATTGAATACATAAATATACTTCGACAAGACACACATCGCTATCTAGCCCCAAAGTAAGCGTAGCTTGTGTTATGGGTACTAAGATAGCTGATGAATATTTTTATGAATATAATACACATGAATACATATAATATACATATAAACGACCAGACACTGAATAACATTCATGTTCATCACACAAACATTTTGCAAGTTGTGGGAATCGACCCACGGAATTGGACGCGGAAAGCAGGGTCACTGCCCACTGCGCCACTCGGCTGTCAAAATAAAGAAAATGTCACGAGCAGCGGCTTCGAATATACGAAATCTCAATCCATATAATTCAAGTGTATACGCCGGAAACCCTACGACGGTCGTTGCGAAAACTTTTTAAGCAATAAAAATTATTGTTGCTCAACTTGTTGTTGCCCCTAACTAGGGAAACTTTCGTAATTATTTGCACAACCCCTTTTTATAGGCTTCGATAGCTACTGCCCTTGACTACGGTTTTTTTTTAATTCCCGCAAAAAAAAAAAAAAAACAGAAATACTATCGCATTCATAATGCTATGCTTTGTCTAATTTAGGATGATAAGTTTGAAAGGACCGCCCGTAAATAATATACATAATGTCGTACTTCATTGACCGCCCACTTCCGAAATCGGTATTGAAATCAAATGAATCCGACTAACTACTAACATTCTAACATTCATAAAGAATGTTAGTATTTTTTGTAAATATTAAAGATATTAGCAATTATGTATCACACAATAAATTATTGGTTAAAAAAAGGATTACATAGGTATATAAAAAAAAAAATTGAGTTTTAAAATTAGAATTGCCATGAAACTATAAAATTTAAAAATCCAAATATTCTTTCATCATCATCATTGAGAGGAGGAAGAGAGATATTCAACCAATTGACGTCCACTGCTGGACAAAGGACTTATGTTGGGAGTTCCACAACCACGGTCTTGGGCCGCTTGTTTCCAGTGGCTCCATCCGTGCCGTCCATCGCTTCCACGGAGTTACCGACATAGCTAAATACATACTAAATACAATACATAGCTAAATATAATTTTTTCTACCAAAATTGTTGATGTAAAAAAACGTTGTGTCAGATGAACGGAAGAAATCCTCCAATCAGAATTATTTTATACCATTTTGTACGGAACCCCAAAAATAGGTTCATACTAATACAAACCCTTCTAGCAAACGAACTGTGAGGAAGTATTCGTGCGCGACTCTAAAAATACAGAAATATGTATCATATTGTTTCAGCGACGCGACGTTCTGATTTGGGTTGAACGGCAGAAGAATTGATATTAAAAACCAAGAAAAACATATATAGTGTATAGTATTCTACTAGTCAGACCCTTTAATTTGATACTCATATTGAGGGAATTGTGGAAACAAAATGTAATCCGCCATTTTGTGGCAACGGCCATCTTGGATCGATTTTGATAAAAAATAGCTCCCAAAAAAATCTAAATACACACACACACACAAATTAATAAAACTCCGTCGTTTGTGTTAAATGTAAAATTGTTGAAGTTTCTTGCCGGTTTATTATCGGTAGAGTCTGTGTTCTGGATGGTAAAGCGACTGGAAATAGACAAACTTGACATTTTCAAAACTCTGATAGAGTACGCCTACTGGAAATAAATGAATTTAGAATTTTTTATGGTGTGGTCTAGTGTAATTACGTAATCATAACGATGATCCAAAACACCTACGCCTAAGGTTGATGTATACAGAGCGGCACCTTGCAGGACGTGACCCGTTCATGCCCTGCCAACTGTTGCCCTGTTTACATGCAATCTTTTCCCGCATACCATCCGGTGGGCCATCGCTTGTTCCGTCAATTATTACAATATATAAAAAATAAAGACCACAAGCAAATACGACACTAGCATACTAAAACGATAACTCTACATTAACTTCAAACGCCTTCTATTGTTCTTTTTTATTGTTTAGAAGATTATTCAAAGTTTCAAGTTGAAAAATGCAGACAAGATTTTAACGATCATTCGCCACCTGTTAAACGGTTAACAATCTGGTATTGATGACAAAAAAATATATAAAACTGCGAAGTTTATTAACTTTACATTATGCTGCTACCCGCGTTCTATATTCGCCTTTATTACAGTTTTCTTTTACGAATACAGTGTGAATCAGTTATTTTCCTGAGATAAAAACTAGCCTATGATACTCTCCGTCCTTTCAACTAACTCTATACCAAAAACCAATTTAATTGGCAGCTCACTTAGGGCGTGAAGGAAGAACGAACATACAAACTTTCGCATTTATAACTTTGTTAAGGAAGTAGGGATAATCGAAAAATCTCAATGAAAAACTAATTAAGAAGTAAAGCAGTACATTAAATATACAAGATCTTGATAGAACAAGTTGTGTTGAGACTGTGATATCGTGCTAACAAAAATAATACCTGGATACTTTTATTGTGGGCATCTCCTAAGACCAGTATGGCAAGCACGCGTGCCATGAAATAATTATCTCTACACGTTACTCGATAGATCAGATAATATGTAAACTGTAAACATAATTTTCTCGTGGGACCCACGTTGCTTTAGTTTTAAGTCAACAAAGGTAGTTATCACCTGGATTTATAATTTTTTTTGTTTGAGAAAAATCTTAAAAGAATATAAGCCTACGAATTTCATGTGGCGATGTGATGAATTAAATCAACACGCAGAACACCGTCCGCAAAACAAATGGTTATGTATCAATCAACACGATAGGTAGGTGTCTACGAAAACCGCAAAAACCGTTTATGTCGATGGAAATAATTGTTGAGGCTGACGCTACTTCGCATCTCGCCGGTATAAAAACGCGGGGTTGGTCGCATCAAAATCATAACAGCTCCCATCGTCCTCCGGTGTACACCCTTAGTGAAACAACATTATATCGAATATATATATCGAATATATACAGTTATAGTAAAGTTCCTAAGACGTGAAGTGGTGTATTTGAGTTATGCTGTATTGATATCGAACGGGTGAGTATTTTTAAATTAAAAGTTATATAATCAAGTGTTAATTTATTTTTTTTGGTAATTTTTATTTCGGGGGACTTAACACTAAACCAAATCGTTAAACACGGAAATTCTTGATTCGTGAAATAATGCATATTAAATAAATAAATAAATAAAAAAGCCATTTATTTCTCATTCCAAATATATAAAGTTTACATTGATTTTTAAATTCTATTTTATACAAAATTTTACAGATAAGTCTTGACCAGAGTTAATTTTTATTACCGTGCATTTACTCAGCATAAGTTTCATGTTTTCATGTCAATATATATATGTACTTTTTTTGTATACTTAGTATCTTTATATTGTCGCAGTTATATGTATATTTTTTTTTTTTTTTTTTTTTTTTTGCCATAGTATTTTCTTATTATTTTGGTCATTTGGTTTTTATTGTTATTGTAACTTATTATTGATATTATTATTATGTTTCATTTATTGTGTTATTTGTCATGTGTGGATGAGAACCCCTTACGGGTATAGGCCTCCTCCAGAGCTTTCCAGGATCCAGAAATAATGCATATTAATATTTTCTAAATCATCTTTATCACTAAACAACGTCAACAAATCTATTTCAGAAGATTCGTTTTCTCTTGATCTGTATAACATTGATTCGTGAAATAAACGATTTTCAAATATATTTAATTTTTTATCATGTTTAATTCGTAACTCAACAAAATCTAACAAATAACTTTCGTTATTCTGTTCAATGTTTATCAGTGAAAAATAATAATATTCAAATATATATATTTACTTTCGTGATCAACTTTTAAAGAGCAGATTTACTGAGGTAACTATTGTAACAAATGTGGCTTAAAAACAGTTTTAAATCTTAAAATAAATAATGTGACATAGCTCTACAAATGTTCAATGTGAACGATATAATTTTATTTATCCGTTATGCAAATGCGACTAACGGTTAAAAATAAATATCAATATAAATTTATAATCGTCAACGTGATAATGCCCAATAATCGACGTCTAGTTCTGGACATACATCAATATAATTTTGAGGGATATCCACGAGCCGCGATCTTATGCCGCCAGTGACTTTCAATAGATGAATCAGAGATGATTGAAGAAAACAAAAGCTAGTGAAATAATCAGTTAAATTTAAATAAAATATTTTAACGCTGTTTTTTATTTTCTAATTTGTATTTAAAAAAGTTGCATCAACAATTTTAGAAACTAATAAAACTTATGTCATAATATTTTGAAACTCAGAAAACCAACTAAGTGCAAGTTGGACTTGCAGAAGAGTTCCGTACCGAGATGTAATTTGAATTACTTTATTACACACTGCTAACAAGCAGTAGGTAATTATGTTTTATTTAAATAGAAAAGAAGGAGAAAATATGTAGCAAAAAACTAGCTGTTATTTCGGAAATAGAAATACGTTATTTAAAAATTTCAAATCTCTACTTATTAGGAACAAACAGACGGATCTGTTCTTTAGTTTAAAATTCAAATAAACCAACAGTCAAAATACAAATATCGAAATTATTTAACAAATTAAAATTCTTATAGACGTACTTTTCGTAGAGGGCTACGCAATGCCTACGGTAATCTCTACGATAAAGTTTGAAAGGAACGGACTATATAAAAATTTACTTAAGAATAAAATTTATTTTTATTTTTTTTATTACTAATAGTTTTATTTTTTACACCATGATTATTTTAGATACAAGCAGCTTTCGCTACTTGATACAATACAAAATCGAGTGTCGATATCGTATTACACATATAACTTACTCAGGTTTACGTATGAACGTTAAACATTATTATATCTACTTTTATTAAGTTTATGTACATATCTGTGAAAACGATAAATTCAACGTTTTTTTAGGATTCCTAACACGAATGGTGCCACATGGACCCTATTACTAAGCATCGGCTGTACATCTGCCTGTTTTTTTGTTTAAATTCTTTATTGGACACTTAAAATCTAACCAACAAAAACCAGAAACGCACAGAAACTTAAAAAGTTTAAACGTGCAAAGGCGGTCTTATTGATAAAGAAATCTCTCCTGGACAACCTTTCTGTCAGCGGGCTGTATCACATAGTGTGTACTGCTATTGCTACAATTGCGAGAAAATATATAGTATTTTTATTATCAAAATTAAGCTTAATTTGCTATACTCCGCGAAAAGCAGGAGAATCTGTTTGGTGTAATTTATAATTTCTTCAATCCTTACACTAGATAAGTATATTGCGTTATTTAATGTTCCGGTCTGAATGGTGTGGTAGCCGGTTTAATTTCAGGCTTAAAACATACAACTTAGGTTGACGGCATAGGTGAGCATTTGATTGGTGCGACAATAATTACTATATAACAAAACTTTAAGTACCTTTGTATAAGATGCCAACAACCCCACGTTTAAGGGTAAAAAGAAGAAGGTATCTAAAAGCTTTAAGCTAATAAGCTTTTATAATATGATTCCTAAGGTAATTTTGGACCTACCAATGCATAAGTTTAAAGAATGTGTTAAAATAAATTTATTGCAGCGAGGTTATTATACAATTGATGAATTTCCTAATGACAAGGTTGCTTGGAAGCATCCGGCTCCGCTTTCATCTCTCACAAGATAGAAAAATGAATTATAAAATGTAAATGTAAATTGTTGATATTGGAAAAGAGCAACTGCTGAGTTTCTTGCCGGCTTCTTCTCGGTAGAATCTGCCTTCTGAACCGGTGGTAGAGTCACTACACACAGACAGACTTGACGTTTCAAAAGTGCTTATATTAAGCCTATTTGAAATAAATGAATTTTTAAGTCACCTAGTAAGAAAAAATATTCGCAGCTTCCTAAATGTCTCCCCATTACACCCGAGCCGGGTATCGAACCTAGTACCCGCAAGACGCACAATAAAGGTTGCCAATACAATAACAATAGCATACCTTGTCGCCATTATCGAAATGTCGGCAATAAAACAGAAGGCGTCTGCCCTATACAATCTTTAATGGATACAATTAGCGTTAGATACAATGTGTAATCATCTCGATTAATATACAATTTTGTTGCCAAAAAGGCATACCTTTGTAGCCGTTTGCGTTATCAATTTAAAACGCTATTTTCCCCCCGACGTTTTCCCGCGGCCCTAAAGAAAACAACTTTAGTAGAAGTAGAGATACAGTCAAAGTCAATCAGTCAAAAATGTCTTTATTCAAGTAGGCCCATAGGTGGCACTTTTAATGCGTGAATTACATGTGAATTACACGGTAGTGAGATGATGGCGATAACCATATTCGTAAACGTAAAACTGAAGCTACGAGGGTTCCAAACGCGTCTTGGTCTGGTGTTAATGATTGATTTTTGTGAGCTTGTCCGGGGAAGAAGAGGAAGAAACACTTTATCGCACGCAAAACCTAAAGGAAAAGAAATTCACAGTAATACACAATGCAGAGATGCAAAGGCTGCCTTGTTGCTGCAAGCAATCTCTTACAGGCAACCTTTGTAGACAGAAGTTCCTACCATGCTTATTTCTGCCGCCAAGTAGCATTGCTGTGTTCGGGTCTGAAGGAAGTGGTTGCCGCTGTGATTACTGGCTTCAGAGGCTTTTCCCCTACACAATAGGTTGATTGACAGTGCAGTCTCTATCAACTGCAATTTGTGGGACTGGTCCCTTGCATACCCATGCCAGTGTTGCTTGGTTTATAATGATTCCTAAATAGGGCTGGCTGGGACTAAAACTAATCGTTAGTTACTTCCGGCCAACAATTAATTTTCCGGAGTTTTCATTTACTGGATATACGCGTTTAAATGTAGACTTGAGTGAAAGAAAAAAAATAATTTTCATAAATATTTTTTTTATTCCACTACAAGTTAGCCCTTTACTGCAATCTCACCTGGTGGTAACTGATGGTGCAGTCTAATAAGGTAGCGGGCTAACCTGTTAGGGGATATGGTAGTCACACTCCCTAATCGGTTTCTACGCGACATCGCACCGGAACACTACGTTTTGTCGGTAGGGTGGTAACTAGCCACGGCCAAAGCCTCCCACCAGAAAAAAATGTGAGTTTTATCTTAGTTCTACTTAATCACTCATGGCGCTAACTTTATTATAAATTTGGTAGGCTTTGGTTTTATACTTATCAGGCTGGCCACCTGCTCGGTCCGTCAGTTATTGATATAAACAGTACAGAAAACAGAAAAAAAATACAACTCAGCGTATACAATTTGGCCTCTTCCAGGTAACCAACGTCGTAAAAGACATAGCTACGGAAAATAAATAGAACCCATTACCGATGTACTACAGGGCACGGATCCAATTTCAGAATAAGAAGGGTTTAGACCGTAGTCCACCAAGCTGGCCAAGTTCAAACGCCTTTGAGAACATTATGGAACTGTCTGGCGAACAGGTTTCCTAACCAAGTTTTTGTTAACGCTAGTGATATTTAACTGTTTAAAAACCATATAACGTAGAAAAGTTATAGGTGCGTGCCCGTGTTCGAATTCGGTTCCCCCGTTAGAGAAACCGACGTCCCAACCACTGGGGTATCACCGCTGGCCGTAACAATAGCTATCACAAATCCTCCGTTATTACAATGTCCGATTGTAATATGGTTTCGGGCAAAAGAATAATACCTATTTGATTAACTTTTGCCGACCACACCGGCGCAGGGGCGTTATTATATGCCTTACAAGTAAAACGTGAGTTAGTTTGGATTCTTCTATCTAATGTTAAAGATAGTAAGTACAGTGCCACTCTTTCTTAAAAGGGCTTGTGATATGTCCTTGTCACAAGCCACACGACCACAAGATACGGGATCCGCACATACAGACACACGACGTCCAAGACAGAACTTTTTCAAACAATTTTTTAATTAGTTTAAATAATAAAAAGAGATTTAAAAATATCATGAGTGTTAAAAATAGTGTTTTTTCTCAACATTTGTCTATTTATATTCACTTATAAAAGCAATAAAGAATAAAAAAAAGTAAGACATTTTAAGTTGGAGAATCACTCGGTGTGCGTAAACTGACAGTAATACCCACCTCAACGCTTCGCTTATGAGGCGTGCAATATATTATGTTGAATACTATCGCAATGCAATTTAAAATACGCTGTAAAAATTTTCCTTTCCGTTTCCAAAACTTTTACGCAATTAGTGGAACTTCACGTGTTCGCAAACATTAAATACTTCAAAACTTCTTTGCCTCCGGTGCAAGCTCTCAAGTTGACGAACGGTAGGTACGGCATTTTTACGATGTTACCAACTTTGTTTCTAACTTGCAACTGTTGTGAAATCAGTACGTTCGGTGTTATTGACACAAAAATAGCGGCCAAAAGTATGTATGCAAAGTTTACCTAGCTGTGTTAGCGCGCAATCGCATACCCACTTAATTATTATATTTGCGTTATTTTATATCAACACATACGTGTCTGCTATGTGTACAAAATTCCAATATTGTATTATTCAATTTTTTGTAGTGGGCTGGTAAAGGTTTGATAATTAAGATGATGATGATGATACATAGCTATTTCTTCCAGGAGGATATGGGCAGGAGACATTTCCTCCACAGGAAAAGGACAAAATGTTTATCTTCTCCCTGCACAGTTTTATCCACTCTCCGAGCATGGGCGTTAGGGTGTAATATAAAACAGGGTTAACCTTCTCCTTTCCCTTATGCTACGCTTTGGTAGGTGGACAACTAAACTTTAAATAAAATAAAAAGTAAACTTTATCCCATCAAAAATATTAATGTGAAAATGAGCTAGTGTAAAATAACACAACACGGTAGCCGTGACGCCAGTTCCTATCTCTTGGCTTGAACTTTGCTGACACGCTTCCGCGTGTCTTGATATCCTCGTCTATCTCATGGTGTGGGGCCATGACTACGATCAACGATCTGACCAGAAAAAAAACTCAATTTAAAAATTCCCAAACAAAGACGGGTCTATTGTTAACCCCGGGTCGGGTTTAACAATAGACCCGGAACTTCGTCATCCGTATTCGAAAATGCTAGCCACTAAACCACCGAGGCAGTTAAAGTCAATCGTAAGGCATTAAAATATTCAACATTTATACAGACGAAGAAACGGAACCATCAAAGAGATATAATTAAAGAAAAAATATTGTTTTTAGTGAAATAAGTGAACGGCGAGAGTATTTCTTAACGGTTCAGTATACCTACCTAAATAATTTAATAGGATGTCCTTTTACGGTTTAAAAGTTTACACAAACTCCGTTCTTTAGGGTACCGTGCGTAACGAATTTTTAACCTAACTCGGACCTATAACATATTGTTAGTGTGCCTTTGCTCTGTTTTTCGGAAAGCTTGAGATATCAATTAAACAAGTAAACAAAATTTAATATTGTGTATTTTAATGATACATGAAGTATATTCGTTAGCACTAAAAAAAAAATCCGACTAGGGGACTAATCCGACTAGTCTAATTAGACTAGACTAATACACACATCGCCATCTAGCCCCAAAGTAAGCGTAGCTTGTGCTATGGGTACTAAAATGACTGATGAATATTTTTATAAATAATATACATAAATAATGATTAGCATCCATGTTCATCACACAAACATTTTCCCGCTGTGGGAATCGAACCCGCGGCCTTAGGCTCAGAAAGTACCAATATTGTTGTAAAAAATACGACTGTAAACCACTTGGGATGTTTTTCCAGGACTAAAAGTAGCGTATGTTACTAATTCGTCCATTCAACTATATGCTAAGAATTGAGTCGATTGAATGCTTTAACTAAGGCGTGAAAGAAGGACAAACAAACAAATACTTTCACATTTAGAGTATTAGTATGAATATTAAAATAAATGAATTTCGGGCCTTTCTTTAACGATTTGGATGTCCACAATAAAGGGTTTCTTTTATTTGGTGACATCGAAACTTGGAATAACTGATTTAGGAAGTTAATCAAAAGTAGGAAGTAATTTTCATAAAACAAAAAAAAAATCTATCTTCCTTAAACTCTATTACTACAAATAATACTAGTTTCTTGAATCGTATAATCTTTGTCATTATAAAAGATTCAGTGATAATACTGCACGTATTGCTTCACAGTTGATTATCGAATTTTTTATTTCAATGGATGGATTTAATACCTTACTATTAACTATAGTAACTTAAGATATTAAATCCATGAGTTATACAATCTTTTGATAGAAGGCTGGTTCTATCAAACATTTAGATAAATTCCTACTAGTATTCCCCCCAAACAGTTTAGTTCGGTATTGAAAGATGACATTAACAACGTAAAATGGTTATATTTTTATATTTTTTTTTCCAGAACCATGGCTTACTTCTGGATCTTCGTGATTCTTTCCTGGTTCGGCAGTGTCAGCCTCCAGTACATCAACACCGCCGGCCAGGGAGCGGAAACCCTCCTGGATCCGATCGACTCATCAATCCACTACCCTCCGCTGCCGTACGTGAATTACTTCAACATGCCATTTCCCAGGAGCAACTACGACTCATTCCCAAACGATGAAACTGATCAGGCTTTCTATTCTCAAGGCCAGGAGTCACTAGATTTTCTAAGGAAACGAAGAACAGTGGTAGAAGATATTAAGGAAGAGAACAAAGAAAAACGATGGTTACCAGATTTAATCGATAGCGACAAAACGATTTATCTGCGAAATGATGGAAACGTCAATCCTTTTATCATACAAGCATTGGCCAATGCGTTGGAAGGAAATGCAAATGACAGCGACGTGGTCCAGACGAAGGAGGATAAGCGTAGCTTTAGCCCTTGGGGCGGAAAGAGGGACAAGCCTCTGATAGAGCATACCTGGACTTGGAAACGATCGCCCGGAATCCGAGAGCCGAGCATGCCGAAGAGAGTACGTTTCAGTCCCTGGGGTGGTAAGCGGAGCGGACAGATGATTTACAAGCCAGGAAATAAAAGCACAAAGTTGATCTTCTCAGCGTCAATGCCAGAACTGACTCGCATTATATCCAACTATTCACCTAACGGCAAGAGTTTGGATGTGGCTGGTTTCCAATTTGTGCCATCTTTGGGGAAACGGCATCCAATCAGGATATTGGCTTTGAGTACCAACATGGATGAGAGAACGCTTCGTGACGCACTACCGTATAACACGTTCATGGAACCGATGCCGAGGATCTACAAACCTGGTCATCCTTACTCGGATGTGAACCTAAAAAAGGACGGCAAAAGAAAGGTTAAATTCAGCGCGTGGGGCGGCAAGAGATCTCCACCCATCATCGGACCGATATGGACGCCAGCATCTCAGGACCTCCAGGAATCCACGTTGAACACGATAGTGTTGGTACGAAAACAGGACAACGAAGCGAAAAATTTGTAATGCATTGAAACGATAATAAATGGCGCAAAGTAACATTATAACGACGATCTTTGATACTCAATAATTGATAGTTTTTTATATAATGTAAGTGCCATAGTCACATTATTAGACTGCCTTTCGATTAGAGCATGAGCTAAGAATCTATTATGTAGAAGCGCGATGCGATTATGCAGACTTAAACTATAAATATTAAACCTCTAGGGGCTTAGTAGCCCTTAAAGCAGTACTATTTTAAAATTACCTTAAAAAATAAGGATTGGAGTACTGAAACAAAACGTCATTGATATTGAAATAATACTGCTTCAAGCGATGGTAGTAAGGGGGCTGATACGGACAAAGCTAAGCGGTTCTGTTTAACTTGTAAAGCAGTAAAAAAGTTTTAATTAACAGAGGATGGACCATTTCATAGACTTTTGCCCGATGTAAGTAATAATCAATCTAAATCAAATCTTCAAATTGCATAATGTATTTAGTACCTAATACTATACCTGCCTACAGGGATGGTAGGAAATGAATAGACTATAGATTTTGAATTGAGTTTTAATTTCGGGCGTTAAACATGTGAATTTTAATTCTCATTCAATACATCCTTGAACCACGCAATCATCTCTATCTACAACGAGTATAAAGTATGAAAAAACTTAGTTAAATCCCTTTACCGCAGACAAAGCTTAGCTTATTATTAGTCTTAGTCGCTTATTATCCATGAATAATAAACGACTTGAATTGGTTAGTTTTTAATTATCCCGAGCAACACAACCTTTAATACCTTTAATAGTCATAGCACTTGCTTTGATGGAGAGGCGCTTTCAATTGGTAGAAATAGGTATAGAACACTTGCTTGGTTTGCTATCATTCTCAAAAACCACAGATTATCTTATTTAAGTTTTCTACCATCGCATATCCTCACATACTAAAGAACAAAGTACCCCGCCGAGTCTGTCTGACTGTCTGGGCGCGACAATCTGAAAAACTACCGAACGGATTTTTAAACGGTATTCACTAAGAAACAGAGTGACTCATGCGGAAGTGTATATTTTAATTATGATTTTCTGTAAATTGCCTGAAATATAACGATGTTTGTTAAAGATGACATACCAACTCTTTTCTGAAGTACGCTGCGAAAATGATTGATTACAATTTATGTATCCTCAAAAAAAATTAAGTATTAAGTACAAAAAAAGTCCGCGAGGCTATAAGTGTAACTTTTATGGTTAGGTCATAATTACCGCTTTTTGTTATAATTTGTCAATCAAAACACGGGTACAATCGAAAGATGGGGACATTTCTATAATAATATTAATAATTATTCAAATCAATAGTATCATAATTTAGATTGATTATGCACCTGCAAATTTCTTTTTAAATTATTGAAATTGGACCTATAGTTTAGAAGTTACGATGGGTATAGAAATGTTAGAAGCAAGAAAAATGCCGTGGGCCGACCGGCCGCGTATAATATACTTAGTTTGGAAATAAAACTAGACCTGGTAGGTGGTGCTGCAATTAGCTTCCAGGTTTTTGTAAGATATTAAAGTCTGTAATAACCGATTTGGTTGTTCACGGATAAATTACAGTTTTATATGATTGTACCTTGGTGGATAGGTTAAGGATTATAATTCTGAAACAAAAGCGACAACACGAAAATACGACATAGACATTCATTCGTAGTCCGTAGAAGTTTATAAGTACAGTAGAACTCCAATTATCCGAATTAATGGGGACCGGGACCCATTCGGATAATCAAATATTCGGATAATCGGATTTTTGTAAAAAAAATTGCCATTGGAGAGAATAAAAGCTACCTTTTGATATTGCACTATTTTCTTATTGAATTAAATGAAAGAAACATGAAATTTTCACATGTTTCAAATATAAATAAAATGTACTTATGTACAAGTTTAGAAATAAAAATCATTGTTTTTTAAACATCTCCGTCAATGTAAGCTGTTTTGCGTTTTTCAACCGTTTTCGGGCAGCCAGGTCACGCATTCGCTTGATTCTACTGTATTCTAAGAGATGGCGCTGATTTATTTGTTGGTCGTATTACTGTAAAATATTTGGTCGCAGGACCGTATCTCCGTATCATATCGATAGCGGATAATCTTACGCGCGAATTATTTTAATCCAAAATGGTCTGAATAAATAATGAAGTTAGTAGAGCCATCTTTATCGACAAGCAATAGTAGGAAAAGGATAGCACGACTAAATTCCATCTGCGATCTGAAGATTTTGAATTACATTGACTATTAATAATTTAGTAAGCGATAAAAATCGTAAAGTATCTAAGAACTTGTGAAATCCGAATTGTCATATTTTTTTTGCTATTAAATTAATAAGTTTTTTTTAATAATGGCATATAAGGTTTTCGCGAATGATTGGCAAAGAGTATCGTGGATTTTTGAACTTAGGTACGAGAGATACACTGACCTCTAGTGGTAAAAATAGAGGACAGGCGAGAGCTCGTATCTGTACAAGAAAAATTACAATTTGCTACCAACGAAAAGGCTGGTTTCGTTGGAAGCACTTTAGTGGTTTCCAGTAAATATATATTGAAACAATGTTAGTCAATTGTTTTCAAAGAAATGTTCTTACGTAATATAATATATTAAGTAGTAAAATTGTATTTCAAATTATTGGACAAAGGCTAATAAATAACATACTGTATCTTATTTATTGTGAATTTTAAGTAAATGTAAAGAATTAAATTACGGGTTTTTAAAATTTTATTTATTTCACCTAACTTTTTTTACTGTTTCCAAGAATTTATGTTTTTTTTTGTACATGTTAACGCTCGACTACGACTACAACTCATGGTAAGTGGCGATGCAGTCTTAGTTGGAAGGGGAAGGGGGTAACGGGTTTTGGGTCCTGGGATAGCACTAGTGGGTTATCACTATACATCGTAACGCTTTGTTAAAATTAACGGACATCTTAGGACAAATTCTCCCAGACCTAATCTGAGAAATAATTTAAAAGACCCAAGGCGCTTATCGAACACGGGACTTCACACTAAAAATGCTACTGCAGCGCACCGCTATTTTCTAGATTATCTTTGACAGTTACTTTATGCTTAAAGTCATAGCCTATCCTAAGATTTCATTTTTTTTTCCTTAAATTAGTAACTAATTTCGTATAGGAAAAGACATGTGAATAAGTTATTGCAGATTTTGCATAATGAAAAGGGAAAAGACATGTGACTAAGTTATTGCAGATTTTGCATAATGAAAAGATAAAGCATAACAAATTTGTTCCCCAAATTAAAAAAAAAATATACATTCAAATGGATAACAACTCCGTTTTGTAAGACGGTTAATAATTACTTACCTACTGTTTTATTACAAAATTAATATATATTGATGTTTATAGTTACATACGAAATACAAAAATTCAATCATATAGCGTGGCTATGCGTCGCAATGCCAAAAATCAGGTTTACCCTCCGCCTATAGATGTTTCACATCAAATAAATGTTTTTCTTTATTCTACCTTACTGACGATACACCTAAAAAGCGTAGATGGTTACCCAGTATCGAACCACCACTGGCAGACCAAAATGGACCTAACCCTGTTGGTTTTAAAGTTAACATCAGTATAAACGGCTACCGCCTAGCGCCGCCTTCTGGACTGCGATAACTTCGTGAAATAATAATTGTGCGGAAAATAAGATTAAAACAAGTAGTAGTAATATTTAACTCACCATATTACTACTACTACTACTATATCTGACGTTGAGTGATTGGAATCATAGATCAGTGACACCCTTAACTTAATTTGAAGATGGTATGAAACAATCCACAAAATGGCTAGTGTAGATAGTTTAAAGAAAGTCAGTAGTCTAAGGTGTTACTGTTAAAACAAGACAGATTAAAGTCCATTGGCTTAATATGTTACTATTGTTAAAGTCAGACATATAACTTTGTCTCGTTATAACGCTTTCTTAAATACAATATATTTCATAGTGTACAGGTTGACATAATAAACAACAATTTTAGTTTATTTTTTTATATTCAGAAGTTTTAAAATACAGAGTAATGGAATCTTAACAATACATATCTTGTCTTTTAAATCATTTCTCCAATTTTATTCTTAGTTCCTATATTTATTACCATCATCTTATTTACCTTGACATTGGCTTACTCATGGGACAGAACTTTACACCCTCCACTGTTCCAATGTTTGGGGTCTTTAAATTATTAATGTATAGACCACCCAGGCAAGAAAAGTGGATAATCATTATACAGCTTGAACATTTGATTAATATTTGAAAATCACTGTGCTAGATATGATATTGTTTAGTTTTATACAACATGTAAATGAAAACCGAAAAATACATCACAGGCTTTAGAGGTACATTATGTACTGTCTCCAAGACTTATCTGTGAAACCGAAAACCAATGTAATCGTTTTTGAGTAAACCAATGCCATAATTTTTACTGAAAGAAATCAGATACAGTCCTAATATCACAGGACAAATTAAAATCATGTGACTCCTGTGAGTCCTCATAAGTAAACACTAAGAATGATCTGAATTAGTTTGTATGGAAAAATAAGTATGCTTCTTTTGATTTAATATTTTTACAGGGTGTTTTCTAATGAAATATACTTATGCATTCTTCAACATTATTTCGTAATTCAGCTACACATTGTGTAAGGCTCAATGTAATAGTTATAATAACCAGGACAGATGGCTTAATAACTATATAGACTATATATGACATGATGGTAAACAACATCAACTTTGCAACTCTGGGCTAGTACCGAGGTAATTTAAATTGAAGCCCAACCTGGGAATCCACCTAGGCTCATAATTGGTTGAACATGCAAACCGCTAGATCAAGAATGGTTTGATAAGTCATCATCATCATCATAAACACATTACTGGTATGCTACAGGCAGTGGTGTGCATAGAGGGTATGCAGTTCATATAAAATAAAGAAAATCTCCAGTACAAGTTAAAAATACATAAGGGTACGCTTTTTATAACCCTTAAGTTTTTTTTAAGTCTAAATGTAATATGGTGATTTTCTTCATTTTATATCATCTGCATACCCTGTGCATACCCTGTATGCACACCACCCACTACAGGACACAGGTCTTGCAGAATGAGAAGGGTTAGGCCACAGTCCACCACACTGATGCAGGTTTCCGTGTGATGTTTCCCTTAACCGCTACAGCAAGTGATATTTGATTCTTAAAATCCGCATAACTTATAAAAGTTACGAGTTGGTTGCTGGGGTTCCAACTCAGTTCCCCATCCTGCCCGCCATAAACAAAGCAGAAGTCCCACCCACATACAAGGACTTTCAAATTTATTTCTTTACAAATCAACGTAATATAGGAACTATGCATAATATTGGTGACATAACTGTCTTTGGGCTCATCACAGCACCATACAAGAATCTTTAGAATATTTTTTTACAAGGACTAACGCACACTTCAGGTGGGTCTAGGTAAGCATTACTATATGATGAAATTTGCAATACAATGCTATAGTGGGCCCAATGTTGCGCTAGCCTTAAAGGTACAAAAATCTACACTGTTCTCAATATAATATGGAACCCTGAATTGGTCTCGATTGGCTTGCTCAGCTGACCAACTTTGAGTTTGAACGCCTCTTCTTCAAATGCCTGCTGCATTTGACCTCGTCCAAACATTCCAAGATCACCACCTCGTTTTGCTGATGAGCAATCAGAATACTTCAAAGCAATATCAGGGAAAGCTGCGTCAGTAGAAACTATTTGCTTGCGGTAGCTTTTTAGTAAATCCATAGCTTCTTCTTTAGTCCTGGTAACATTCTCTTCTCTCCAAGAGGTTGGGCGACGACTCTCTGCATGTTTAACGAGGATGTGGCTGCATCGGATCTCTCCAGGGTCGGCAGGTGCCTCCGGACGTTCCCACTGCGATTTTTTCGTGTACATATTGAGAAAATACGTCATGCCAGTCGATCTACTAGTTCGCATCTCCCATCCTTCGGGTAGTGGTGCCTCGTTGTCATTGGACATCCTGGAATGTTTTGTCAACTTTTTTGATGCTTTTCCACAGTAAAACACACACACAGTTGTTCCAAAATGGTATAAAATAAATATCACTTTTAACCGTAAGATCTTTTTAATAATGGTAAGCATTAAATTTCAGTGAAATCAAGGAATTTGGATAACAGTTGTAATTTATAGGCCTTTATCCGAATTATGAACTGTATTAAAGGTAATAAGAGATTGTTAATAGGTTACCTACCGATTATTTTAAATACAGGGATAACCTAAATAAAATTAAAAGTTTCGACTTTTTAACTTACCTAAAGCTGGTTTCTTGATGTCAAGTTCAAGATGAACCTTTATCCAATAAAATAGTTACGTAGTATTAGTGAACACGATATTTATTTAAATAATTAACAAAAATCCAAAGCAATTCATAGCTTCCCACAAACCAATCAAACCACAGAACCAAACAACTCAAACAAGCGTCCTCGTCAAACGTCACGGTCGAGTTGCAAGGAGTAAAAACATTCAAGACTCCAACAGGAGGTTAAAGAAGATAATAACATACAGTGAGCTTATAAATATAGTAACATATTAAATCAATGGTAAATCCCACTCATTTCTTTATTCTAAGGTTAGGATACGATAAAATTCTCTGTAGGACTAAAAATTAAGTTTTATCCGCAAAAGGATGTAAACACTATGTTACATTATTCTCGGAATCAACCTGAGAAATCTCAGAGCAATGCCTAAAATACAAAAATAAAAGCATGTTCTTTATTGTAGATGCAGCCTTGTTTATTATGTGGTATAAAAAAAACACAACCAAAAAAAAAATTAACGTTTAAAATTAAAAAAAGACCAAATTTTTTTAACACAGATTCTTGCTTTCATAACGCCATCTTACGTAAATATTTTACTACGCTTGATATGACCATGAGAGCCATCTCTAGGAAACTTGTGTAAGACAAAAACGATGAACACAATACAGATGGCACTGTCAAATATTATCCAAATCTAGTAAAACAATAAAACTATGCTTTTGGCATAGTTTTAAACATGGTTTTCACCAGACAGCCAAGTCAGGGTTACATTTTTTTTAGTTATTATTACTATAGCTTCTCTTAAAATATTATAACCCATTTACGTTATGGCAACCAGGCCAAATCATTCAAATGGAAAAAGCTGGTGATATTAAAATGAATTGTGCCATCTCCAATTTAATGTTTTGTTTTAACAGACGATTTCCTCGAGTCGATTTACAACGAAATGGAAAAAGGGTGGGTTGACACTTAAAAAAGCGTTGGGACACGAACCAACATTTTAGCAAGTAGAAAAAATGATTTTTTTGATTATATTAGAGCTGTAAGAGAACTAAATAAAGTTGTAGATTTTTTAATATAAATAAAAGTTTTGTTATGTTGAATAATAAAACTTTTATACGTGTAAAAGAATAACGAAATAATATTTAAGTATGCATAAGTATACTTCATAAGGAATCACCCAGTCATCATCATCATCATCATCATTTCAACCAATGGACGTCCACTGCTGGACATAGGTCATTTGTAGGGAGTTCCACAATACACGGTCCTGGGCCGCTTGCCTCCAGCGGCTCCCAGCGACTCGCCTGATGTGATCTGTACACCTCGTTGGGGGCCGACATACGCTGCGTTTACCGGTGCGGGGTCGCCATTTCAGCACCTTAAGACGCCATCGTCCATCGGTTCTTTGAGCTATGTGCCCTGCCCATTGCCACTTAAGCTTCGCGAATCGCTCAGCTATGTCGGTAACTCTAGTTCTCCTACGGATCTCCTCATTTCTGATAAGATCACGTAGAGATACTCGTAGCATAGCTCTCATCGCCAAATATATGGTTTTTAATAATTTAGGTGATACATCATACAACATGACCTAATTTTTTGAAGATCCATATAAGATTCCTTGTCCGATGTATCAAACTTTCTATTTGTTTGTGCCAATTAAGGTGTTGGGGTATTATTATTCCTAAATATTTATAGTCCATCAATTTATCAATTTTCGGGCATACCTGCAATACTATACAATGAATAGTGATGATATAAAATTAAAACGGAAAATAAATTAATTTAAGTTATGTAAGTAAATGTTTGACATGTTTTTTGAATGAGGTCAAAGAAGTACTAAAAATGTCACAGTTATTTCTGTAAGCATTTAAAAGTGAGCAAATTCGAAAGACAGGCGCATGTTGTCCTGCCTTGGTCCGACAAAAAGGTAAATGAAACGGTTTCCGATTTTGCAGGCGACTACCCGAACGCGGTACACAAAACTTCAACCTCTCCAATATTTCCGTTGACTCAATGTCTCCATTGATGACTTTGAAAAAAAAAATCATGTCTAGCATTTTACGTCTGTTCTTTAGTGACATTATATTGTACGAACGTAAGCGTCATTCGTACGAGTCCAACTCACGAGATTTGTTATCGTTATACGCTAGGTGGTAGATAAACCGTTTTTGAACGCGTTCCAATCGGACACTATGTACGTTATATGTGGGGCACCAAACTGGACTGCAGTATTCCAGTATACTACGTACCAAAGAATAATAGATAGTAATTGATAAAAAAGGGTCTCGGAACAATTTCATCTGACGGGATATAAAACCTGACAATTTTGAAGCTTTTTTCACGATTGAGTCAAAATGGTATCGAAAAGATAGTGAACAATCAAAAAGTACGCCCAAATCACGGACAACTTCTACTTCCCGTAACGGAATGTCGTTATACGCATAATATACTGTATTATTTGTTATTTTTTTTCTAGTGAATTTAATGTGTAAGCATTTATCGGAGTTTAATGCCATTAAATTATTATTACACCAGTTAACAATATTATTAATATCTCGTTGAAGTAATTCAGAATCATTTTTATTTCTAACGGCGCGATAAATTTTTAGATCATCTGCGTAAAAACGAAAATTTGATGTGAGTGTAAGACTAAGGTCATTAATAAATATCAAGAAGAGAAGTGGACCCAAATGAGACCCTTGTGGAACTCCGGATGGAATTGATTTAATGTCAGACTTGTGACCGAATAGAGACACTAGTTGAGATCGGTTTTTTAAATATGATTCACACCACCTTAATAGGGAGCCATGTATACCCATATGATTAAGTTTAAGTAATAATAAATCATGATTAACCAAATCAAAGGCTTTTTTAAAATCAGTATAAACTGCATGAACTTCCATTTTATGACAAGGTTTCTGTGTTCCTAAATCTTTTCCCGCAATAAGAAGGGCTTAGGCTGGGTCCACCATGCTGGTCGATTGCGGATTGGTGGACTTCACACGCGATTGAGAAAATTATGAAGAACTCCCAGCAGTGGCGTGCACAGGGTTTTGGACCAGGGTATGCATAAAGGAGGCAGATGCCATAAAATGGAATAATCCTTCGCATTAATCAGTTATACAAAAATTTTAGGGTATGCTGAGCTTTTGTGCATGTATGAAGTGCACGCCACTGACTCCCAGGTATGCAGGTTTCACGATGCTTTTCCTTCACCGTTGAAGCAAGTGATACTATAATTGCATAGCACGCATATAACTTCCGCCGCTTCCTGCTTATTATTTTCATACTTAGTTAAAAACTTAGCTATTACGTATTCACTACACTGAGTCACTGCGACCGTACTCACTAAGTAGTTTCTAAGTTATTGAATAGAGAGAAAAGCGTTCACTGCTTACATAACAACCACTTCAACGTAGGGATCTCTGGCTTTGATTATTGAATAAGTGTTATTATTCAGTAAATGAAATGTTGGCATTTTAGAATAAAAATTAAAAATAAATTTTGAAAATGACATTTATTACAACGATTGACATCATTATTTAAATTATATAATTTTTTGTTTTTTTTTTGTATATTATGAAAATTAAGCTTAATTTGCTATAATCCGCGAACAACAGGAGAATCCGTATAGTGTAATTTCTAAATTCTTCAATCCGTATACCCAGTGGCGTGCACAGGGTCTTCGGCCAGGGTATGCATAAAGCAGATATATAGCATAAAAAATAAAAAAATCCCCTCCAATACGAGCTATATAAAATCATTCGGGTATGCAGAGCTTTTGTGCATGTATGATGTGCATGCCACTGCGTATACCCCACACCAAACAGATCCTCGGCAATGTACCCTTTACGCACGTTTCGCTCCGAAACCGGAGCATCCCCAGGAGATGTTGACTTTACAATGAATTGTTAACTGACAATTACACCATACAGATTCTCCAGCTGTTCGCGGAGTATAGCAAATTAAGCTTAATTTTCATAATATATTATGGATTTCCGCAAAGTAACGTCATCTTCTATGCAATGTTTTTTTTTGTAGTTATACTTCTCTTGTCGCGTTAGAGAAAAATGGTAAGAGTAATTTTTTACGATGCGCCACCGTCACAAAAAACCAACAGCATGAAGTAAGCTATATAGTCAACATGTTAGTTTTTCTAAAAAAGGTTTCACAGTTGACTTTCAATAATTCAAACATCACCTTTTTTCTATTGCTAGTGTCGTTTTTTCTACAAACGTAGAATAAGGCGAAAGATAAAATTTTTGAAAAGATTTTTATCTTGTTACGCCAAAGAAGTATAACTTCTGACGCGTACATACACGTTTTTTTTTGTTTTGTGCGATATGATTTAACTTTTTTTTTTTAATATGTAACTATTTGTTCAATAAATGAATACACAGTTAATGCAATAAATGAATTATGAATGAAAACTGTATATTTCTTACCATCTTTCAACCCCGGTTTCACCCGCTCATCTTAGTCCTTTCCTAAGCGAACACCACAGTTAATATTAGAGATGCGCCGAATATTCGTTTGGTATTCGGTTTTCGGCGTATTCAGTATCGGTTTTGTTGGCGAATATATTCGGTTCAACATATTCATAGTATTATTTTTCTTAAGTTATTAGCAATACTTTAATAACGATAAGCACGATTGTTTTCAAAGTTATAATTTTATAGAGGCGTTAGAAAAAATCATGTGAGTGAAACTATACGATATAACGAAATCCACGTGCCCATAGTTACACGACTTTAACAGGATGAAGGTATATGCGAAACCGAGTGAGAGGGGAATACATCGTCCGCTAGCTCACTTTTTACGATATGCACGCACACCGGCACCCTGAAGTTAGCTATAAGGTTTGACAGTGTACATTTTCAATTGTCAAAGTCTGCGGGCTAATTCCGGTGATTTAATTGATAAAATTGTACAAAACTCTCAAATTTTAATTTTCAGTGAAACTTGGTGGTCCTATAACGAGATAATTAGATAATGCTTTATAAATTATCATAAAACTTTCAATGAAGTAAATACCTTTTTTCTATTGTTAGTGTCGTTTTCTCTGCAAACGTAGAATAAGGCGCTAAAGAAGTATATTTTCTAACGCGTGTACATAAGTTAAGTGTACACACGTTTTTTATTTGTAAAGTAATCGTGGGATGTTTAGAAACCAAGTGACAGCGCGGTTGGTGAGCGGGTAGCGGGTGAAGAGCTACGGCTCGTTTGTCATCTATCCAGCAGCGATACGTAGCGTATATGCAAGAACATGTTTTTGCGGCAAAACAACTTAATGGTAAACCGAATAATTCGGCGGAATATCAGGTTAAACCGAATAATATTCGGTTATTCGGTGCAAACAATATTGGGCGCATTTCTAGGAAATATAACTTTACGCTTATTTACTGTGCCTACACTCATGCTCGCACGTTTTGTTTGACACCCTTCCTGGTGCACCGGTGAACGCTGTGGTTTTAGGTGGGAGGTCCCGAGTTTGGTCCCCGACAGGGCCACTTTGGGAATTTTCTCTGGTCTGGTCTGGTGGAAGGCCTCGGCTTTGGCTAGTTAATCCGATCACGTGCCGCTAAGCGATTTAGCGTTCCGGTACGATTCAATGTCGCGTAGAAACCGACTAGGTATACGGGTTTAATATAACTGCTATATTCCTTACAGGTTAGCCCACTAACATCTTAGACTGCATCATAACTTACCATTTCAGATTGAAGTCAGGGGTTAACTTATAGTGGAATAAAAATATTGTAATTCGTAGCACGCTGGACGCATGTTTTTATCTACGTAGTCATAATCGAATTGAAGTCAAAGTCAAAGTCAAAGTCAAAGTCAGGGTCAAAGTCAAATATTTCTTTATTCAAATAGGCACATAGATGGCACTTTTGTTGCGTTGTTTGCATACAAAATGTGTACATAGTAGTGAGTAAGGATGGCGATATAAGCATGGCGTATGCATGGCGTAGTACTCCACCGGACGAGGATACAGCTTAATACTGAAACTTCTACGCTTACCCCTTGTGCGATTTGCTTGGTCCATCAATAATGACTATAAGTATAAATATACTACGACAATACACACATCCAGTGGCGTGCATAGAGGGTCTGCACAGGGTATGCGGATAAATAAATAAATAAATAAATAAATATACTACGACAATACACACATCCAGTGGCGTGCATAGAGGGTATGCACAGGGTATGCGGATAAATAAATAAATAAATAAATATACTACGACAATACACACATCCAGTGGCGTGCATAGAGGGTCTGCACAGGGTATGCGGATAAATAAATAAATAAATAAATAAATATACTACGACAATACACACATCCAGTGGCGTGCATAGAGGGTATGCACAGGGTATGCGGATAAATAAATAAATAAATAAATATACTACGACAATACACACATCCAGTGGCGTGCATAGAGGGTCTGCACAGGGTATGCGGATAAATAAATAAATAAATAAATATACTACGACAATACACACATCCAGTGGCGTGCATAGAGGGTCTGCACAGGGTATGCGGATAAATAAATAAATAAATAAATATACTGCGACAATACACACATCCAGTGGCGTGCATAGAGGGTCTGCACAGGGTATGCGGATAAATAAATAAATAAATAAATAAATATACTACGACAATACACACATCCAGTGGCGTGCATAGAGGGTCTGCACAGGGTATGCGGATAAATAAATAAATAAATAAATAAATATACTACGACAATACACACATCCAGTGGCGTGCATAGAGGGTATGCACAGGGTATGCGGATAAATAAATAAATAAATAAATAAATATACTACGACAATACACACATCGCCACCTAGCCCCAAAGTAAGCGTAGCTTGTGTTATGGGTACTAAGATGACTGATTAATACTGATTATGAATTATATATACATAAACACTTAGAAAATACATATAAACACCCAGACACTGAAAAACACTTAATGCTCATCACACAAACATTTTCCAGTTGTGGGAATCGAACCCACGGCCTTGGACTCAGAAAGCAGGGTCGCTGCCCACTGCGCCAGTCGGCCGTCAAATGAAGAAATAGGATAGGATGATATAAAATGAAGAAAATCTCCAGTACGAGTTATAGAATCTAAAGGGTGGACTTTTTGTAACTCTTACAATGGTTTTTGCACGCCTCATAAGCGAAGCGTTGAGGTTGTGCTCTACTCTCGACATTTCAAAAAAAGCAGTTTTCTCGAAACTGAAATTGATTTTTTGTTATTTATATTGCACTTACAGGTTAATTTGAGTACACTAATATCAAGTCAAATAATTTGTCAGGCACATAAAATACATTTCAATAACAATTTTTTTGTTTAACATAGTAAATAATAACATTAAACATAATCTTTTCTGGACGTCCGTGTATGGACGGGTGTATGTGGCATCAAAATTGGTCGAAAAAATGATCGTATCGGAATATTTTTTTTTAATTATCTAAAGTAACACACGACATAATTTCTTAGTTAATATGAGCGTTCAATTCACTGTCGTTAAATTTCCATGTAATTATTCTAGCTAATATTAATGTGCAATCATTATGACATTCCCGTGTCTTGTTTACAAAAAATGAATAATAATTAATATGAAAAAAAAAAATTTGGTATGAGCATTGAAAGTTTCAGTTAAAAAAATTTCAATTTTATTGTGAAAAAAATAAGATTATGAGGCGTGCACTTTTGGATTTTCCAAATTTTTATAGCTCGTACTGGAGATTTTTTTCATTTTACTTTATCTGCCCGCTTAATGCATAACCTGTGCATACCCTAAATGCACGATACTGCAAACATCGCCATCTAGCCCCAAAGTAAGCATAGCTTGTGTTATGGGTACTAAGATAGCTGATGAATATCGTTATGATTATAATACACATAAATACTTATAATATACAGATATACACCTAGACACTGAAAAAAATGCATATTCATCACACAGACATTTTCCAGTTGTGGGAATCGAACCCACGGCCTTGGACCGTAAACACAATATTTCATACCTACCGTTTTCGAATAGCCAGATTATAATTCTAGTTTAGATTAAGAATTATCATTGGTCGGAAAGGGTAGATACTATGAATGGAACGTTCAAAACAAACATAAAGTTGATCTAACTTCCATTCTTCGCTGAGTCAATTCGACCCGAGTTTCTGTGATTAGTTTCAAAATGGTTATTGTAAACGATTGATATAAATCAATACTTGGGAACATAGTCGGTCATATCTAGCGCACATAAAGTCGAAATTAACTTTGATTTTCGGTACCTTTATCTGTAGCTTAGTTTTTGAGAACCTCTTTGTCGCAGTAGTGAGCGGTGTGGTATGGGACCACAGTACAATGAAGCTACGAAGTTGCAGGTCCCCAGTTCGATCCTCGTCATCATCATCATGTTAACCAATGGATGCCCACTGCTGGACATAGGTTCGATCCTCTACATGGGCAATTTATAATTTCTGAATTTTCTGGTGGCAGGCTCATATGCACGTCTTCGTCGGTAGGGTGGTAACTAGCCACGGCCAAAGCCTCCCACCTGACCAGACCAAATTCAGAAACAATAATGTTCCATATTTCCCCTGCCAGGAATCGAACCCGGGAACTCCGACTTTAATTCACAGCGCTTACCGTTGCGCCAGGGAGGACGTAAAATAGTTTTATTTTTGTATGTATGTAAAACTAGGTATGTCATATAAAAATGCATTTTTAAAATAATACCGTTCTACCCTCAGTGCTCCGCGTGGGGTGGTTTGATGAATAATATTTTACCCAATTCCGTCGGTCACGACATTTTTGAGTAAACATTTACACCTTTTCGCGTTGTTACCTACTTTATACGTCGCGACTTTCGCGTAAAAGCTTTCTAATTTAAATCTAAAAGCTTTCAAAGAACTGGATACGTAGTTAAGTTGAGTGTTAAAGTTAGCTGCAGTTTCTTTCTTCTGTTTACGAGACGAAGCGGCGATAGCCTAGTGGTTAGGACGGCTCACTTCACTTTCGAATCCCAGTACGCACATGTTACTTTTCTGAGTTATGAGCGTTTTAAACAATTGAAATATCAAAGATTTTAAACTAAGATTTTCGTGGTTAATCCACATTCTTAAATAAAGTTCAAAATTTTTAGTTGTCGATACCCATTTTCTGGATCGTGGTCACGACGGCACTTTGGTCGTGGTGCCGTCGTGACCACGATCTAGTGGCGTGCCCAGGTTCTTTGACAAGGGTAAATAAATAGGGTTTAAAGAACATTTGGTATAGTGGTAGTTGATATTCCGGGTTAACATATAGGATACTTTTTATCCCGTTAAACAATAAGTTTCCTCCGGGAAATGGGATGAAAAAGTTTATAAATTTTACTTCATAGCTCATTTCAATTTGCAGCGATTTTAATAATTCTTTTTTTATTTGAAAGTGTATACTATCAAGCATGTGTTGCTTAATTTTTATGAAGATCTGATAAATATTGTCGGAGATAAAGGACATAACTCCTCGCAAATAACAGCAAGTTGCAAGGCATATGGTACAGCGATCGAATGCATGCTTACCATCCTAATTCCTACTAATATTATAAATGCGTGCACAGGGTCTTTGACCAGGGTATGCATAAATAAGGAAGATGGCATAAAATGGAAAAGTCCCTCGCCTTTACCGGTTATCCAAAAATTTTGGGGAGTGCAGTGCACGTATGAAGTGCACGCCACTACCACGATCCATGTAACTGGGTCGAAATATCGACAAATCCAAAAATATTATCGTAGTATGTACCCGTTGAACGTTATTGAAAATTGAAATATCACTTGCTTCATCTTCAACGTTAAAGGAAAATATCGTGTGGACACCTGCATGCCTGAGAGTCCCCATAATGTTCTCAATGGCGTTTGGAGTCCACAAATCCGTACTGGGCCCGCGTGGTGGACTACGGCCTGAACCCATCTCTCTGTGGGAGGAGACCCGTGCTACAGGGCACGAGTCTCCTCCCATATGCCGGTAATGGGTTCATATGATGATAATTTTAGAGATTCGGCAAGGTTCCGGCACCTCGAACTACCGTTATATTGATCCCGTCCAAAGATTTTAGATCTTATATCTTCCCGTTACAATATTTAATATTGATGTAAAGTATTTATAAAAAGTTTTTCTTATTTATTTGTAGTTAGTTATGTGTTTTAAACAATAAATAATAATAATAATAATAAACTAATTAAATACTCACCCACTCATGTACATGTATCACGCACCATGTACAAGCACCATCTATGTTATGCTATGAGGTTTGTCCACAGCATCGTCGCTTTGGTAATAAACTGCGCACCGTTTTAGCTGAGTCGCTTTGTTTTATTTTTATTGCCCTACAAAAGTTTAAGATGGTAGCGGGCTTACCTGTTAGGGGGATAGCCGCTATATTAAACCCACAAATATAATCGTTTTCTACGCAGCGTCGTACCGGAACGCGAAATTGCTTAGTGCCCTGTCAAAAATCAAATAAACCCATTATAGGCACAATACAGAGCACGGGTCCTCCTCCCACTTCCACGCGAGCCTAATAGGGATTGGTGGACTGCACACACCTTTGAATAGATTATGTAGAACTCTCAGGCATGCAGATTTCTTCACGATGTTTAACTTAACCGTTGAAGCGTTGATATTTGTATTACTTAAAACGCACATAACTTAGAAAAGCTCAAAGTGCGTGCTGGGATTCGAACTCGGCCCCTCGAGAGTGAAGTTGAGTTCCTATCCAATATCACCGCTTCTACAATGCGAGACCAGATATATTTAAAACATGATAAATTCCCAAATTGCTTGTTGGCGTCCTCACGGCCGCTTTGATGTGTATATAAATAAAACTAAGTGGACTGTATATAAAGCTGGTTATAATGAGAATAACAAAGTTGTTAACAATTGTCTATAAAATCGTTGATCGCGTCGTCGGTGGTCCGTTTGCGAGTGCCTTTCGCCGCCGCGACCGTGCGATGTCCCCGTCGACTCGCCTGGCCCCCCGCGCGTCTCCTCCCGCGCGTTACAAACAAGTATATCGTTCCCGCACATTGCTCGTGCTGGGTTAACCCGGGATCGTTCACCTGCCAGACCTCGGTGCCCACCATTGCGCTAGGGAGGTCGTCCGTGAAACTCCGTGCCAAATATTCCAATCAGCATTCTACAACCTGCAAAATGACAGTCGGACTCGCGCACGAAGTCAAAGTCAAAGTCAAAAATATCTTTATTCAAGTAGGCCCACAGGTGGCACTTTTGATGCGTACATAAGAGTTCCGAACATCGATAAGAACGACTAAAAACACTATTGTATGGGAATAGACATGATTTTTTGTATATTGATATTCTGTCTAACCCCCCTTGTTTATTGATTTTATTCTGTCTCCCTATCAACTATAACTATATATGTCACGAAACATACCACCTGGTGCAGACGGACAACGGAATTTTAGTTTCCGTTTCACCATTTGGGTACAGAATCTTAAAAAGTCGATTATTGTTTTTTTTTCAATTATAGCTCCAGATACCTTTATAAACATAGGACTGTGATATAATCTTCCGGCTCCTTTTTCAACCATTAAGATTAAACCCTTCCAAAAGAAATGTCCTTTCAAATTGACATCAACACAACTTTAGAAAAGCTAAACTAAAGAACAAATGTCTGCAGTTTGCGCGCGTCCTTACAATTGTTTTGTGTACTCATCGACAGATAGTTAGAATATAATTATCTGAGGCTTGAGACTTCGTTAAATAGTTTCATAGCTCTTAATCCAAGATGCCCTACACCATTGTATTTGAATAATGTATCTAGTATTTTTATGGCCATTATTTGCTTGATGCAAATAAATAAATAAATGAATATACTACGACAATACACACATAGCCATCTAGCCCCAAAGTAAGCGTAGCTTGTGTTAGGGGTACTAAGTTAGCCGATGAATACTTTTTTTTTCTGAATATAATACACATAATAACTTAATATATATAGATAAACTCCCAGTCACAGAAAAACATTCATGTTCATCACACAAACATTTTCCAGTTGTGGGAATTGAACCCACGACCTTGAACTCAGAAAGCAGGGTCGCTGCCCACTGCGCCACTCGCCACATTTATTTCTAGAAGGCAAAGTTTAAAAGCGCTTTTGAAACGTCAATTCTGTCTGTGACTTTAACATTAATCATTTTAAGTGTGTAATTTGAATTATTTATGTATTTCATACAAATTGAGGATGTTATATGTTATATATTTATATAGATATTTATGTTATATATTTTATTTGTATTTATATGTAATATATTTATATATATTTTATTTGTATTTATATATTTGTATAATTTTTAAATCTTATTTATTGCACCACCTACCTCTTTTCTATGTTTTTTCCTTTTACGCCATTGGTTGCCTGGAAGAAATCGCTATGTAGCGATAAGGCCACCAAATTGTACTCTCTTGTTACGTATTTATATCTTTGTAACTACTTTTTTTTCTTTGGTGTACAATAAAAGTGTATTCATTCATTCATTCATTCATTATTTTGGAAGACAGATTCTATTGAGAAGAGCCAGCAAGAAACTCAGCAGATTGCTCATTTTCAACATCATTTTAAAGTTTACAATCCTTAGAATATTCTATCTTGTGAGAGATGAGAGCGGAGCCTGCTTCCAAGCAGCCATAGCCATCAATCGTATAGGAACCACGGTTTATAAAATTAACATATCTGGTCTGGTGGCCAAAATACTAACATACTTATTTCTGGCGCCAAGCAACATCACTGTGTTCCGGTCTGAATGATGCCACCGGTGTTACATGTCACATGAGCCTCAAAACCTACGTCTTAGGTTGATAGACACAGGACGTCACTTTGTAGGACATGCTCGTATGCTTAGCGAAGTATTGCCTGTTTATAGGCGACAAGTTAGCCCGCTACCATCTTAGATTATTTTTTTAACCGAATTGGGATAAAATATTATATGAACTGATGTCTATGCTTTGAAAGTAACCTATTTTTCAAATTGCAGGGGTTGTGACTTAATAATAAAAAAAAAGCTTAAACTTTCATCCCCTATATTTAATGCCCTTAAATTGAATGCCCTTAGATTTTCCAAAATATTCTTTGCAACGTGTAACGGAATTAAGAAGGGTGCATAAGTATATTTCATAAGGGAAAATTCCCTGTAAAAATATTAAATCAAAAATTGCGTATACATAAGATTGCCTTGATACTAAAATTTCTTTCTTTAAGTATTAATATTTTGTGCCTTATAATGACGATTGGAAACTTTTTAATTTTTAATTTCTTTTGTACATAAAACATCTGTCCAACGGTAAAAGAATTACGGAAATCCATTCAGTAGTATCAAAAATTATAAATCTTTCCTCTGTATAATATTAGTAGGTATTGATTAAACACTGTAATCAAAAAACATTATAAATAAAGTAATAATTGCAATTAAAAAATCACTTGCATAAAAATTGGTGGAAAACATCGTTTCGAAATCTTTATGTGTGTGAAATCTACCAATTCGCACTTGACCAACGTGGTAGCCTATAACGGCCTTAACTATTCTCATTCTGGGAGGAGAACTGTGAGATGGTGATAACAAAAAAGAACACCCGGCTTTGTTATGGGCTTCTTCTAAGACCAGGGCGGATATTATTATTATTTTTATTATTGCCGTGAACACATTTCCAATAAAATGTACGGATCATCAGTGCCATACCCGGGCCTAGTTGAATAAAGATATTTTTGACTTTGACTTTAACCTTAAATTGTCGATGATGCTAACTGTTAGTTGAATTGAAAGTTAAAATAAACCGTGTGTTTTACGTATTTGTGAGCCGGTATCTAATGGATGATAAAAGCTAGACTGTTAGTGTGAATCAATATAATTTTCTCAGTACTTGAATCGCTTTGAGCTTTGAGCGCAGTGGTGAGCACCGAGGTCTTATTTCTGGGAGGTCCCGGTTTGCTCCCTGGCGGGGACATCCTGGGAATTTATAATTTCTATGTGATTTTTGGCTTACTAGCCACGGCTGAAACCTCTAGGGTTTCAGCCGTGGCCGTGGTAGTTACAGGCTAAAGCCCCACCGACAAAGACTTGCTGCCAAGCAATTTTACGTTCTGGTACGAGGCCGATTAGCAACCTTAGAGTTTAATATAACAGCTGTCATATTGCTAACAGGTTAGCCCGCTAGCACCTTAGAATGCATAATGAGGTGACTCAAGGTGAGTCAGGGGATAGCTGGCAGACATAAAAAAAAAAGGAGAAGAGATTTGATTCAAAACAACGGATTAATAAAGAATACCCGGGTGAGTTTGCTATGGGCTTCTTCTTTGACGAGCTGGTTTGGAACCCTCGTAGCTTTAGTTTAAAGCTTGCGATAGAAGTTATCGCCATCATCTTATTACCAATAACAAATGCGGATGAGGTCGAGGCCAACAGCTAGTGCTTTACATATTACTAGCGGACCCTCGCGACTTCGTTCGCGTATGAGTCAATCGAGAAGCTAGAATAGATCAGATGCTAACATCATAATCATCGTGGCTAGCTATGTACCATACTATTGTTTTACGTGGTATACTGAGTGAGTAAGTTGTCATTATTTTAGTTGATACGTACATACATTCATACATCCATCCTCACAAACTTTGGCATTTACAATATTAGTAGAATGGTACGCATGCATTCGATCGTTGTACCTAGTATCCTGTATGTTGACCCGGAATATTAGCTACAACTATACCGAATTTTCACGTGATGCCCTGACAGTCAGACATACAGACAGACAGACAGACAAAAATTAAATAAAAATCTTTTTTGGACTCACTTTTGGAATAAATGTACGGAAATCTTCCAGTTACAGGTTTATTATAAGTAAAGATAGGCATTTAGATGCCTACATTATATAAAGTGCCATCTATGGGCCGAATTGAATTAGGATTTTTTTTATTTTGATACTGACATAAGACCAGTCGAACAAGCGGATATCGGACACTTCCCCTGCGTAGGATTTTGTGATTAGAATTTTCTGACTTCAAAATAAGATATTTTCCTGGAATGCTAGGTTTTTTATTTGCCTAAAGGCAAATATAAAAGCGATAAAAAGTAAAAATACTATGTTAAAAGATATAACTTGAAAGATGAAATACTTTTCTACAAAATTTTGTCCCCTATTTTATCCTTTCGGGGTAGCTTTTATATAAAGCCTGGAACGTGTGTTTTACTTTTTTATTTGTCGACCATTGCCATTTTTTATTATCACATATTGAAACTCAAAATAATAATATACAAACTGTCGTCCCCTGTTTAACCCTCTAAGAGGTATAATTAAAGCAATCAATGAGCTCTTTCAATTAAGCTCTTAAGCCTTCCTAGACTGTATAGTTCTCACCACATGGGGGTCGAGGAACGAGAAACATAATATAGATAAACAAATAGACAGTCATCATCATCATCATATCAACCGATAGACGTCCACTGCTGGACATAGATCGTTTGTAGGGAGTTCCAAATTCCACGGTTCTGTGCCGCTTGGATCCAGCGGCTACCTGCGATGCGCTTAATGTCGTCTGTCCACCCCGTTGGGGGTCGACCAACGCTGCGCTTACCAGTTCGGGGCTGCCATTCCAGCACCTCGGGACCCCAACGTCCATCCTTTCTCCGAACTATGTGCCCGTAAAGTAAATAAAACACATACGGACAAAATCGCGAGCTTAAATTAGTATTTGATACAATAAAACGCCCACTCTACAATCTACGAAAATCAACAAAAAGCGACAAGATGGCGTCAACCGTCAAGCTATCATAACCAAACAACAGATAAATATTAATGTAACAATAATTACTACAACTAAAAGAGCAGACATGAAAAACCTATTAAAGTTTTTAAGTGCTCTAACCTGATTGGCGGGACGTGGGAAGAGTTTGCGTGGTACGGGGGCCCCGATTGGTGGGATTCCGCGTAAGTAGAGGTGTTTTCGCGCGTTTTCCATCAGTTGTGACGGAATTTCCCGCGCTACGGTGCGGTCGCTGTATTGAAAAGTTAACGGCGAGTCATGAAGAATCTTTAAGTCGCAGTTTTTTCGAGTTCAGATGGTAAGTTTAGTAATAAAATTTTAAATTTATAATTCATAGTTTAGATTAAGAAAGTGGTAATTTTAAAGATCATAAAAAAAAGGAAATTCGTTTTTAAAATATGTTACAAAAGTTGACTTAATTTATTTATATGCCAAACATTTAATATTTAAGAATAAATAATGCTTATTTCTAATAGAAATAAAACAAGACGTTTTTTTCGGGATCTTTCAAAATATAATATTTTGCTAATCAGGGGCGGTTTAAGTGTACAAATTTACCCTCAAAATAACAGCCAGGAATATTTAGAAAATTAGTGAAACTGTTATATCATTTTCAAACTATTTTTTCAAACTAAAATGGTAAAGTCAAAGTCGAAAATATCGTTATTCAAAAATTGCGTACATTACATGAAAATGTGTATACGTTAGTGAGATGATTGCGATAACCATATTCGGAAACTTAAAACTAAAGCTACAAGGGTTCCAAACGAGCTCTGGTCTAAGAAGAAGCCCACACCGGGTATTCTTTTTTGTTATCACCATCTCACATTGACATTTTAAATTATTATAAGAGCAACCTGGCTAGAGCAATAATTCACACCCAAAATTTCGAATCGATTACGTCTTTTATAACTAAAATAGGACTTTTCTATAAGCTTGCGTTAAATACAAACTTAAACTCCAATATATTTACGTATTTTTAAATTTGCAAACGGTTGATAGATTATGACTTAAACTCTTATCTTAAAAATATTTATACAGTTACTTAATTAATTGAATTATCGAAATCGAATTTTTAACGCTGGCTGGCTTATTTTAAATTTTAGTATTCTCTTGCAATTAAAAAAGAAAAACTAGAAAAAGGTTGGTTTCCGGTTTCCGATGATTAGATTTTTACTGTTGATTTTTAAGCGAGTTTCCGAGGAATATTTAAACAAATGCACTATTTTGAACCCGAACTATAACATTTTTTTATAGAAGTAAACGTAAAAGAGATTCCATGTTTTAAATTATTTAAAAAAAAAAACGTTCAAAGACTGTAAGAGCGATTTTCACGATTTCAGCTTTGACTGATTGGTCAATTTTACGTTTTGGTGGTCTTTGTATTGGAAATCTGTCAAGATGTCAATACATCAGTTAAAGTTTAATGGTTGAAACGGGCCCTAAGTATTTCAAACTGTTACTTTACTACGGACTTTAATATCTCCAACTTCAATACAGTCGAATAACTATTATTCTGCTTTCGAAAAAAAACTTCTAGTATTGCAGCGTAATATTGAGATTTCATCATATGTTGTTTTATAGAGTGAATGTACTTCGCTTTTGTATACCTAAAAGTATATATTGAAAATCTGTAAACGAACAGTTGCAAAGATTCTCATTCAGGAGTTGTAAAGTCAAAATCCCCTGAGGATTAGTGTGGTGTTGAGAAAAAAATATAAACCCTTCTTACTAATATTATAAACGTGAACGTTTGTGAGGAATCTATGGATGTACGGATCTTTGTAAGTCTTTATAGTCTTTGTATAACACATAGGCTACTTTTTAAACTGAAGAATCCATCCCGTTCGATTTTTGGATAACTTAATTTCTTGTCTATGGCTATAACTTTAGCTATAGATAAACTTTACCATTACAAACTTCTTCGACATTAGATTTATACTAGGCGTTCCGTACGATGTAAAATCTGTACACGGAATTGCAATAAAAAAGTTACGTGTACAGACTTATTCAACCCTGGTAATCTACTGCTAATCTCTATCTACTATAAATCTACTAATCTGGTACACTGTAGAGATTTTTCCGGTAAACGTGAATGGTAGAAAATGGATAGGTATAGTGCTGATGAATTAGGAATAATGATCTACTAAGTATAGTTCTCTGATGCATTAGGAATAATGATCTACTAAGTATAGTTCTCTGATGAATTAGGAATAATGATCTACTAAGTATAGTTCTCTGATGAATTAGGAATAATGATCTACTGTAATATTAGAAGCACGCAATTGAAAGTAATGTCATACTTTTCAGAATGTTTTTCCGGAAAAAAACTGGAATAGAATAATAATTTGCCAAACGTAGAATTGGTGGACTTCGCACGCCTTTGAGAACATTGTAGAGAATTCTCAGGCATGCAGATTTCTTCACGATGTTTTACTTCACCGTTGAAGCAAGTGATATTTTAATTGCTGATAACGCACATAACTTTAAAAAACTAGTGGTGCTGGGATTCGAATTCCGCCCCCCGAAAGTGAAGACGAAGTGATACTCACTGTACTCACTTATGTTAATTTAGTTTAAAATCCTAATATTTCACTAATGTTTGTTGTACCACCTACTAATTTCGTATAGCATTTTCTTGTATGCCTTTGGTTGCCTGGAAGAGATCGCTATTTAGAGATAAGGCGGCCAAATTGTACGTTCTACCTTATTGTGCTGTTGTATTTGCATCTCTGTAAATTTTCTCTGTAGTGTACAATAAAAGTGTATTCATTCATTAATTCATTCACCGAGCTATCACATAACATCATAAAATCAAAAACAATGACACTAAGCAAGCGCTAGAGGAAAATAAAATCATCTTACAACAAATAACAAATATCTCTTCATATAAGTTTAACTTTACCCTCAGGGCTATGGGTAAGGATATAAAAAATATCTATTGACTTTTCCATAGAGTTTGACAAAGTTTCTGCGTTTTATAGCAATCATTCGTTATTAAGATAAAATAAACTTCTAACAAGTTGCGGATATAACTCTTTCTTTCTTAGTAAAATTAACTTTGCCTATAGGCCATGGATTTAGTTTACATTCGCGTTATCCTAGAGTATATATATTGTTTGTAGAGCTTAGACTTATCACGCAGCTCCAACATGAGTTGGTGGGCATAAACGATATAAATATCCCAGATAGATATAACAACGATCGACGGCTTAACTTAACATATCTCCGGGCTGATACTGATAATTTCTTGACAGAAACTCTCAATAGCTAACAGCTTTTAGTACAACCTGAGAATCGAACGAAGTACCTTTCGCATTTTGTCTGAAAACCTTTGTAGTAAGTTAATGTTTTTATAACATGATATCGAAGGTTTTTTTTATTAAAGATAGGTCAGCGTTTGACGACAATCATGCCCGTTAGAAGGCAATGGTGAGGTCTAGGTTGGAGCACGCTTGTCTAGAAGAAGCCTATTCACTCTGGCCTTGAAGGTACTCTAGTTATACGTGGCAGGAAACACAGTTGCCGGTAGGGCGTCCCACATCCTAGCGGTAACGTAAATAATATCATCATCATCATCTCAACCGATCGACGTCCACTGCTGGACATAGGTCTTTTGTAGGGAGTTCCACAATACACGTTCCTGGGCCGCTTGCCTCCAGCGGCTCCCAGCGACTCGCCTGATGTCATCTGTCCACCTCGTTGGGGGCCGACCTACGCTGCGCTTACCGGTGTGGGGTCGCCATTCCAGCACCTTAAGACCCCAACGTCCATCGGTTCTCCGAGCTGTGTGCCCTGCTCATTGCCACTTCAGGTTCGCGACTCGCTGAGCTATGTCGGTAACTGTAGTTCTTCTACGGATCTCCTCATTTATGATTTCATCACGTAGAGATACTCCTGGCATAGCTCTCTCCATCGCCCGCCGCCCTTAGTTAGCGACCATGTCATAGTTCCGTAAGTCACCACTGGCAACACGCACTGTTCGAAGACTTTAGTCTTCAGGCACTAAGGTATTTTGGACGAGAAGATGTCACGCAGTTGTTCGTTCGGGAAACAAATAATAATAAAGGTAATATTAGATTGACCGTAGCATAAGTTAAAATAATGTATCTAAAACATTACATTAATGTATATACAATTGATGCATTTCTTAATGACAAGGTTGCTTGGAAACTCGCTCGTCCGCTTCTCTTTCATCTCGTACCCATATAGAAAAATGATTGTTGAATTACGTTGGAAAAGATCAAATGCCTAGGCTGGCCAAGTGCGGATTAGTAGACTTCCCAGGCCTTTAAGAACATTATGGAGAACGCTCAGCCATACAGGTTTAATCGCGACGCTTTCCTTGCCCGTAAAAGTATGTGATATTTAAATTAAAAACGTAAAACATAACTCATAAGTCAGTGGTGCGTGCCGGGTATCGAACTCGGTCTCCACGAAAGAAAAGCCGAAACCTTAACCACTAGGCTATCACCGTTTACTACAGTAGTAGAGATAAAATAAAATCAACTTAAAAATAGCAAATGTCTCTTTCTATACGTTTAACTTCGCCAAAGGGAATTATTATAATAATCTAACTTCACATTTCTGTAGAGTTCATCGTAAAACTTTATCTTCACACTTCACAAACGCTTCCTTCGTTTAATCACTTCTGAATACTATGATCAATACAGATGCACTAATAAGAAAATAATTGTTGGAAATTCTTAATGTCGCTACGAGTTAAAAAATGGTGCAAAATCTTTTCAATTCATTTGAAAGACAAAATTGCATTTTATGTTAGGTTTTTTTTCAGCAATATTTTTGTTGTTTAGAGTTGTAGGTCCATTATCTAAGTTGAATTTGCCAGTTTTAAAAAATACGTGTGAAAAATCTATACAATTTTGTTATGAAATAAAGTAAAAAATAGGTAGTCTATTAGTCTATGAACTGGAAAACTTTATACAATGTATATATAGATAAAGATATTATTACTACATGTACATAGCACCAGTTTTCATCATTATCATATCAACGAATGGACAGCTGGATATAGATATTTTGTAGCGAGTTCCAAATACCACAGCCTTGTGCCGCGTAGGTCCATTGGCTCCCTGCAACTTGTTTGATGCCATCTGTCCACCTCTTCACCTTTCCAGCACCTTGGATACTGGTTGTCACTACCAAAAATCGCGACTAGAGAACTTTTCACTTCAAAATTTGAAAGTCGCTCGAAAGAGTATTTGGACCACATTTTTCGCCGATATCGTCAAATTCAAATTTAAATTCAAAAATGTTTTATTCCTGTAGACCTTATCACAGTCACTTATGAAGCATATTACACTAATGTTAGTGATGGTAATAACTACATTTGTTAACTTAAAACTAAAGCTAGGCTGGTCTTACACCTAAAGCTGGTCCGAGAAGAGCCCACAATAAACTTAGCCAGGTTTTTTTTGTTATCACCATCTCACAGTCGAGTTAATGTTGAGCTATGAGGTTAGAGCAATTCATACCCAAGCTTTTTTATCTTACATGTAATCCTTAATATTATAATAGGAACTTTGAACTTATTGAGAGACATCTCAAGGATTTCATCTGGTAATTTGTTATAAAATAATATATAATTATTAATTACCCTTAAATTAATTACTAATTTTATGCAGCCTAATATACTGCACTAAAAGTTTATTTCTACTTTTCCTATTAATATTGTTACAGTCCAGTTTCTTTTTAAATTATGTAATATTTTTATGTACATAAATTAAATTTCGTGGTGATCCTGGTAGAGTAATGGCGTCAAATCGTACAGGAACGCTTCATCACTTTGCGACTCATCTTTGTCGGAAGGGTGATAACTAGACACGAGTCACCACCAAGTCTATTAACCAATCAGAAATACTATACAAGTCTATATTAAAATGATTTCTCGGTCTTGAAGTTACTTAATTAAAAAATATAAAAACAAAGCCACGCCTCAGGTTCACCGCCAGCGGTACAGTGTACACGTCATATTACATCTTCCCAAATTTATTTTAATTAATGTTGGAAACATCTTTATACCACAGACTAAAGGAACGAAAACGGAAGAACATTTCAGTAATCTGCGATCCGTATTAGAAACAAGGAAGTAAAGCCCTTCGTACGTTTTCATTGATTTCAATTTTCGGATGGACACTAGCTGATAAATACCTGAGGGGTTGCTATGACTTAACGGGGGGATTGGGGCGAGCGCGAAAGCTCGGCATGAGATGAACCCCAAGGCTCGACGACATCGGTGGAGAAGTGGGAGACGTCGACCCGAGAGTGCCTCCTGCGATTACTCGGACCTCGACTCGGTTCGACGTTTTCATGAGATATCAACAACGTAAGGGTGCATTCCACCCATCCGCACTGGGCCAGCGTGGTGGACTACGGCTTTAAATCCTTCTCATTGTGGGAGGATATCCGTGTCCCGTAGTGGGCTGGCAAGCGTTGATGTGATGCTTGTGATTATGTTATCATTCCACTGCTGGGTGCGTGACTCCTCTTTTATAGGAGATCGGGTATTACAGCATAGATCCACCTTGCTCGAATGTGGATCTGTGTGGTTAACGGGCTCCCCGGAACACGGGGGTGGGTACCGCCAATTTCTTAAACATGAAAATTTTAATAGGAAAACCCATGACCTTGTAAGTTTTGGCCCGACGTTTATCCATACCGGCGAGCCTATATGGTAATGCCATCAACAAGTACAAATACATTTATTATTAAATCCATCTGTTATTTGTGACTACTACCCGTCATCGACAGATTCTATCGAAAATAAATTGGCAGCAGGTTTTTTATATTTATTTCACTACTAATAGTCCTTGACTGTAATCTCACCTAGTGGCAGTTGCTCTTTTCAAACATCAATATTTTGCGATTCTGTCATACGATGATGAAAGCGGAGCCAATTATCATTGACGTAAACTGCTGGACAGGTCTATTTTTTCAATTTATTGATACAATTAGATGCACAAGTGTCATTATATTTAATTTAGCGAGAAACCCTTGTTTGGGATTCTAAAGTCCATCGTTCTGCCACGCTATGCCCTGCCACACCAGCTTCGCAACTTGTTGAATAGTGTTAGTAATTCTAGTTCTTCTAAGAATGTTTCATTACTGATTTGATCACGTGGAGACACTCCGAGCTTTCTTAACCAAATATGAGTAACACTAAATCTCCTTATGAGGCCCATAGTAAGCGGCCATGTGACGATTCCCTTCTTGAAACTCGGTTCTGGCCAATAACATCGATGCTTATTGTTGATGAACTGATTTTATCTGATAGTGAAGTGATATTGCATTTGTAAATGTGCTAAGCAAGACTTAAGAGTCCTAGCTAAGCTGCGCAAATATTCGCGCGTCTATATTTTCCTCAGTCTGAGCCTTACGCCCCGGTAGATGTTGTTTTAGGCTGTTTACACACTGTTTAAGGTTGTCTACGGGAACTTCCAATTAACAAGGAAACTCTAAAATGAAAGATAATACCGAGCTGCCAGTCGACCAGATTTTCTAGAACATGCCCTGTGTTTAGGAAGTTCAGCCATTCATTCATAATATCATCCCATTACCGGTCGACTACAGGGCACGGGTGTCCTCCCACAATGAGAAGGGCTTAAGGCCGTAGTCCACCACGCTGGCCTAGAGCAGTTTGGTGGACTCCACACAACTTTAATAACATTATGCAGACCTCTCTGGCTTGCATGTTTCCTGACGATGTTTTCCTTCACCGTTGAGGCAAGTTATATTTTATAATATAACTTTTAAAAAATCGTGTATGTGTGCTTATGTACACGCGTTAGAAGTTATACAACTTTGGCGTAAAGAGATAAAAATTTAAAACTCTTTTCAAAAATTTAATCTTTCGCCTTATTCTACGTTTGAATATTACGACTTTGACAATTTAATGTGTAAGCTGTCAAACCTTATAGCTAACTTCAGGATGTCGGTTTTTTGGGCGCATCGTAAAAAGATACTCTCATAATTTTTCCCTAACGCGCCAAAAGAAGTGCTGGGCTTCGAACTCGGCCCCGTGAAGGTGATGTCGAAGTCCTACTCCCTGAGCACATCCAACGGGACATCGTACCGAACGCACAATCGCTTCTCACCAGGCGAATACTTACATACAAATACCAAAAATCGTAATCCAGTTATACGTTACGCATAGCCTGGCAATGAATGGGGGCGATATTAAATTTGTTATATAGATATGTCTGGATTACATAACTTTAGCCGCTATCTCACGAATATGTTGAACATCGGACGTTATTCGATCGCATTGACGACTCGGTATCGCGTTTACGACCGCATTAAAATAAAGGTGCGACGTTTGGTACCTATTACCTCGTTTCGGACCAACGAGGGTATAAAAGTTCATTGACATTTTTTTATATATTGGTACCTAGGTAATACAAAAAATAAAGTATGCCGTGAAAATAAATTAAGGTCACTTATGACTAGGCTGTGAAATTTCATGTATAAGAAAGAAATTGTTACAATCTATTTTCTGACGTTAAACTAGACTAGCAATTTCGACACAATTTTCAAACCTTTTTTTTCAAGCGTTTTTTAAGCTCTGTGGTTTTATAAGTGGGGCAATTTAGGAATTTCCGAATCTTCACTGGCCTGTTTTTTTTTTTTAATAACTTTAAAATGGTTAGTATAAAAGCACCGAAAAAACCGCAGAGGTTTATCTTCGGTGCCTATCTGCAACGATTACCTAAGGTGTTAATTAGAAGAATAAAAGCGGCTGTGGGAAAAACATACTGCTACATTGTAGAACGATAGGAACTAAGTAAGCCTGTAAATTTTAATTTTTAATAGTAGTAAGTACCAAAATAAATGAATATAAACTATACCAGATACACCAAGTGGTTGCCGCCAAGCGGTCACACGTAGCGTAGAATCTTATTGGGATGCCACAGCCCAAACAGGTTAGCACGCTACCACCTTGGACTGCATCAAGCGTGAAATTGCAATCAAGGGTTAACTTGGTCGTGGTGTTAAAAAAAAACAAGTTTTGCAAACTTTGGTACTATTCCTCCCATATCAAAGTTAAAAAATCAAAATCGTATTTGTTTAAACAAATGCAATCACCATCATCATATCAAACCATTACCGGCCCACCACAGGGCACGGGTTTCCTCCTACATATCCACCACTTTGGCCCAGTGCGGATCGGTGGACTCCACACCAATAAAAAAAAACATCCTTTATTTAAAATTTACCGGAAAGAAAATGGAAAATGCGTTTGAAGGGTGAAAAATTTTGCTTAAGAAAGCGATATCTTACTTAGTTCGGGACAAACGACTGGTATATTCGGATAACATTATAATGCGAAGTAGATCGAGCCAGGATAGTCCCCGAGTTAAAATATCACTGGATTTTTCTGTAAGTATCCCCGATCCTAATCGAAACGTATCAACCCAATGGATACCCACCGGATAGTTTCAATAACATTAAAATAAATAAACTGTGTCGACCTACGCAGAAATATCTACTACATATAACGCTATGTATTATTTACTAGACAATAATCTGGACTTGCGAGTTTCGAGGGATATATTCGATACAACAGACGATTTAAAAATCGGACCCACATCCCGTTATTTGACAGGTTGGTCTTAATCATCTTCATCAAAATCTTCATCATTGCCACCGACAGCCGAGTGGCGCAGTGGCAGTGACCCTGCTTTCCGCGTCCAGGGCCGTGGGTTCGACTCCCACAACTGGAAAAATGTTTGTGTGATGAACATGAATGTTTTTCAGTGTCTGGGTGTTCATATGTATATTCATAAAAATATTCATCAGCTATCTTAGTACCCATAACACAAGCTACGCTTACTTTGGGGCTAGATAGCGATGTGTGTCTTGTCGAAGTATATTTATTTATTTATTATTATCATTATTCGGTAAATATAATAACGGCAAAAAAATCATGTCTGTTGTATGGGAGCCCTCCTTGAAGTCTTCCAATAAGCACTTGGCCAGCGTGCTACGGCCAAAAACGGTAATATAGTCCAACTAACAGATACTATATACTTTGTCCGTTGGGAGGCTTCGGCCGCGGCGAGGTAGGTAACACCCTACCCTACCGATAACGTGCCGCATATTTGTTTTATTCTGTTTATTCTAACTACCACTGTTCAGAGATACAGCCCGGTGACAGACGGACAGACAGACAGAGGGACGGACAGCGGAGTTTACATATGTGTCACAACAGATCTTATAATAGTCGAAAATACGTTGAGCTTGAAATGTTTGCTCAATTCCAAATTCAAAAGCTTGGAGCCCAGTAACTTTTGCATGATTGAAAACATTTGAAATGAAAAGATATATACGAGTACGTATCATATTCGGTCAGTGATATGAATCACTCTTGCATATCACTAGCCCACTGGTATATCAGTAGCTCAATTGTAAAACGGAGAATTTTAGCCAATATAGCGAGCACAAAAGAAACTAAATATTGTATATTAATAGCAGGTAGTGGTACCGATTCCGTTGTACACGTATATCTAAACTAAAGTAAATTGACAGTTCTTTTTACAATGTCATCATCTGAAAAAAGAATCTACTTTAAAATTTTGTGTATTTAAAAACAGATAGACAGACAGAGGGACGGACAGCGGAGTCTTAGTAATATGGTTACGTTTTAATACTGTGGATACGGAAGCCTAAAACGCACGCAAAGCCTTTAGAAGTGCGTGCCAGCACGGCTAGCACGGACAGGGGACCATTATCTCCGGGGGCTTTATCAACTTTCAGAGCATTGACGCACAATTGGAAATATCATCTAAATAATAAATGTGTAATAATAAACGCAAGTGATATTTTGATTGGAGGTTAAAACGCAGATAACTTAGGAAGGCCGAACTCGGTCCCCTGAAAGTGCAGTTGAATTCCTACTCACTAGGCTATCAACGCTTCAGATAGGATATCACATTCACTGCAATCAACTTGAAGATCTCTCTAAAACTAATGAGTTTTAAAGAAAGAACGCCAACAATTTGATGCATGTACTTAGTAAATCTATTCAAGTTAGCTCTATTATAGAAGAAGTTTCGAATAAACGCCATAAAATATATTTATTATGGTTCTAAGTAACAATCGCTTTTGTACTAACATCATTATAAATGGTTACGGTTTTTATATGTTTAAACATGCCAATAAGGAGTACTTCAGTTTAATAGGAGTTTACCTGCCAACCACTGCCTGGCAGAGATTGCTACTTAGCGATAAGGCCGCCTTTTGTATCCTCAAGTGTTTGTTCTTTTTTTTTGTTTTTCTGAGTTGTGTACAAATAAAGAGTATAAATAAATAAATAAAAAACCACCACGTAATATATTGAGGTTAAGACAGAGTATAGCTGCGACAAAGATGAAGAGGTATTTTAAAAAACTATTGTTATCGTAACTATTTTCATATCTTCCTCCGTAGGGACTCGTTCAATCGCAATCATACCGATTTTAGCTATATAAATTTGACGAGTTTAACGTTTCCCATGTTTTCTCATCCAAAGCTGAGCCCATTAAAATATTTTTGGTATGAAAATTTTGAAAAAGGTTAACGTTATTTTACTAACGGTTTAATTTTTCTTAATAATTTTTCTTACTCTAGATGCATTGTCCAGAGAAAAAATAGGGAACTAAATTTGAATCGAGAATTTCGCCACTTTTAGTTAGCTTTGTGAACCGTGACGCTGGCAAAGCTCATTACAATTATTACTAGTAAATAAATTAATATAATACTATAACGATACACACATCACTATCTAACCCCAAAGTAAGCGTAGCTTGTGTTATGGGTATTACGGTGACGGATGAGTATTTTTATAATTAAATACTTATAAAATACAGATTATTTACACTACTTATTTTTAGGGTCGCAGCAGGGTGCGGAATAAAAAGATGCTAAGTTAAATATAAATTTATGAGTCTAAGAATTACATTATTAATTATTGTAAAATTAAAAATAAACTTATTAACAATGCTCGGTCGATTTGTGGCACGAGCTACCTAGCCTAGGTCTTACAATTAATTCCCATAGGAAGCGCGGTAAAAAAGGTATCGCATCACGATTCAAAGCTAGCTGGAATTTGCTGCGTCGACGTAACTTGAACATGATGCGATACGGCCGCTTCTTGGTTAGCAGGCATACTATGACTATCCTGTGGGTATGCTTAAGTAACACACTGAAAAACATTCATGTTCATCACACAAACATTGTCAGGTTGTGGGACTCAGAAAGCAGGGTCGCTGACCACTGCGCCAATCAGCCGTCATGACATGAGCAAGTCATATGGCGAGTAGTAACTCTTGAATTTAGCGAGATTACTGCCATGAGAAGAGTCTGTTGGCAATAGCAAGCCTCATGGCAATTAGAGTATCATGAAGTTCACAGGTCTCATGGCAAGCAGTGTGTCTAACGGGTATCATGGCAAGTAAATTCTTATATATATTACAAGAAATGGTCATAAATTAGTGACATCTGCATATCGTCTGCGAAAGGTGCAGAACTCATTTGTGGGACTGAGTATACGCTTTTATAATATGATTCCTAAGGTAATTTTGGACCTACCAATGCATAAGTTTAAAGAATTTGTTAAAATACATTTATTACAGCGAGGTTATTATACAATTGATGAATTTCTTAATGACAAGGTTGCTTGGAAGCATCCGGCTCCGCTTTCATCTCTCACAAGATAGAAAAATGAATTTTGAAATGTAAAATGTAAATTGTTAATGTTGGAAAAGAGCAACTGCTGAGTTTCTTGCCGGCTTCTTCTCGGTAGAATCTGCCTTCCGAACCGGTGGTAGAGACACTACACACAGACCGACTTGACGTTTCCAAAGTGCTTATATTAGGCCTACTTGAAATAAATGAATTTTGAATTTTGAATTTTGAAATGGTAAGAGTGGGCCTTACGTGCCTCGTTTACTTTCTATTTGAACAAAAAAAGTTGTGACTTTGATTCTGATCTGTCAAACCAGCTATTCCCAGCGCCTATATAAACATTATCTGATTTATATTCCGCCCATAAATAGCCAGTTCGCACTAGGTGAGAAGGGTTTCTGATGTTTAAATAGGACTTGCTTGTTATTTCAAATCAGATATTGTTACGTAAAGTGCTGGCCACGGGATAGGTCTCATCGCGCGAATTTTCACGCGGTGTGAATAAATGTATGGGTAACCGCGTCGTCGGTCGCCGCTGCCCCGTGTCATGGTGTGTGATGATACCATGAACATTAAACTGATTTTCCGCAATGTACTATACTCTAAACTTACAATGAACGGTTGTTAAGTCAATATCTCCTGCAGATGCTCCGGTGTCAGAGTGAAAAGTGCGTAGAGAGTAGGTACACGATCTGTTTGGTTTTCAATTTGCCATCAAGTAGGCGATCTGCTTGGTCTGTCAATTATTAAATAAATAAAATGTGTTTTATTAATTAAAAGAGGTTCAGATTTCATGTAGACCTCGAGTATGTTATTAACTACTTGAATTTTCTCTGGTCGGACCTACAACCTCGGATGTGATACGCACACGGTTTGCCAGTAAGTTGTTTTATGATAATATTGTAGTTCAGATTAGTGGTATAAAGTATTGGCAAATCTAATAAACAAATAAATAAATCGCCCCACGAACTCAACAGTTATATTTGCTTGTTCACGGTTTGATATTAGATTTGACTGCACACCGTGATATAAATGGAACGATACTGAAAATAGGAAATGTGAGGAAAACTTTTAAATTTGAAATTTTTGACTATTTGTCTGGCGCAACGGTGAGCGCTGTGAATTTAAGTAGGAGGGCCCGGGTTCTATTCCCGGCAGGCAATTTGGGAATTTATTAGTTACTCTCAGAAATGCAGACTTCCTCACGATGGTTTCCTTCGCCGTTGAAGCAAGTGATATTTTAATTACTTAAAACTTTTTTGTTTATTTAGTTTTATTATATTTTTGTGTAATTTTCGCTTGGTAGCTAATCCCTAGGTAATTTACTGTTATCGTTATATTATCCTACTAATATTATAAATGTGAAAGCGTGGATGTCTGTTACTTAATCACGAAAAACCGGCTGAACGGATTTGGATGAAATTTGGCATGAAAGTAGCATAAAAATAGGGAAAAACATAGGCTACCTATCCTCCCGATTTCTTAAGTAGTCCCCGAGGGAAAATGAAAATTGTTTGTGAGCTAAGACGCGGGGTAACAGCTTTGAAATTGGTATGCAAGTCTATGCTTTGCTATGGAAAAGGACATGTACTTTCTATACCGACTTCTCAAATAGTTCCCGTGGTAGGATTAAAAATTGTTAACGAGCGAAGCTTTAGACCCAATTGTGAAGTCCACGTAAACGAAGTCGCGGGCAGAAGCTAGTAAGTTAATAATTATAAGTGAATATTATCATTTATGTATTACTAAGTTGTTGAAACTTTATTGGTTTATGTGATAAAATGTACTCTTATGTGTTAGTACACATAGGAGTACTGCCGTACTTTTACTATTGCAGTACTGATTGTTTCCCTTGAAAAGCTAATAAATAAATACTAACCGCTTAAAAAACTGCATCACGACTGTAAAATTGAAAAAGACCGCGTATTAATTGGCTTACACTGTGTACAAAATAACAGCAGCAATCTCGTATCTGCAAGAATTACAATACAGACTTTGTAATAGAGTTTCCAAACTCAATTCCGTTGTTCATTTTGGTATGCCGTATCTATACAGTCAACTAAGCAACTCTATGCTAACATAGTCTGTATATATTTAGTTAAACTAGCTGGAATATTTTATATAGGTCCTCGCGTTATTACGTCATGTTTGACGAGTTACTTGAATATAGAGCATTCTCGGTCTTGCTAACATCTCATTAATTTTATTAAATCAGTTCATACGTTCAGGAAATACGATGCCACAGACAGACAAACACACATGTACAAATACACACATACACACACACACACACACACAAAAATGAACATACGTTAAATTTACAAGATCCCGTCTTACCCTTAGGAAGTCAAGGTATATCAAATGAACTATCAATTTAAAATAATTCTGAATTATTTAAAATTGATTTTTCATTGAATTATTCATGAGGGGTTTGCTGCTGTCCACTGAGGAGTTCTGTCCTCTATCTCCAACTACAGTTTAGGCAAAATTAATTACATATTATAACCTCTGTAGTACAAAAATAATTATTTAAATAGGTTATAATTTGTCGGAGTTACGGCGTAAAATCATCAAACACTTTCAACCCCTCTCCCAAAGAAACCGAGCTTAATGACGGGATCAAAGTATTCTATGTTACTTCTAACACTTCCAAGAATATGTGATTCATGAGAATCGGTTAAGTAGTTTTTGCGTGAAAGCGTAACAAACAAAATTACATTGACATTTATAATATTAGTAGGGATAGGGATTAATAACCAACAAAAATATATTTTTCTAGTGAAATAATAATTACAAACTAAGTTTTTAAGTTCTATACACGAAAATTTGTATTTTGACTATTATTTTTGCCTGTGCCGTGCTTGCTTTTTTGAGACGGGCATAGGTACCATATTTTATACGCAGACGAAATTTGTGGCATCAGCTTGTATATCATAAACGTAGTACGTAAAAACTTTAATTTTCATCCAACTTCTCGAAGTTATTGTACTTGAAAATCTTTTAAAAATCGTCCCCGAGACAAAAAGAAAATTGTATGCAAATGTATTGTAACCATTCCATTGTCTTTGCATGATCAAAAAAAAAGCAAACACATGTAGCTACTCGTACATACAATGGTGTAAACTATACAGCATGTCTGCCGCGACCTGCTTCAGAAAGGGAACGCAATCTGACATCAGTTTAGTAGTAGTGGAGCCTTTTGTGACAGACCTCGTCCGGGGAAGTACTTCCGCCATGCTTATTTCTGCTTAGCAGCATTGTTGCGATGGCTGTGCACCGGAAACCACGCCCAACAGACTGACCGTTGGGCGTGGTTTCCGGTGTAATTACAGGCACATGAGCTTTAACACCCACGTGTTAGTTTGACGGACACAGAGGGCATGTTGATGTGTTCGCTTGAATGGTTTTTTTGCAACTACTATAAAAAAAATATGCATTTTGAAGAAACTGTATTAATTTATTTTTTATTTATTTATACACTTTATTTGTACACCACAAATAGGAAAAAAAAACAATGCACACAACAATAATAAACTTAAAAAGTAGGATTCAAAGGGCGGCCTTATCGCTTAGTAGCGATCTCTTCCAGGCAACGTTAGGATGTAGGCACTGTAGTGCCATGTATATAATAGGATTTTTCTGACGATCTCCGTGGCGCACATGAGCGCTGTGGTCTTACAAATGGGAAGTACCGGGTTCTATAGCCGGTAGCGGCAAATTGACAATTTATAATTTCTGCGATTTCGCGTTCCGGTATGATATCGTGTTGAAACCGATTATGGGCTTCCTACACAAAAAAAAAGGTAAGCCCGCTACTCTCTTAAACTGCATCATCTGTTACCAGATAGCAGTAAAGGGCTAAATCGGGAAGGAATCAAAAAATGTTTTGAAGACTATTTAACATCACGATACGATCACACTAGATGGAAGATTGTCACCCTAGTAAGAAGTAACACGTGGATAAAGTCACAGTAACCCGCTAGTTAATTTATAAAGAGTTACACTTGTAACACGGAAATAGAATTACAAAATAATAATTGTAACTGGATTGCCCAACTTTCATACCGATTGTCGACTCGTTTTAACTCGTTTAACCCCGAAAGGATTGTTAATTTAATTTACATTTTAACTTCATACCATGTCAAAGCTTTTGAAATAATTTATGCCTGTTTTAATAAATTAAAGGAGATAAAATACGGAATAGTGGGATATATACTTGAAGTTGTGGTCGGTCTACCCGGCGAAGTGAGCGTAGGTTATATACTTGAACTTGTTTTCGGCCTCCCCGGCGCAATAAGTAGGAGGTCCCAGGTTCGAACCCGGCGGGGGAAATTTCTTTTGCTTATTCTGATAGGAAGCTCAGGCCGTTAGTTACCGATACAAAGATATGTCAAGCGTCCTAAAAATAAGAAAAAAATTCTAATGCAAAACGTCAACAATTCTTACTAATATTATAATTGCGAAAGTATGTTTGTTTGTCCTTGTGTACGCCCTAACTAAGCAAACTTGATTTTTACCAGAGAGTTAGTTGAAAAGACGGAGAGTAACTTATTTTTCATCCTAGGAAATTGAACAATTCCCACGGGATTTGTAAATAAGCTGTTTTACGAAATATGTTGTGGTTTTTAAACGCCGCGTGTGTGATGACCATTGTAAAACTTTCTCATTTTGCGGGAGATATGTCACACTCATTTTATCTTTAAACATGATGCGCAACGTGGAACACGCTTCAGTAAAAACCATTATACTGAGAGTACAAAAGCGGACAGTGATCTGCCTCGTTGTTCTAGGTTTTTGTACGGGGCAAGAGGTTCTTTTTTCAAATCCCGGGTTGCTCCGATAATTGTTAGGTTAGGTAAGGACTTCGGCTTCACTTTTGGGGTGCCGAGTTCGAATCCCAGTACTCACCTCTAACTTTCCTAAGTTATGTGCGTCTTAAGAAATTAAAATATCACTTGCTTCAAAGGTGAAGGAACATATAGTGAGGAAACGTGCATCAAAGGGGTATGGACTCCACCAATCTGCACTAGGCCAGCGTGGTGGACTAAGGCCCTTCTTTTTGTGGGAGGAGACCCGTGCCCTGTTGGGGGCCAGTAATGGGTTGATACAATGATGATGATGACATTGAAAAGCTGGAGTGTAGATTGAAGAAATTATAAATTGCAGGTTTTTCGCGGATTATAGCAAATTTAGCTTATTGATAATTTTTTTATGTTAAAGAATTCTCAATACCAGCCAGGAGTTAGGAAATAGGCGGTGTCAACTCCTCATGCCTCGAAGCACACTTAAAACCGTCCGTCCTGGTTATTTTCACCAACTTGTGATAATACTCGTTAAAGCCCATCCGCATTAGAGCAGCATGGTGGGTCTTCACTCTAAAACACTCTCTCCTATGTGAGATGAGGCCCGTACCCAGCAGTGGGATTGTGAAAAGGCGTATGTGTGTCGTCCGAGTGCGTCTTCACCTGAAGGTCTATAATTTTGGACGGCCGATTGGCGCAGTGGGCAACGACCCTGCTTTCTGAATCAAGGCCGTGGGTTCGACTCGCACAACTGGAAAATGTTTGTGTGATGAACATGAATGTTTTTCAGTGTCTGGGTTTTTTTTTTATTATAAGTATTTATATATATTATTCATAAAAATATCTTAGTACCCATAACACAAGCTACGCTTACTTTTAGGCTAGATGGCGATGTGTGTGTGTATTGTCGAAGCATATTTTTTATTATTATTATTATTAATATTACAATTAGGTATAAAGGTGTTAGTTTTAAAGTTCAGTTTTTGGAATCAGTTAATTGTTTTATCTACATTATTAACATTTTCGTGTTAAGTTATTCGTTCACGCTATTTTCGCTCAAGTTCGCTTGTCCAATCACAATTTCGGATGTATTCTGGAAACGTTAAGCAATCAACGCCATACCAAAAACTATCTTCAGATTTATAACACCATTACACATACCACGATTGTCCCTGCCAGGGATAGAACCCGTGACCTCATATATTAAAGATAATGCGCAATAACATTTATATAACAAGTTATATTTTAGTGTCTTTGTGTTTTTAGTTCACGATATTGTCGCTCAAGTCTGCTTGTCTAATACTAATTCTGGAGTATTCTGGAAACGTTAAGCAATTGATACAATAACAAAAACTATCTTCAGATTTATAGCACTCTTACGATTGTTCCTGCCAGGGATAGAACCTGAGACCTCATACATTAAAGACCACACTACTGCACTAGGCAGAACTAACTAAAAAAATAATTTTTATTTTAATATACTTTGCGTGTTATTTCTTACATGTTTTTCATACCGCTGGAGCTCTATTTTCACACTTACATAATTTGCCTCAACAAAAACACGTAATTCTCCGACCGGACGGCCGCCGTTCACAAACACTGAATTGCCGATTGGTTTGTTTAATTCCATACATAAATGTTTGTCTGTAGTTCAGCTGGGTGTGAAAGTTTTTACCTTTTTCACAAGTCCCTTGTTTGTCTATGAATACTATGAGAACATTTGTATTTTTAGAGTACAATAATAATAATAGGTTTTTTAACTATTGCAAAAGTAGGTTAGTCCGCTTTTGTATTTGTTTGTCTGGTCGCACACCAAGCGATTTAGCGTTCCGGTACGATGCCACATAGGAACTGATAAGGGGTATAAGTTCAATATTATTGTCATACCCCTAACAGGTGAGACGGCCACCATCGTCGCGATTGCGGTAAAGGTCTAACTTGCAGTGTAAAAAAAAGGTATAAAAACTTTCGAAATATGAATTTGACAGATGTAGTATCGAAATGAGCCAAGATATAGCAACCTGTATCTCAATGAGGGAATGGCACTCTTTTCGTTACAGGTCAATCTATATAAATTTACAAAGAAAAAAAACGAAAGGCAAAGGTCGATAACTATACAGCCATTTATTACAGACGCCATAACCATCGTCTGAAGCTCATCTACCATATACAGCAAGAAAAGTATTAATTTTATTATCTCGCTTGGTTGTCTGACCTATCTGATCTTTTACTATTTGCATGGCATAATTGGGATCACTTTTACAATATTTAATCAATTAATTAATTTAATTTACTACACTCCCCGAAAAGCAAGAGTATCTCTAAAGATGTATAAATCTTTAACAGTGTGCCTTATGTTCATCGTATACCCTTCTATCCAAAAAAAAATATCCATTATAATTTTGGGAGTTATGTGTTAAAACCGATTGGATATGACCGACGTCGACATCGTTAGCAAATTGGAAGATACTCCAAATGACATCAATAACTGTTCCATACAAAATCTTAATTTCACCAAAACCTACATGTATGCAGCCGCCGTAAGTTTGTTAAGGCGGTAATTTTAACTGTATCGTATCGAAGGATCTATATACGTCGTAGCAAATGCTACGTCGTAGTAGTCTACGAAATATCATGTCACAATTCAAAAATCCAAATTCGCTAACTTCAAAGATTCAAAAGCCCTACTTTATAAAGATTTTTGGAACATCAAATTTGTGTGTTTGTAGTAACTCTGCAGTCTGTCACTTCCACCAGATTCTACCAAGTTTTTATTAATGCCATAAATATTGAGAACTTCTGAACGATAACTGAAGTGAACGATTCCTGAGTGTGTATTTATTTATGTATGTTCCTAAAGAGTTATTCTGCTATGGCGTTAATCATAAAATATATAGTTTAAAGTATATGAAATAATATAATATAATTTTAATCATAAAATATATGAAGATCTGAGTAAGACATTAGACGGCATCAAATTCTACTTACTCATAACAATGCCTTAAGATAACGTGTCCCCTACACCCAATTCCTATTTCTACAGAATAAATTCGACGTTTTGCCTTCGACAAAAAAAATATTCATTCAAAACTTTGCCTTTCCATTAACTCAACTAAAAATAATGTGTTTTTTAATTCAAATACTTAGACAAAATATCAATTCGCTTTCGGGGGGCCGAGTTCGAATCCCAGCACGCTCACCTCTAACTTTTCTAAGTTATGTGCGTTTTAAGCAATAAAAATATCACCGTTGAAGGTGAAGAAAAACATCGTGAGGTAACCTGCATGCCTGAGAGTTCTACATAATGATCTCAAAGGTGTGTGGAGTCCACCAATCCACACTGGGCCAGCGTGGTGAACTACTACCTTTTAACCCCTTCTCATTTTTGGAGGAGACCCGTGCCCTGTATTGGGCTGGTGATGGGTTTATATGATGATGATGACTTAGATAAAAAATGCCCTGTTTTTCTATTTCTGATATTTTAGGATCATTTCAACACTTTCTCTAATGGTGCATTAAATGGAGTAATTTAGATTTGACCGAAACTTTGGAAAAAAATAACTTTCCTCTGTAATTCTAAGAGATAAGAGAGAGAGAGACACTCTTTCTTTACTATCCCACCTTATTTGGGATAAGAATAACATATCTTCTTCTTCTTCCGACCGATTCTAGCTGTCGAATCACTATCAACTCCATTTACACATATCACATTTTACGAAATCCGTGTATCTCCTTCCACACAAACATTACAAACAAAAGTATTTTGGTAACATGAAGTTAATCTCTACGCATTAAAAGACCCCACGCCACACTTATCTTTCCTTTCCCTAGCACGACTTTTAAACAGACCCTAAGAATTCGCTTTCATCTGATTTTCCTAATGCCTCAAGAGAATTATAACTACAATAAAATAAACTCCCTGCTCGGTAACAGAATACAAAATAACAAGGTGTTAACTTGTTGTGAACTCTTTACAACTTAAGTGCTACTTAACCCTTAACTCTTAACTGGATCTGAGATTGTATTGACCGACTACTTATGAAATCCTGGTGTTTTATTCCGTACTATAATAATTACAGACGTGTGTTTTGATCATACTACTCAGAAAGGACAGATTATTATGTCATTGTGACTTCATATCTTTCTGAACTCTTGATCTAACGAAAACAAATATTTTTTGTTTGAAAAAAATTTAATTATTAGAAAATAATGATATACATATCTCGACATTAACGATAAAAATCTGTTAAATTTTGCCTCCATTTCTCGCATCTCGCAATTACTTCCACTAGTTTTGAACTACAATGAAAAAACTCGCCATTTCGAGTTGCGCTGTGCGTTTAAAAATAGTTAAGGTTAAAAGGTGAACGTAACAATTTAACCGAATTAACCGCTTAGTGCGATTTAAAGCTGTTAACGCCATAATTAATTTAAACCAGGATTTAATTGCTGTATAGTTATGGAACGCTTGACATTTTAGTTACAGGCTTTATAAAATTTGCATTGCGTCACTAATAGACTTTTAGCGTGAGAGAATGACTGTACACATCTGGATTTTACTGGGATATGAAGAAGCCCCAATACTGACCCATACACTATTACTCTTCTGAAACACACGTTTACACATGTTTTAGGTTTTTATTGTATAATCTTAATATATATATATCTCCTGTCACGATGTTTGTCCGCGATGGACTCCTAAACTACTGAACCGATTTTAAATTAAATTGGCACACCGTGAGCAGTCTGGTCCAACTTAAGAGATAGGATAGCTTAGATCTTTAAGTAAAGTCACACATTTTATTTTATTTTATTGCAAATTATTTGTCTATAATTAATTGACAGTCACATGTTATATGTATATACAACTATACTCATTTAAGGCTTAGCGATACTGAATACTTTAAAAACAAAATCAAACGCAGACGAAGTCGCGGGCAACAGCTAGTATAATATAAGGTTGGTTGGCATTGTATAATATAAGGTTTTGCTACTAGACCATATATCTCTCGATTATTCGCAGTCGTTTGTGATGGAGAACGTTAAGTTATGGGTAAGTCCCCGGGATGGTTATTTACGATTGGCAATGTCTACTTGATTGAAGTTTTCAGATGGAAGAAGGCTAAGCGCAGATCAGTAGACTTTACACACCTTTGAAAACGTTCTGGATCACTCCCAGGCATGTAAGTTTCCTCATGATATTTTTTCTTTGCAGTTAAATCTAGTGATATTTAAATTGCTTCAATTAAAAATATTCATAATATATCATGGAATTCCGCAAAGTAACGCCTACTTCTACCCAATATATAAACAGAGTAACACTTCACATGGCATTCAAAGAGTATGCCCTTGCAACCTGCCAACTTGTATCCGTCAATTTGAGGCGTAGGTGTTACGCCTCATGTGCCTGTAATAACACCGGTAACCACGCCCTTCAGACCGGAACATGGCGTTGCAACAATGCTGCTTAGCGGCATTACTTCCCCGGACGAGCTCTGTCACAAAAAGCTGAACTACTACAAAATACGAATGTTCCTTTAAACTCTTGGGAATTTAATTGTTCCAGGATCTAGAGTAGCTTATGCTAATCTCCGTCGTTTTAACTAAACCTGCCAAAAATCGAGTCAATTAGTGGCTTAGTTAGGGCGTGAAGAAAGGACATACTAACTAACTACTTTCGTGTTTTTATTATGTATCGTCTCAGTACATGTAAATATAGTTAAGGAATATGAACTTACTTTGTTCCTACCTATACTGAGCTATATAAATTATTGGAACGTCAACAAAAGGTTTTTACATTTAGTGTTGTCGGCCTACCCTCATTCTAAATATTAATGTGAATACGAGTAAGTAACGTTTTTGTAGCGTAAATTGTGAATGATAATAGTAATAAATATCTGTTAGATTAACCAAACAAAAATGTGTCATCAGCAGCAGCAGTGTACGGAAATTCTAAATAATTCAAAATTCAAAATTCATTTATTTCAAGTAGCGCTAATATAAGCACTTTTGAAACGTCAAGTCTGTTTGTTTGTAGTGACTCTACCACCGGTTAGGAAGGCAGATTCTACCGAGAAGAAGCCGGCAAGAAACTCAGCAGTTGTTTTTTTCCAACATCAACAATTTAAATTTTACATTTTAACATGAAAGCGGAGCCGGATGCTTCCAAGCAACCTTGTCATTATGAAATTCATCAATTGTATAGTAACCTCGCTGTAATAAAAGTGTTTTACATATTCTTTAAACTTATGCATTGGTAGGTCCAAAAGTACCTTAGGAATTATATTATGAAAGCGTATACTCAATCCCACAAATGACTTCTGTACCATTCGCACAGGATTGAGTTTATGCTTACACCTTCAATTTAAGACGTGTGATGTATATGTGTGATTAGTTAACAAATAAAAAAAAAAAAAATAGTACCCCATTTCGTTTAGATATCTGTAGGTATTAATAGGACCGAACATGTTTTATCGAAGGCTGTAGTTATTATTGCTATGAGCCGGCCACACGTGCCCCATTTTTGCGGGAAATCACTAATGTCCAGTGCGATCCCGAATCACGTCCCCGAAATCCCCCGGGCGCGAACGCTTGTGTGCGATTAAGTACATCCCTTACTTTAATATCGATAGGATATATATCTGTTCATTGTAACTTTACAATTTTTATAATTTATACTCAAACCAAAAGGTTATAGTCCAGTGGGTAAGACTTCGATTTGTCAGCGTTCCAATCTCAGTTCGCACCTGTAACTTCTCTAAGTTATGTGCGTTTTAAACAAATTCAATATCACTTGCTTCACCATTTCCAAGACAACATGGTGAGGAAACCTGCATGCCTGAGAGCTCTCCATAATGTTCTGAGATGATATGATGATGATGATGATGATGATGTTAATTCAGGTTGTAAAGCTTATGGAACCCAGATCTCTTGCTTGTAAGAACACTGGGCCAAAATGGTTTTGTAAAAGGATGTGTGAACGAAATTTATTTTCCTTAAATTCCGAAAACGTCCATCCTACCCTAGTAGGATAGGATGGACGTTTTTGGAATGTAAGGAAAATAAATTTCGTTAAACATGGCTTAAAAGTAAAGACCCTAATTAGCAATGAAGGATTTAAACTTTCGAATTCATTAACGCATCAAAAACATCTTTTCACGGATTTAAAAACAGTGGGAGCTCCTATCTTTATATATATATTTCTTGTATATATATATTTTTTTAGCGTATTAATAGATTAAATCACAAATAAACATATATATAATGAATATCATTACCATCATCAACCTATTACCGGTCCACTACACGGCACGGGTCTTCTCCCACAATGAGAAGGGGTTAAGGCGCCGTAGTCCACCACTGGCCCAGTGCGGATGGGTGGACTCCAGAAGCCTTTTGAGAACATTATGGAGAACTCTCAGGCATGCAGGTTCCCTCACGATGTTTTCCTTCACCGTTGAAGCTAGTGACATTGTAATTGCACAAAACGCGCAAAACTCAGATAAATTAGAGGTGCGTGTTGGGATTCGAACTCGGACCCCGGAAAGTGAAGACGAAGTCCTGCCCATTGGGCTATCGCCGTTTTATATCATCAGGTTAAACATTCGAAAATTAAATTATTGTAGCACAAACTTTATTAAAGTAAATTAAAATAACGTTTAATTGCATTTGCGGTAACTATCACATTAACTGCTTTCCGCTTGGTAAACCTGTTGATCGTATGTTTTTGTTGGTACACATAGCAATTGAGAGATGATCAGAGGGGCGTTTGTGTAAAGAAATCGTATTCATTTGACAGCTTGGAATGTAAGAATTAGTTCGATTTTCATTCGCAAATAGAAGTTGGTTTGATTTGTAAAATACCGGTGTTGTGGTGCATTTTTCATTATTGGGCGGTGTCATCTTTACTAATTATAAAAATATAAAATGACGTAGTGGGTAAATTCAAAATCAACTTAAATGAGTTTGGAATATTCGAGGAAAACACGTTGGTTATTTGACAAATTCTATACGAGACCTTATATTCAAATAGTATAATTATATAGATTTTTAACGTACGGTATTTCATCATCATCATATCAAGCCATTGCCAGCTGGTCTCCTCCAACTACAGGCCACGGGTCTCCTCCAACATCGAGCAGGGGTTAGGGGCGCAGTCCACCACGCTGGCCCAGTGCAGATTGGTGGACTCCACACATTTTTGAGAACATTATGTAGAACTCTCAGGTATGCAGGTTTTCTCACGATGATTCTATTCACCGTTGAAGCAAGAGATATTCTAATTCCTTAAAACGCACATAACATAGAGGTGCGTGCTGGGATTCAAACTCGGCCCTCTGAGAGTAAACTTGAGCTTCTACCCACTATCACCGCTTGTACGGTATTTGATATATGCAAAATGTTAATTCCAAAACAATGAGATTAATTGATACAATTCGACATAATAACACATTGTTATAAATTGTTATTATAATAGCTGTATAATTATTTATGAAAAGACATTAGATACTTACTCTATTTTATTTGGATTCTATAGGCAACAATATTTTTAATGGAAGTTAGGTGTTTCTTATGAACCACTGAATTATATGCAGTGTATTTAGACGGGATTTTTGTAGGCTGAATATTAAAAAGTCAAAAGTTAGGAATATTTTTTGAAACCACCACTTAGGGGGTTTTTTCATATACCGTTTACTAAATCCCATATCGGAAAACAAGCGCCTATTATAAGTATATGTGCGTAATAGAACGAGTTATCTAAAAAGATACCTGGCATCGATATCCTCCATGACTCACCCACAGCTTTTAGGAAAAAACTCACCGAACACTTATCGGTGAGTTGAATTGTTTGTCAAATTAAGTTTACATGACGCTTTGTCAATGCTGTGTGCACTTGTAATTGACGTGCACATCAGTCCATTTTTTTGTGTGTGTGCTATGTTTAAAAACGTATTGTAATGTGCATGTTGTTAGTGCTCTTAACAAATAAATCAATAAAATATACTAAAACTATACTACTTCAATACACACATCGCCATCTAGCCCCAAAGTAAGCGTAGCTTGTGTTATGGGTACTAAGATGACTGATGAATATTTTTATGAATAATATACATAAATACTAAGAATATACATATAAACACCCAGACACTGAAAAACATTCATGCTCATCACACAATATTTTCCTGTTGTGAGAATCGAACCCACGGCCTTGACTCAGAAAGCAGGGTCGAAACTGCGCCAATCGGCCGTCAAATAAATCGCAGTTTGACGATTGTGTTATTATAGATCCCGTAAAATGCTGGTTGGAATATTTATAAAAATGTATTTGAAGTAACAGATATGAAAATTTGCGGTAACGGTTTGATAAAATATATTTAAACCCTTAATTTCTAGAAAACAAAATTTCTTAAATCAAATATCGGCTTAAAGTTCTATAGTGTACAAGCGGACCCCAGCGCCATCTGTCGGGCTGATTTGTGAATCTAAACCATCCAGGGTGCCACCCAAAGGCATACCAAAAAATTCATTCAAATCGGTCCAGCCGTTTAGGAGGAGTTTAGTGACATACACACGCACACAAGAATTATATATAAAAAGATATATCACAATTCACTAGTTTAATTTGAACCTCTTTAGGTTCAAAAACGTGTTCGCCCGACGCTGCTGCTTAAGTCAGGCGTACTTCAACGTAAATCTACGTTTTAAACTGATATACAAGTAGGTATATTAGTTATCTTGTAGGTGAGTGCGGACGTTCAGCCGTAGCTTGCGACGTGGCATTCGTGTTATTTATTAGCATAGCTGTGCCTGCGGCTGAAGGCGTGCGAATAGATATCGACGCGAATAATTTTGGCTTATGAATATCTCAATTATGCATCGACGTATTGGGTCAGTTATACAGCGCAAAATGATTCAGGTGGTGCGTCATATTAGACTCGTACCTTCCATTTACAAAGTTATATCATAGGGTAGTCGATTGCAAGGCGTAACTTTGGTGAATCCCTCACTAAAAGTTAAGTTGAAATTAAAATTCATTCATTTCAAGTAGGCCTAATATAAGTACTTTTGAAGTGTCAAGAATGTATGTTTGTTGTGCCTCTACGGCCGGTTCGGAAGGCAGATTCTACTGAGAAGAAGCCGGCAAGAAACTCAGCGGTTGCTCTTTGCCAACATTGTTTTACAATTTAACAATCTTTGTTCTATTCTTCATTCATTCTTTAAACTTTATTTAATCTAATATTACTTTGGGTAGCATGTTATAAAAGCATACACTCAGGCTCCAGAAAGGTTTTCTATACTTTCCTAAGACATAAAAAAAAAAATATTAAATTGCTTAAATAAAAAACACACATAACTCTGAAAAGTTAAGCGTGCCGGGGCCCGAACTCGGTCCCACAAAAGGGAAGCCAAAGCGCATCCGTAGCCGTAGGTTTAAAGCTACTGCTTCTAGGCCATAATTCCTTGACGGCCGACTGGCGCAGTGGGCAGCGACCCTGCTTTCTGAGTCCAAGGCCGTGGGTTCGATTCCCACTACTGGAAAATGTTTGTGTGATGAAAATGGTTGTTTTTCTGCTGTCATGGTGTTTATCTGTGTATAATAAGTATTTATGTATATTTTTCATAAAAATATTCAGACATATTAGTACCCATAACACAAGCTATGCTTACTTTGCAACATATAAACTTACAATATATAAACTTAAATCACGTGAATCCCTCCGTGAAAAATTTAAAGAAATAAGTATCCTTACGGTAGCCTCACAATATATTTATAACAATATCGTATTTGTAAGACAACATATTAGTCTTTATAAACAAAAAGTGGATATAAACAGTCGACTTACAAGAAATGGTCATAAATTAGTGACATCTGCATATCGTCTGCGAAAGGTGCAGAAGTCATTTGTGGGACTGAGTATACGCTTTTATAATATGATTCCTAAGGTAATTTTGGACCTACCAATGCATAAGTTTAAAGAATGTGTTAAAACACATTTATTACAGCGAGGTTATTATACAATTGATGAATTTCTTAATGACAAGGTTGCTTGGAAGCATCCGGCTCCGCTTTCATCTCTCACAAGATAGAAAAATGAATTTTGAAATGTAAAATGTAAATTGTTAATGTTGGAAAAGAGCAACTGCGGAGTTTCTTGCCGGCTTCTTCTCGGTAGAATCTGCCTTCCGAACCGGTGGTAGAGTCACTACACACAGACAGACTTGACATTTCAAAAGTGCTTATATTAGGCCTACTTGAAATAAATGAATTTTGAATTTTGAATTTATTGCGCTAGAAGGATTAGAAGGATATGTGTGTATTGCTATAGTATAGTTAAAAAAAAATCGCGGTAAAAGGAGGGCTTGTGACAACTGTATTCTAATACACGGCATTATACTTGGGCTATTTTCGGGTACGTTGGTGCACAGACAATCACAGAAATTTACACTTTGAACGTACGACAGTTTCTGCGAGTGTTTACGCCAGCTGCCATACTTTTTTTTCAATTTCCCGCCGCCGACGCACGACAGTGCCGTGCTAATGAAAAAGGCGACTTTTCGTCACTTTGATAAAACTTGGTTTCAGACTTGTGCTGCATCTGCAAAGGGAGTAGAAGAAGTTCTTCCCACGTTCGTTTCACAAGAATGATTTTTTGTACAAACAGAAAACAGAATGACACGGATAATTAAGACGCGTACACCTCGCTATCTTGCCCCAAAGTAAGCATAGCTTGTGTAATGGGTACTAAGATAGCTGATGAATATTTTTATGAATATACACATAAATACTTATAATACACAGATAAGCACCCAGACACTGAAAAACACTCATGTTTATTACACAAACATTTTTTCCAGTTGTAGCAATTGAACCCACGGCCTGGGATACAGAAAGCAGGGCCGCTGCCCACTGCCCCAACCGGCGGTCTGAAAATAGATAGATGATAAATTCTTTATTGCACACAATGAAAAACAAAACAATAAATAAGGGAATTAACCCTTAAAGTAAGAAGCAAATAATAATAAAAAGGCATAGCGCGATATAGACTTAGATAAAAATTACATATATATATTAAAGCTTACTTTGTGGATGTTAGAGAAGTCTGAAACTCAGTTTTAGTAAAATGTCCAAAGTAGCCTTTTTACAATCCATCGAGCTCCGCCTGGTGGCTTTCGCGTTCATATTTTTATCTGTCTTAACTATACTGCTATGTAAATAAATATATATATTTGTAAAGGCGGCCTTATTGTTTGAAGCGATCTTCTCTAGAAAAACTTTCGCACAATAATCGTGTTACGGTAAACGGGATAGTGTAGTGTAGGCACTTTTTATTAATAAAATACAAGACATATACTTCAAATACTAGTACTATTTATTTGAATCTACCACAAGATATCCCTCAACTATTTTAGGGCTGATGCAGGGATCGAACCTCGAACATTCTACCACTGTACCATCCAGGTAGTCAGTGCAAAAGCGTTCTGTTAATATGTTAAATCCGTAAGCGCCTGCAAATTGGGATATGCGGATTGAGTCATTTCCTGCAATAGGTACCGACTTGAAGCGATTTCCTTGGCTAAAGCACAAATTCAAACTTAACGATACAGACTATCTACGTACTGAAGTTTGTCTTGGGGTACGACAGATCAGAATACAGTTATCACCACTACTCCTCTTTAAAAATCCACTATTCAAGAAGTACTTTTTGAACGACAAGTCTGTCTGTCTATTTAGTGACTCTACCACCGGTTTGAAAGGCTCGAAGATTCTAAAGACAATAAACCGGGAAGAAACTCAGCAGTTGCTCTTTTCCAACACAAATAATTTATATTTTAGCATTCGGTTCTCTATGTCGTGAGAGATAAAAACGGAGGCTGATGCTACCAAGTATATATGAATTTCACTATTATAAATGTTTTTCAACACATTGTTTACGAATCGGTTGGTCCAAAATTACCTTAGGAATATTAAAAGACTATCTAAAACATACACCATTTATTAATTAACACCAATATGCAGGTAAGTATAATAATGTTCTTTTAGCAGGAGTTATGATAATACATATTTATAGAATGCAATTGATATATCTGAACATTACAATAAATAGGACGGTACAGGAATAACCGTTTGTAGGACTACAAAATCCAAACTGCTGCAGGCTCAATACGAACGGTAATCTTTTATTAAATAATCCTTAATACAATACCGAGGTTACTTATATTTTTCCAATACGCTTACAACATTTTTGCATGCGGCCAACTTAATGGAAAAATCGACCGCCTTCCCGCCATTTTTACAGCCGTCGTACCACCCGTTTTTCGTTTAAGCCCGCGCCGAGCGCGCCGCTAGTCCAATGCTGCCACCCACGTGACCACAGATGACGCACAATATCCATGGATGACAACAGGAATCATATTAAATACGCGTATATAATATGATATGAACTCAATCCCTCAAATAACTTCTGTACCTGTCGCAGTCGTATAAATGAGTGCCATTTATGTGGGTGTTTTTATTTTTAGTAATAATTGACGGACCAAATTTTTCAAATTCAAATTCATATCGTTTATTTGCAGGTTGGTTTAACGTTGTTGATAGATACTCGTACACAAAATATAGGGACAAACAAACCACTTTAGATGGTTGCGAAAAATATATATGTTTGTACACTAATTCCTACTTACTATAATAATGCTATCCTAAGACAATCCACATTATTAAAATAAGAAAATCAAATCAAATCAAATCGTTTATTTGCAGATTGGTATTACATTGTTGGTAGGTACACAAAACATAGGGACAAACAATCCGTCTTAGATGGCATCCAAAAGATATATATGATCGTACACTAATTCCTACTTACTATAGAATAAGAATAAAATTTAAGACTGATATTGATACAAAATTACAAGCAGATGTCCCACCTGATAGTAAGTGGAAAACCATCGACTATAAACAGAACAATACTTCAAAGGGCACGCAAGGAGCGTGCCCTGCAATATTCCGCTCTGTGTCATCAATTTAAAACGTAGGTGTTAAGCCTAATGTGCCAATAATTACACCGCGCCCTTACGACCGGAACACAATGCTTAGCGGCAGAAATAAGCATGGCGATACTACCACAGACTAGTTCTGTCACAAAAAGCTTTACTACTACAAAAACACAAAAATAGAATTCCATGATATATTCAAGAGAATTCAAAGAGAATCTGTATGGTGTAATTTATAATTTCTTCAATCCTTATACTCCACAACGAACAGATCTTTTCGCGGAGTATCGCAAATTGAGCTTTATTTTCATAATATAACAGAGAATGGACCGCAGCATCCTCTTTTCTACTACGACCATGAACTGCGATCACAAACCCAGTGTGGTTACTGGGTAAATCCTCACGTTGGGAGAGGCCTCGCTCCAGCTGTGGACTGTCGTAGGCAGTGCCGGATTAACCGCGTAGCAAGCGTAGCAATTGCTACGGGCCCCTATCTCCTACTACGATCTCTGTTTGAGTTGACCAAGAAGTTGACATTCACCTAATTTTACTATTAAAACTGAAACTAAATGAATTAATCTTAAATACAAATAAATTGCCTAATGGAATGGATTTGTATACGTAAAAAATTGTGCACGCAAACATGACGGCCGATTGGCCGTATATTCTAAGTGTTTATTATTTATAAAAATATTCAACAGTCATCTTAGTACCCATAACACAAGCTACGCTTACTTTAGTGCTAGATGGCGATGTGTGTATTGTCGTAATATATTTATTATATTTATTATTTTGTTTTTACCTTAAAACGAGTACCACTTTATACTTAAGAAACCCATAGCAGATCAAGGGTTCCTTTAAAGAATTTGCTACGGGCCCCGCGCTTTCATAATCAGGCACTGGTCATAGGCTACCATTGTAATTGTATATGTACTGAATTACTCACTTTTTTTAGGATTAGTAACGCCTTTGGAGATAGTTTACCACACGGTGAGATTACAGTCAAGGGTTTATTTGTAATACGATAAAAAAAAAACATTGATTCATTATTTTAGCTGTGAATCACTCGCATTAGTTTTTACGACTACAGTTATTTTATTACCATAGCCGCTGCTTATGGCTTTTGACATTAAAAGAGTTTTATATTCCAGTCGCATATAGCTTAAACTCGCTATATATAAACACACCATTTATTACTATGCTATAAATTTTCACTTCTCACACTCTTAAATTTCTCTTCGTTGCTTTTTTTGGTGTTTTGGCTTTTAGGTGTGCCAAATTAGCGTTGTACTTCGCCAATGTCACTTATACTTGGAATATCTGACAAAAAAAAATAAAACAACTACAGCACTATACATTTTATCTCACTTTAACATACCAAAATTGAGCTTACGTAATGGAGTATGGTTAAAGTTTTACTATTCTTAGTTTGAACTATGTCATTTCAACTTGACTTATTATTAAAACAGTTTTAATAATAGATTATATAAAATATTATTCGAATGAATAAAATCAGGCAAAATAAAAATAGGTGTTCCTTAAGAATAATAAAGTCTTTTTTATTTTTTACTAATAGGTAGTGAAAAGATAGCTCACATTATCATCGTTATCAACTTGTTATCAGCTCACTACAGCGTAAAAAAAACGAAAGGGTATGGTTTCAGGATGATCTGCTGAGTTTCTTGTCGGCTCTTCTCGGTAGAATCCGCCTTCCGAACCGGTGGTATAGTCACTATAAACAGACTGACTTGACGTTTCAAATGTGCTTATAAACTAGGCCTACTTGAAATAAATGAATTTTCAATTTTGTTGAGAAGGGTATAGGCCGTAGTCCACCACACTGGCCCAGTGCGGAGACTTTACACTCCTTTGAGATCATTATTGACTATCAGCCAGTTCCTCACGATTTTTTTCGTTACAGTTAAAATCAAGGTATATTGAATTTCTTAGAACGCTCATAACTCCGAAAAGTTTGAAATGCCGGTGATCGAATTCAATCCCCTCGATCGTGAGGCAGAAGTCCTAACCAATGCTATTTAAATAGCCGTAAATAGAAATGGAATTATATACTTTCACTTTGTACATAAAGATCACTTTTAGTGATAAGGCCGCCTTTGCACCCTGGGACTAAGCACTATTACTGTTTCCCTTGTGGTTTTCGTATTGTGTTGTGTTGCAAAAAAGTTTTTCTATTCTATTTCTAGAACGATATATAATTTTCCATTGAAAATTTTCTAGTGATTAAATACACTCTTAGATTCGTCAATTTAGTTTACTTTCAAAATTTGAATATACCATAGTATCGGCATTTTTAATTCTCTCGCAATCTAAATTAAAAGTTAAGTGAAAGTCGATTATAAACCCATTTTATCCATGACTTAAATATCTAAATTCGCCTTTGTCTAAGGTGGAAAAATGTGTCGCATAAAATGGGTCGTTTAAAGATGTTCTGCATTTGTTGGAGGAGTGTGTTCGAAATATACCAATAAGGGACCAATTAAAATGTAAATTTAAAAAAATCTTAGTCAAAGTCAAAGTCAAATATGTATTTCTTTATTAAAATAGGCACATAGATGGAACTTTTGATGCGTACATTACATGTGAAATATTACATAGGAGTGAGTTGATGGCGATAAATAAATTAGTTTACTTAAAACTAAAGCTACGAGGGTTCCAAACGCACCCTGGCTAAGAAGAAGCCCACAACAAACTTAGCCGGTTGTTATTTAAATCTAAATGTGGGGATTTGGAAAAGTATCCTGGCGGCACCATATTCAGAGGTAGCCAGATTTTAAGTTAAGATAAGAGAAGAAGCAAGAATTATTAATCGTACAGGAAACGATGGGGCTGGCATTCTTATTGTTAAGAAAAGTCCCGAATTAATAAAAAAAAATGGGTCGTTTAATGCACTCGTTTTACAAAGTACAATTTACTATTTATTCTAGGACTAGTAAACCTTTTGAATAATTTACATCTTCAAGCGCTTTAAGCAGAATACTTGGATAATTAACGGGATGCAAGCGCTCTAGACTCCTGTCATTTATTTTTCCACCCGGGGCAGTGCTTGCAATTTCGTTTCACCAATTATTTCTGTGGCAAATCTAAATGCTATTTTAATTAGAGAAACGGTACGGCAGCGTTTTAATAAAGAGGAAATACTTATTACCTTCAAGTTAGGTTTTCGTCCGCAATCAAAACAATTCTGGATGTGTATCTCTTATACGCACAATGTTTACAAGGATGTGTGGAGTCCACCAATACGCACTGGGCCCGCGTGGTGGACTACGGCCTTAACCCTTTCTCATTATCTTAGGAGACCTGTGCTCTGTAGTGAGGCGGGTCACATCAACATCACATCAACCAATTAGGGTTGATGTGATGTTGATGTGATGAAAACATTGTGTTATTAAGGGGTTTTTTACATTAATTTTGAGCTTTTTGTGGCAGAGCTCGTCCGGGGAAGACAGGTGGTGTAAAATTATTATAAACCTACATTCAAATAGCTAAATACAAATACATAACCAAAATTGCACAAATAAGAAAGATATAATAAATAAATGAAAAATAATAAACTAATATATACTCAATCATACATAAATACTTATGAACATTTATATCAATAAAATAGAAAGTATTCAAAAGAAATTTATCAGATTCCTTAAGCACAAATTTCACCTTCCTAAAACTTCCTACGAAATATCATGTTCGGATTTACACCTTGTACCCCTTCATACACGTAGAAACATTTCCGATGTTTGTCTCTTACTTAACATTGTTAGAGGGTCAATAGATAGTCCGGAATTACTTACTAAGTTAGATTTTTTTGTACCCTCGCTATTACCTAGGCATAAAATGATTCTCTGCACGTACCCTTAACTAAAATTAAGAATAGATTTAATTACTTTATAATCCGTGTCTCTCGCCTTCTTGATTCTGTTTACAATGACCCCGAAATTGACTTATTTTATGGTAATATGAACAGTGTACGTCGCAACTTAGTAGATAAACTGTTGCATGCTCGGTAAACTTAACACTTTGTTATAGTTTGCTGCGTTATTGCTGGGTTCTATCAGGTACCCTTGTTTATATAAGACTTATCTGTGGAAACCTGTTATTAGTTTTAAGTCAACCAATTTGTTAAATATTAAGTATCTACAACTGTTGGTTTTCCAATTAAAGAAAAGATGAAATAAAATAAAATAATAAAAATAAACATAATCAAGGTACTAAGTGTCGTCATTATTGTGCAAGATAATATGCTTTCACAGCTTGCTTGCTTTTTTTTCTCTCGGATATAAAATTATTAGTGCATACCCCGCGAAGTGTTGTTCTATATCTGTAAATTAGCGTTATTTTATACAGACTGAAAACATTAGACATGGTTATTTTAAACTTTGCATTCCGTAAGGTCCCAAATAACAGTATTCCCGATGGATAATCAAATTTTGTGGTTCCACCGCGCGTATTTAACAAACGTTCCATTAACATTAATGAGTTAACAACATTTATACATATTCCTGGTGTAATTAAATCATTTACCTGCCGCGGGTGGTATCTGATCGATAATATATCAACTGGAACGGAAATTTTTGATTTTGAAACAGTTTGTTAATTCAAGGGTGCTAATTCTTTTGAACATTAATCTCAAACTAAACTAAATTGTCAGTTTTTTATTTATTTGTTTATTTCGTAGTAATAGGATCAAGGAGGCGCAAATTCAAAATTCAAATTCGAAATTTCTTTATTCAAATACACAGGCACTTATGAAGCGTTCATACATACATGTTTACATAATTGTAAGGGGATGGTGGTAACTTCGTTCGCCAACTTAAACCTAAAGCTACGAGGGTTCCAAACGCGCCCTGGTCTAAGAAGAGCACAGATGATTGTTAAACCAAAACTAACTTAAGATCAGAATACCAAGTAAATAAATAAAAACAAATGTCATTGATCCGTCATTTTATGGTACGGCGGCCATCCGATGGCATTATCTTAGCGCAAGCATTCAACATATTTGAAAGGATATAATGAAAGCAATCAGAAAGTTATACAGGTATAACCAAAATACAATAGCCGCCTATTACAGTACTCAAATAACGTCTCAGTAACATGCTAACATGTAACGTTCAGCCGCAGTTAGTTGCATTTGTGTAAACTTCAGCTATTAGCATTTTCACATTCGCGGCTCGTTCCTTTTTGCACCTTCGCATTATACATTCACTTACACCAACAATTAATTATAATAACGTAAGAATCTAGACTAGCAAGCGATGATAGCCTAGTTATTAGGGCTTCGGCTTTCCTTTCGGGGTACCGAGTTCGATCCCCAGCACAGATAAATAAATAAATAAATAAATAAATAAATATACTACGACAATACACACATCGCCACCTAGCCCCAAAGTAAGCGTAGCTTGTGTTATGGGTACAAAGATGACTGATGAATAATTATATGAATAACATACATAAATACTTATAATATATAGATAAACACCCAGACACTGAAAAACATTCATGTTCATCACACAAAGATTGTCCACTTGTGGGAATCGAACCCACGGCCTTGGCTCAGAAAGCAGGGTCGCTGCCCAATGCGCCTATCGGCTTGTAACCTTTTGAAGTTATGTGCGTTTTGAGAAATTAAAATATCGCTTGCTTCAACGGTTAAGGAACACATCGTGAGGGAACCTGCCTATTTAAGAGTTCTCCATAATGTTTTTAAAGGCGTGTGAAGTCCACCAATCCGCACTGGGCCAGAGTATTGGATTAGAGAATACTGGTAAGCTCACTGATTAAACGTATCTAAATTAAACTATTAACATTTATATACAATTTGCATACTGTGACATTTGATGTATTAGCATTTTCATGGTTTCCTACACCCACCTCCGGCAATTTATCTTACGTTTGTCCCCAAACGATTTACCATGGAAACGATCGCCTGAGACATCTGTGTGGAGGTCGGATATTATTAAAATAATTTCGGGAACACAGCGAACCGAGAGGAATAGTCATAATTTCAGGAATACTGTTTGTTATATAAGACTTAAATACTTACCAACGTATAACTACCTTCGTACAATCTGCCTGCTGAAATCCGTGGAAGTAGTTCCCTTCCGATATTTAAGAGTCGTCTGAAGGACTACTACCTCTCTTTGAGTGATGAAATTTGAAGTAGATTCTTTATATTCTTATTTTTTTTTTTTTTTTAACTGTGTGTTAAAATCTACTTATATATATTATGTTTGTTATATATTTATATATATTATGTATATTTTCTATTTATATATCATGTAGGTATATTTTATATATTACGTATATTTATTTAAATTATATATGTATTTGTATCTTTACATTTTGGTATTTATGTATATCTATCAACACTCTTGGCACTATCCCGTTCTCTTGCTGTTAGTCCTATCTACAAAGGTTGCCTGTAAGAGATTGCTTGCAGCAATAAGGCCGCCTTTGCATGTCTACATTGTGTACTGTATACTCCTTACTGTTTCTTTTCCTGTATGTTATACGTGCAATAAAGTGTTTCTTCTTCTTCTTCTTCTTCTTATAATAATACATATGGCCAGCGTACCTGTGATTATACGCTCCCATCACTTATCAATACGCTTCCAGTTAGTTTGTTTGTTAAGATTAAAAACACCGATAACATTATATTTAATGTTATCGGTGTTTTTAATCTTAGGGCAACCTTAAAGAATTTTATTCTAAAATAACTTTATCAGTGAGAAAGTTGCGTGGGATAGGGATCTGGTATGTCTTCTGTGTACAAGTTGTAATCATAAACTTGCTATGTTGGGTACTGGCTACTGGTAGGGTTGTGATTGTAACTTAATTTTTTTTTTTAAATGAATATATTAATAATCTATACCTTGTCACATAAACTCTGTGTGGTTTGAGATGAGGTGAGTTACCTAGTTGTCGTTAATTGTTTTACTCTTAAGTTGACAAAAAAAAAAAGTAAAACATTGTTTGTTATTATATTGTTAGGTGGTAGACTACAAAAAAACTGACTTGAAGCCTAGGTAACCTACGATGTGAAATAAATGAATTTCAAGATAATTGAATTGAGGAGAAATGAATTTCAATGAAAATAAAATACTTTTATTAAGACGAACTGATAATATGTTGAAGTGGTGATAGCCCAGTGGTAACGGCTTCGGTTTCTCTTTCGAGGTGCCGAGTTCGAATCCCACCTCTCGCTTTCCTAAGTTATGTGCGTTTTAAGTAATTAAAATATTGCTTCAACTGTGATGGAAAACATCGTGAGGAAAACTGGATGCCTGAGAGATCACTCGTGTGGAGTCCACCAACTGGGCCGACGTGGTGGACTAAACCCTTCTCATTGTGGGAGAAGACTCGTGACCTGTAGTGGGCCTGTAATATAATGATCATGATGATGATGACATTATGACATATCGTATTTTGTGCTTTTATCGTACTGGAACGCTAAAATGGAAGACATTTGCGTTGTTAATCTCTAGCACCAAGAAGAGCAACTCAACTTGAACCGAATGACTTATTCCACAAGGCGATTTCCATTTGGAATAATAGCAATCAACCTGAGACTTTTTGCACTGAACTTCGAACGCTAGAACTTTTGACTGCATTTATGTGTACCATAAAGTGTATATAGTATCATAAAGTTTTGATGGGTCATAAGTTTTTGGAACAATCAGCTGTTGATTTTTATTGAACGACTAGTTTATTTCTGTGTAGCTCCTACTACAAATGTAATACATGATAAAATACAACTGACGAGAACTGCCTGAATTATGACATTTGAAAATGGCGCTATGCTGCGGCTATTTTGAATATATAGCATTCAAATCGATAAAGGTATTTCGAAGTCATAGTGGAAAAAAGGAACTCGTATACATACATAATTAATATATATATATATGACGGTCGATTGGCGCAGAGGTCAGGGACCCTGCTTTTTGAGTCCAAGGCCGTGGGTTCGTTTCCCACAACTGAGAAAATGTTTCTGTGAAGAGCATGAATTTTTCTCAGTGTCTGGGTGTTTAAATGTATTTTATAAGTATTTATGTATATTATTCATAAAATAAATAACACAAACTCCGCTTACTTTGGGACTACATGGCGATGTGTGTATTATCGTACTATATTTATGTTTAAAAATATATATTTTATAAACCTACAAGTTAGCCCTTGACTGCAATCACACTTGGTGATAAGTAAGTGATGATGCAAGCTAATCTGTTGGGTGTATGGCAGTCAAATTAAAACCCATTCCCCTTATCAGTTTCTACGCGGCATCGTACCCGAACGCTAAATCGCTTTGAGGAAAATCTTTGTCTGTACTATGGTAAGCTACTACTCCTACTACTCTTACTCATATTTAAGTATGTTTTAGTATAAATTAGTTTATTATTTTTATTATTATTAGTATTTTATGTGTGTAATTTTGATAAGTATTAGTGTGTAATTGTTCGTAAGTGTGTATATAATAATAATATACCCCACCAATCGGTTTCCCTTGGTTTTCCTAATCCTAAGGTTGTCTGGAAGAGATCGCTACTAAGTGATAAGGCCGCCCTTTGTATCCTACTTTTTAAGATTATTTTTGTTGTGTCCATTGTTTTTTTTTCCTATTTGTGGTGTACAAATAAATTGTATAAATAAATAAATAAATAAGCTAAAGATGGCCAAAGCCCCCAGACCAGATGAAACTAATAAGAACGCTTGCCAATGCGCCAGGGAGTTTCACCCATCCAGTTATTGACATGGATGAACGTTGTCAAAACAACACAATCGATTGTTTACGTTATCCTAACAAGACTACACCACCAGCTTCAAGACCACTTTTCATAACCCAAATCGGGTATCTCACCAGGAGATTTCCCTCTCGTAGTAAAAGGAGAAAAACCCAAATTATAGCTCAAAAAAAGGTGAACGTTCGTAAATATTTACTTTAACATTAAACTGGAACGAAATATTAGTCTTAGCGAATCTGAAAACACTAACAGCCTTAGGACAAAGTTAAAAATATAAGATCCGAGAAGGGCGACTAGTTCAAAACTTCTTCAAAATCAGAAAAGCAATGTTTTCTTCCAAACTATCCTTCACCGGGCACGTAACGATGTACTTTTTAGTGTAGGGACACAATATTTTGAGATTTATTGGGACATGTTTCCTTTAATAAATATCTTTTGTATTTAAGATATAAAATTTTACGCAACACCTAATTACCATGTTAATAATTGTATAAAGAATGAAAGTGCTTTCCTTCTTTATAAATGAAAAAGTGTCACTTTTTCATTTATAAAGAAGATTTTTATTGAAGAATGGAGAATCGAGACAAAAAGAAGGCTGTTGTAAGTTTGTTGACTTCCTCTCTCTGTCCGTATATATGTGTGTATTCGATGTAGTAATTAAAATATTAGTGACATGTGGCAGTGATAAAAACATTGACATTACCATAAATAATAAAGGTAAAAAACCATTCAATTTTCAGCTTACATTTTTATCCTATGTAGGCATTAAGAAAACGTAAGGTCATTGCGTCAAATTGTATAATGTAAATGTAAATCTAAAGAAGGTAAACGAAATAAGAAGATATTATCAAAATTATATCATGGATTTCCGCAAAGTAACGCCTGCTTCTATCCAATATTTGAAATAAGAAGAGTAGCCAGCGGTTACCTAATCTACAGAATAAAAGTAACAGTTATGAACCGGACGCTTCTAGAAGATAGTTTAAGAGTTTTGTTTATAGTAATACTTCACGGACCAACCAGTTGGCCCACCTGATGGTAAGTGCAAAACCATCGTCTATTAACAGTCCATCATTTCACAGGGCATGCACGGAGCACATCCTGCAACATACCACTTCTGTCCATTAAACATTATCATGTCCATTAATTTGAGGCGTACGTGTTAAACATGTCCATCATATTAAACATGTCCATTAATTTGAGGCGTACGTGTTAAACATGTCCATCATATTAAACATGTCCATTAATTTGAGGAGTACGTGTTAAACATGTCCATCATATTAAACATGTCCATTAATTTGAGGAGTACGTGTTAAACATGTCCATCATATTAAACATGTCCATTAATTTGAGGAGTACGTGTTAAACATGTTCATCATATTAAACATGTCCATTAATTTGAGGCGTACGTGTTAAGTCTCATGTGCCTGTATCTACTACGGAACACAGCATTACAACCTTGCTGCTTAGTGGCAGAAATAAGTTGAGCAAGTATAAAGTGTACTACCAGTGCTGCACTGGCACCTAAACTAATGGCACGTCTCATCGACTTGTCCACATCCCGTATCTTCATATGGTCAACCTACACCGGTGTTCCCACAGAGACGTAAACTGGGTTTTATTAGGAGTATAAATCCAATAAAAGTTCGCATCGCACCGGACAGTTAAGTTTTAAACTTACAAATCAACCTAATTCTACAAAGGATCTTAGAAAACTTTGCTCATATATACGAGTTGACCATTTTGCGTCTATCCAAGGGTCCCTGAGCCACGGTCAGTTTAATTCGTTGGATTATTTTAAAACTGTAAATAACTTACTTTACCCTTATCTTACCCTTTTTAAATAGTAATTGACTATTGGCATAAATAATATGATGGCGAACCAGGATTTTAACATAGCAAAACATTTTGTTATAATATAATGAATTAAATGCAAATTTATTTACCTTCACTTGGAGGAATTATCAATTTTATAAGTTTAAAATGCATATAAATTTTTTTGGAACCGACAGGATTTGAACCTGCGACTCTCTGGCAATCGCGGCCTGAGCGCTTTATTCAGTTAAGCTACGGCTCTCCTACCGTCCATAATTTTTTTTTTTTTTTTGTGTCAATACCCATTCTCTATTAATATAAAGCATATTGGCAAAGATATTTTTATAGTATCTCATGAAAATCGAAGCAAGAAACAAAAAAAAAAAAAAAGAGCGATTACACAATTTTTTATGCATTAATGTTTTTTTCTTAAACTTATGAAAATTGTTTAAATTATAAAAAAATACATAGATCGATAGATAAACACTTTTAAGACATAAAAAGAATCAACACAAATTAAAACTTAATAAATTTAAACAAATATTGGTCATAATTATATTAATAATAATAACAATTTTTATTTTTCTTATTTTACGACAATACACACATCGCAATCTAGCCCCAAAGTAAGTGTAGCTTGTGATATGGATACTCAGATAGCAGATGAATATTTTTATGAATATGATACACATAAATACTTATAATATACAGATAAATTTCCAAACAATGAAAAACATACATGTTCATCACACAAACATTTTTTTCCAGTAATGGGAATCGAGTCCACGACTAAAAACCACCAACAACACTACAAACACTATATATAAAGGTAGAATACATAAAAAATCTCCCCCAGAACGGTTTGTCACCGCGGGGGTAGTAGACAAACACCCTCCATTAAAGAAAAAGTATTATATATCTACTTTTAACGTCAGATCATTAGGAAATGAAGATAGAGTCATACAACTAGAGCATGCGATAGCGAAAATAAAATGGGATATTATAGGTCTATCAGAAGTTCGCCGGTTGGGATATAACATGGAAGATAGAGGCCAATACATACTATATAGCTTCGGAGAAACGAAAGGAGAAAAAGGAGTCGGTTTTCTGATAAGAAAACAAAATCAAATTATAATATTGGATTTTATAGGTATAAGCGAGAGAGTGGCCGTACTTCGAGTGCAAATTGAAGGAAATATCTTCTCAATTATTCAGGTATATGCTCCTACAAGTGAAGCGAAGGACATTGAAATCCATTATTTTTACGAATGCTTGCACAATACAATTAAAAAATGTGATCTAAAAATGATTCTAATGGGAGACATGAATGCAAAGGTAGGACAGACAAATAATAATATGGGATTTATCATGGGAAAATACGGATACGGCATCAAAAACGAAAGAGGTGAATTATTTATAGAATTTTGTCAACAAAATAAATTAACCATAATGAATACTATATTTTACAAGCCTAAACAACTTAGATGGACATGGGAGTCGCCAAACGGATCCACAAGAAATGAAATAGACTTCATTACAACAAATGTCCCTAAGTCGATAGAGAATGTTAATGTCCTTAGCAGTTTAAAATTTCCAAGTGATCATAGGATGGTAAGAGCAACTTTAAATATTACCTGTCAAAAACGATCTAGACGACGATTCAATCAAAAGTCAGTAAAATATGTAGATATACCTAAACTTAAAGCATCACTTGCAAGCAAAATATTCAAAACATATTGGAATGAGACGGAAAACCCCCAAGAAATGTATGACATCATAGAAAAAACTATATTTGATAGCACAAAAGTATCTAAAATTACAAGTAGAGAAAACAAAAGGCAAAATATAATAAATAAGGAAGTGGAAGATCTAATAAATGAAAGACACGAGTTGAAGAATAAAAGAAATAAAACAAGAAAAGAAAAGAAAAAACTGAGCATGCTGTATAGAACTATTAATAAAAAAATAAGGGAAAATACTAAAAATTACAGACTACATATACTCCAACACTTACTAGAAAAAACTGGAGCAGTGAAGAAAGCTTATAAGAAGTTAGCCAATACGAAAATCGTCATGAGTCAGATAGAAACCGCTACAGGCTGTACCGTTACTAACAGAAATGAAACTATTCAGATAGCTACTCAATATTATAGAGCTCTATACAGTCAACAATCCCATACAAATGGTACAAAAGTAGAAACATACAATACGGACCCAGCACCACCGTTTATGGAAAGAGAGGTAGAGTTATCAATAAATAAATTAAAACATGACAAAAGCCCTGGACCGGACGGTATTAGCAATGAAATAATAATAGCTGGAAAGGACAGTCTTATTATACCATTGACGAAACTTTTTAACATTATACTTTATACGAAAAAACTACCGACTCAGTGGACATATTCTGAAATTTCATTAATTTATAAAAAAGGAGACCCGAAACAAATATGTAATTACAGGCCTATCAGTCTAACATCATGCATCTATAAAGTGTTCGCTACCACTTTATTGCGACGCATAACAAAAATCATAGATGAAAACCAGGGAGTAGAACAAGCAGGTTTTATACAAGGATTTTCCACAATAGATCATATTCACACACTAAAAAATATAATAGAAAAATACAAGGAATATGGAAAACCATTATACATTGGATTTATCGATTATTCTAAAGCATTCGATTCCATTTCCCATAATGCTATGTGGAATGCTCTAGCAGAACAGGGTATTAATAGTGAATACATAGACATTATAAAAGAACTCTACCACAAAAGTACATCTAGCGTTCGTATAGACACGGTCGGAATCCCATTTAAATTAGAAAGAGGTTTAAGGCAAGGCGACCCGCTCTCTTCAAAGCTTTTTTTAGCTGTCCTTGAAAATATATTCAGGACACTAAATTGGGACAACGTCGGGCTAAAAATATACGGTAGCTTCTTGTCACACCTGAGGTTTGCGGACGACATAGTACTATTTTCTGAAAGTTCAGATGGTTTACAGTATATGTTGGAAACATTAAATTTACAAAGTATGAAAGTAGGTCTGCATATAAATCAAGAAAAAACGAAAATTATCACAAACTCCACATGCAGTCAGATACAAATACAATCGAAAGTTATAGAATACGTAGAAGAATATATCTATCTTGGTCATCTGATCTCATTCCAAAACTCTATTGACAAAGAAATAGATAGACGAATCACCAATACATGGAAAAAATATTGGAGCATGAAGGAAATTTTTAAAGGAAATTTACCAATAAGATTAAAAACAAAAGCGCTAGAGACGTGTATATTACCATGTCTTACCTATGCATGCCAGTCCTGGCCCCTCTCAATCAGGACATTGAAAAAAATAAGGACATGTCAAAGAGGTTTGGAGAGGAGTATAGTTGGCCTTAAACTTAAAGACCGCATTAGGTGCTCTGATATAAGACGAGAGACCAAAGCAAGAGACGCCATAAAGCTAATTATGCAACTTAAATGGAGATGGGCGGGTCACATTCAAAGATGTCAAGATAGTAGATGGACAAAAATTGTTACCAACTGGCATCCCATGGATTGGAAGAGAAGACCCGGTAGGCCATTGAAAAGATGGGAGGACGACATCGCGAAAGTTGCGGGTAAGACATGGAGTACTCTTGCAAGGGACAGGTGCAAATGGAAAAATATGGAGGAGGCTTTTACCGCTACTGGCGGTCCTTACGTAAATTAGATAGTATAAGTACAATAAGGGCAATATATTACTTAGCTATGAAAACATTAAAATAGAAAATAAGAATTTAGGATTAAGGAAAATTGTATTTACTTAACTCTATTATATTTAGCCAGTAAGGTATTTAATTGTAAGGAATGTAAATAAAGCTTTATTATTATTATTATATATTATTATAATGGGAATCGAACCCACGGCCTTGGACTGAGAAAGCAGGGTCGCTGCCCACTGCGCCAGCCATCTGTATTCATATTTTTATAGTAAATACATTTCATTAGCTAAGATTATCCACATCAGTGTTTTTACAAACAAGTAAACGTGTTTTAATTAGGCATATAAATCCAATAAAAGTTCGGATCCCATTTAAGTTTTAAACTTAACAATCAGCCTAATTCTACAAGGGGTCATAGAAAACTTCCCTGATATTTACGAGTTAAGCTTTTTACGTGCTCAAAGTACCTCAAAGGGTCCGCCACGGTCAGTTTAATCGGTTGGTGTAATTGTTTTTAACTTGTTAACTTTTCTCATTCCATTTTCATATGAAAATTTAGCAATAAAACTTCTGCCCAACTTATAATAATACTTAAGCTAAGTTATTGCCTTATAACTTATACTCTTTGAATACTGGCTGGCTGGAGTGCTGGATGCATTCCCGCGATTAACAGTCAGGCTGATCCTTCGCGCATAAAAGTCAAAGTCAAAGTCAAAAATATCTTTATTCAAGTAGGCCCACAGGTGGCACTTTTGATGCGTACATAGGAACCACACGGTAGTGAGAAGATGGCGATAACCACATTCGTAAACTTAAAACTAAAGCTACGAGGGTTCCAAACGCGTCCTGGTCTAAGAAGAAGCCCACAACAAACTTAGCCGGGTGTTTTTTTTTTTGTTATCACCATCTCACAATGTCATTTTAAATTATTAGAAGAGCAACCTGGTTAGAGCAATAATTTACACCCAAGCTTTTTTATCGTTTACGTAGTCCTTTATACTATAATAGGACTTTTCTATAAGCTTACGTTTAATACAAACTTTGAACTTTTTAAGAGACATCTCCAAGAGTAGTATGAGTCAGCTCTTCTGTCACTCGATGTATCATATAAGAGCCATGGTAAATGTACTGGTTCTTTATTAAACTAAAAGTTAGCCCAAGTGGTATGGCAGTTATAAAAAACCCACGTCCCTACCTAATCAGTTTCTAAGAATGTACTGTACCAGACCGACCCGGGAATTTTATCGTAGTAGGACATCGTATTCTGTATTTAACCTCACAGCATGTAGGTTTTTTAAATTTCTGCCATAAACATAAACGTGGCTTACGAGTTATGGATTGTTTGTGTAACCAAAAACAATGGGGTGTTACACACAATTACGGCGCGTCTGTATGTGTGTGTGTGTGTGTGTGTGTGTGTGTGTGTGTGTGTGTGTGTGTGCGTGTGTCTCTGTCGCATAGTTTTGACCTGATGAACCGATTTTGATTTTGTTTTTTTGTTTGATGTCCAGGGTAGCCATCCTGCCACAAAATGGCGGATGACATACTTTTTTCACAATTCCCTCAGTATGCGAATGAAATGACTTGGCTAGTAGAATAAAACACTCTCTATTAAATTCGGGGGATTTATAAATTTTGAATGTATTTATTTTTAAGCTCTGATATTTGAAATATGCTGTCAAGAAATTGAGGCAAAACACTATTTCGGTGTTATGTCACCTTTACCAATCAGGGAGTAAAGTAAAGACTGTGGCTCAGTTAGGTATTTTATTTATAGGTATATTATAAAGTAATACAACACGATAAAATGTACAATACAAATGAGTGGTATGATAAAAAAAAACAGTTCCAGTAAATGGAATGAAATATAGCACATTTAACGCTTAGCAAGGTAGCAGGCGAGAAGTTAACCCCTCTAAACTCAAGCTGTGCATCTTATCTTAGGCTAGTTCCATACGGACGACTTTCAGACCTTCATTAGTAAAGTATACATACAACGTGAACCGGAATTATGAAATACTATTGAAGGTTGCATAAGTATATTTCATAAGACATCACCCTATAAAAATATTAAATCAACAGAAGGATATCTATTTTTCCATATCAACTAATTCAAAACATTCTTAATGTTTACTTATGACTATCCAATTTAAGATAAAAGACCGACCGACCGACGTGCATGGTACAGGTGCAAGAGACAGGAGTCACTTGATTTTACTATTGCATGTGATGTGGCTGATTTGATCTTTTAGTAAAAACTATGGCAATGGTTTACTCAAAAACTATTGGCATTTCGGTTTCACAAATAAGTCTCAGAGAAAGTAAATACTGTACCTCTAAAGCCTCTGAAGTATTATTTCGGTTTTCATTTACACGTTTTAAGAAAAAAGAAAATACCTTTGTTTCATGTTTTGTTAAAAAAGTTCAATTATAGTAACATCTAAAAAAGTGTCTATCTTTAAGACCATACAGAAAGGGTGTACAGCTCAGCATATGCCATGCGTTATATATTCCCGCACGACGCTGATTCTAAGCAGAGACCCGAGTGACGTTACAGCAAATATAATTGAAAAAATAAAAAAAAGCGAAGCATATAATTTCCAGTTAAGTCACAGGAGCAACAAAATATAGTTAAATTAATAAATAATAAAAAATATTGTAAATATCTTTATAAACAAATCAAATGTTGCAATAAATATGAAGCGTTAATATAATGTAAAATTATTTGTAAATAAAGATAAAAAAAAATTACTAAAAGTACTACACATGATCTCAATAATTGACAAATGAATCACCTAAATGTTTTTTAAAATTTAATGTAAATTATGGATAGTTTGTACTCTTATATCTATTCGTGCCATGAATTGCCTTTTGAAGGTTCCCACTTATGACTGTTAATCCCAAATTGTAGGCTCAATACTATTGATGTGTTGCCAGCATCTAAAATACGTTTGCACTATAATCACTAAAACTATTAACCTGCAATTTCATCATCATAAATGGCCTATAACGGTCCAATGCTGGGCTAAAGCCTTCTCAAACGGGACGGTTTGGCACTTATCACCACGCAGTGGTGAATTGGTGGAGGGGTGGTGACAACAATAAAAAAGAAGCACCCGCAATAGAGCAACTACTGTGTTTCTTGCTGTCTTCTTCTCGGTAGAATCTGCCTTCTGAACCGGTGTTAGAGTCACTACAAACAGAGAGACTTGACGTTTAAGTAGTACTTATAGAGGCCTATCTTGAAATAATAATAATAAATAATAAATATACTACGACAATACACACATCGCCATCTAGCCCCAAATTAAGCGTAGCTTGTGTTATGGGTACTGAGATAGCTGATGAATGTTTTGAATTTCGTATTCTGATCTGCCGGCACCACACGGCGTAATATTAAATTAATTTAGAGTGTAAGTTACGTCTGAGTCGCACGATCGTTATATTTTCACGAAGACAGGGCCTGGTGGAACGTAAAAATGAAATAAACCGTGTTAACCCGACGGTTTACCGTAACAAGTTAATGTTTCGCCGCGATCTCGACAAAATATTTATTGTTTTACGAGCCGCCGTCAAATGGCAGTAAAAAGGGTATTTTCTGGCTTGTTTCGATGTCTTATTCTTTGATTTAATTACGGCATTTATTGACGGGCGGTAATCTTTACATTATTGAGTATAAAGTTCTGGTGGTGAATGCGAATTGTCAGACATTTTATAAAGCTGGGTTGACATCTATGGCGCAGTGGCCCATAGCGGTGATAGCCCACTGGGTTCGACTTAACTTTCGGGGGCCGAGTTTGAATCCCAGCTCCTCTAACTTTTCTAAGTTATGTGCGTTTTAATCCATTAAAATATCTAATGCTTTAACGGTGAAGGTAAATTTCGTGAGGAAACCTGCATGCCTGAGAGTCCTCCATAATGTTCTTAAAGGTGTGTGGAGTCCACCAATCTGCACTGGGCCAGCATTTCAGACTCTTTATGATTCTCATTATGGTAGGAGACCCGGGCCCCGCAGTGGACCGGTAATGGTTTAATATTAATAATATTTATTATGGCGCAGTCTTATCTGACTCCGCTCTCATTTCCCACAAGATAGAAAATTTTAAAGATTGCAGACTAAAATGATGTTGAAAATGAGCAATCTGGAATTTACCTTCCGAACCGGTGGTAGGCAATACAATCAGACTGAATTGACGTTTCAAAAGTACTTATATTAGGCCTAGATCCCGGCGGAGGAATTTGGAATGTATAATTTTTTATTTTTTTCTGGTCTGGTCTAGTGGTTTCGACAAAGACTTGCCACTAGACCATTAAGCGTTCCGATATTGTGATACCGCGTGGAAACCAGTTAGGGGTGTACAGTGGCGTGCACAGAGGGTATGCAGAGGGTATGCAGATTATATAAAATGAAAAATCTCCAGTACGAGATTATAAAAAACTCAAGGTTAGGCATTGTAAGAGTTATGAAAATCCTTCCCTTAAGTATTTATAGCTCATTTTCTTCTTTTTATACCATCTGCAAACCCTGTACATACCCACTATGCACGTCACTGGGGTTATATGGGTCTTATTTGTCTGTCATACAGTTTAATCCACTAACATCTTAGACATTATCAAGGGCTAACTGAAGTTGAAAACAAATTACATTAAAAGGGTGCTCAGTTCTTATGAAAAATATCTGAAAATAAAAAATTGTTATCTATACTTATTGTTTTACGAGGCGACGTCAAACTGCACTAAAAAGGTAATTTCTTGCTTGTTTCGATGTAGGTCTTTGATTTAATTACAGCATTTATTGTCGGCCGGTTATCTTTATATTATTCGGAGTAAAATTACGGTGTTAAAAGGGAGGGGAGGAAGATGTTCGCGTGTTTTATTCCGGGTATAATTAAAATACTAGCTATCTTCGTCGACTTCGTTCGCTTATAATTTCTGATAAAGCTCCCATTCAAACTTTATTCTGCTATTCTACACAATCAATTAATGATAAGGTGTAGATTGGAAGCAGCTAGCTCTCATCTCCCGCAAGATAGAAAAATGATTGTAAATGTTGATGTTGGAAAACAGCAACTACTTAGTTTCTTGCCGGCTCTTCTCGGTAGAATCTGCTTTCCGAACCGATGGTAGAGTCACTACAAACATACATACTTCACGTTTCAAAAGTGTTTATAAAGTAGGCCTACTTGAAATAAATGAATTTTGAATTTGAATTTGAATTTAAATCTATATGCTGACCTACCGCGTCCCCCCATTCACCTTATGGTGGAATAGTTTATCACCTTCATCAAGAATTATTGGGCTCTTAAATTCAAAAAGAGCTTTGAAATCCGAATGATATCTTCCTTCTCTTTCTGCCAAATAAATATTCATCACTATCGGTTAAATACTTTTGGGGTAGAATTTTTGTGAATCCTTAAAAATGCAATTTACTATTTTGTTTGTCAACGTAAAAACCAATTAACATTGATAAAATTAAAAAAAAATACGGACTTCATCTTAATATATATAAATCTCCTGTCACGATGTTTGTCCGCGATGGACTCCTAAACTACTTAACCGATTTTAAATTAAATTGGCACACAGTGAGCAGTCTGCTCCAACTTAAGAGATAGGATAGCTTAGGTCTTTAATTATAGTCGCAATTTTATTTTATTGTAAAGTATTTGTCTATGATTAATTGACAGTCACAACTCACATGTTATATATATATATATATATACTACTATACTCATTTAAGGCTTAGCGATACTGAATACTTTAAAAACAAAATCAAACGCAGACGAAGTCGCGGGCAACAGCTAGTACTACTATATATTTAACCCTCTTAGGGGCGAAAATTTAAAGTCAATATGTAATTTAAATTTTATGATGAATTCATAAATTCATTACAATATATTTCCAACACATTATGTTTTATAACATTATATTTTCCAAGAATTCATTATATCTGAATAAAGCCTTCTCGACAAGCTTAGTTTTCAGTTTTTTTCTGGGATCTTATTAAAAATTTCTGGACCCATTCCTGTTACAGTATTTGATGCCTCTTAAGGATGTGATCTTAGGATAGAAATCTATTTGGGGGTACGTTAGTAATAATGACTCATTTTGCCCCACTCGTTTTTGTGCAGCTACGTATATATAGCCGCAAATATTGTGCTTTTGCATGCAAAAAAGATTTTTTTAATCGGACATCTTCCGAATTAGTGCGCCTTCTCACAAATAAACTATCATCTAACCCTTTAGATTAGAACTTTAAAAAAGTCAGTATCATGTTATTTCTATTGATTGACTTCAAAATTGACTTCGAATTTCATTATACCTTATTTAAACTAGCCACGGCTAAAGATGGGATGAGGGGATCAAGACCGGCCACACAAAATTCATAAATTATAATTTCCCAAATTACTCCTCCCTCACCACTAGGGTGGTCGATAAAAACTGTAACATTTTCCTTATAAACATTTGCCCGTAATTTCAAGTAGCTCAGGATGTTTTTGTACGAATATTTTACGGAATGCAAGGCTTCGCTTCCATGTTGTACCCGTTTTCATGTAAATTAAGTTGCCACGAACAGAAAAAAGAGTTTAACATAATGTAAATATATGTAACGGTGGTAGCCTATTGGGTAAGACTTCGGGATGCATTTCGGGGGACCAAGTTCAGGCACCTTTTACTTTTCGAAGTTATGTGCATCTTAGGCAAATGAGTATCACTTATTGGATTAAAGCAAGCGTTGCTTTGCGGAAAACTTAATTTGGTATACTCCGCGAACAGAGTATAGCAAATAAAGCTTAACTTTCATAACGAATATGACTTGTTTTAACGGTGGAGGAAAGTATCGTGAGGAGTGTGGAGGATCTCAACGGCGCTAATTGGCACTTGGCCAGCGAGCTGGACTACGTCTTCAATTATTCTATTTATGTTTAGACAGCCGATTGGCGCAGTGGGCAGCGACCCTGCTTTCTGAGTCCAAGGCCGTGGATTTGATTCCCACAACTGGAAAATGTTTGTGTGATGAACATGAATGATTTTCTGTGTCTGGGTATTTATATGCATAATATAAGTATTTATGTATATTATTCATTAAAATATTCATCAGGCATCTTAGTACCCATAACACAAGCTACGCTTACTTTGAGGCTAAATGACGATGTGTGTATATTTATATTTTTCGAGTAAGATAATAAGCTAATGATTAATATAATTCTAATAATGATTAGAACCAAGGCCAAGGGGTACCAAGGTGCCCCTTAACCTTGGGACGACCTCCAACGATGTGGACAGACGACGTTAAGCGCGTCGCAGGTAGCCGATGGATCCAAGCGGCACAAAACCGTGGAACTTGGAACTCCCTACCAAAGATCTATGTCCAGTGGACGTCTACCGATAGACGTGATATGATCATGATGAATAATGATAAAGTAGAATGTTCATTTTCGACACAACCTCTAACTAATGAAATCCCTGCGTCAAAATAAATTTAATTAAAATTCAAAATCTAAATACAACAAAAACATTACATTTTTGCCCTGTAATATTACTTGCGCTGTAATATTAACCGTTTTTACTACACCCATGTAAGCCTCGCCTTTTGTCGAGATAATCGTATGAAAATAAAACATGCTTTGTTGTTTATGTTGCCCGAGATCACGTAGAGATACTCCGAGAGTATAGCTCTCTCATTGCTCACTGAACATTAAGCGTAAACATTTTTTTAACAAACTAAATTTTTATTTAAATTATTACTTACTAGCTGACGCGCAACTTCGTCTGCACAATATCTTAAAAAACGTAGAATCTAATTGCAGCGCAACCTACCGGGTCCAGTTTTATTTTCAATATATTATACGTGGCCGGGCGTCTTGCGGCTTTTTTTTTGCTATTTCTAAACGATAAGTCCAATTTGAATAATTTTAAAAGGAAAAAAAGCATTGTGGTAAGCTGAATGCCTGATAGTTCGCCATAATGTTCGCCATAAACTCCACCAATCCGCACCGGGCTAGCGTGGTAGACTACGGCCTTAATCCTTTCTTATTGTAGGACGACCTGTACCCTGTAGTGGGCCGGTAATGGGTTGGTAACGCGTTGCCAGAAGCAGGGAGTTGCTACTTATCATTAAAAAGCGTAAAGTCAAATATCTGGGCCACGTTCTGAGACATGAGCGATACCAACTGCTCCAGCTCATAATGATGGGCAAAGTAGAGGGCAAACGACGTGTTGGGAAGAGGAAGAAGTCATGGTTGCACATCCGTGAATGGACGAATATTGTAAGCGTGGAAACATTGTTTCGTTTTGCGCAAGACCGCGAGAAGTTCGCTGAGCTGACGGCCAACCGCCAGTAGTGGAGAGGCACAAAAAGAGAGAAGAGAGAGAATCGGTTGGTATGATGAACTTAAAGTTTAATCCCTCAGCTAATGCGCGTGCAGAGTGGAGGGAAATTTCGTTGTTCATCCCGGACGAACATCGCGACACGGGAGTTATAATGACCATAAACTCGAAAGTTCGATCGACCTTTGATCTTAAACCGTTGTGGAAATGCAATAAATAACTAAATTCTTTAAATGGAGTCGGGTTCATAAAGCTTCACTTTACATACATTTATAAAGTTCTTTCAAACTTTTCCATCCAGTTACATTTGAATAACAAAGCGGACCTATGTCACCCGTGACATGTTTTACAGTTATTATATAAGACTAGCGTTGCCCGCGGCTTCGGCCTTGTTGGATTTATTATCCACGTGTCACCATCAAAAGCCCAAAACAATTCAATGCTGGTCTAAAGTGAAATAGGGGGTTTCCCCTAATCACGCTTCGGATTTCAAAGGATTCGGGTTATGATCACAGTAGGTAGTTGTAATATGTGTATATTCAGAAACCTTCTTGACGGAGGAGGTGTGTCCAGCAGTACCTTCGAGCTCGAGACGAGGTTCAATCCCCGGCACCCACCTAAAATTTTTGGGATAAGTTTATGTGCATTTTAAGCCATTGTCGGCCCACTACAGGCAGTGGCGTGCACAGGGTTTTTGACCAGGGTATGCATAAAGAAGGAAGCTGCCATAAAATGGGAAAATCCTTCGCATTTATGAGTTATACAAAAAATTAAGGGTAGGCGGTGCTTTTGCGCATGTATGAAGTGCACGCCACTGACTACAGGGAACGGGTCTCTTCCCAAAATGAGAAGGGTGTAGGCCGTAGTCTTTACCGTTGAAGCAAGTGATATTTTAAAACTTAAAAAGCACGTTACTTAGAAAAGTTAGTCGAGCGTGCCGTGGTCCAAACTCGGTCCCCTGAAATTGAAACCGAAGTCTTAACCACTAGGCTAGCAGCACTTCTAGACCGCGTAGAAGAACGGCTGATCTGAATTATTTATATAATTTAAAAAAAAAACAGTTATGTTATATCTGTAAAGTTTTTAAGATAAAAAAAGAACTTTGGCTATAAGAACTTCTTCTTCTGAGGGCGCCGTCTCCTTACAAAGATTGGCAATCATTAGGGCGATCTAAACTTCCATCCGGACTAGGCCAGCGTGGTGGACTACTGCCTTAGCCCTTTATCATTGTGGAATATCCGTGCTCTGTAGTAGGCTGGTAATGGGTTGATAAATAAATAATAAATACTATAAATAAATATACTACGGCAATACACACATCGCCATCTAGCCCCAAAGTAAGCGTAGCTTGTGTTATATTTATTTATTTATTTATTTATTAGCTTTTCAAGGGAAACAAACAGTATTATTACACATAAAAGTAATGCCGTATTTTTGTATCACATAAACCAATGAAGTTTCCACAACTTGGTTATACATATAATACGATAACATCAACCACAATTGCTTAGGAATAAGTACCTAGCAAGCAATTATTATACAAAAAAAGAAAAAAATAATAATTAAATAAAAACAAAAATGAAAAACAAAAACTTTAAAGCTATAGTACTTATTTTGTCATAATAAATTTCCTAAATGTGCCAACTTTGCCTTGAAAAATGTCCGTCTCACAATATTTGCTGTTGAAAGCATTGCACGCCCGAGATAAAAAGTTATTTGCCGAATACCTTGTCTTCCATCTAGCCCACGCAAAGAGAGGTTTACGCCTTGCATTTAACCTACGACATGCAAAATCGATATTACTTAGAAGAAGTTTTATGAATAAAATACACATAAATACTTATAATATACAGATAAACACCCAAACACAGAAAAACATTCAAAAATTTCATCACACAAACATTTTCCAGTTGTGGGAATCTAACCCACGGCCTAGGACTCAAAGCAGGGTCGCTACCCACTGCGCCAATCGGCCGTCTATTAAAACTACAAACAACGGCACGTACAAAACAATTAGAAATTATACAAAAAACTTGAGGGTAAAATTATAAATTAGAAATAAAATTCTCCGGGAGCTCTGTCACAAAAACCTCTGCTCCTCCTGAAAAACTAAACTGCTTTACGTGCTGTAAATTATGGATTTCAATGAGCAGACAGATCACGGTTGACTAAACTAAATCTAAACCGCGATATCTAAACCGCGAGGCGGAGTAATCTTCCCCACTAACGAAATTACCTGCCGTCTGGGTGACTTGTCCCTTGAACGTGCACTTTTCTATTAACAGCTCGACGCAAAGCTTGTGGGTGTTATTAGCTTTGGATTTAATATCTCACCCACTCTGCACCCGCATTAACTGAGGGTTTCTCTTTATGTGCATCATATCAACCCATTACGGCCGAGTGGCGCAGTGGGCAGCGAGCCTGCTTTCTGAGTCCAAGGCCGTGGGTTTGATTCCCACAACTGGAAAATGTTTGTGTGATGAATATGAGTGTTTTTCAGTGTCTGTGTGTTCTCTATATAATTATTTATATGTATTTATGTATATTATTCATAAAAATGTTCAACAGTCATCTTAGTAACCATAACACAAGCTACGCTTACTTTGGGGCTAGATGGCGGTGTGAGCATTGTCGTACTATATTTATTTATTTATTTATCACCGGTCCACTACAGGGCACGGGTCCTCCCACAATGAGAAAGGGTTAAGACCGTAGTCTTCCACGCTGGCCCAGTGCGGTTTGGTGGACTCCACATACCTTTGAGAACAGGCAAGCAGGTTTCCTCACATGTTTTCCTTCCCCGTTGAAGCAAGTGATGTTTTAATTACTTAAAACACACATAACTTAGAAAAGCTGGGATTCGAACTCAGCCCCGCGAAAGTGAAGTCGAGCTACCCACAGGCTATCACCGCTTCTGTATAAGTTATAACATCGTCATTATATTAGAAGAATCATCCATAATAATACTAGCAGACCCGGCCACTCGTTTCTGTGGTTTTCTTGGGTTTTCCCCCCTATTTTACTTGATAGGTGAAACCCAAAAAACGTTAATATGAGCTTTTTTTTTATTAATAATAAACCCCTAACCTTTAAACTTAAAAACAAAGGACTTTGATACAAACTTCCAACCCCTGTTTTACCCCTTTAGGGATAGATTTAGATAAAATATTTTTGACGTCTACGCTTTAAAATAAACCAATGTTCTAAATTTCCACGGACGAGGACGAAGTCCTCTTTTTTTTGGTTTTTAAAAAGTCACATCGGAACAGTTTATTCACCAGGGCGTAAAATTGCTCAAAGGCTAGCTCCAGGATGTATTAGTATCTAAATTATAAAGAATACATGCTCCAAATGCATGTCTCTAGGACCAGTGTAGCGGTTTAAGTTGTGCGTTTATTATTCGGGTATTCTTTCCAAGCACTGTGATACATATATTACATTATATTTATTATAAAAAATAAGCTTAATTTGCTATAGGTACTCCGCGAAAAGCAGGAGAATCTGTGTGGTGCAATTTATAATTTCTTCAATCCTTATACTCGACACCAAACAGATCTTTTCGGGGAGTATAGCAAATTAAACTTAATCTTCATAATATATCACGGATTTCCGCAAAGTAACGCCTGCTTCTATTTCCAATTTTCATGGATATTACTTGAAAAATAACAGACCTTACAAACTTTAAACACCTATTTAACAACCTTGTGGATGGAATTTCAAAAAAAATGACGTCATACAATAAAACTACTGTCAAAACTTCAAGTTTCTAACCCCTAGGTTTCTGGCCTAGGCTGTGGGTTCATGTCTCAGTCAATCAGAACTTTGAATTTTATGTATATATATATAGTAGGACTTCCAAAATAGTTTTAATAGAAATTGCCAGTATGTAATCAACTTTTGACACACAGCAAAGCCGGGAGATTCATGACTTTAGTTCCGTTTACTTTCGCGCGAAATAAAAACAAATATTAATCTTAACTTATAACATTAGTGAAAAATGCCGACGTGTCATTTGCCAACAAGCTTTTGTTAGTAAAGTTTACACCACTTTGAACATGGCGGTGGGAATTCAGCGTCGGCATTAATCATTGGTTGGTGCTGTTTAAGCCATTTTTTTTTATATATTAATAGCGGGCAAACGAGCAAGTAGGTCACCTGATGATAAGTGATCACCGCCGCCCATAAACATCTGCAGCACCAAAGGAGCCACCGATGCGTTGCCGGCTTTTAAGGAATTTGTTTATCCGCCCCTTGAACAAACCCTAGATTGTATTTTTGAGGAAACATATCAGATGGGAGATTGTTCCACAATTTGCAAGTGCGCGGTAGAAATGATCTGGTATTTCGAACGGTAGAAGAATACCAGGCATCCAGACGATGAGGGTGGAATTTATTTCTACGGCGTGAGGTGCGGTCAGAGTGATTTATATTACTCTAGTAAAAGCTCTGACTACTTTAGCATTAGAACTGAGATCATATCAACCCATTACCGGCCCACTTCAGGGCACGCTCCTCCCACAGTGAGAAGGGGTTAAAGCCGTAGTCCACCACGCTGGCCCAGTGCGGCTTGGTGGACTTTCTACACCCTTGAGAACATCATGGAGAACTCTTAGGCATGCAGGTTGCCTCACGATGTTTTCCTTTACCGTTGAAGCAAATGATATTTTAAATGATTTTTCAATTGCTAAAAACGCTCATAACTTAGAAAAGTTATAGGCAGGGAATCGAACTCACCACCTCGAAAGTGAAGTCTAAGTCCTACCCACTGGGCTATCAAGTAGTAGGGCATTTTGTGGCAGAGGTCTGTCAGAGGTTGTGTGGTCTCTTTACTAGCTGTTTCCTACGGTTTCACCCACGTAAACTACGGAGCGCAACGTACTACACAATCAACCTCAGTATATCAGCTACCTGTGGTAAACATTTTTATATCTATTCTTGCTTTTGGAGCTTCAATCACCCACTATTTGAAATCTTCAATCAAGTAGACATTGCCAATCGCACATTATTGTCAAAGCACATACGCAGACAGACTGAAAAAAAAAATTAAAAAATACTGTTATGGCTTCAGTAGTGATTAAAGTCAAAGCCAAAAATATCTTTAATCAAGTAGGCCTCATATGCGGCATTTTATGCGTACATTACATGAGAATTACACGGTAGTGAGATGATGGCGATAACCACATTCGTAAACTTAAAACTAAAGCTACGCGGATTCCAAACGCGTTCTGTTCTAAGAAGAAGCCCACAACAAACTTAGCTGGTTGTTTTGTTTTGTTAGCACCACCTCACACTGCCATTTTAAATTATTACAAGAGCAACCTGGTTAAAGCAATAATTCACACACAAGTTTTGTCATCGATGACGTAGTCCTTTATAATAGGACTTTTCTATAAGCTTATGTTAAATAGAAACTTTGAAATTTTTAAGAGACATCTCCAGATTATAAGGCCTGTTAGGTATTGTCAGCCAAAAAAGAAAAATTTCAAAATATCTTCAATACTTGACCTGCTTCAGTTATAATACACATAATATATCCCTATCCCTATCCCTATCCTTACTAATACTTACTTACTTACTTCTCTATCTCTATCTCTACTAATATTATAAATGTCAATGTAAGTTTGTTTGTTACGCTTTCACGCAAAAACTACTTAACCGATCCTCATGAAACTTTGTACACATATTTTTGGAAGTGTTAGAAGTAATATAGGATACTTTTTATCCCGACTTTAAGCTCGGTTCCTTTGGGAGATGGGATAAAAGTGTTTGACGATTTATACCATAACTCCGACAAATTATAACCGATTTAAATAATTATTTTAGTTATAATATGTGTTTAATTTTGTCCAAACTGTGGTTGGAGATAGAGGACAGAACTCCTTATCGGACAACAGCAAACCCCTCATTCAAGGCTTAGCGATACTGATAACTAAATTTAATGCCACATCAAAAATAAAATCAAACGCAGACGAAGTCGCGGGCAACAGCTAGTAATATATATATAGTACTAGCGGACCCTAGCGCCATCTGTCGGGCTGATTAGTGAATCTAAACCATCCAGGGTGCCACCCAAACGCATACCAAAAAATTCATTCAAATCGGTCCAGCCGTTTAGGAGGAGTTCAGTGACATACACACGCACACAAGAAATATATATATAAGACTAGCTTTTGCCCGCGGCTTCGCTCACGTTAAGTTTTATTTTTGATTTGTTAAATTTACTACAAAGGGTTAAAAAAAGGTCTTGCTGCTTATAGAAAAATATGAACGGAAATTACTTAGAAAATCAGAAACTTTCATATAAATTTTGATCCCCTATGAAATACGTATTTCTTTATTATAAATCGAAAACCTAAAATCAAAGTTTAATTGATGTAGCTTGAAAAATAAATTGAAAAATGAAGAATTTTTGTCAAACTTTCATCCCATATTGAAATATTCAAATTTTTTCAAATTCCCATATTCAAATTTGTGCAGTTATGCTGATAATGCGTTTGGTGAAAATAATTGGTCATATACAATTACGTAATCGGTGAGTACTTTAGTAATTAAACACCGTTTTATCTATTTACATAAATAATTAATTAGTTAATTCTTTTCTATTTACAATTTAAATTAACTATTTATGCTTGATAAATCCTCATTAATCTGTGGTCGAAGTAATAGATAATGGCTACACTATGGATTTCCATCCTCCATTTTTTATATTTCCGCATCCTTATCTGCCCGCATCACGCCGCCAATTAGTTGCACACCTATATCCGCGGCAAACGCACGTCAATCTTCCGCTCATCCATTCAATAAAACCACATGGTCGGCCGGCCAAAGAACCTTATACTGGACGATTAATAGTATTTAAACCTACATCAGTGCTTTAGTGTTTAGTGATAACCTGTGAAACCTTGTGAAGTGACGAGAAATCAAGAGAACTGCATTACGACGAACTGTAAGTCCACGTGCAAATACTTTTCTGTCCAACCCTAGTTATCCCTTGTTCTATATCCTTTAAAGCCATAGTTTAAACATTAAAAAGGGGAAAAGAATCCAGCAAAACCTAAAATATACAGTCCACTAAATTTACAAAGAAAATAAATACCATTTTATGGTGATGATTCCCCGAAAGTAAAAATGGCGTCACCATAAAATTTGGTCACTTCGAGCCGATTTCATAAAAAAATATTTGATCACTTCCATCGAATTTCATAAATTTTAGTCATTCGATCCGAAGATCGGCCGATTCGATTTAAATTCATAATTTTAGGATTTAAATTATCGTTAATCATTACATTCTATGACTTTAAAGTTCGGAATTATTATTAGTCTATGCAACTTAAAGTACGCCATATTGTAGGTATTCACTAGTTCAGTTTGTAAGTTTAATACCGCTAAGATATTGTCTACATAATAGATTTAACGTTTTGTTTACTAAGTAAAGAAGTACTAAGTATTTTATAATTATATATCTCTTTTCCGCACCGCTTGCTTAGTATTTCTATATAGTTTTACCCCGCTACTTAGTATTAAAAACGGATGAATCGTAGGTAAAGATATCTATTTCAAACGCATCATACCTACCAAACAATGCGCTCGGCCGCAGTCGTTTTTGTCGCTCGCTGCATTCAAGGTCACGCATGACCGCTAACTTGTTAATTGTTATACCTAGTTCTTTGCCCGGTTTAGTTTTTAAAATAGCATTATAACACTTTTATTTAACCGCTCGCGTCTATAAAGGGGTTGTGTGTTTATTATTATAAGACTGCAACTACTTTATATATTTTACGCATTTCTTGACGCATTTGCAAACACATATACACCTTTTTTATAATATTTTTATTTTTATAATTCGGTTTACTCCTTCAGAATGAATAAACCAGAGTCGGTTTCTTCACCAAGTCCATATAGCAAGGAAGAATGTAAGTTACGGTTGTTGGAAGGCAAACGGGACGTTATATTTGCTCGTATGCAAAGAATGTTTGACACCGCTATTCAAGTCGAATCGGACAGCAGTAAGCTGCCTTCTTTATTGTCTCAGGCTTCAAACATAGACACTTTACGCAAAGAGTTTGAGTTAAATTTAGATTTATTCAATGAGGCGCAGTTAATGTTGAATCCAAAGGCTATGATTAATTACCAATCGTGGACTTCATTTGAAGAAATGTTTTGCTATGTCAAACAAATAATGGAGCGTCACTCTAATGTTGATAATACTAGTTCAGAGAATGACAGCGCACGTCCTATCTCTAGTTTTCCTAAATTAAAATCCCATCTTCCGCCTATAGACTTAATGGAGTTTGACGGTCAGTTAACTAAATTTCCTTTGTTCTACCAGCAGTTTAAAAACATGATACATGATAATCCTAACTTAACCAATAATGAAAAGGTATTTTATTTAGTTGGTAGGTTAAAAGGGAAAGCCGCATCTGTATGTGCAGGATTGCCAGCCACCGCAGAAAATTATCCTATTATTTGGGAGGCGTTAATACAAAAATACGACGATCCGCGTTCGTTAGCCTGCGCTTATTTAAACCAATTATTGCAATTTAAACCGCTTGCTAGTACTAATGCTAATTCATTAGATAGCTTTATAAATACATTTAATTCTTCAGTAGAAGCTCTCAAACAATTAAAAATCGATCTTACTGATTTTATATTCTTTCACTTAGCCACGCTTAAATTAGATGCTGATACAGTTAAAATGTTTGAGATAATAAATCGCAAACAACAAATTCCTACCTATAGGAGTCTTATAGAATTTGTGAAGGAACAGAATAAAGTAATGTCGCGCTCTCTTAATAAAGGATTAGAATTACCTCAAAATAGATATAAGGGGAATTCGATTCCGAAGCCTTCTACCAAAAGTTTTGTAAGTACAGAAACTGTAAATACTTTAAATAGTGCAGCTTGCAGTTTGTGTAAAATTGGTCAACACATACATCTTTATTCTTGCCCTGCATTTATGAAGTTGTCTCCGCATGAGCGGCATTTACATGTAAAAAATAATAACTTTTGTAACCGATGTTTATCGACTCATCATAAAACTTTAAACTGCTCTTCTCAGCGAAACTGTAAAAGGTGCTCATCGGCATCACATCATACTGAATTGCATTTTGAACGCAACAATTACAACGCTAAAGATTTATTACCTAAAACGTCCAAATCTAACATAGGTAAACCGCCCTCATCTCCTAACGCAATTAATTCGCCTCGCGTGTCATCAGTTATTACTGAGGCACCTTCGACAAGCTCCTCTAGTGAAAATACACTAAATAAAAATAATTTTATATCTCAGACCACAAATACCACTTTGGTATGTAACGTATCATATGATTGTTTAGAACGCGTCACAACAACAACTTTGTTAGGTACTGCGAAAATAAGAGTGTATGACAAAAATAATTGTGCACATCTTATAAGATGCCTAGTGGATCCCGCATCGCAAAGAGATTACGTTTCAATTAGTTGCTGTGAAAAATATTCGCTACCTATTAGCTTTCAGAGTCGTTTTTCTGAAGTTCAAGGCATCGGCGGAATATCGCAAAAAATAATTGGTGTTTCAGAATTTACGTTTAAATCTCGTTTTAATGACGCGAATGAATACTCAATACGCCCTCTTGTAGTTGAGCGAATCACTTCTCAACTGCCTGACTCTCATGTAGACATCACAGCCATTGATGGTCTTATTAAAAATTTACCTCTGGCTGATGATGATTTCGCAGAACCTGGTCCAATTGATATATTACTAGGGGTAAATGTGTATCGCAAAATAGCAATGGCTGATAAAATAAATGGTTATGAAAATATGCCTTCCGCATTTGAAACCTCTTTGGGTTATATAATTATGGGCGATGCACCTATTTTATCTAAACCTAATAATTCCCGCGCTTTGTGTTTTTTCACGAGTGAACCTTTAGATAAAATGTTAGAGAGATTTTGGACAATAGAAGAGCCTCCTTCCCGCAAATTCTTAAGTCCTGATGAACAAAGGTGTGAGGACATATATACGGCTTCCACTGTACGCCAACAGGACGGAGCATATTCGGTAGATCTTCCCTTTAAAGAAGATCCTAATTTATTAGGTGATTCGTATTTTACCGCAAAGAAGCGTTTTCTCAATCTGGAAAAACGATTCATTAGAGATCCCGAACTTCATATTAGATATAATGAAGTTATTAAGGATTACCTTGATAAGGGTATCCTCAAACGCTTACCACCTGATGAACCTGCTTCACCAGGTTATATCTTAGCGCATCATCCAGTGATACGCGAAGACAAGAGTACCAAGGTACGAATCGTACTAGATGGTTCTTGTCCCACTGATTATTCTCTTCTTAAAATAGAAGAACCCTCCGCAAATAGGAAATTATCTTTAAATGATATTTTGTATACTGGTTGCAATTTGCAAGCAGACATATTTAACATTCTTTTGAATGTCCGCATTTTCCGCATCGCATTTTTTGCTGACGTCCGACAAATGTATTTGTCTATATATGTCAATTCTCCGCACCGCAAATATCAACGCATTATTTATCGATCTTCACCAAAGGACCCACTTGAAATGTATGAATTTACTCGAGTGACCTTTGGTCTCCGCTCATCGCCCTTTTTGGCATTACGCACACTGCGCCAGCTGGCTAGTGACGAGCGCCAGCAATGGCCTCTCGCTGCATCAGTGGTTGAGAGAGACGTCTACATGGACGACCTAGCTTCTTCCGCCTCATCTCTAGATGAAGCGGTAAAGATAGCTCAAGAGTTGATACAACTGTTTAAGGCTGGTGGATTTGACTTAGTGAAATGGACCAGCAATTCGACTGAATTGCTCGGACACATTCCTTCATTTCACCGCCAATCTGAGTCGATCTCTCTTGACACTGATGACTCTTTTAAGATTCTTGGTCTTCATTGGCTTCCCGCATCTGATGAATTTATTTTTAGAGTTTCGCAACCGCAAAGTGATTGTACCAAAAGAGCTATACTTTCAGCTACCGCGCGTCTTTATGACGTTCTAGGTCTTGTTGGTCCAGTCATTTTATTCGCTAAATTACTCATAAAGGAGTTATGGCTTCTAAAAATAGGATGGGACGAGTGTCCCCCTCAACACATATGTGAAAGATGGCAAAATTATATAATTGAACTGCCTATTATTCAGAATCTTAAGTATCCTCGTCATGTTGGAATAGAAGACACTTCTGAAATTTATCTTCTCGCATTCTCTGACGCTAGTGAGCAAGCATTTGGCTCTGTTTTATACTTATACGTTAAAAACAGAAATCAAAGGCCTATAATTACACTTATTTGCTCTAAATCCCGCGTAGCACCGGTAAAACCAACGGTCACGCTAGCTAGGTTAGAGTTAAATGGAATAGTATTGCTTGCTCGACTTGTAAATTCAGTATATAATATATTGTCAACCCGCATCAAAATAAAGGAAGTACTCGCGTTTTCTGATTCAGAAGTCGCCCTTTGTTGGGCACTCTCTTCGCCACACAGGTTTAATACATATGTGGCTAACCGCATCTCTCAAATTCATACGCTATTGACATCAATTAAGGTGAACTTTTATCACATACCTGGTGTTCAAAACCCCGCGGACTGTGTGTCTCGTGGCCTTATGCCCACACAGTTTTCAAAACACGACCTTTGGTTTAAGGGTCCCCCATGGTTGTCTTTATCTTCAGAAGAGTGGCCCATAATAAAGTTTTCCTCTCAGCAGGTTTCTTCATTACCTGAGGAGAAAACTACAACGCACTTAATAATATCGCACGATGAATATACAATTATAAAGCTTGGATCTAAATGTTCTTCTTGGACTAAATTTCTTCACGCCACGATTTATGTACTCAGATTCATGAAAAAACTTCCGCGCAGAGATATTATTACAGCTGAAGATATCAATGCAGCTGAATTACTGATAATTCGCACAATACAACGCTCAGTCTTTCAGACTGATATTGACAACATTAAAAATAATAAACCATGTTCGTCAAAATTACGAAAATTATTTCCTTTGTTTCTGAGGACATTCTTCGGGTGGGTGGACGTCTTGCTTACTCGTCGTTAGATTACTCGCATAAACACCCAATTTTATTACCCAAGAAGGGACACATAATAGATCTGTTAATTGATCACTATCATCGCAATCATTCACACGCTGGCCCTCAATTGCTTCTGTCTATATTGAGACAAAAATATTGGATATTATCCGCTCGTTGTGTGGTACGTCAACGCATACATAAGTGCAATGCATGTTTTAGGCATAATCCTAAGCCTACATTTCCACTTATGTCTGACCTTCCTAAGTGTAGGATAGAGAAAAGTAAGGCATTCCTACACACAGGTGTAGATTACGCTGGACCTCTCTATATCACATTGACTAGGAAACGCGGCATACGTAGTCAGAAGGCATATATATGCCTATTTGTTTGTTTGGTTACAAAGGCGGTTCATATAGAGCTAGCCTCTGATCTGAGTTCCTCCGCCTTCTTAAATTGTTTTAAAAGATTCCAGGCCAGGAGAGGAAATTGCGAAGTCCTGTATTCAGACCAAGGGACCAATTTCGTTTCATCCAAGGCTTATTTGAATGAGTTACATATCTTTTTAAAGTCAGAAGATTATTATAAGGACTTTAGTTCCGAATTAGCTAAATATCGTATAGATTGGAAACTTAATGCACCAACTGCAAGCCATTTTGGAGGAGTCTGGGAGAGTAATATTAAAAGTGTTAAAACTCTACTTTTTCGCGTAATCGGCAAACAAATTCTGACATACGAGGAAATGCTTACTGTACTTAATGAAATTGAGGCTGTACTTAACAGTCGACCTCTGTATGTTTTAAGTTCAGATCCCTCTGAACCCTCCGCGCTAACGCCTTCGCATTTTCTTTCAACCGTACCTTTGGAATTCATTCCAGCTCCAGACGTAACTGGAGAACGCGCTGGTCTTTTGTCTAGATTTTCTTTATTGGATTCTCTGGTTCAGTCATTCTGGAAGAGATTCAGAACGGAATATCTGCACAATTTGCAAGTGCGTCAAAAGTGGAACACTCCCACGAATCCGCTTACAATAGGGACTGTTGTGATAGTTATTGTACAAAACGCGCCGCCCTTACAGTGGCCACTTGGGGTCATTACTAAGGTGCTACCTGGCAAAGATGGAGTTGTCCGCGTAGTTCAAATAAAAACTAAGAACGGGACTTATATCCGGCCTATCGTTAAGTTATGTCCGCTGCCAACTCAATAATTTTTATCACTAGTTCTCATTTAATCTTATTATGTTTTAGTTAATTTATTTTATTTTTCTTTATGCATTACTCTTGTATAGTATACTTACAATATTAGGTCGTATTATAAGTTGCAATTATGTTTATATCCGTTTTATGAAGGGTTCCTTCATGTCCGGGGGGATGCTTGATAAATCCTCATTAATCTGTGGTCGAAGTAATAGATAATGGCTACACTATGGATTTCCATCCTCCATTTTTTATATTTCCGCATCCTTATCTGCCCGCATCACGCCGCCAATTAGTTGCACACCTATATCCGCGGCAAACGCACGTCAATCTTCCGCTCATCCATTCAATAAAACCACATGGTCGGCCGGCCAAAGAACCTTATACTGGACGATTAATAGTATTTAAACCTACATCAGTGCTTTAGTGTTTAGTGATAACCTGTGAAACCTTGTGAAGTGACGAGAAATCAAGAGAACTGCATTACGACGAACTGTAAGTCCACGTGCAAATACTTTTCTGTCCAACCCTAGTTATCCCTTGTTCTATATCCTTTAAAGCCATAGTTTAAACATTAAAAAGGGGAAAAGAATCCAGCAAAACCTAAAATATACAGTCCACTAAATTTACAAAGAAAATAAATACCATTTTATGGTGATGATTCCCCGAAAGTAAAAATGGCGTCACCAATTTATTATAATTAAAGTCTTGAGTATACTTACTAATTAAGAGTATTATTGACTTTCATTAAATTACACTTACAATTAAAATTACAAATCAATTTTTTTAGTACATGATCATGTTATTTTAAAATAATAATTATAAGTTATTTTTTTATTTTATTGCTTTATTTTTATTTTCAATAACAATTATAGTCATACCAATTTTTATGACAATCGGTTGAACGGGGCGGAAGTCGATACTTGACAGCGCCGCCTGGTGGGGAGTTACATCAATGGGCATAGCATATAAACCTTCTCCGTGAAAAAATACATAAACATACCAATTTTCATAATGATCGGTCAAATAGTTTCTGAGTTTATCGATGACATATATACAAACATCCTCTTTTATATATATAGAAGATAACACATATTAGTATAGCTTATCTGTTTTCTTAAATTTTTCAGTGTGTTTTACATTAAAGTGTTTACATGTTGTATTCGAAAACGATTTTGTATTTTGATTTTGTTTTGATCTGGAGATATTTAAAGTTTTTTCATCATATTGTGTGCTCACGTGAACAAAGAGCTGCGGGCGCTGTAAAGTAAAGTTACCGAAGACTTTTAACGAGCTAATAACGTAGTAATTACAGGATTCAATATTATCTTGTACATATTTAACCCGAAATTCTTATATAAATAACTAGAAGCGCCTGCGGCTTGGTTTGCATTTGTTTTTGCGTTTTTAAAAATGCCGCGGGAATCGTTTCTATTTGCGGGGTGTAAAGAATCCTAATCTCTAAGTTGCAAGCTACCCCTATATAAAGTTTTGAAGACTTTGGCGAAGTGATCAGCGCTGTGTTTTTATGAGGGGAGGTTTTCAGGAGGAGGGTTCGATAATTTCTTAATTTTCTCTTGTCAGGTCACGCGGGCAGCTTCTATCACCCTACTGACAAAGCCGTGCGGCCAAGCGTTTTAGCATTCCGATACGGTGCAACGTAGAAACCTATTTTAGATAAGTACCTTTCGAGGGATAAAATGTATCTATAACTCTTAGCTTATTCTGTAGTCAGTTTTGTTGACCTCTCTGGTGCAGTATTATGAATTGAAGGTCCCGGATTCGATCCCAGGCAGTCGGGAGGCAGGGGCAATCTGGGAATTAATAATTTCCATATTTTCTCTGGTCCGGTCTGGTGATAGGCTTCGGTCGTGGCCAGTTACTACCCTACAACCAAGTTATTTAGGATTCCGCCATGTTGCCGCGGTTAGCTCGCTTACAGTACGCTCATTTGAGCGTACTGTAAGCGCTAAACTTAGAGTGAAATAAAAAAAAGATCTGTGCAGTAGTTGAACCGGAAACAAAGAAATATATCCTACCTCACATATAACTCAACATCTCATTTAAAATTACATAGTTTAGTGTGAACTAACGGGTCATCAGTTGATTGAGACATAAAGTGATCTCTCACAAGTTTTTCAATGGTTTATATATCATACTAATATTATAAATGTCAATGTAAGTTTGTTTGTTACGCTTTCACGCAAAAACTACTAAACCGATCCTCATGAAGCTTTGTACCCATATTCTTGGAAGTGTTAGAAGTAATATAGGATACTTTTTATTCCGACATTAAGCTCGGCTCCTTTGGGAGAGGGGATGAAAATGCGTGGCGATTTTACACCATAACTCCGACAAATTATAACCGATTTAAATACTTATTATTATACTATAGAGGTTATAATATGCGTTTAATTTTGTCCAAACTGTGGTTGGAGTTGGAGAATAGGACTCCTCAGCGGACAGCAGCAAACCCCTCATTTAAGATATAAGGCTTAGCGATACTGAATACTTTAATTTTAGAACTGCAACTAAATTTAATGCCACATCAAAAAACAAAATCAAACGCAGACGAAGCCGCGGGCAACAGCTAGTATGTATTTATTTGTAAAGATGGTAGTACAAAGGACAATGCTGCCGGTTCTCCGTTAGTAGCTTAGCCGCATCGTACGATACCGGCGCGACGAGGAGGTCCGGTAATTAAAAAATTAAAAATATTTATTTCGTTTCGTACAGCAAAATAATACATTGAAATTGGGGTCATCCTAGTAAGTTACTAGTATTACTACTAGCACTTGTGGCAGGCGGCCCCGCTCTTCCATAACATAATATACAAATTAAAATAAATAAGTAGATCAAAGTTATATAAATCAAAATTAAGTATAATTTAAAGTTATAAAGGTTGGTAATAAATGGATTTTGACCTGCCATCGCAAATCGAAACACACTGGGAAGTCTCCGAGCTATTAAACATCACGCTAAAACTCGGAATAAACCGCGGGGCACAGCTAGTCGAAACCCCACCACCCCTTTTAACCTTTCCACAAGTAAAATGCCGCAGGCGTCGCCTATATACAGCGTGTAAAATTTTCGTTCACGATATCACACAATCGTTATCGATACAATCGCCCGCGTCCATATATCAATGTATTCGTATTCGTTATCCGGGTTTTGTGGGGTTTTGAATACGCTTCTCATTTTTCAACGTCACGTGAATCAGCCTGTATACTTCCAGCGTCATACATGCTGTAACAGAAACAGCCTGTACACTGTCTAATGCTAATGGACTGGAAACGTATGATTAAAACGTGCCTTTTATAGTTAAACTAGCTTCTGAACCGCGACTTTGGTTGCGCTGTTTTAGAGGATAGACTTTTTATTTAGCAAGGGCTATTACTAATTTAGCAAATAAAAAAATCCAAAACTACCCAAAAAAATATATATTTTTTAAAATAATATTTGTATATATTTTTTTAACAATATTCATACAAACATTAAATTTTTCGATACTGCAACGTTTCCTACTAGATGACGCTACAGCCGCTATAATACTGTACGGTAGCAGAGCCGTAGCTTAATTGGAGAAAGCGCTCAGGCCGCCATTGCCAAAGAGTCGCAGGTTCAAATCCTGTCAGTTCCGAAATTTTTTTATATGCTTTTTAAATTTATAAAAATTGATAATTCCTCCAAGTGTAGCTAAAAACACTTAAATAAATAAAAAAAAAAACAAAAAAATATTCATACAATTTTTAATAGTAACAATTGACGGATTAAATAGATGGTCCACATGATATATATATATATATATATAATAATATTTTAGGTGATATTTATAAAACAATTATTTTAAAGATATAATAATATATATATATATATAAATAAATAAATAATAATTAATATACTACGACAACGCACACTTCGCCATCTAGCCCCAAAGTAAGCGTAGCTTGTGTTATGGGTACTGAGATGACTGATGACTATTTTTATGAATAATATACATAAATGATTATAATATACATATAAAAACCCAGACACTGAAAAACATTAATACTCATCACACAAACATTTTCCAGTTGTGGGAATCGAACCCACGGCCTTGGACTCAGAAAGCAGGGCTGCAACCTGCGCCAATCGGCCGTCCATTATTGATAGAAGCGGACGTTACTTTGCAGAAATCTATGATATATGATTAAAATTAAGCTTAATTTGCTATAAAAAGAAACGCATTTGGTACATTACAGGTTACCCACTCGGCTTTCTTAGCTCATTCGCTTTTAGCTAATACCGCCTCAACTATAAAATGCAATGTTACAAAACTAGATTCATAATCTACTAATATAAGTTTGAGTTTCACAAAACGGACTCAAAATCCGATTTCAGTTTCGATTTTATCAAATGAATTGCTAAACCAGTAGCGAATTCTCAACTACTCCATCAAACTGTTTTAGTCGCATTTATTAGTTGAACGATTCCCGCTTAATTTACCCAATTGTTGCTGTGAACTAGTTAAAAACTTTAAAACTTGCTCAGCTATTAATAATTTGGTTTCTGAATGAAATTCAATACAAAAATACCAATTTTACGATCTCTGCAGACTGGCTACGTGTAATAGCATAAACGTTGACTGCTTATTGTTTAAAGTTCATCTCATACTTGTCGTTGTTATTGTAATTCAATTTATGCTAAGTTCAAATCGAGTTTCCCGTAACATTATCCCCTACAATAATGTTATGCTTTTTGTTTCATAGTTACATGCTCGATTATATCTCAATACAGGTTATGCTTACATGAATAATAATTTGGCGTTAATAGCATGAGCGGCTTTCCGTTCGTGGAGACTTTTGAAAGATATGTGCGTTTTAAGTAATTAAAATACCACTTGCTTCATCGGTCAAGGAAAACATCGTGAGGAAACCTGTATGCCTGAGAGTTCTACATAATGTTCTCAAAGGTGTGTGAAGTCCACCATACCGCACTGGGCCAGTGTGGTGGACTATGGCTTTAACCCCTCATTGTGGGACCCGTGCCCTGTGGAGAGCCAGTAATGGGTTGATATGATGAAATAGCAGGTGGAAAAAATAAACCTATTTTCAGAGACTACTACAACATTGCAAGTTTGTTTTATGAAAATGTTTTTTGTTTTATACGCTAAAGTCTGGAGTCTTAAATCGTTAACATAAAGACTGTATAATACAACGATTCAAAATATTGTACACGACAATAAAAGCAGCCTCTTGTAATACGTGATCATATAAACTTTGTGACGTTTTTTTCGGTTCTTCGTTGGAAGCGATCCAGCCTTTGCTCCGTTGCTTCCGAATGGATGAAGCGATTTTGTTTTTTTTGGTTGAAAGGTGAATCGTTATAATAAATATACTGCGTAAAGATCATCTAGCCCCAAAGTAGGCATAGCTTTTCTTATGGGCACTTACTAAGATGAACGATGAATATTTGACAAACAATATAAATGCTACTAGCTGCTAGATTGGGCAGGAGACAATTATATCCCCGGGGAAAGAATATAAATTTATCTTCTCCCACAGATTTAGCAACTCTCAGAGCAAAAGTGGAAATAATATCCAAATAATTTATGTGTGATAATAAACGGGGGTAAACTTCTCCTATTCCATGTTCCCGTGATTGAGCAGGTGGACAAGTAATTATATCAGGGGATATAATCGGGGATAACCTTTTTATCTCCCGCTTGAGCTAGCCCTGCAGACACTGAAAAACATTCATGTTCATCACACAGACATTTTCCAGTTGTGGGAAGCGAACCCACGGCCTTGGACTCAGATAGCAGGTTCGCTGCCCACTGCGCTAATCGGCCGTCAAATACAAACACTTGGCTCGTTTTATAAAGTGGTTAAAGTAGTAGTAAAATTGAAATATACGTATTTAATGCTCTGTCTTAAAAGTGAAACAGAGTGGCAGTATTAAAAGGAGTGTAAAGTGAGTTGTCAACAAGACGGCGACCATCAGTTTTATTGATGCTAAAATATCCACCGGGAGCTCAATAAAATATTCTCTACTCGTGTAGGTATTCCTCGTTGGTTAAGTGGTTATCTTCGTCTAAGGAATCCTAGGTTCGCATGTAGATTTGGTTAATGTCCAAGAATTTTACCTACTCTTCCCGCGGGTGTCGTACGAGGCGGCTAAGGGAAAATAACAGAGAACGGGCAATTTGCGTCCGCTGAGCTACAACATCAATCTACTGCGATCACAGACCAGTTTGGTGTTATGGGAAAACCCTTCCATTGGGAGATGCCTTTAGTCAAGTTTTGTCAAGCCTTTAGTCAAGTATTTGACGGCCGAGTGGCGCAGTGGGCAGCGACCCTGCTTTCTGAGTCCAAGGTCGTGGGTTCGATTCCCACAACTGATGTGATGAACATGAATGTTTTTCAGTGTCTGGGTGTTTATCTGTATATTATAAGTATTTATGTGAATTATATTCATAAAAAAAATATTCATCGGCTATCTCAGTACCCATAACACAAGCTATGCTTACTTTGGGGCTAGATGGCGATGTGTGTTTTTTCATAGTATATTTAGTATTACTTATTATGTGAACTGCCGTCACCCCGTCACGACTCACACAAATCCAATGTGCTTGCAAATCTTTTTGATTTTTTTCGGAAGGACAATTGTCGATAACCACCTACGTTGCTAGGGCTTCGGCGTCACCAGGGGAGTGAGGACGCGAAAGCTTGCCATGAGAAGAGCCCCAGGGCTCGACGAAATCAGGGGGGGCTCGTCGAATCGAACCTCGGCTCGATTCGACGTTAATCTGACTTGATGGACTTAATTACCATAATTAGTCAAAGTTAGTTTATTCTGAGCACCCACGTGACCCTGGTAAGGGTCCACGTTCGGATGACATCAGAAATCGGGGCCCTCGTCTTCGCCGGCGAAGACTGTCTATGCTGTTTGTGTGTGTTGTTGGGACACATTGTCGCTAGTAGTAGATCATCTGGGTCGTCAGGGACGTGTTCCGGTCATCTCAGCCTGAGCTCGACGTTGGGGACGGGGTATAGGCGGATGCTTCGACCACAAGGTGGTTGCTAGCTAATATTTTTTCGGCGCATTTTATGGTGCACCGCGAGACTTGATACCCTACTTCTTCTGTTCCTGGGCCTGTCTTTATACTTGGTTGGCCTGAACCGTCCGTTGTACGTGTGGCTGCTGATGCGGCTCCAAGCTGGATCACTCCAGCCAGCCGAGCTCACTCCAGAAGCTTAGCAGGCCGCTCAGGTCGCCGAGTGCTTCATGGAGTGTTGCTGAGGAGCCAAGATGTGCTGCACGTTGTTCTGCCACTCTATTGCATTGGAGCATTACGTGTATCGATGTTACATCTGTCTGTACTGTCAGCTATGCCTAGAATTGAAAGGTGATTGTTTAATGGGCAGTGCCCCGTTATCATTGTCCCAAAAGCAAATTAAGCAAGGGCTTGCAATTAATTACTTAATTGAGCTTAGGGCTCAAGTTGGAGTTATGGATTTGAAACAAAAGATTGCAAACACAAGAAGGAGGCCCCAATCAACGACTAACAACCAATATAATGCAACTAAACCTGCAGGGTGAATACGTATCTCGCGACAGCAATGCGACAGGCGTAAATTTTGCAATCACTGCTGTCAAACGTCACTTTTGTTTATTTATAAGCTATATTAATTAATAAATTGCTAGCCCTTGCTTAATTTGCTTTTGGGACAATCCGGGACAGATGATGCACTTTGATGATGCAATTTGCTTTTTATTATTTTTTTATTTTTATTACTGTTGCATTTTATAAACACGTAATAAAAACTACCGCCAGATTGCAAATCAAACGACTATCGATGCGTAGTTTCGTTGATTAAAGTTTTGATTAAATATTCATGAAATGTATTTATTTGTCAGACACCGTGAATTTTGATTTACGCGGTTTTGAAAGCGTTGTGAATATTACTCTTTATACTTATTTATTCATATTATGAAACTGAAGAGGCGCTGGCTTAAAAACGCGCATATCTTACAAAAGTTAGAGGTGCGTGCTGGGATATTATTGTGTCACCATCATTATCATCATCATCACGTCAACCCATTACAGGTCTACTACAGAGCACGTTTCTCCTCCCATAATGTGAATGGGTTAAGATCGTAGTCCACCACTCTGCCCCAGTGCAGATTGGTGGACTCCAGACTCCTTTGAGAACATTATGAAGAACTCTCAGGCATGCCGGTTTCCTCACGATGTTTTCCTTCACCGTTGAAGCAAGTGATATTTTAATAACAAAAGTTAGAAGTGCGTGCTGGGATTCGAACCCGGCCCCCCAAAATTGAAGTCGAGCTCCAACCCAATGCGCTATCACCGGTTTTTATTGTGTAGGTAAGGTTAATTTAAATGTTCCATACGATTTTTTTGCAGTAATAATTAACAGACCAAGAAGTAACGATGGGTTATTGGAAAAACGTCGCCTATAAACAGAAGGACACTTCGCAGAGCATGCTAGCAACATGTCCGACAAAGTGTCAGCCTGTGTCCATCAACCGGTGACGTCGTAGGTGTAAAGCGTCGTGTGCTTCCATTTATTTACATTTGCATCTTCTTTTCTTTCGCGTGGCTGGGGTTTGGAACATCCTTACAAGTTCTGTGTTTCCTAATTCTCACAACGTGGGTATCTTTGAATCAAGAGGCATTTTATAGGCAAGCGCATCCTATATGAGCCACATCTACACTTTCCATCAGGTGAGAATGTGGTCAAGCTAGTATATTACAGTTTAAAAAAAAAACATCGGCAACCATGCCCGACCGGTACCCAGCATTGCGGCTTAGCGGCAGAAATAAGACTGGCGCATTGTAGCACTTCCCTGGACGTGCTTTCACTAACAGCTTTAGTACTACTGATACGTGTAGAATTTTGGATACATTGATTATAATTTCGGACGTTATTTAAGATTATTTTTACAAAGCGTATATCAAACTTCGCAGTTTTCTATTTTGGTTGTTTTCGATATTCTTTTATATATCTGAGGACGTTGATATCAATTTTTTAGTACTGGTGTAAGTGCAAAGTAAAATCCAAGAATAATAATGAAAATAGATTTATGTACAAAATACAGTACTATTAAGTACCATTTTGTGAAAGTCTCAATTAGGTAAAAGAGATGCACCGAATAGTTATTTAACCGAATAACCGAATATCGAATTCGGTGAATACCGAACCGGATATTCGGCTGAATTATTCATTCTGAAATAATATTAACAGAAACGCTCGAACCGGATATATTCGGCAACAAAAACTAATGATTTGGCCGAATACAAGAAGTGGAAAAGATGTCGAATTCGCCAAATAACGAATATTCGGCGTACCTCTATTACTCACGCTGCGACCTTCAGCAAAACCTGCAGGCATAGCTAGTTATTTTATACATGTTCCAAGCTAGCAGCTCCCTTCCAACAGGGTAGTTAAAGTAGTGTCATTAGTGATAACGATAATCTACTTGCGATGAACTAGGTAGATTACTAGGTCTAACGTTTTCCACGGCCAATACAACCATATTTCACACTTGTAAAAGTCCCGGCCAATACAACCATATTTCACACTTGTAAAAGTACCGAAATGACACGATGTTATTATGATATGATGTGATAAAATAATGTATTGATATCGTATGCAAATATTCTTTTATCGAAGTACACTTACGGATAAAACACCTTTTATTATATCGAAAATTCGCATCGTAACTATATAACTGGCAATTTGAAAAAGTTTTACGAATTTTTTTAAATTTTTGTATATAGAATTCGATGGTTTAATAGAAGTTTAAGTCGAGATATTTTGCTAGGCCGATTTTTTACCAAACAGTCGGCGGTTTTTAAAATTATAATTTTATTTTTTTAATTACTTAAAACGCACATCACTTAGTAAAGTTAGAGGTCTGGGATACAAACTCGGCCGCACCGTGTGAAGTCGAAGTCCTAACTACTAGGCTATCACTGCATTTGCTTTAACACACTAGAAAAGAGGGATTAAAACCCACCAACTAACACTAAAGCAGCGTGGAGGGTTTTCTCCCCTAGAGACAAGGCCTGTATCCAGCTGTTTATTGGCTGAATATGATTAATAATGAAAAAGATTTTTCTAATTTTTATCTTTACAATTAAGTAATTGAATTTCTTAACGATGTTAACACAGTAACATTGCTTCGTACCTGCCCCATTGGCTTAGTGGAAACCGTGCGAAAATTCGAATTACAATGTTTCGGATAGGAATCCCGGATCGGTCTTAAAATTATTAGCTACCGGTTTTTTTTTCGTTTTTTCACTTCCTAGATTATTTTTATTTCACTACAAGTTAACCCTTGACTGCAATCTCACCTGGTAGTAAGTGATGATGCAGTCTAAGATGGTAGCGTGCAAACCTATTATACGTTAGGGAGTATGATTATACCCCTAATCAGTTTCTACGCGACATCGCACTGGAACCCTCAATCGCTTAGCGGCACGTCTTTGTCCATAGGGTTGTAACTAGCCACGGCCAAAGCCTCCCACAAGACCAGAGAAAATTCAGAAATTATAAATTCTCCTACCGGGAATCGAACCCGGGTCCTACTTAAATTCATAGCGCAACAGACTGCGATCCCCCTGGTGGTACGTGATGATGCAGTTCAATATGGTAGGGTGAACCTGTTAGGCGTATAGAAATTAATTAAAACCCATATTATTTTCTAATCGTTTTCTTCAACATTTGATTTATCACCGTTCCAACTACAAAACAGTGACATTAGCTTCTTAAAGAACCAATTGGCCAATTGGCGCAGTTTGCAGCGACCCTGCTTTCTGAGTCCAAGGCCGTGGGTTCGATTCCCACAACTGGAAAATGTTCGTGCGATGAGCATGAATGTTTTTCAGTGTCTGGGTATTTATATGTATATTCTAAGTATTTATGTATATTATTTATAAAAACATTCAACAGTCATCTTAGTACCCATAACACAAGCTACGCTTACTTAGGGGCTAGATGGCGATGTGTGTATTGTCGTAATATATTTATTAATTTATTATTTAATTGTGTAGAGTCGGTCCATAATTGTGCCAAGTCAACAAATTTTGTTTATTGTCAACAATTGGGTTCAGTTTCCAGAAATGTGTCCAGTGTCCACAATTTGGTCCTGTGTCTACATTACCACTGCTACCTTGGCGTCTGTCCAAAAACTAATTGCAACGCTAAAATTTAGCACAGTTATAAACACAAAGGCGTGTAGTGTAATTTGCTTAGTGTTTCGTATTTGTCAGTAAGGTGGTTACTAGATTCGGCCGATGCCTCCAGCCATACCAGACTAGAGAAAATTCTGAAATTGTTAATAAAATCACATTATGTGTCGGGCCGAGATCGAAACCCTGCACCCCATTTACAATGACAATGATTCTGACAGACGGACAAAGAGCAAAATTTATTATATGTTGTATATGAAGCTTGTCTACTTACGTGTATTGCAGTAAGTGCACAAATTGTATCTGATGTTTGCATGAGATATAGAACTTTCGGCAATCTCTGTTATATCGTCATAGTTTTATAACCCGCACTCCAGCTTCAAGTGCTCGTGGGTGTTCGTTTGTGTTTTTGAGGGTTCTAGAGGATTTTATTGAGTTTAGGATCACGGGTGATTAAGGTCTGTCTTTTTAATTTTCTTTAATGTTATATTGACGAATTTTCGTCAAAAGTCCCTCAGTGCCTGAAGACGAAAGTCTTCGAACAGTGCGTGTTGCCATTGATGACTTATGGTCCTAAAACATGGTCCCTAACTATGGGCCTGGGCGATATGAGCTATGCTCAGAGTATCTCTACGCGATCAAATCAGAAATGTGGAGATTCGTAGAAAAACCAAAGCTACCGACATAGCTCAACGAGTCGCGAAGTTGAAGTGGCAATGGGCCGGGCACATATTTCGGAGATAGATGGACGTTGGGGTCCCAAGGTGCTGGAATGGCAGCTCCGAACTGGTAAGCGTAGCGTTGTTCGCCCCCTAACGAGGTGGACAGACAGACATTAGGTGCGTCGCAGGTAGCCGCTGGATCCAAGCGGCCATTGACCTTTGACTATCATCATTGTCATCATCAACCCATTAACGGTCCACTACAGGGCACGGGTCTCTTAGAATGAGAACGGTTTAGGCTGTAGTCCACCACGCTAGTCATGTGCGGATTGGTGAACTTAACACGCCCTTGAGAACTTTATTGGGACCTCTCAGGCGCCCCAACAATCGGTTGGTGTGGTTAGTAGACGTCCGGGTATACAACGGGTTCCCCGGGCGTCTAACAAAGCCAACAAGAGGGACATGCCGTGGTGGTTTTTAGTTTAAGTATACCCTCTTTAGAGGGGGGAGTCCCACATAACCTCCGTCCTGCCCAAGGGTTGGAGGTAGCAATACAGCTTTTCCACTATGCCAAAAAAAAGGCATGCAGGTTTCAGCATGTTTTCCTTTACGGTTACAGCAAGGGTTTAGTTAAGGTTATTTAATTAGGGCAGGGGCAATTTGGGAATTTACAAAGTCCAAAGTCAAGTCAAAAATATCTCTTTATGCTAGTAGGCCCATAGGTGGGACTTTTGATGCGTACATTACATGAGAAGTACACGGTAGTGAGATTATGGCGATAACCATATTGGTAAACTTAAAACTAAATTTAAGAGGGTTCCAAACGCGTCCTGGTCTAACAAGAAGCCCACAGCAAACTTAGCCGGGTGTTTTTCTTTGTTATCACCATCTCATATTGTCATATAAAATTGTCATCGAAATATGAGACGTTGTCACGTCAAAAACGAACGCTCAAGTTATCTTATCATATATTTAAATTCTCATAGAAGTTAGACCATCCAAACATTTGGTCACTGAAGTTTTTATTGCATAACATAAGGCCACACTACTATACTTATGTTTTTATAAATAACTAAAATAAATCTAACTTTAACAAGTGAAAGATATATGTGATCTCATAAACTTCAATAACGAGGCTCGGTTTGATTGCCCCGCGAGAAGTTTCATACATAAAGGAGCGCTGCTGAGAAATTGCATTCATAAGTGAGGCGCGAAGCAAAAGACTACGATAACAATCCATTCGAGTTGGCCGACATCAACAAGTACTAACTTCTTAGTTTGCAAGTGAATGTGTATAGACTTTCTTGAGGGACGTTCAATAACAGCGTTCCCCCTTACTTAAATCTAAGTCCATGTACAGACATCACCTAGAATTACGTAAAAATCAAACTCGTGTTTATTAGCCATTAGCAGTGGCGTGCACTTCGTAGATTCACAAAAGCACTGCCTACCCTAAAATTGATGTAGAACTCGTATAGTAGGAGGATTTTTGGCGTTTTTGCCAATTTTTCCGGTGCACGCCACTGGCCATTAGCCTAAAGGTTATAGTCATAGTCAAATATATCTTTATTCAGATAGATACCACTAATCCATAGATAGCACTTTTGTCGTTTCCACTTATAGCACAAGTGCAGAAATACTCTGAAACTGTTTATGTCTATTTCCATTTTGAACAATCCCTATCCCTACTAATATTATAAATGTCAATGTAAGTTTGTTTGTTACGCTTTCACTCAAAAACTACTTAACCGATCCTCGTGAAACTTTGTACACATATTCTTGGAAGTGTTAGAAGTAATATAGGATACTTTTTATCCCGACATTAAAGTCGGTTCCTTTGGGAGAGGGGATGAGTTTTTGACGATTTTACACCATAACTCCGACAAATTATAACCGATTTAAATAATTATTTTTGTACTATAGAGGTTATAATATGTGTTTAATTTTGCCCTAACCCCTCATTTAAGGCTTAGCGATACTGAATACTTTAATTTTTTTAGATCTACAACTAAATTTAATACCACATAAAAAAAACAAAATTAAACGCAGACAAAGTCGCGGGCAACAGCTAGTAATATATATATTTTTTTGAAAATGTCTTTATTTGGTCAAAAAAAGGTAACGAATGTTAGACAATCGATATATAAGTTCTTATTGCTAACGTAAACTAATATTTTTTTTGTTGTTCGACGAACACACCTTTGTGACCATATACAATGAGTACCCTTAACCTTATCACCTACGCAAAATTAAACGTAACACTTTTTTTTACCTTATATAAACGTACCGCTTCCGGTGTCAAGCACTTATTCAGATAAATTATACTATATATACAGAAACGTTCATGAAGTAAATAAATATAATATACTACGATAATACATAGCGGCCGGCCTACTAAAGGGCACGGGTCTCCTCCCACAATGAGTAGGGTTCGGAACCCTTGCAGAATGAAAAATTCAAAGTTTATATAAAACGTAAGCTTACAGAAAAATCCTATTATAATATTAAGGATTACTTAAACGATAAAAAAGCTTCGCTGTGAATTGCTCTAGCTTCATAGCTTAATATAAATTTACTGGAAGATGGTGGCTTTTCTTCACCGTTAAAGCAAGTGATACCTAATTTATTTGCTTAAAACGCAAATAACTCAGAGGTGCGAGTTGGAATTCGAACTTGGCCCCCCGAAAGAGAAAACCGGAGCCCTTGCCACTATCACCGCTTCAAATATTGACTGACAATAAATTATATTCAGTTCCGATAAGACCAGTGGCGTGCATAGAGGGTATGCATAGGGTATGCAGATGATATAAAGTGATGAACGACTAAGACACTGGCAGGTATCTTTGCATCGTTCGAGTCCATGTAGGATGCGGTGCATCGATAATGCAGTCGTATTTATATCAAAATACCCACAAACTCAATGTCATGAACATAAATATCTGGCAAATATGAATTTATAGCTAGCAAAAGTTTAATTATTTACCCAGTTTATAAATTAACTGTAACAAAAGTAAAGAAAATGTTCAGTTCGAGTTGTAATAATAGCCTAAGTTTTTTAGAACTCGTACTGGAGGATTTTCTTTATTTTATATCATCTGCCTACCCTGTGCATACCCTCTATGCACGCCACTGGATGAGACCAACTTGAATGTTATTAAGTAAAAACCACAGAATATTACGCGATATCATAAAAATGTTGCAGTGGAAAATTGCAATAACAGTTTTCAAGTGTGCCATAATCCGCTATTTAAGGCTCATATCATAAGATTCGCTGCACCACTCTCGCAACACTAATATGATAATATTGGAAACAAATTCTTGATATTTTATAGCAAGTTGGCAGTTTACTCAGAAATTACTTTACGGTTTTAAATAAGATTGATATTAAGGATGTTCTTTTTGTTATCACCATCTTAAATTTTCATTTAAAAAGTAAAAGCTACAGCAATAATTCATACCCAAGCTTTTTTATCGTTTACGTAATCCTTCATACTATAGCAAAACTTGTCTTAAGTTTTTTGAACTTTTTAAGAGACATCTGCCCCACAGATATCAACCAGCAGTTTATTGTAATAGAACCTACCGTAGCGATCTCTTCCCGGAAACCTTATGATTAGGAAAACCAAGAGTAACCGAATGTTAACAATTTTGCAGTCAAGTTTTTCTTAAATTTACTAATATTTTTGTGAACATTCATTAAATTTTCAAATGTATATTGACAGCATATACTTACGTATATACTGTCATTGTTTTTTATAGATTTTAAAATTGAAAAAAATATTAAGTTTATTATTCAGTTTAACATGATATATAACATTAAGATGCTGTTACTGAGAACGGAGGCCTTAACGCGCACACAAAAACCTTATTCTATAACGGGTACGTTTATCCACTGAACAATCCTTATACTCCACACCAAACAGATCTTCGGCAATAAACCCTCATGAGGGTTTTGAGTGAAGAAATTATAAATTACACCCTACAGATTCTCCTGCTTTTCGCGGAGTATAGCAAATTAAGCTCAATTTTCATAATATATCATGAATTTCCGCAAAGTAATTCTATCCAATATATAAAAATGCAAACTAAGATAAAGAGATTCCTGAATTCGCACCAGAAACTTAAAATAATTCAATACACTTATAAATAAATTGATAGTACAAAGAAAAAATAACCGTTCGCATCGATGGAATAGCATTTCGTATGAAAGATGTTATAATAGGCCTATTTGATTGAAGATTTTAAGAGTTTTTTTTTCTTCTAAAAACAGATCACACCGAAAAAAAAATCGTTTACTTCTAAGGAATCTCATATCACACGTCAGGGTTGGCATCAAAGTGCGCCAATTATTTATTTTCGCGACGGGATCCGACAAAATCGTCGTCAATTAGGTTTCCTCTCGATTTAGCTTCAGGGTGCCATTTTTTCACTCCCTTTGCCTTTTGTAGCTTGTCTGAAATCGCTTCGGAAAACCAATTAGAACGTATCGCGCCCTACCTAAAAGTTTAATAATAATTCTAACATCAATCCGTACTAATGTTATGAGATTTTGTCTGTTTGTTAAAAGCATGATAAGCATACAATGAACTTTATTGCGTTGATAACATAGCTGGTGGGGCCGAGTTTAACCCTGGACTTGAACCTCTGACTTTTGTAAGTTATATGCGCTTTAAGAATTATATATCACTTGCTTGTTTAGAAAATCGTATAGAAACCTGCATGCCTAAGAGTTCTCCATAATGTTCTCAAAGACGTGTGAAGTCTACCAATCCCTGGGCCAGCGTGGTGGCCAAGTGGCTACGGCTAAAACCATTTTCATTCTGAGAGAAGATCCGTTCCCTGTGGGCATGTAATGGAGTGATGATTCTGATAACAATGATTATTAAGCTAATACTCCACACAAAATGTATTCTCTACGCACGTTTCGCTCCGGCGCCGGAGCATATTTATAGCCAATTTACAATCAATTATCTATACAACCAATTGACGGCCGATTGGCGCAGTGGGCAGACACCCAGCTTTCTGAGTACAAGGCCGTGGGTTCGTTTCCCACAACTGGAAAATGTTTGTGTGATGAACATGAATGTTTTTCAATGTCTGGGTGTTTATATGTATATTATAAGTATTTATGTATATTATTCATAAAAATATTCATCAGTTATCTTAGTATCCATAACACAAGCTACGCTTACTTTGGGACTAGATGGCGGTGTGTGTATTATCGTAGTATATTTATTTATTTATTTTATTTTATTATAAACTAATTTTCTTCTTCCCATGTTAGTTTGAATTTCCTCTACAGGTCGTATTTTACAACCGATTTAGATGAAACTTGGCATACAGGTTGTATGATTTTATAGTCTTTTTTTGCGTCAGGCATTTTTGATCGGATCGGGATTCCATTCAAAAAAAGGGTATCCGACTTCGATGGTCCTTTTTTTATTTAATAGGTAGAGAATGAGCAGGCTAGATCACAATGCAGTAAATTGCTCACTTTACATAATTGTTGAGAATTCACCGTTATTAAGTTAATCTAAAGAAATTGCTACGATTTTGAAGGTTAAAAAATAGAAAAAATAAAAACCGTTTATTTAGTTTCTTCGATGATACATATTGTGGAGACCTTCTCGTAAGAATCAAAATACCTGTGCCACGAGGCCTCACTCTTCCATAGCAAAGGTACCGTTGAGTTTTAAAAAGCGTTGCATTCGGACATACCGAAAATATATTTTTTTTTTGTTTTGTATTGAAGCAATTTCCGAGCATACGGGTGTAACTTCTTTATTTCTCTCTTGAACGAAATAATAATCCAATTGAGGTTCACGCTTGACATGGACATATGTCTTAGGCACGCGTATAGTAAAATTAAGCGACGGACATGGTATCATATAGCGTTATGGAGGCCACATTTTGCTACGTTTTTCATTAAGCGCCTACGTGTTGGGAATACGGGACAATGAATTGCTTGTATTTAGGACATTCTTACACAAGGATGTGTTAGGTTAGGGTCCCACCAGAGCTGAGCGAGGTTTCAAGCTTTTAACTGGTGGTAGAATCGATTCAAACAGACTGACTTTACGTTTTAGAAGTGCTAGAACTAGGCCTTCTTTAAATAAATGAATTTTGAATCAGCCCCGGTATCGAAATCATTTCGGATTCTTTTATTAAACCGGTTAAATTGAGCAACCGTTGCTAGTACAATTTCGCTCGGTTTATCGAATTAAAAATCATTAATTTTTAGTCATTTTGCGCGGTTGCTACGATTAGCGGAAAATAAAAGGTGCAATTGGCGCTATTGTCGCATTATTTTTTTCGATATGATTTCTTTAAAACACGTTCAATCAATTTACCTTATTTTTACTTATTTATTTATTCTTAAGACACATCAGCAGTTCATTTTAATAAAAATTTAAACAGTGTTAGAATTACTAATTGTGTCTAGTTCCATTACATCAATCAATTCTAGATGTATACAGCATTATTAATATTAGCGAAGAATATTTTTCATAATTAATGTGTCGCTTTCCTACCAGTAGGAAAACCCAGTAAGGAGCTTGTGGAAACGCTGTTGTCATCGGTACACAGTTATGTATGTCTTGAAAAAAGGAAATAGTAAAAGAGCTTAGCTTAGCATCGAATCCCCCACAGTTGCAGTGGAAAGATGGCCTTAGGTTCGTATTATTTGAATTTACTTCTGAATATAGAAAGATACATTGGGTCAAATACCAAAGATATTTATTTCTTAATATTTTCTCTTTCTTGATTTGGGTTGAATGAATGACATCCAACTAACTACATTCCTTTTTTGAGGAAACATACTTTTTGGAGAAAAGTGATAATGGAAATTGCAATTTTTCTGAATAAAACTGAATAATTTAGTAAAAACACTGCGTAGATATCATTGATGGGAATCTTGAGACCTTGACATACCTTAAGCACTAACGTAATTTTTTAAATCTTTCCCAAGTGAAGTGTTTATTTTTATGAAACTAACGATATTACTATAAGACGCCATCTTGGACTTGATACGTCATTCGTTCCATTTCTATTGTTTGTGATAAAGTCGTTGTAATTATCAGAAATCAAAAAAAATTGTAAGTCAGAACTAGCCTAGGTTAGGTTAGAACATGAATGTTATTTTTTTTCTGATAAGCAAGTAATTTTTTCCCGAAAAAAGGAAGGCGGGCAGGAGATTCCACTGTAGGCTGATCATACTTGACAGTCATGTTCAAAGCGTGAAAAAATAATCTGATGAATGCCTTCAGAATTCTTAATGTTTGAAGTTTGTTACAAAACGCGAAGTTTTTTTTATCAGAAATCATAGTACACTTTGATGTCCCATTCCCCGGTGTTTCTTTAAATTGATTTGTATTTTTTTAAAACAAGCTAGTAATTTTTTATTAGTTAAATAGTTTCACATTCATGAAGGGTAGTGGTTGTTTCGTTATAAATACGGAACCATCTTGCATTGAAACTCCCACGGCGCAAAGACACATTCTGGCGTTAAGTCGCAATTAATATAAAATGTCAACGACACCGTATCTTTTTCTTTTGTATAGTGATTATTGTTAATTTTACTAGAAATAACTTTTATGTTAAAAACACAATTGAATATCTATTGTCGTTCTTTCATTGTGTTATTGTATTGTTTACAATTCCTATTATTATGTGGAAGATGTTTTCGCACAATATTGCATGCTTTGAATCAGAAATGGTGGACGATTCATAAAATATACATGAACTGAAGTGGTTCTTTAAAATGATATTTCATCTATTTTATTCCATGACGAGGTTGTTTGTTTTGGTTTTTAAAAATCACCGGAATTAAATTTGTATGGAATGTGTACTTAGCTGTAATAGAGCATTATAGAATAGAAAAACTTCATAGCAACACAACACAATAGGAAAAACACAAGGGAAACAAAAAAAGTACTTACTGCTAGGGTGCAAATGCGGCCTTATCACTAATTATGTGACAAAGCTCGACCGGGAAAGTACTGTCATGTCGTGTGTTTCGCGCTTAGCGATTTACTTAGCTTTAAACATAACTACCGTACCCCCTAACAGGTTATTCGGCTACAATCTCAGACTGCATCATCATTTAACAGGTGAGATATCAGTCGAAGCTTGTAGTGAAATATAAAAAAGAAACTTGAGGGACAATATCTCGCGGTGCACTCTACAACGGTGTACGGTGTTTCGATAAAAACACATTTTTGCAAACTTTTTAGTGTTTTTGTTGCTGACAAAGATTCGGATTGAAAGATACGCAAAACAGTTTACTTACGTTATATACTAGTTTTTATACGTGACTTTGACTACCTCACTGCGAGAGCTCCCGTGTTTCGTTCCGTTCTAGGGCAGGAATTTAAAATTTCTGGGATTTCTCTTGTCTGTGACAAAGACTTGCCGCCTAGAGGTTTTGCGTTCCGGGACGACGCCGCGTAGAAAGAGTTATTGGGTTTAACATACTGACATATGTTAGAGTAATTGTGGTAAAAAAAAAAAGTAGATAAATAACCAAACTTTTGATAACTATAAATTCATATTTACCAGATATTTTATTAAATTGATTTGGATTTTACAAATACCCTTATAAATAAACAATTAAAATTATATTTCATTAATAACCAATGTTCATGACATTGACTTTGATAACAAAACGTGTGTTTACTTATGTACACGCGTAAGAAGTTATACTTTGGCGTAACAAGATAAAAATCTTTTCAAAAATTTTATATTTCGCCTTATTCTACGTTTGTAGAAAAAACGACTCTAACAATAGAAAAAAATACATTACATTCCTTGAAAGTTTATAATAACTCACAATCTATTTAAATAAAGTTTATTTAAGTATCACAAAAAAAATATTTATGCATATTTAAAGGAATGGATATAATGAACAAAATTTAATTTGGACACTAATGGACTCGTAGTTATCGGACAACCAAGTTTCACTCAACATTAAAATTCAAGATTTTTGTACAATTAAATCACCGGAATGAGCCCGCAGACTTTGACAATTCAAAGTGTACACTGTCAAACCTTACAGCTAACTTCAGGTTGTCGGTTTTTTTGTGACAGTGTGCGCGCGCATCGTAAAATTTACTCTCATCATTTTCCCTAACGCGCTAAAAGAATTATAACTTCAATAATAATAATCACACACTAAAATTAATATTTACAAAAAATATAAGCCGTCTAACTATTCACTTACGGGCATGGCACCCAAAATGTTGACGCTACTGCCCCTTTAAATGCTAGACTTAGCCGTTGGGCTAAGTATAAATAGTAATTTGGTCAATATATTCAGTTCCAAGATGGCCGAAGACACAAAGTGGCGTATCACATATATTTTCACTACTCCCACAATATGGTCATCGCATAAAACGATTTAACTATTAGACCACGATACACGATGACAAATTTTTAATCCAATATGGTCGCCAATACGAAACTGCGACTTACATTGTTTTCACAACTCTCTCTATATCAAATATAGGACTTGACAAAGAGAATATTATACTGAATGTAAGAATGTATAGGTACACTTTTATTGTACACCAAGAAAAAAGTAGTCACAGACATAACATAGTAAGAAGGTACAATTTGGCGGCTTTATCGCAACCTACGACAAACATTATCCGCTATGACAAATTTCGAATGCAAGATTGCCGCCACCACAATATAGCGACCCATTCGTTCCGACACCGGAGTATCCTCAGGAGATGTTGACTTTACAATGTATAATTGTTAAGTCATTATTTATTTAGTCGTATGGCATTTTCTAAGAAAAAGCGGTTTAAATTATTGATATAATTTACAAATTATTTATTTATTTCATCTTATTTATACATAAATATAAATAAATAATACATACGGATAGTTAACCTCAAAGCACTTGAAAAAGTATATAACCACAATTTTTTTCACTAATATTCACAAATAGTAAGTAATATCAATCAAAACATTCAATTTAAATCACTACTGAATATAATTTATTAGCACATATATAATTCGCACTTGTATGAAACTAAAACACTTGTTGTGAATGTATAAACTAGAAACATGTTGATAAATATTATAAATATGAAAACAGTGATCAGAGGGGACGAGCGTACCAACGCGCGACTAATATCGAGGTTCAATTTCTATTTTGTTGGTAGCTTTTTTTTCGAGACTTAATGAGCGGTTAAGCAGACAACTTCATACTGTTAATTTTGTGTCACATCTTAAATTTTCACTCTCATCATTTTTTCATAACGCGCCTAAAGAAGTATAACTTCAAAAAAAAATATGATTGAGTGGAATAAAAAAAATATTTAAAGAAACAAATTGTTTTATTTATGATTAAGTAAGTGAAATCGCGTAGTCGAGTATCGCTCGAGTCCATGTAGGACTGAAGTCTATCGAACATTCACCCGTATTCATATCAAAATACCCACCAACTCAATGTCATGAATATTGGTTATTAATCAAATATAATTTTAATGGTGTATGGAAAACTATATATTAATTAATTAACAATTAACAGGGTATTTGTAAAATCCTTATCAATTTAATAAAATATTGCCAGATATTTTATTAAATTTGAATTTATAGTTATCAAAAGGTTGGATATCTATCCGCTTTATAAAATTACTGTAACACTTATGATAAAGACTAAGACACCGGGAGGTATCTTTGCATCGTTCGAGTCCATACAGGACTGAGGTGTATCTTCTTTTTCGGATGGTCACTTGCCGATAACCACCTGAGGGGTTGCTACGGCGTCACCGAGGGAGTCGGGCGAGCGCGAAAGCTCGCCATGAGAAGAGCCCCAGGGCTCGACGACATCGGGGGTAAAGTGGGATACGTCGGCCCGAGGCTGCCTCCTGCGAGGACTCGGACCTCGGCTGGGTTCGCCGTTAATCGGACTGTGACAATGCAGTCTTATTTACATCAAAATACCCACCAACTCAATGTCATGAACAATAGTTGTTAATTAAAAATAAAGTCAATTGTTGCCTGAAAACTATTTACATATTAACTAAAAAATAATTATTATCGTATTTGTAAAAATCCTAATCAATTTAATAAAATATCTGAGAAATATGAATTTTTAGTTATCAAAAGTAGTATTTACCCATTTTATATATTTACTGTAACACTTATCTTCCCGTTAAGTCATAATTGAGTGCTTTCTGCTGTTCACTGAGTACTTATTTTCTCCATTTCCAACGATTTTCATCAGATAATGTATATTAGTATTTGCCTATAGTTTGCCCATAGTTTTTGCCTCGCGGGTTAAAAACAAGTGTCAGTAGAATAATGAAAATATAAAAATTTATGAAAAACTCAACTAAATGCTTAAAAGAATGCAAGAAATAATTAAAGGAGTTTTAAACGTCCTAAGTCAAAAAGATAGATAATAGATGAGAAGGATAGAAGCTAAATCTATTTTCAATATATTGTGTAGCAACTTTAGAATGATTAAATTAATTTCATCGTTGTGTTTATATAAGAATCCACACAGCTGGGATTTTTATTGGAAGAGTTCCTAATCAAATTCCCTGTTTAACTTTCGCGTAAGATTTTATATACTTAATCTAGTTTGAAGCAATATCAATAAACGATACTATATTGCGATTATCTCCGTTCTTTTTAATACCCCGCTGGCACAATATCCTATGCCCTTCTCTAAAATGCAAGTTATTCATATCACAGAATTAAGAACGCACAGAACCCTCATTCAGCCATTATTGCATGAAGTCTATTGTGTCCAAAAACAGTGAAAACACCTCGAGCTCATTTCACTTCACACGCGCGGAATGTTGCTAGCTCACAAACTTGACGGCCGATTGGTGCAGTTTGCAGCGACCCTGCTTTCTGAGTCCAAGGGAACCCACGGGGTTCGATTCCCTCAACTGGAAAATATTTGTGTGATGTGCATTAATGTTTTTCAGTGTCTAGCTGTTTATATGTATATTCTAAGTATTTATGGATATTATTTATAAAAATATTCATCAGTCATCTTAGTACCCATAACACAAGCTATGCTTACTTTGGGGCTAGGTGGCGATGTGTG